>NC_051275.1:24336096-24973014 GCF_015220745.1 Sebastes umbrosus
ACATCCGTTTCTGTCCTTGATACTCTGATATTCATATATTAGAAGATCTGGGTATGGGAGCTGAAAACAACCTTCATTAACAAATAAATGCTACAAAGGCACAGACACTCACATTGAAACACACAGAGAAGATGTTCTTTTTATATTATTTTGTCTAGGAGAAATTCCCATTATATTTGAGGGCTATTGTAACTGTTCACATAGCATGCAGTGCACACAAATAAAGCATAGTGAATGGAGATTGATTCTTTACCACATTAATTGTAAAACAGAAAAGTTTTACAATTCTCCAGTCTCATATCAGGTTCATCACCAAATCCGCCTTCTTCCACCTCAAAAACATCTCACGTCTCCGGCAATCACTCTCTGACTCTGTGGCAGAAACCCTCATCCACGCTTTCGTCACCTCCCGTTTGGACTATTGCAATGGAGTTCTGTCCGGGGTTCCCAGCAAAGCCCTGGACAGGCTCCAGTATGTGCAAAACTCGGCTGCCAGGGTTCTCACCCGCACCAAGCCCTGGCAGCACATCACCCCCACCCTCATCCACCTCCACTGGCTCCCGGTCAAGTCCCGCATCACCTACAAAATCCTCCTCCTCACCTACAAATCCCTCAATGCCCTGGCTCCTCAGTATTTATCTAACCTCCTCCACCCATACACACAGCCCCGGAACCTTAGATCCTCAGGCACGGGTCAGCTCTCCATCCCTCACACAAGAATGCGAACTTTTGGGGACAGAGCCTTCAGTGTGACAGCCCCCACACTTTGGAACTCTCTCCCCATAGAGCTCCGCAACGCACCGTCTCTGGACACCTTCAAAAGACTCCTCAAAACCCACCTCTTCACCAAGGCCTATGGCCCCTAGCTTCTGTTACATTTGTTGTGTTTATTTATGTCTTTGTTAAGCGTCCTTGGGTTTCATGAAAGGCGCTATATAAATCCAAGCTATTATTATTATTATTATTAGAAAAGAAAAAAAAAACAGAACAAAATCATTCTCAACCTGTATGAGACTTGTGAGATTTAGCACAAAACTGCGGGGATTAATGCATTTTTTATCCACTGAAGTACCAAAGTAGATTGCATTATAATAATGGTGCCAAGCTTTAAGTAGAGGAGAAAGCCCTGATGTCAAGAAAAATAAAATGATATCAGCATGAAAAAGGTGCAACAGCACGACATAACTAAATCCCTAAATCCGTGGAAAAACAAAAGCTTAAAGAAATAAATTTAGAAAATCACTTTGTTCCATCAAATAGAAAAGAGTGTTTAATTTTTTACAACATGGTCCTTGTTTTGTTAAGAGGAATTAAAACAGCAAGGAAAAGCCCTTTGCCCCATGCCTTTACGAACACAAGAATTTGGCTCTAGCAACATAAATCATGCACATATACGATGTCATATGGGCCTAAATGTTCAACAGAATGTTTTCCGTCTTGTTGCAGACAATTAGGTCTATTGAACCTCACACATTAAAGACAGAACATGAAAGGTTACAGGAACACTCAAACATAAAGATGCAGATGCAAATACAAGAACATGAATGCAAATGAGCACACGCATGCATGCATATACACACACACCCATGCAGGACCCTCCTGTCAGTTGCAGAAAGTGAAGGAACGGAGAGGGATCCTCATTTAGACGCGAGTTATTCATGCTCGTGTTGTTGAATTATTTATGCTATTTATGCTATTGTGATGTCTGGCTGTCTTTGAAAGAAGTTTATTTTGGATTGAGTTGGCAGCCTGTCAAGGCACAGGAAGTCAGACTCTATTTGTGTGTGTGTGTGTGTGAGTGTGTGTCTCTGTGTGTTGTGTGTGTATGAGATGGCAAGACTTGCCAACACCCCTGACGCCGTCGCTGTGCTGTGCTGACACTGAGGGTAGGCGTCAGGTAATCACCCTAGCGACATCACCTTGGCAACTGGACTGTCGCTAGGGGAGACAGTTAAGGCACACACCCCTGTTGGTGCAGGATGACAGGGTGTCCCCTCAGGACAGGCAACCTGGACTGATAAAGTGTGTGTGTCTGTTGGTGTGTCTCCGTGGACTTTGCATTAGCCAAGATCTCATTATCTAATCCACACAGACACACACACGCGAGTAAACACATACTTTAAAATAATAATGGCTTAAAGTTGTTTTTAGAAACGTGAGAGATACTGACACATTCCCACAGTAAATGTTTCTCTATCTTACAAACACAAGTATATATACACACACACTATTGCATTGACTGTGACACCACTCCAAACTGCAAAGATTAATCAGCAAGGAAAGTTTTTTTAAACACTTTTAAAAATAAAAATAACAACAACTATGTGTGTGTGTGTGTGAGATTTTGTCAGTCTGTGTAAAGCCAGTAATGCAGTGAGAATGACCTGACTACACCTGTTACACAGAGAACGTCACATAAATAGACACGTGCACACTCACACATTACTGTGCACCTTTCACCGCGTAGTGGATGGATACCAGACGACATCTTCGGCGTCACGACTTGCATATTGGAAACAAACATCAAACGCGACACCAAATGCCACCTCGTCAAAGAACATTTCTTCATCAAAGTCAAAGCGGAAGAAACACAGCGAGGAGTGCAGTTTCACATTAGCTTGGAGCAAGCTCATATTTCTAAATGATGAGCAGATATATTGCAGTGACGGGAGAGGAAACGGCAAACGATTCGATGTTAACCCGAGGCAAACACCACCTCTTCTGCCTTGACACACTCGTGTCTGACACGCGGCTATCACCTCTAACCGACCCATCTCACCCAAAGGGAGAACTGACAACATCTGCGTCCTGCACATGCAAACGCACACACACTCTGGAGTCTAACGCCAAAGTAATCGAGTCTTCTCTCAATTCCCTCTCTCCCAGTGTGAGACGGGAGGACAGGGCAAAAACACGGAGGGCTGAGACAGGAGAGAAACTGGCCAAAGGCGGGGAAGATTCAGACACAGTATCCTATAAACACGTTTTAGTCCAGCATGAACAGTGTCAGGGTCGACACACATGTACGCACACATACAGACTGAAACAGGCGATAAGAGGAGCCAAAAACAAAGAAATTAAATGACTACACATACAGTACAGATCAAAAAAAAAAATAATATGAATAAACAAAGTCTGGCAAAAGAGCCAATTGACAGAAAAGCACAGCAGAGACAGCAGAGGAGGAAAAACGGGAACCTCAACTGTACTTTTAGATAAGGCGAGAGTGTCTGTAAGATGTGTAGGCCTCAAGACAAAGCTACATTAAATCTGCGATCCGGGCAGTCCAAAACAGTGAATGATGTTCTGTGTTTGCCCTAAGCCGCCACTCTGGCTTTATTATCTCCTGTGTACTCTTCACAAACTGATTATGCCGCACCTCCTCTCAGCAAACCATATTTGTTCGCGTATTCTTTGGGTGCGTACGTATCAGTGTGTGTGTGTGTGTGTGTGTGTGTGTAGCCCGACTCTAAGACAAAGATGAACAATTCATCTGGTCTGGGAGCTCTGCGATCTAAGAGACAAGCAGAGAGAGAGAAAAACAGAGTGGTGCGTAACACAGACACACAGTACACTGCAAAGCCTGAGCATTAATCACAGCTTGAAGATCTACAGTAAAGGCTTGTCAAAGATACACTCGCATGTTCCTGAGAGGAAAAGACAAGTAAGGGAGAAAGTTAAAAGAAAATCCAGGTAACCTCCACATCATACATCAAAACACCTGATTAACTGGCAAAACCTCCCCCCATCCTCGCCTGCTTTCTCCCGTGTCAATCAGAGAGGAGCTGATGAGAAACTGTTTCAACTCTTTCATTAGAGGTGTACCAATTAACTGATTCAAACTGTTTCTGGGATTCACATCTAAGAGACTGCTGCTACACACAGCCTTCAGATAAAAAGGTAGGAGGCAACTGCAGCTGCATTAATGTGTTCAATTGTAAAAGCCTGATAGGACATGTGTATCTGTTTTATTTTAATAATGTAATTTACTCCATGACTGCTTCTCTTCTATCCCAGTTTATGTGTTTTTTCAGCTCAATCACAAACTTTTCCTCTACCGTCCATCCTCTTCTGCTCACTGTGTCGACTGTATTATCATGTCAACCAACAGACAGCAAATATACAACACAATCTGGGGTTTGGAAAAACTGATAAAAGTATGGCAGTATGTTAAACTTGCCAGTAGTTAAATATAAAGGTAGCACATCTAATCTTCTGACCCATCTCATCTGACACAAAGGACTTGCTGCTTCCCCCTCTTCATCTGTATCCAGCACTAGCGCTAGAAATGAAAAAGGTGTTAAAATGTTCGACGATGCTCTCTTTGACAACGGCTCTGCACAGTCAAGACTGATTAGAGACACACCATTGCACATAAACAAAACAAATCAGCAAAGCATTATTAAACAACAACAGCCTGCGTGAAAAGAAAAGTTGACTATTTTTTCTATTCTCAAAAAAAAAGAAATATAATGTTATCACTTTTTCAGTTACTTGTTACCTCTCACACACAAACACTTCACATCCCAAGTACACTATTTCATCTATTTACACTTTGTAGTTAAGCCAGCTGAGTCATTCTCCTACACATATACACAAACTCAACACAAGACAGACAGAACCAAAAAAGTGTAGTAGTCGCTGGAAGTGTTGAAAACAAAAAAAGCATATATACAAGTGCCATTATTCCTAAAGGTCTACTATCAAAAATACACACAGGCAGCCACGCAGACACCTTGTCGTATCTTGGGGCTGGTGGAGCGGTAAATGTTGCAGTACTTCAGTGTGACAGGAAACACTGTGTTTATGTGCTTATCGTTTGTGCAGCCCGGACAAGGTGGCCCTCTCCCCATACTGATGTATGGCTTCTTAATTAGAGCTATAGGCTCCACTTAGAAACAGAGCAGTACTCATATACAACCACACACACACACACAACTCATCTCCTAAAACAATCAACATTAACCTACAGTAATAATCTACAATATGCATTTCTTTTTCTGTTTGTGTTGATATATGAATTTCAACCAATAGAAATATATCATGTAGAAAGAGTGAATCACCATACCTCAGCTTTAAATCACTGATATTGTAATTAGTGGTGCTGCCTGCATATGTGTGTGTATGTGTGTGTTTCTGGCTGTAACTATTTGAAGGAGTCTTACGTGTAATATGCATACTCTGCTTCTCCCTAAAGCCGTCCCTGAGTTATGTGCTCATATATTGTGATAATATACACCCCTATTACGCTGTTCTCCATAACTTCATAACACATCTCTGAGTTATTAATGAAATGAGATGGAATGAGGTAAACTGGGAATGGAGAATAAAACAATCACATTAATAACCAGTGTGTGTTTGCATTCGGCAAATTAATATCCCGCTCACACAGGCTGGGATGCCCCTCAATCTTAATTTGTTGGATAATAGTCATAGTAATGGGCCAGGTACATACTCTGTAATGAAATGTGGAGAGAAAATAAATACTATTTTGTGTGGGTGTGAGTGTGTGTGTGTGAGAGAGAGCGAGCTAGCCAATCCATTTTAAATGAATGTGAAGATGCGCATGCATTTTTAATAGTCTTATACACAAAGACACTCACACACAAACTAGGGGCAGAATAATTGTTTGTATGTCTCTGTGTGCACGTTACTGTCCACTGCGTGTATGCTGTCCCATTTAAGAATGCCATAAAGTCCAACATCCAATACTGATTAAAATCCAACTTGCAAAACATACACAAAATGACAATAGATGTACAGCCAAAGAACGTATATTACCAAGAAGTGAAAGTCAATTATTTGTTTTGTTGCAACTTCAGCGCCCAGCAGCAAAGCCACGCTTAAAAAATGCCGTACAAAAGTAAAACAAAATCATTTCTATTCTATTGTCATATTGATTGTTATACCAAAATGGCCTGTGTTGAACAATAAAATATTATAAATATAATAAGCGTTTTCAGTCCAAAATGGCGGCAGCAACTGTTGTAAAAAAAAAACACCAGAGTTTTGCCTCTTTGTTTCTATACTCTTTGGTACAGCTGAGTGTATAGGTGTGTGTGTGTTTGTGTCAGACTGTGATGATGTCATCTCTCAGTGTGACAGTCTTTCTGTGTAATTCATTCGCGCTTGATGCCCATAAATCAGGTACAGTAGATCTGGCCCTCAGACAGCCAATGACAATCACATATATCTACAACCACTTTATAGACAGTGTTTATCAATAAAAACATACGCGCTTTTGTAGTCTGCCCTCTGTTGATCATCCCAACAGAATAACAGACAAAACATAATCTCTTTCGTCATGATGACACCTATCATTTGTCAAGTGAAAACTTGGAAATAGAATGAAATGCTGGAGACTAGTAGAAAAATCTGTTTCGATTGCTTGTGATAAGTTTGCATAGTGACTCAGGCAGTTTCATTACGTGCAGGCCTTTACAGGAGGAAAATGAATCTACCTCAAAGAGAACATCATCACACTGCGTTCCTACAGGCAAGTTCAGCCTTGACTTGTGTGAATATGAACAAGTCTCTGTTATACATGGAGTAAAAAATTCTCCGGCATTATCATATGAGAGATGAATGGGTGGATGGATTTGGGAGAAAAACAATACAAGAGACCGTTCTCTGCGTTCGTGTCTGTAATTATCTTCTTGTGGACTTGTGAAACTGCATCATTAAGGATACGTTGGGAGCTGACTATATCAGAATGCATTTTGCGCCAACCTGCGCCGATGGTGGAGATTTTGGCTCAAAAATGTTGTAACCTTTTTTCTAGGACTGTTATTATGTCACTTTATTAGTTTTTGATATTATTTCGGGCAATAGAGTAACTTTTTAGATTTTGAATATGTGGCAATATATCTAAATAATGCCTTTTTATTTGCTACAAATAGTTTGTCTGAAGATAAAGGTTCATGTTTATATATATATATACAGTATATATACTGTATATATATATACATCTTTTGACTGTATCTCACTGTCCACTAGGTAATTGTTTCTAATGAAAAGTATGTTAGTGGACCTCTAAATAGAGATTATTTTGTCACAGTACAATGAGGTATAACCACCAAAGCAGGGCTGAGCTAGTGGTTTTAGCAAAAACACTGCTCTCCCAATTGCAGTTTCATTGTACTGCTTTGGGTTTGGACTCCTAAGTTGAAGTTGCCATGTTCAAACTCCCAAGTCCTCAATTTCAAACTTGGCGTTCTCTGTATTGATAAAGGCCAAAGGTGTGTTATTAATGTTTATCCACATATGTGCAACACCTCAAAGAAATGTCAATCTATAAAGTTAATATTGTATTCTTTGTCACAAGAGCACTTCATGTTACTAACAGGTCAATTTATAACTGAAGAGCAGCTGCTTGTGATGTGAATGCTAACTGAACAGTATCACAGGAATAATCTGGGCTCATCTGTTTTGAAGTGCGAGAACAGCACACATAACTGTATGACACTGAAAGTTACTTCTCACTTTAATCATTGACTTAGCATCTCAAAATGAAATAAATATATGTGAGGTATTTATTGTATACTATTTTATAGCATTAGCTGGGCAACACTGCATCTAGGAGCCTCTGTAAGTCCCCTGCAATTACTCTGAAGAGTTATGACAGTTAATGTATTGTATATTGCAAACACATTAAAGCCTTATTGCAGCAATTACAGGGGCCAAACAAAAACCTGTCAAGCAGAATACATTGCAGACTGGTATAATCAGTTACGGTTATAGTTGTGAAAGTAAGAAAAGAAAAACTAAAACAAATGGGATGCTTAAGTCATTTTATTATATTTGTTTTAAAACTTTCCCTATGTGTTTTAGTGAAAGGAGAATATGAGTAAAGTTGCATACAAGGAGTTAGGACCAAGTTTCTGTAGGGCTCCACTGACCTTTGGAATAGTCCACTTTATGGGCATGAGCTTACTTCATCTATGAGTGGCTTTTTCAATTCTCTGACTGCTCCTTTTCTCCTTACATGGCAACCTTTTCTTGACCTTTATAGGTAGAGAAGTCATCGACCTCCCCCCCTCTATCTCATTTAGTCCCCTCCTCCATCTATCTCTATTACTCAGTGCGTGCGCTCCTTTTCCTACAGCCGGGGCACAATCCGGCCAGAAGTGATGATGAGTGGCGAGGGAGGAGCATATCTCTTAAATGGTGGGGAAAAGAAAGCATGGATCTGTCAGAGCGATCTAGGTTTATCATGTCATTAATCGCTGACGAGATAACGATACCGCAGAGAAAAAATGATACCAGCAGTCACGTGCTGACTGCTCTGCTCTATGTTAAGTATAATCGCTCATTCAGTTGTAATAGAACAATATACTGTACACCGCTATTTAGGGCTGGGACTATAATCCCAATATACTCAAATACCCTGTTGTGTTTTTATCAGCCATGTGGTTGAAGCGTGCAGGCCGCTTTCGCCACTTGAATTCAGCGGGCATCTGGCGTATGTGCCTGCTGAGATGCCTTTGAAAGGGTGAGCAGACTCCACTTACTCGGCGAACAACAGGCATACGACGGTATGGTAATGTTGCGTTACCCAGTGTCTCTACTTTCTTTGTTGCTTGCTCTTTTAGTCACCTTCTGTTCTCTGTGTTTAGCTGTGACAGTCTGGACTCTGTCTGTTTTTCAGCATCCATATGTTACGCCTCTCAACTCCAAAATCTCTCTATTCATTCCTCAGTCCTTCTTGCTTGTATAGACTATTATACCAGGCAAAATTCTCAATATCATCTGCCATCATTTTGCTTTTGTGTGGCTGTTGGTAGTTACAACTCTTCAGTCAGGTCCACATGGCTAGGCCTGCCATTGACTTTCTGTCTTATTTTGTTATGGCTTACAGTGGAGAAAGCCGTGTTTTGATGGCAGAAATAAATACAACAATGACTTTAGTTTTGGAATAATGAAGTGTTGACAGGAAAGCATTAGCAACATATTTCACAAGAGTGACAGCCCAAAGACAACAAAACCAACTTAGCTCATTCTTAACATAGTTGCACAACTATGTTAACCACCATTGGCTTACAAATAAAACAAATGTTTCAATACTTTGTGAGGAATCTTAGTCAGATCACACTGTGATCAAGATAATGGTACAATTCTAATACCAGCACATGCCAAATCAAATACTGTATATATTCCAGTATTTTATTTGATGGGAATTAGGCATGTAGTTGTTATTGAGATATCTTGCTTTGGGTTAAAGTGTTGGAAAGTCAGACAGACTGATAGATGGACAGCTTCATCCCTTGAGCCCTGTTGCTAGTGGGATTTACAACATAAAATCCCACAAAAGTCAAACAACACATTCCATGTGATTGTGCAAAAACACAAGAAGCAGTAAAATTATCTGTGCAGTAAGTTGAAACTTGATTCGGAAATTATGAATGTCTCCTGTTTGTGTTTTCTGTTAGAACTGCTGCAGCCCATCCTCTCTCACTCCCTTCCTCACTCACCCTATCGCCGTCTTCTGCCTGCTGCTTTCTACTGTCTTACTTCCATTCTCACCTTCCCACTTCACTCTGCCCCTCTCTCCTCCTCGTAACCTCTCCCTCCCCTTTCTCCTCCTTTTCTAGTAACTGTAACACTGATACTCACCCTCTCTCCTGCTTCTCTTTACTCATGCTCTCTTTCAGCTGTTGCAGCTTCTGCTCCATCTCTTCGCTCTCCTGGCCCAGAGTCACCGTCTCCATCTGCAGTTCTTGCAGGTTCCTATGGCAACATACACACACACACACACTTGCATATGTGCAATCAATCAAAAGCAATCAATCATACAAATGACCTACTCCGTCAGATTGGACGGCCTGGCTTTCATCAATATGTTCAATTCATCTACTGCACTAGCAGATCCCTGTTGCCACGACTGATCAATGCTTTAATCAATTAGACACTGGATCAGGGAACCACCAAGCCAGACATCAATTCAGTCAATTACCTGTTGGCAAATGAGAAACTATGTAGGAGATCGGACTCAATTTTGCATTGGGCATTATGAGGAAACAAGTACACTGCACTGAAAACGATCAGAATCCAGGTCACAAGGTTTATCTTGCCCGAAACTGCATTTTGTGAAATACTCATTCTGTGGGCAGAATTGAAATGGAAACAGATGGAAAACGTATGGCAGCCAAGTTACCCTAATGGGCTTCTACGAAATGCCTTAAATCACATCATTGATCTTATCTCATCTTACCTGGCATTGAGCTTGACAGATTTGGCCTTGTTGTTAGGAAGCACCACAAAGTCATTTAAATTCATGTCTCTTCTTTCTGAGGGCTCAGGTATTCCTCCTGCGTCTTGCTCTGTGCTTTTTCCAAAGAGTCTCTTCTGCAATAAAAAACAACAGTAATGGCATAAAACCGGCTATCACGCTGGGCCCTGGCTAAATCACACACTGCCATAAATTAATACTGCTGCAATGAAATGAACAAAATAGCTGGGACAGATTTGCTCAAATGTACGAGAGGCAGTTAAAACAAGCAATCTTGTGTGTTTAAATTGTATTTGGCAGACGTACATGCTTGACGAATGGCTGGCAACTCTGTTAGGCAGTAAAAGCCAATTAAGGAAATTAGCCAGTAAGGAAGATATTATATGTTTTTATACCGTAATAGCAAGGCAGCCACACCTGCAAGCAACTGAGCTGATTGCAAAGTGACATTAGGATTTGCTCAAGGTGGGTAACCTCTTAAAAATAACCTTGACATTTCACCTGCTGGTACCCTATATGACACCTTTGCCCACCAGACTGTAAAGCAGTAGAGTATAGCTGAAAATCACAGCCTTAATGAACTCAGCTGGCATGATAGCTACCTAACAGACCTTTTCAGAGAGGGCGTTTTTACTTGCAAAAGCAGGAGAAAAGCACAGGTGTAGGTAATAACATTAATAATGGCTCAGTTACAATTAAGTGCCTTTTGAAGCTATACCAGTAATACACAATATCAGAGTGAAAACAAAAGGATGCAGCCTTGATTGCTATGATTAAGCAGATTTATGCTTTTTCTGCCATGACGTGAAATTGTCTGCAGTGAAAAGGGGTCTATTGTAGGCATTCAGATGATAGGCATGCTGAAGCTTCTTCTTGACAACAGCAGCTTTCACAGCTAGCTTCAACACTTCAGGTGAGGGACCAAATCCCTTTGGCAACCACAGTGGACATCCGTTCTTAGTTCACTGCTGTAGCTGAGTTGTCTTGGTCCAAACCAAAATTTAACTTAACTGTTAGTTAATGTTTAGTAGTGTATTAACTAAAGCTAATCCTTTCAAACAGTAAATCATGTTTAAATTAATACCATGGTCAACATGACCATTAGTAAATGCTTATTAGACACTTTAGTTACTGTTAATCAAGGCTTATTAATTAATTAAGTAATGTTAATTAATGTACAGCTATTGTAAATAAACATTTATAAGAACACTTTTTCTCTCAATGAAATGGCTCAGCTGGAAACTTCATGACATACATGTTAATTAACATATTTATCAACCATTTACAAATATTAGTTTGTATCTTCATTCACATGTAAACCCTTAATAAATGTTGACAATAGACATTTGTTAACAGTTACTTAATGGTTATTATCTTATTACTTAAGCGTTAGTTAATTGTCATTAATGTATTAACTGATGTTAATTTAAAACATTAAATAATGTATAAATATACGTAAAAATTCATAACAGTGGTAGACCCTCAGAAGAGAATGGACTGTTGTTTTTGAAAATCTTTTTATTCTATTTATTATTTATTTTCTATATATTTATTTTCTGTTTATGTGTATCTTCATTTTGTTAGAGGTGCCATTTAACTGTTCAATTGTATGGTTGATACTGTGAAGCTGTATATTGATAAGAAAAAGAAAAGTTAAAAGAGAACAGGTTGGTGTGTGGGGTATGTTATGTTTGTTAAAGTAAATCCTGTATTGAATATGTTGTATAATAATGCTGATGTTTGTATAACAAAAAAACAATAAAGACATTGTTAAAAAATAATAATGTATAGATGAATACCTTAGTTAACATGAACACCGTTAGTAAATGCTCATTAGACACTTTAGTTACTGTTAATTAACTGTTAATTAAGGCTTATTAATGCATTAATAGGTTAAGGTTAATTAATGTACCCTTATTGTAAAGTGTTACCAATATCTTTGCCAAAGCAGAAAACAATACAGTCTTAAATTGTTAGCCCATTATAACTAACTAGTGTTATTATTTGCCCAAGACTAGTATACATGTACTAAATGAGTAAATGTGGACTAGTTGGGCTGAATTTAGCTTAGCTTCACCTCAACACAATCGATGATGCAAACGAGGTTTTTCTAACGCTACACAGCATTTATATTAACAGGAGGAAGTCAAATGTAACCTAACTATGCATTTGACAAAAGCTAAAGTTACTGGTGACTCACCTAAAATGTTCCAGCACCTGTACAGTAAACACAAACAGTCTTTAATTGACAGCAAGTAACCGTGAAGCTATCGATTTGTCTTTCAATACTTCAGCTCTCTGCGCTCAGGGAGTTTGTTGTTAGACTCTCGTTACTATGGTAACCAACGCCTCTCTCGCTCTCTCTGCTCTCGCGATAGTTCTGCAGTTGGTGTGGTTTACTGGAGATAATTTGGATCCCTATATAGGCCTTTTGTTGTTATGAACTTTTCACTCCCTGACTTTGTTGTTTAATCTTCAACTTTTTTAAAAGAATTATTATTAAAGTATGCCTTTTGTTTGTTCAGGGAATACACATCGGGATTCAAAGACATCAAGTCCCCTATTGCCTCAGTAATCATGGGCAGCGGGAATCCCCTCCTGATTAAAATCCTCACAGCATCATGTTATAGCTTTGATTAGAGCTTTGAACCCTCGTTGTTTTTTCAACAGTCGACTTTCATGATGACAAGCATTAGAGATCAGAAGCAAAATAATTTCCCATTCGCCCCATAAGACAACTGTGCTAGAATGAATTTGATAAGACCAAAGTGAGAGATGTTTCCACAAGAGTGCTTATGTTTGTCTACAGGAAAGCTGAGCCACCATGTATCTGTTACATAAATGTAAACATTAAACAGTCAAAAAATAAATATACTTCCTTGACAAGTCCACAAAAAACACAATTGCAACAATCAATTTTAACTCTTCAATTACATGTACGGCTGTTGTAGTTATTATTATTATACCATATGAATTCCCCCTAAATATGTAAAGAAATTAATTTAAATCAATACAAAGGCCTATACCAACTATATACCATCATTTCTTAAAAGCACATCTCCCTAAGGCACCTTTTGGAACCGCATCGAACACAGTAACCCAGAGGCTCTGTTTGTGCATACATGAGTGGATGCTATCTCTGTCCGTCCCATAACAGTGCAGCCAGGCAGTCATTCATCCAGCCTTCGTCTGTATTCCAGGACAAAAGAAACTTTCTGACGCTATAGTGCGACAACAGTCTTCTATACTGCAGACCATGCCTCTTCCATTGCTACATTTTTCTACGTCTCTATCCTTCCTTGCAATCCTACCTACCAAACCACAGGACAATTATGGCTTGGCAAGCAGCGAACACACCTCCACCTCATTCCTAAATCCTGCTTTCTCTCCTTTTGTCTCTCGCTCTCTCTTCCTACATTGTTGGCGTATGACCTATTGCTCCTGCCATCAGGGAAGTGTGAGCGTATGACTTATTGAGCGTGCCTGTGTGTGTGAGAGCGTGGATGGTCATTTAGGGTCGTGACCCTCCAGCTGGATTCTGTCTCTGCTGCTAAACAGTGACTCTCTCCCCCTCTCCCTCTCGCTCTCTCAGCTCTGCTCGCATAGACAGCTGGGCGTGCAGTAGCATACCGATGAGTGGACGAGAGAGAAGAACAGAGAGAAGGAGTAAGAGAGGGAGCGAGGGACATAGAAATGAAGGGTGGAGGGAGAAGGGGGGGGCCTAGCAAGAGGCCAGAAGGCGCCTGGAAAAGCAATGCGAGAGAAAGAACAAGAACAAGAGAGCGACAGAATGCATGAAAGGAGGGGTACAACAGCAGAGCAGTTGCAGGAAAAGGACAAGCGTTGTGCTGTGAAATGTCAGGGCTATTTAATTCATTAGGAGGCAATGATTATGGCGCTGTACTGAATGTCATCTGCTGGGTTAAACCTTCCTCTGCGGCCTCATGCTGGATATATATTGACTGTTTGGCAATGGTTGGAAACCTTTTAGCAATGACAGAGTGGTAGCAACAGGGACGGAGAGAATGGAAGGAGAGAGAAAGTCGTCAGCCAGCCAGAATCAACAGCATTCTTGTGACTCGTGGTATGCACAAGGGGGTTGTAGATAATCCTGGGAGTGTATTGATGAAATAATGTAGAAACTGTTAAATAACCTTGAAAAACGGTGGTCGGGAGCTTTTGCACATTCACCCTCTATACCTACTTATTCCTACTCAGAGTCACAGGGGGGTGGAGACTATCCCTGCATGCACAAGCGGCAGGGAAGCAGGTCACCTGTCCATCATAGGATTAACACCAGGCAAACGTTCATTTATATGGGCAATTTCAATCTTCTAGTTCACCTGATCTGCATGTCTATGGGGGGAAACCAGAGCAAGCAACAGAGAGATGGGGAGAACTTTCACAGATAAACAGCTGGCCCATGATCCAAGATCTTCTTGCTTCAACCACATGAGAACATGTGCTGCCCTTCACTGAAAATGAATGGTAGGGAAATCATATAGCCTTTTACTAATTGGATCCTGACCTGAAATTATCATACCAAATCAAAGTAAAGTGCTATGAATCAAAAGGAATGTGTGATGTAGTAATTGAAGTCAATTCAACTAGCCTACAGCAAAATGAGGCAGCATGAGGAAGCAGCAGCGATGCCGGCAAGTCGAATCAGATTTCACCGACCAAAACAACGAGAAGAGAAATGTATTGAAGAAAGAAAAAGACGTGCGGAACTTGATGCAGAAAGATCAAAAACAAAGAATAGTACTAATCCGGTTTCATGCTTTAAGACAACTAAATGGCTAATTACTTCATAAGAAGCCAAGACTGAGAAATCTCTGAACAGCCACAGCTCACACGTTGCAATACAGCCTATAGGAATCTGTGATATCTGAAAAAGAGAGAAGTTGTTTATTTGAATGTGTGATGTAGAATTTTTAAAAAGTGAGTACTGCATGTGCATTAATTTGGTACCTGATGGAGCTAAGCAGGGACGAGAAAGCAGTAACAATCACGGCTTAAAATGACTCCCTAAGAGACTTTAAAATCAACAATACACACCTCTTTAGGCCACAATACATTACAAATAAACCAAGGATATCCAAATAAGAAAAAGAATCCATCTCTGAGATTTCTGCCTCCATCCCAGTACAGTAGTACCTTTCCACAGCAGACATTTCGACACATCACAGTAGGAAAAGAACAGGTGTAATTAATAACATCCAGTTAGATGTGTAAGTTCCACGGTCCAAATATTGCACATACTTGCTTGCTTACTGTGATACTTCAGTGGAACAGAGCCATCATTAACAGTAACTTCCACCAGTGCTTTTTCCACTATGACAAGTCAAAATGTCTGCTGTGAAAGCAAATATGATTATGTTACTCTGGAAATTCCACATAACTCACTCTGAATAGTTTTCATTGCAGCTACTTTCTACTAAAGACATAGTACCTGAGAAAACTGTTCTGTCCAGAGTAATGGGGACAATGATTGTGGAAGTACATGGAGCTGATGAATTGTCTTAGGGGACAATACAGATAACTTAAAACCTACACAGGTGTTTTCATTTATTCCGGTTAATTACACTTCAAGTTGAAGTTAGGTGAAACTATGCTGGAAATTAAGTGAGGTCACCAAAGTCAACATACCAATAAGAGTGCAGTTAGAGACAGGAGACTGGTGTACCATTTCAGGAGTTGTATTCTCTAGCAAAACAAAAATCATTAAGGCCAACAAGGCTTTATAACTAATCACTTGCGACCATCAAACTACGATGCGGAAAACAGAACTTAGGCTAAACTTCTTGTCTAGTACTCATGTGTGTATGAAAATCCAAGACTCAGCAAACAGAAAACACAACCAGGGTGTGTAGATATATGTTGGGAAACAGGTGAAGGCAATTATTAAACCAGGAAATTATTGGCTGAGACTTCCCGCTGGCAGAAGCCTTCCCACTGCTGTGGGTGGGGGTGAAACAGAGCTCTCTGGATAGCCCCCTACTAGCTGCTCCCAGCAGCCGGATCAGCACCTTGGAGAGCGCCGCGGTGCACCGTCCTGACACACGCAGCCCTGGAAAAGAGTATTGTCTAGAAGGAAACAAAAAAAAGACTCACTGCCCGACGACCTATCCTTAACCATAACCATTCAATGTAAATGCCTAACCTTAACCATTCAAGGTCAATGCCTAACCTTAACCATTCAATGTCAATGCCTAACCTTAACCATTCGATGTCAATGCCTAACCTTAACTATGTGAGGTCAACGCCTAACCTTAACCATTCGATGTCAATGCCTAACCTTAATCATTTGAGATCAATGCCTAACCTTAACTATTCAAGGTCAACACCTAACCTTAACCATTGGAGATCAATGCCTAATCTTAACTATTCAAAGTCAATTCCTAACCTTAACTATTCAAGGTCAACGCCTAACCTTAACCATTCAATGTCAATGCCTAACCTTAATCATTTGAGATCAATGTCTAACCTTAACTATTCAAGGTCAACGCCTAACCTTAACTATTCAAGGTCAATGCTTAACCTTAACTATTCAACGTCAACGCCTAACCTAAACTATTCAAGGTCAACGCCTAACCTTAACTATTCAAGGTCAATGTCTAACCTTAACTATTCAAGGTCAATGATTAACCTTAACTATTCAACGTCAATGCCTAACCTTAACTATTCAACGTCAATGCCTAACCTTAACTATTCAAGGTCAATGCCTAACCTTAACCATCTTGCGAGAGTTTCCCAAATTGTGGGTTACCTTCTAGAAACAACCCTGAAAGAGGTCAAATTAGCCAAAATAAGTGAAACACCTGTGTGGATTAACAATGGATAGGTAAAGCCTTCACTTAGCCATAGGGACAGCGGACAATTTGACTTGCCATAAGTCAGATTTCCATCCAAATGTAGGGCAAATTTTAAATATAATAATAAAACAGTTGACTGGACATGCACTAATGTGTAATGGCTCCCTTCTATTCAATAGACCTTTTTCCCCAGCAGATATTTTGACTCATAGCAGAAAAAGCAAAGGCTAGACAAATTTAGTTAACGATGGCTCTGTTCCATTAAGTGTCCCAGTAAGCCATGCCAGCGAGCCTGCATACCAGCTCACCTAACTGGACTCATGCACTCATTATTTATGTTTTCAGTTGCACCTTGGCTTATATAAATTGTTATGGATATGTTCTATGGTTAAATGTAAGTTTTCATTTTGATATTGTAAACAAATTTTCACCATGACGAAGCCAGTCAGAAATAGGGACTGGTACATCTGTTTTATGATAAAACTAATAGCTGTTGCTGAGCCCACAACCATTACAGGGCAATGGATGTTTGAGGGGCTACAACCATAATTTACTCTCACTGCTGTGTGGAACATCCAACAGCAAATCTCATCCACTGAAAATAATGAGATTCCTTCTCGCTGAGGTTCTCATCACAGGCCCTGAGTGTGAAGAGAGGCACTCAGTGGACATGCCAGTCTAAAAAGATCTGAGCTATATGATGAGGGGGATAGATAGGCGAGGGCAGAGAATGAGTTTCAGTGCCCTCACTATAGGCCACAGTGGGACGAGAACATGGACAGGAATACTTGTCCGAGTCCTTGACATCTTGAAAAGAGTCCAGTATGATGAGTCTCCCCTGACTTCCAGGTCCCACTGGGTGTGTGATTAGCTGGTGTGTTCAGTATGGCTCATATACTGCATGTGTGTGAGGTTACTGTGTGTGTTTTCTGCCACTGGATAGAAGAGAACAGGAAACAAGAGAAACAAATTGATGTGAATAAAAAGAGCAATAAAGAGAGCAATGAGAGATGGATGCTCACTTTCAAATATATGACATCTGCTGTAGACTAACTAATGTGCTGTATAAAAGCCATAAATAGGAATGACATTGACACAGGATATATGAGTGGCAGAGAAAGGAATAAAGCACAATCCACTGACTGTGTGGAGGCAGCAGCACAGATGGAAGGAAAAAACAGAGAAAAGGAGTATTTGACAGAGAGCCAGAGAGGAGGTGACTGTATGGATTGAAAGGTAGATAGGAAATTAGAGAGGAAGAACCAAAGTGGAGTGAGAGGGAGTAAGCGATAAAGGCAGTTGCAGTATGAGTGAAAGGAAAAAAAAAAAAGAGAGATGAGAACATCGAGGTGTCGGGAACTGATGGCCAGACATCATTGGATGTCACCGAGAAAGAGAGGTAATGAGAGCTCTGGCGGAGGGGACAGAGGCCAGAGGGCTGGACGCAAAGGCCAAGTGAGAAATTGAGAGGTTGAGTATGGGAGGGAGAGACGGATGAGTGTGAGAGACGAGGGAGGAAGAAGGTGGGGACGCACGTGAGTGGCTCTTCATCATGTGTAGTAGCTTGTGCTGATGGCCGTGTGGCACACCCTCAGACACTCACACAAAGTACATACATAAAGATCACGCACATCAGTCAAAACTCAGATGAGTACGTGACAGTTAGTGGGGCTTAAGACATGGCAGGCAGTGATTCTACTGATGATCAGCTGATGAGATAAAAGACGCACGGACAGGAAGATGGTAAAATTAAAGCAACAGGGCTGACAGAAAGAAAGAATGTACAGTTTTGGAGGATACAGTAAACCACAATCCTCCATTGGACAATGATGAATTGCTAATTTTGGCTCGGGTGGAAAGGTTTGACAGCAGCACTGACTTGCCTTGTTAAAGCTGCGTCGAAATAAAATAATGTGTCATTCCTTTTTTTATTTATTTTACCCCCATTCTATTCTATCCAGCTCTAGGAAAGGTAGCGGGTGTGACAGTAACTGCTGCGTAGGAATCTGGGTCAGACATGACGTTTAATAACCAGGGAACAAGCTGATACTGTTTGATCACATCAGCCTATTGTTCTGCCACGGATTATAGAGACAAATGGTGGCACGAACAAGATTTAGAATAGACAATTTTCCTTGCAATGTCTGTAAAACAATGTGCGTGGGAGCACAGGTAAAAGAAAACTCCAATACCTTTCACTGCTGGAATTTTTTTTTTATGCTTGATCACTCTTGCGCACCCTCTCTCTCGCTCTCTCTCTCTCTCTCTCTCTTTCGCTCTCGCTCACACAAACACAAACAGATTTTCGCAGGTACACGCACACACCTGCACATAATCACACACTCATATCACAGCAGTCTGTCAGGGAGCTGCACCTCTACTGCCATCTAGGGCTCGTATGTGGTGCATGTCATGGATTGATTGCACCACAGTGGTGAAAGCTAGATGGCTTGAAGAATGACTGAATGTCGCCTCTAAAGCTATATCATTTTCTCTACAAACAGGCTGGGTAGGGGAGTGGTCACCATGCTCAGGAAGTGTTCAGACACTTCTGGGGATGTGATCTGCACAATATATCACGTATGACATGTAATTAGTTTCCCGCTCGTTTGTCATAAACACGTTTATAACTTACACATCTAAAGTGCAGCAGTGTGGTGGGCACGTCTGGAATTTTATAAGATCACAAAATGTGTGCATGAAGAGCAAGTTCAAATCAATCATGTCTGTTTCTTCTTTGGTGTCTAGGCCTCAATGACTGTGTGTGCATGTACACCTGTATGAAACTTCTGTGTGGATTATGCGCTCTACAGTATGTACACAGCGACAGTGTCTGACTAATGCCTGTGTTTGTTTAATTGTATCTGATATGACTTGTACCTGTTTTGTGTGGATAGAGCAGTTTGCACTGTTCACTCCCGTATTTTTTTGTAACACTGACAAGAGCTGGGATGTGTGAGGGTTTTGTAAATAGGTGATCTTGTAAATATACTACAATAGGCCTATATACTGTAAACAGAGAAAGATATTCACATATGCACGAAAAGCAATAAAATTACCCTCACCTGTACCAAGCACACAGCTCATAACTCAAACCTGAACCAACAGCACCATAACTAACTACAACGCCTTCCAATTTAAAGGAGCACTAGATCAGCATTAGCATTAGTTTAGTCTTTTATCTCAGTCAAATCGGTCTGAATTCTGTTGAAGAATTAGTTCAACATTTTGAGAAATATGTATATTTGTTTTCTTGCCAATAGTTAAAGGAGCAGACCGATAGCCGACCCCTATCATAGCAATTAGCTTAGTTTAGCATAGTTTATCTTAGTTTATTGTAAAGAATGTAAATTAGCCTGGTTCTGTCCAAAGTTCAAAAATCCATTTACCAGTGCCTCTAAAGTTCACTAATTAACACGTTGTATCTCATTTAATTCTAACACAAGCGTAACAAATTTGTGGTGGACAGGGAACAACTACTTTGTTTACCAAGAAATACTTGCACCATGTAACTTTTTACATTTCAGAAACAAGATATGAGCTAATTTGTGCTGTTCGGTAGATTTTTTTTTAACGTAGGACGCCCAGGCTAAGTGCTTCAAGTCTCTAATCTAAGCTAAACTAAGATAAACTAAGCTACGCTAAACTAACCTAAACTAAACTATATTAAACTAAGCTAATCCCTTCCTGGTTCAAGCTCAAAAATGACAAACTATTCCTTTAAGCACCAACAAAAAGTAATTGCCAACAGATGTTGAGAACTAATGCATTGCAGTCAGTAAAGTCATCTCTTTCACCAGCTCACAGGCTTCTTCTGCCCTCCCTTTCCCAACTCCTCCATGCCAAACACTGAGGCTTTAACTACTGTTTTGTGGTGGCAAATGGTATTTAATTAGCTTTGTTGATCTGTGTTCATTTATCCGGCCCCCAACAGTAAACAGTCCAGATTTTTAGTTAATCATCACTGTATCAGGCCACACCACCTGCTAATACTGATTATCTCTGGATTAATGGTCATCGAAACACATCTGTCACCACACATACACATGTGCAAAAACACAAAGAGGAATTCAGGAACATGCAGATTTCAGTCGTTTATCTTTATCATATAGAACTATAGTCATGAACACACACACACACACACACACATAAACAGTAGGACATACATGCATACATAGACACAGCACTTGGGATGGACAGTTTCTGTCATCGCAGCACTTTTCCAAACAAGCTCTGATTAAACAGCAGCTTAGAGCGCTTTAATTTCATGGAAGAACAGACAGCGAGAGAGGGAGCGATGGAGAGAGACACAGGGAGAGAGAAGGTGTGAGAGAGAGAGAGAGAGAGAGAGAGAGAGAGAGAGAGAGAGAGAGAGGGCTACAGATGCACGGCGAGGGGGAGAGAAAAAGAGGGAGGGTGTGGGACTGATAGGAACAGAGTGAATGAAACAAGCAGCAGCCAGAGAGTAGATTGAAAGGATGGATGGAAGATGAGAGAGAAGGAGTGAGAGACACAGTATAGAGGGAGATTACTTAGGCCGAGGAAGGCAGAGATGATAGACAGGATATGGGGGGAGAGAAAGAGGACGCGGAGGGGTGTTAAGGGCACAGGAGGAAGGAGATAAGAAAGAAAGAAAGTGAGAGAGATATAAAGAGAGAGATCTGAGAGCTTGTCCAGAATTTAAAAAACCTTGAACAGGAGGTGAGGAGAGGTTGGAAAAGATATACGCTGCAGGCAGGTGCAGGGCTTCAATATTTCAGTCACATGAAAAATTCAAATCCCGGCAAAAAAATCTGTGAATGTTGCGTATTTGTGATTTGTCTTATGTTCCATCATACAATATGCGTTCTCCTCTTATCTCTACAGACACACATGTGCACCATGACACACACACACTTCCAGTTAGCAGCTGAATGGAAAGAGGAGGGAGATTATTAGGGGATATCAGCTATGCGGATGTGACCACGGGGCCAAACTGTCACACCACGTTCTGAGCCGACACACGGGTGCGCTGGGAGAGCCTATAGCGAATGAAAGGAGCTAAGCCACCAGCCTGGAGCACTTCAAGTGCATATGTGTGTGTGTGTGTGTGTATTCGACGGAGCATTTCTCCAATTTCAGATGCACTATTCTATAGATTTCCACACTAAAGTGGTTCAGTCAAAGGGTTCTTAGCATTCAGAAAAGACAATGTGGCTGCAAGTGCACACACACACACACACACACACACACACACATAACGGGCTTTTTAAAATGCAGGGCATTATAATATATGTTAAAGTACTCAGAAATCCATTTGCTTTGAAGAGCTCACTGTGGCCTTAAGGAGAGCTGAGCAGTAGCGAGCTATGGTACCAGAATAGTAATAATATATGAATATTTATGCCACATTCTCTGTTCTGAACTGCCTATAGATGGCACAGGACCTTTACTGCTGGATGTTTAAGTGTCGACTACTTATGTGTGTGGAGCGGGGTTGTGCACAGAATATGGAGAGCTCCTGTATGTTTACGCTTCACCTTATACCTTTAGATTCAGAGAGTTGACAGAATCAATGTTACGTTAGATGTTTCACTGATCTGAGAACAGACATCAAACAGTAGCTTCCAAGCCATCTAACTGTTGAGTTTTTTGTAACTGAAACAATGATTGAACATTTTTCTGAAAGTCGAGAAGCTCAACACTGTCTCCTGAGGAGTGGAGACAGAAATAATAGCCGATTACTGTTATCAGGCGTTATTGGTCACTATAAGCAACATAGATGGTCATTAGGGGCCTACTACACCCAATATTAGGTTTTATCATCTATTCACATGGTTGATCACTAGAAGAATACAACAGCGACCTCTAGCGACAATTAATGTAAGAAATGGAATATAATATTAAACAGTATGTTTTCTTTAGTGTATAATCACCTGATAATAAGAATTGTTGTGTTTTTGTTAGCTTAGATTGAGCCGTTTATATCTACATAGGGAGCCAGTCCTCTCTACACGGAGTCTGCCATGTTGCACTGCCATGTTTCAACTGTTACTGTAACCCAGAATGGACAAACCAAACTCTGTTAACTTTTCCTGCTTGGGCCGGAGTCGATAACGTGACTCCCATCGCCGCTGCTCTCTCTCTCTTGCTTCACCACTCATTCCCCACGTACTTGTACACTCTACACACTGGCTCTGCTCCAAATGGCTCCAGAGAGGGACATTCTCTAACATACTTGGCACACGGGAGAGGCATCACTTGGTTGCAATCTCCTCACCTCACTGCTAGATATCGCCAGATGCTACACATTGGACCTTTAAGCCAAAACACGATGTTTTTCCCTTATCTTAACTAAGTAGTTTTGTTGCCTAAACCTAAAGAAGCGTTTTTTGTTTGTGTTCAAAACGTAACGTTTCATTCAGTTTTACAAGTTGATGTTATAATGTTAGAACGTGTTGCTTTTAAGTTTCGCTTTCACTTGTTACAATGTAGTAGGCGTAGTAGGCCCCTAATGACCCACATCTATGGTGCTTATAGTGACCGATAACGCCTATTTAACACTTGATAACAGTCGAATCGGGTGCATGACTAATGGAATATGGTAAAAAAACAAAAAAAACTCACATATGCAGATTGGTGTGGAGGTCCTTAACTTATGTTATAAAACCATACAGTGTCATGCTGCTTGCTACAGAACTTCGGGTGGACATGAAACACCCCTTTTTATCACCTTTACTCTTCTATTCACATGCTCTGTTGTCTATTTATCTCACTGACGGTCTTCCCATCCTTTCCTCACCTCACTCCTTTCATCTTTCCTGCTGTTTATCCACAATTTCTGTTTTGCCCCTTTCTGTCTAACCTCTACACTCTCACATTTCCTTTACCTCTCCATTTCCCCCCATTTTCTATCCGCCAGTCAACCTCTCATCCTCCATCTACTGATTCTGTTCTCTCTTCTTTTCATCTTCTCTCATCTTTGCCCTCTCGTTTCCTCTCTCATCGGCTATTCTTTTATTTGTTTCTTTCCATTACTTTTTCCCATTCCCCTCACCCCAGTCCTTATTCTCAGTCTACACCCGTCCTCTCCACACTTCCCCTCATCTTACATACACCCTCTTCCTCTGCCCTCAGTTAGGCAGACCCGGGTAGATAAACTGTAAAAGAAACCTGTTTTGACTAGAGAGGGCATCAGTATTTACAACCAAAGTGTGTGTGCACCTGCTGATCAGCAGCAGCCTACCCCAGGGAAGCAGCACACAGTGTCAAAGTGAATTTATTGCCCTACACCCTTCTCAATATTAAGCCTGTTTAAAACTGCTGCTTAGCATTCTGATAGCATGCATCTTCCTGCTCTAAGTCAAACGTCCCTCCTGCACTGATTCAACCCAGATACACACACACACTCGATAGGACTTAAGAGTTACAGTTTAATAGCACACTGATGGATTGTTTTCATCAAAATCTTTTGTTTTAGGTTCCTGTCCTGCTTTAATTTACTGTCCCCGACATGGTGCGTGAATGGACACACTCGCCCACACACACATTCCTTCCTCTCGGGGGGAGAATAACACAGCACATAAGCCTGATTTGAGTGATGGTCGTTCATTATGCTGTAGTTCCTGTACATAACATGCTAGAATGGGTTGAATAGCCTCTCTCACCATTCCGCTCTCTCCCTCCCCTCCCTCTCATAAAAAACATAATATCCGGTCAGTTCCATCTTTACAAGTGCAGCCGTAATCATAATGCAATTAAAAACTCATTCAGGCAATATCCGTGTTGAATCCCCTGTTTAGAGAAACTAGAAAAAAAGAGTAGATAGGGAGGAATTAGAGAAATGAGCAGGCAGACAGATACAGAGGTTTACTGATGGATGTACAAGCAAACAAAAAGTTAAACAAATCCACAAATGAAGAAAACAATACAGTTGTTTCCAATCAATTACAGATCCTACAATCCTTACAAGTCTCATGGTGTCATCAACGGTGGCCTTGAGGTGAAAAACATTTGACAAATGTTGTGTTTTTCATTTTGCAAATCTGCTTCGTTCAATGTTGTGTTGCTTTGTTGTTGTTGTTTTTGTGCACCTCAGGGCCACCACAGTCTGCATTACCAAAGTGGCAGCCACTGTGGAAAAGTAAATAAATTAGGGCTGTCAAAGTTAACGTGATAATAACGCATTAACGCAAATCCGTTTTAACGCTACTTAATGCAATCAATCTTTCGGAGGTTGTAGCAGGCTCAGGAGTTGTAGGAGGTTAAATAACGCTCCAAACTGATGCTAAATTTTGGCGATGAAAAACTGGTATGGCCCTTTTCAAAGGGGTCCCTTGACCTCTGACCTCAAGATATGTGAATGATTATTATTAATTTGCAATAATCACATTAATCATGGATAATCATGCGATTAATCGCGATTAAATATTTGAATCGATTGCCAGCTCTAAAATATAAATAATGATTAAAAAATATATGAGTTAATTAAAATACAAGAAAATGCTGCTAGACTGATACAGTACCTATAACTATTTCTAATTTACCAGTATGGCTCTGAAAATATTATTTTAAAATAGGCTATTTGAAGATATGAGGAGTTTTTAAAAGTGACCACAGCATGTCATGGTCAGCTGCCACTACTTCTGCAGCACTGTAGTCAACATTTCCATTGGCAGATTGAGGATTGATTGTCAGCTCTTCTGTGTTATTGAGCTTTCCCCAACAGGTGTATTCAGATTAGTTGTGCTTTGTCTTACTGTATGATTTCACAGTTTGCTGTAGGTGGATTGTTTTTCCCATACTTACTTTATGAATGAAGATAATTGTTTCATAAAGTTCTTGAGCCAATTAAAATCAGTGAAAACAACAAAATCATCACAACTGATATTAGACAGATGACCTTGTAGTAACTTTTAGTTTAACTAATATATTGAAGACAGATGATGAAGCTACGCTGAAGGCTAAACTGCACCACAAAAGAGTAGGCGAGGTGTCACTTTTTGTACTTTTGGATATTTGTGAGTGGAAAAACGTTGAAAAGCTGAGATTTTGGAATGAAATCTGGCACATGCTGTACAGTATATGCAGTATTAGTTGTGAATGTTAGGTAAAGCAGGAAATACACTCAAGACTTTCTCAATAGACCCAAAAAAGAAATGCCTATTTATAAATGCCAAAGTGTCTGAAATATTTCTTTCTAAAGATTTCACATATTACACTTACATTTTTTTATCATTCTGTCCTCTTACCATTTAAAACCTCAATAAGTCTTTACTTTATGTGTATGTGTGATTTATTTTTATAAAATATCCCTGAACCGGTGCCCTTCCTTCCCAGCTAATAAGGAACAACATAGACTCTTCTTATGATTATGGACAGAATCCAAAACAAATGTGAGCTGTGAAAACATAACATGAAAGACATTTGCTTGGTAAATAAAGGTTTTGTTTGGAGAAATACCTAACTTTAGCTCTAACAGTTTGATGTATCAGTTCTTCTCTCTGGTCTCTGAACTACAAAAACAAACAAGAAGTGTTTGTTTTCTATCCCTGACAGGCCACACTGCCCAAAAAACTGTGTGCTCTTTTGGTATACCTAGAATAAGTCAATCAAAGCAAACAATTGAAAAGGGATGATCAGAAAGTGTGCAAAGTCTTCCTTTAATTTGTTGTCACATTTATCTGACAAAGGCTGCAGTTATTTAAAGATGCTGTTTATTTATGGAGTTGTCCACCTGGCCCCCGCTAGCTTTATTTTTGGCTCCAGCTCTTGTGTTAGTTTGGCTCCAAAGTGGAGCTTTTGGACCACGTCTTGCTGTGACAGAGTTGTCTTTATCCTGCCTCTTGGTGTAGATACTGAGAAGTCCATGCTGTACGTACAGTACATGATGCATTAGAGGTAATTAGAGTTTCTAGATTCGGTCGTAAATATTCAAAGTTTTATAATTCGGCACACATGTCTGAAACATTTCACAACCAAACAAAAAAAAATTCAGTTTGGAGGTGTTGTTGTTGTGACATCTGTCGTGTGGATGAGTTCTTGCACTGCATCCCCACAATCTACATATCTGAGTCATAACAGCCGCTCTCAGTAAATTGGCTGGTAATCACACAAGAGACAACAAGTAAAAAGAGTGTGGGGTTGCGAGAGCGAATGCCGAGGGGTGAAATACTGTATCTGAAGTGTCAAATGTTCACACACTGTTGCGGTATTATGATAGCTCTCTTGGGACATGCGTGGGAGGTACATGTGTGTATATGTGTGCGCCTTCCAGTTATTAATCTGTGCGACAATAAATCTTATTTTGCAGGGGACGCTGAAATTAACCAGGCCATACCAAGATGAGTACTAAATTACATGACAAATGTAAATTTGATTTATGGTAATTATGCTGCAATAAAGCAGCCTGAGATGCAATGTGCATGCAGACTAATTCACCTGCCACCAAACTCATACATACAAATGAAGCCATCTTAAAAAAAAACACAGTATATGAACAGAGATTTATGAAGCATTCAAACAGATAAGGCAAAAGCCTGTACGCTTCAGGCCAATTTATGCGTGGGACATGCATGAACATATATACATACTGTATGCACATACAATATACTGTATATTTGCAATAACCATAACCTTAATTATGAGTTAAAATCCCCAATAAGTGAACCTAATTCTCTGGAGGCGGGAACTCGTACTGTGGAATTGCAATTTAATGGTTTCACAAATTATGTGAGCGTTTGTCTGTTATATAGACTTATAGACACACACGTGATCATGAAGATTCATGCACGCGCTATAGTTATGTGTACAGAGTATGTGCAGTGTGAATGTCGACTTAAAAACTGAGCAAAATGACTGAGATTACTACATTAAAATAAACTTGAGCTGAAAGGCATTCAAATTGCGTGAATACGCACACACACACAAGATGACTGCACCAAGAGGCCCCACACAGCAGTGCACTTTAATCACAGAGTTCATCTCATTTCTTCCTCCCCTCTCTCCTTTATCACTGGCCTGCCTCTTATTCATCTTCATAAGGAAGCAGAGGAAGAGGAGCCAGCTCCTAATAGCTCACTGATTTACATGATGAGTGTTTAGCCTCATAGACAAACTCCTGGGAAAGGGGACGGGAGAAAATACAAGTAGACACCTTCACACACTCTCTCTCCAATACATACACACACAGAGGAATGTAATTTGTTTTCATATTACTAAAACAAAGAATTAGAAGCAGATACACACAAAAATCTATACCCAAACACGCACATAAAGAGAACAAACAAGGCAGACCCTGCTATAAACAGATGAGTTAGCACTCGCACACTGCTCTGCTTGTTTAGCGTGTAACTCAATTTGAAATGCTAACACCGCCATAGGCTCAGAGGCATGCAGCGGCAGGCTAGCATCATCATCATCATCATCAGCAGCAGCCCACTTCCCAGCAATTTAACTCCACTCTTTCAACACACAACAGTTGTGCACTGGCCCATGTATTTTACACACAGTGAATTCAATTAATTGGGCACTTTTGGGGCGAACATTGCACGCTGGACCTACTTTGAATTGTAGATGAAGAAGAAGAGGGGAGGAGGTTGTAATGTAGCGATTCATATTTAAATGTGTTTTCTGACTATCTGACATGTGTGTGTGTCTGTGCGCTGTAGAGCTTACATTACTGATAATGACCTCGAGCAGCTCGGTCATTAGAATCCATCATCAGTCTACGATGTGTTGGGTTTGGAGGGAGGGGGGGATAATGACAAGGATGAGGGAGAAGAAACTAATGAATAAATTGATCATATATGTAAATTTGCACATTACACATAAAAAGAAGCAGGCAGGCTCCACTTTAACAGAGGACAAATACAATTACATGCAATGATTTATCAGCAGGCAGATATGTGTGAAGGAATACACTGTATATACTGTATAGTACTAAGTTAAAAGTAAAAACTATCCAGGTACCATGAGAATTTGTTCTCCTCCATCAAATTCAAAGATTATGAAATGTCATTTTAATGTCATGTAAACTCTAATTTATCCATAAAAACTGGGTATTAATGTAAAAAAGATTTTACACAATATGTAGGATTTCAGTTAAACGGCTTGTTTGTGTGACTTTCCACTGATTCTGAATGATAGCAGTATAGCCCAGCCGAGGCTGGAAATTGTTATTTGGGAGTTAAAACAATCTGGTGTATCGGACGTATTTAAAAAAAAAACAAAAAAACATTTAACATAAATACACAATCTTCATATGTATCGTTTTTTTTTACATACAGGGCAAGACATTTTACTTTCAACTTTTGAGAGCTTGACGCATTCTAAATCACCTCAAACCAAGTTCAACATTTCTGTTCAGCAATTTCTCGTTGTTTATCGGCCGACATTTATACACCGATACAGATACATCTACAATAAGCTGATATTGGCCTGGCTAATTTATCCGTTTAGCCATATTGTGAGAAAACTCATAAAGTAATTTAAGCAAGAATTATGAATCATTCCTCAGTGGTTAGTACTGCCCATACTAAAATGCTGCAGGTAGGCAAACAAAGTACAGTGGAGGCTAATGGGAATGTCAGTAGTTTTGCAGGTATTTGGTCATAAACTAAAGTATTGAACAATTTTGACCTAATGATGGCGCTATATAAAAAGTTAAGGGATCGCCAAAGTTATTCCAATTTATCCTGAAGGGAACATGAATGTCTGCACCAAGTTACATGGCAATCCATTAAATAGTTTTTGACATATTTCAGTCTGTATCAAAGTGATGAGCCAATGGACCGGTATTGCTATCAATCTTCTTGTGGCAAAAAAATACATCTTTCCATAACTGTTCATTATTCACACGCACAGCCAAAAACCCTCAAAGTGTCTCCCTAAACCCATGTAGCAGGATATTCAGATCTAAAGCACGGCAGCACATCAAACCTTAAAACCCTCACTAACCAAAAGAAGTGTGAATCTGAATCTTTTAGGAAGTAAATGCTGACAAATGCTTTCATTTGTAAGTGCATGTGAAGTGTATAAGACGATTTCTATGGAAATAAGGACAAGCACAAGGCTGGCGCCGGCACTATGAAAAGGAGGTAGAGGCGGATACAGATGAAAGCAAGACGGTAAGGCTGGATCTGAGTGAAATCTGATTCCATGTTATGTTTCCTCAAAGAGTTAGTAATAAGTTCTGCAAAAATCATAATCATAATAAAACACATTTTACTAAATACTGCCAATCATCAACCTCGTACTAAAACTGTTCAACCAATTAATTACAAGAACTCGGAGGAGGAACTGATGATTAGGTCGCAGGAATTTCGATAAAACTGAGCGAAAAGAGTTTCGCAGGACTGACAACTCCGCATTTATGTTTGTTGGCTGTCGACGATAACAGGTGGAGCTCACAGCAAGAGCTCCAATTAAAATCAAAATCAACCTGCTTGCTTGTAATTGCTTTTCCGCCTCCACTTTGTGTGTGTGTTTGTGAGGTTGGTGCTTAATTTAACGACGTCTAAATTTCACAAGCTCGTTTGGTTATTAGACGTGTTCCCAATATTCACTCTTTTAATCTAGTTTGTTATAATTTCAAGTGATCTTTATGGCTGTGTAAAAACACAAAGATTAAATCCTGCACTTTCCTCTCTGAGTGTGTGTGTGTGTGTGTGTGTGTGTGTGTGTGTGTGTGTGCGTGTGTGTGTGTGTGTGTCAGAGGACTGCGTGTCTTATTTCTCCTGTGGATACCAGAGTACTTTGTGTTGCCGCAGAGATTAGACTGAGCGCCCAGACCCATCAATATCCATGACTCTTGTATTGCTCACAAACACACATACACACACACACACACACACGGTGATGGAGTGAGCGGAACAGACCTGACGCTCTCACTCACCGGTAAATGGCTGCTCTGATGGACTGAGGCTATTCACACACACACACACACACACACACTCTCAGCTGGTGATGGAGTGAGGCCATTCCCTCTCCTCACCTCATGCCCAGTAGCTGGCTGGCAGCCCAGTGTAGACTTGCCAATTGGCTCTTCCACCAAATCAACCACACAAACTTTTCTGATGAGCTCAGTACAGTGCACACGTACACACACACACTCTCTCTCACACACACACACACACACACACGCACACACACACACACACACACACACACAGATTAACAGAGTCAGTATTGATTCCCCTTGTAGAGTCCTGGTGGGCACCTTCCCTCCAATCCACAATTTTCAGGCATTTCAAAACCCTTACCAAAAACAGGTTTATTCAAGTGTGCTATTAGTATACTTAACATAAAATAATAAAGTATAATTTCAGTTTATTTTTTATGTACTTATCAGAGACATATAGATAGACAAAAGTATACTTAAGTATACTTGGCTCATACTGACAAGTATACAGAAAAGTCTAAGTATACTTGGCTCATATACTGACAAGTCTAAGTTGGCTTATACTTGTACTTAATTTTTTGATCAAGATATACTTAAGAAAATTCTAAGTTATTATACTTGTAGTATAAAAACTATTTAACTAGTAGTTTACTGAATATACTTTAAAGTGCACTTTCATAAACTAAAAAGTGGGCTACAAGTATATACATGTATACTTGCAGTATAAAAACTATCAAAATAGTATTTTAATGAGTGTACTTTAAAGTTCACTTTCATATACTAAAAAGATGGCTACACATATATACATGTATACTTGCAGTATAAAAACTATTTAACTAGTAGTTTATTTAGAGTGTACTATATAGTGTAACTATATAAAGTGGGCTACAAGTATATGACTAGTACACTATGAGTACAATACATACACATAAAGTATCATTTTATAAACTAAAAAGAGGGCCTATTTAGTCCCAATTAGTATTGAAGTAGTACACATACAAATATAAAACTAGTAAACTATCTGTATACTTATAGTATAGTTTAGTCCCAAGAAGTATTAAAGCAGTACGCTTATAAATATACAACTAGTACATTTGTATTAGTATACTTACTACATAAAGTATACTCGGGAAATATATACTTGAATTTTACTTAAGTATACTTCATAAAGTAAACTTGAAGTATTTCCGTAAGGGAAGTTTGCTCTTCTTTTAAAATGTGGAGTCCTTTGTCATTTGACCTGCCCTTGGGCTTACAGACACTTGACGTCTCTCTCTTCTCCACATCATTATCCTGAAGAAACACATTACACTGTAGATTAAAATTACATTTTTCTTTTGATTGCTTACATTTTTATGATCGTGTAATGAATATGTGCGGGCTTAGGTTATAATCATAACGATTAAATACAAGGGTTTTCTCATTGCCTACAGCCCCACTCCATGACATAGCTTTGATTTTACATCTCATTACAGTTAAATATTCCACCTGCATTTCATTTTGATGATTGTCTTGGACAGATTTTTTTTTTTTTGCCAAAGCGGTGTGGCTCTATGCAGCAGTTAGTCAGTCCACGACTTTGGTCCAGACAGAACTATAGGGGACTATAGTGATCCCCTTCACTTATTCAATGAAATATCTCAACATCTACCAGATGGACTGGCACAAACTTTAGTACAGATATTCACGGCCCTCCAAGGATTTATCCTAATGACTTAAGTGATCCCCTGACATTTCCTCTATACCACCATGACATTTGTGGTTGTAAGCGAGATGTCTAATGGGCGACCATGAAATTTGGTACAGCCACTCATGTCCCCTTCAGGATTAATTGCTATAACTTTGGTGACTTTTTATCTACAGTAGTGCCATTGTCATGTCAATGTTCAATTTTGCCAATACTTTGCGATATGACCACATACCTGCAAAGCTAATGACATTCCCATCAGCCTCAGTTGTATTACTTTGTTCTAATCAGCAAATTCTAGCTAACACACTAAGGATTGTGGATATGGCAAACATTATATATGCTAAACATCAGCATAGCGTTGTCACTGAGAGCATGTTAGAATGCCGACGTTGGCATTTAGTACAGCCTCAAGCCTGGTTTATACTGGGGCAAGACAACGTTGTTCGTTGCAGTATTCTCCAAAACTTCAGGGGACTTACAAAGAAAATATTCTGCGAAGAAGCAAGAAGTCAACGAGTGTTACCGCCAATACACCAAAGACCAAACATGCAACTCCTCAATTCCAGGTGGAATTGTAATTATCTGTAAACTCATATCTCATATCAATATATTCATGGACATACTTTATTGCCTTTGTACAATCGAAGGTTGAAAGGTTTAATATCCTGTAAACAATTTGATTTGGCTGGCAAAATATTTACTCAAATGTATATTTCTAAGATCTCCTACTTTTAAGGAATTTAAAAACAAATTTGTTTTACTGTACATCAAATGACAGTTTGTGAAAAAGGACTGTGAGTGTTCTGCGTCAAAAATGAGTATACAGTACATAACCAAAAGCCAATGAAGCAAGGAACAGAAACTGCAAGACTGCACGAAGACAAACAGACCACTAAATTGTCAGCCAGGCTGAGGCCGGCTGATATTTTGTATCCTGGTTTGTTCCCGATACCTCCTATCCAGGAAACACAAGATCAATAAGTACAGTCAAATAAATATTTAAGGCTTAGTTTAATGATTATAATGTTGGATATTTCTGAGTTCACATTCCCATCAGGACAGCCTCATCAGTATGTGTGGGATGAAAAATCTATCTCTCAAACGTAGAAAACCAGAGAATAAAAACCTCTAATGCGTGGTGTCAAATGTGTGAACCAGCCTGAAGCTACTCTATTGGCGATGAATGGGAGGACTGACTTTGAGAACTCCAGTGACGACTGCCAACTTTTACTGACTTTTGTATTACAGCAGCGCAATCACTTTCAAACCATAAGGCACACTCCTACTCCCACCCAAAAAAAATGTTGAATGCCATCTCTTTCTGTTCTCTAAGCATCAGAGTAAAAATCACAGAATTGGGAGCATCACAAATGCTATTTCATTCTTTGTGGTTGTGAAAGGCAGCCATGACTAGTCACTGTTACACACCACACTGTCCTGAGGCAGAGAAATAAAATGGGGAAAAAGCTGCAATTTAGTGCCGTTTTTCTCTGACTCAAGGTCTTCTGAATATGTGATAGACAAACGGCTTAGTTCTCTTAGTACATCTGTTACGACAGTGACAGTAAATGATGTCAAGAAAAAACTTTTTCTACTTAAAATGAAAGATAAAATGTTTCGGCTGTTCCTCCGAAATCCCACTCAAAATCATGGCGCACCGTCTTAAATACCTCTAGGATAATTCAAAAATACTGTGCAGCTTTTACAGACAGTGAAATAGAGCGGTGAAAATGAAGCTGAAGTTGTACAACACCGTGCACTTTAGACAGACTCAACTCTTGACCTGGATTAATGTTTTCTTCTGTCCACTCCTGCGTCCATCCCACAATCCTCTGCCTCGTCTTTTATCCCCACCTCTCCATCCTCAGCAGAGGTGTCGGGTCCTGGGTCAGGGAGCGTCTCACTGGGAGCTGGAGCTGACCTCTTCCCTCCCTGGTCTCTCTGGTTCCGCTCTGGTTCCTGCTGTGGGTGCGGAGGTCCAGGTCTCTCCAAGCACCACTGCTCCTCCTACGGATGACGGACAGCAGTGAAGACAAAACGGCGAGAACATTTGGGATCAGTGCGAGATGACCTTTTGACCACAAGATCCAAAGATTAGCTGGGGTTATGTGGATTTGGAGACTTAAATATGCAGTCCAGCCTCCCAGAGGAGGGCTCATCAAACGGTAGTAGGAAGACTTGTGAGTCACTCGCTACGTTTTCATGCACACTAATATTCCACTATTATTCTGAATATGACAATATTCTGAATTTGTTAAGGGTCATGTAAACAGCATATTCTGTTTGGATATATTCTTTTCAAGAAGGTGGTTGAAGGTTGCGTTAATCCAACAGTCTCACGGCAGTTTGTGAAATAGTCACGAAACTTAATCTATTTGATTCGTGTACATTGACATGAATTTCCCTTTTTTTTCGTGATGCTCAGCTCGAATTCAAACAACGTATTTTTCGTGCAACAATATGTGGCACACGTGTCAATATCCGCTCCAGTCTTTTCAAAATAAAAGTACTTCATTAGGTTTAGGAAAAGATCAACTTGGTTAGGTTTGGGGAAAGATTGCGGTTGGGGTTTAAATAACAGCGGTAGTGCCGTAACTTAATTACGGAATTTACGTGACAAATAAATCAACTTTGACTTCTGGTTTCGTACGGAACACAAACACTGGTCTCCTGGGTGAAAGTCCTGTGTTTTTGATCCACCTATTCATCCTGACCTCCTCTCTATACAATGGATTACATAGGAATTGTATTCGTGCTGGCCATCACAAAAACAAAATTGAAATTTGTGTCTATGTACACGGATTAATACATTCAATTTAGTGACTATTTAACAAAATTGTTGTGTGCCTGGGCTGGTTTACCGGAGTATGCACGGCTGCATGTATACGTGAATATTCATTTTCATTAGCCATAAAAACAACTTAGTAGAAATATTGTCTTTTTCGGAATACTGAATATTTTGTAGTCAGTGTCTTCAAATGTTCTCCTTGCTTGAAAACATATTCATAATTAACAGTGTATCCTTTTATAACTTTGATGTGCTGAATATGGATGTAGTCTTTTATTTTTCAGAATCCCCCTCTGATAAACATTAATTACAGAAACAATATATGAATCAATCTAATGAAATAGAAATGTGGCATCGTTAACACAAACTAGATTTAAACAGCTTTCTTTGTCTACCAGCCACACATGTGAGTTTTCACTGTCATATGAACACGTGAATATTCCCTTGTATTGTACACAGTATACAGTATGTATGAAGGTGTACAGGCATGTTTTTATTCATGCATGTTCCTCTTCAAGGTTTGGTGTATTTGTGTGGTTGTCTGTGTGTGAGTGTGTGAGTGTGTGAGCCTGAGGCAAACTGAAATGAAGCAACATTCAGCAGACACCGCCCCGGGCTAACTTAATATGGGCCTTCTTTAATACACACACACACACACACGCCTAACCGTGGCTTGATGCTGGGTTTCACATCCATTTCGTCAACTGGATGCTACCACCCACCAGCCCGCTGCCGAGTGGGAGGTAAAGTCTTTATCAGAGCCAGCCTGCACCGCTGTACGTTTGAACCGCGAGGATCTGAGGCCGCTACCTTGACAGTGCGGCACTGAACAATATCTCTGCCATCCAAAACAATTTATTTCACACAAGCAGGTTGTGTTATGTAATTCAAGCTGCTGCCGCAGTGCACTGAGATCACCTGTGTGTGTTTGTGTACCTGTCCGAACAGGCCGACGGTATCTCCAGGCAGGTAGCTGAGAGCCACACTGCAGTCCAATGATGCCGAGAGGACGAAGAGTCTGTCGCCATGGAGACACGTCTCCAGGTGAGTCACGCGGTCAAGGTGTGGGCGGAAACTGCACAGTAGTTTCGGAGGTTTTTTGGTTATTGTGTCATCTGGCTCGAGACAATAATTCTGAGGAACAGAGGAGAGAAGCAGTGGTTTACTCAATCTATGTGTGTACAAAAACATTAAATCTACATAACTGTAACACTGATAAGCTCTGCCCCCCTTAGATACTGTTGCTATTCACATTCTCTCACGGCACATAACAGTTTACAATGGCAGCGTTGGGAGATTCAAAATTCTTTATGATTTTTGAAATGATAGAAGTAGCCAAATGCAGCTGAAATAACAACTGTCCCTGGCAGAATTGTATTAGCTGTAGCTAGCTAGCTAATTGACTTAAAATAGTCTTCAGTATTCTAGTTACAGTTGCTAAGCTATGTTTAGGACAATTACTGCTTTTTTTGTCTTTTATTATCAAAAATATCAGTTTTCATTCACAATCATTTCTGCATAATATTTACAAATAAATCCTATATCAATAAGCAATAACAAATAGTACAACAAATAATGAAAACCCAAGTGTCTCACAACTTAGACAAATAGACAAAATAAAAAAAAGACATTAAAACCAAATAACCCAAAACCCTAACTTAGATTCAATTAAATAAATAAATAAATAAAAGAAAACCCTAAAATTCAGCCAACACTGAATAAGAAAAAACAAAAATAAAAGCACAAATAAACCGAAATGTGTAATACAAACCCAACAAGCAAATAAAACAAACAAAAGATCCCTGACTCAAAAAATAAAATGCTGTGAAACTTAAAATTATAACAAGTCAAATCTACCTATAAAGAGAAACTAAGCCACAGTTCTAAAACAAAGTTTAAGAATTAAAAATTAAAAGAACCTAAAACCACAATGTAAAATATCAGTATCGCTGTGAGTGAACGGTGAAAAACTGACCTTTGGCCATATCTGTTTTGCTGCAAGAAAAACATACAGTGCATTTATTGTAATTAACACAAATACTTACTTTACTTGGCGTGTTATATAATATGTAAAATAACTACTAGAGCTGCACCATTTAGAAAAAACATATAATTGCGATTATTTTGACTGATATTGCAAAGGCAATATGATTTGCGATATTAGAGGGAATTATAATTTTTACATCATTATTCTCATTTTCATTGAAAAACATTTGCGGGGGATCTGTACCAAACAAAAATGTTTTCTTAAGCCTATAGAATATGACGTGTAGGCCGGGACATCTCTGCAGCACCACAATATTTAATTTAAAATGGTGTTTTGACACACATTTCACCTTTAACAAATATTGCGATTTTATCAAATACTGCGATTTGAAAACTGCAGTAGGCCATATTGTGATTTAGATAAAATTTCGATAAATTGTGCAGCCCTAATAACTACAACATACTATCATGTTAGGACGAGACCTGGTACTGAACTGCGAAGCCTTGCGTCTGAGAGCACAACAATATAATGTGCAATCACATTAGTCATCCGGCTGATTCCAAAGCATTGCTCCAAACTTGCCAAAGGACAGGATTTCTACCAGAGCACTGAGCTTGTCCAACTTCTTCAACTCTGCTACATATATACATAAATCTCCATAAATTAAACTGGGAGCCAAATGAGACGCACCCATCTGAATTCATCCCCTCTTATAAACTGTGACAGAGAGTTGAGCTCTGAATATTGTGGCAATAATACCCGAGAGGGTGTTCTTTTACTGCGATTATGAGCATGACAGTGATGCAGCTACGCCTCATACCGATGGCGCGATCCAAGTCTTTGTAATCAAGAGTCAAAAAGTCAAAAGGTCTCACTGAGGTATCAGAAACTCTTCAGCCACCAAACATGTGTTCACGTGCTGAGGTAAATCTCTAAACAGCTGAAATCACTGATTTAAAGATTTAATCCTCTTCTAGTGGAGGTGATTTGCCAAAAACTGTCATAGTAAATCAGTTTTTTTACACACATTTCAGAGTCTGTTAAAAGGGGGATGCTAATTGCAAACAATGGTCCTCCCATTCATTCAAACGGCTTCTAAAATCTTAAATAAAATACCAAAGAGGATGGGGACCATCACCTCTTCCTGCTAATGTATCAGTGGAGATCTTCTAAATGATTGACTGGTCTGCTTGTACTCTAGCGAGCTACTGAGGCTTCAAAATGACAGCGCTGTCTGTCATTTTGAAGAGTGAACATGCCTGATCTAACGGAAATATGGAGGTTCACTTTATCCTCATTGTCTACTACAGTCTGTCTCTTGATCTCTGTCCCTCCCTCTGGCTCTGTGTTCACCAGTCTCCATCACTCTCTCGCTTCTTCTTCTACACAATCGTCATGGTGGCATTTACTTTCAGTGTGGTCCACTGCAGCTGATATATAATATATAATACATGTGTGTGTGCGACAAACTCCTACCTGTATGTCCCAAGTCTTGAGTGTTCCCTCCCGATCAGCTGTGACTAAATATTTCCCACATGGGCTGACAGTGGTAACAATATACCCCAGGTCCCGGTTGTGAGCTGTGAACTGTCCCACCAGACGGCTGTGGACGGTGTTCCAGAGTCGGACCACACCTGAACCTCCGCAGGACACCAAGTCTGCACCACCTGTTGGAAATGTGGGAATATAAAGGAGGTTTTGCCTGGAAAATTAGTTGTATCTTGGACATTAGAAGCTCATAGACCGTTGCCTCAGTCAGTTTGAGCAGCAGATATAAAGGCCAGGGTCCAGAGGTGTTGCTAAACAGCTACAGCAGAAGCAGCAGCTACTGCAGCAATAACACCGAGACTAAATCAAACTGGAATAAAACCCCAAGCAGCCATGGGTGTAGTTAAAATAGAGACAGAAAGAAAAGTAAAGTTCAGAGCTTGAGTCACTGCATATGAAAAGTACTTAAAAATGGGGAAACTTGAAGCACACTCGCCACATCAAACCATCATTGATGTGTAGCTAATGTGCAGTAACTCGGCACAAGATACACAAAGCCTCTGTGTAATGTGTAAACACAAGCGTTCATCTGTGTATTGCCACTGTGTATTTCAACAACAAAAACAGAGCTCTATGTGCAGCATATTTGGCATTTAAGAAAGAACTCTTTCAACTCTCTGAAGTAACTTCACTGTGTTTGCATCAACTATAACTCTTCAAATCGCAGGCTCTCACATAACAACTCAAGCTACAGTATATACACAGGCATTATATATGTTTAAATAGGCTTTGGCCTCAAAACAAAAAGGCAGAATCACTACCTGGTTTCAGAGGGTTTATGGCTATAATAAAACTGGCAACATTTATCGGGCAAGATGACATGTTAAAGGAACAGTGTGTAACATTTCAGGGGATCTATAAGTAGAAATGGAATATATTATTCATAACTATGTTTTCATTAGTGTATAATCACCTGAAACTAAGAATCGTTGTGTTTTTGTTAGCTTAGAATGAGCCCTTCATATCTATATAGGAACGCACAAACCAAACACTGGCTGTAGAGAAAGCCTTTTACATTTTTATGTTACCTGAAGGCCACTGTATTTCATTGACATCCTTGCGGTAACGTGAGCCACAGAGTGCAACACAGAGGTACCGCCAGCCGCCGTCTGACTTCCGTTGCTCCTAAAGTAGTGTTATTATGGTAAGGATGGCCTCTGAGCGAGGTAAATGGCGTTACTATTTTGCACTCTGCGGCTCACGTTAACACAGTCTTGGAAAGGGAGGAGTGAGAGGAGGGGTATTCAGTTCGTTGCAATCTGCAACCACACCACTAAATGCTGCCAAATCCTACACACTGTACCTTTAATTTGAGCCACAATGTGACTCAGGTCAAAATACAGAATTTCATAATTCTAAAGGAATTTTCTTTGTAATCACTGCTATTATTTTAGGATAGCTCCTGAGGCGATGCTGTCTAACATTGTTTACTCAATCATCATGCCGTGTCCCAAGTCTTACAGAGTCTACGTTAACATATAACCCACACTCTAAGGTTGATAAGGATAAGTTTTAAATACGTCACCTGTAGCTGCAGCCACAGACGTGCGTCCCGGTATGGAGAACAATCTAGTGATGGCAAAGGAGTTTTCAGAGTCTTCATTGCCAATCACACCAAGATGGGAATCTGGGAAATGACCTAGAAAATCAGAGTTGAGCAAAGCATTGAAAGATAAAGAAGGAATAAAGAAAGAGAGACAGATCAGCAAGAAACATTTATTTTACAATTGCAAAATAAAGTGTTTGTTGAATTTTGTGATGTGAAAGTGCGACTTCTTGCCTGCTCTGTGTTCAGCATGTGTCCGCAGCTTCCTCAAAGCTTTTTCTGTGCTGTTGTTCCACACTATAATCTCTCCATCGTAGCTTCCTGCACACATCAAGAGACGAGACGAAACAAAGTGGAAGAGCTTGCGATAAACTCGCATGTTGCTTTTTGGCATTTTTGTATCGACAAATATACTGCAAATCTGCCATGCTTTCATAAGTCATTTGAAACAGAAAGAAAAATACACATTTTCAAACGAAATATTAACAATTAGCACAAACTTTCTGTCAACGCACACCCTTTTTACTTTCCCTGTGCTGCTGAATCATGCAAGCCGGCCACTAAAATCACTTTAAAGATGATAAAGCTCAGCATCCCTCCCCGGCTTCCATCTGTTCCACCACTCAACATTCACCTCAGGAGAAAGTGCCTTTCAAATAATCTACATTATATATAAGAAAGTGTGTGTGTTTATTGTATGAGGCAGGAATCTCATCAGGTGGTTCAACAGTCGAACAGCAGGAGTTAATGAGATATGTGAGGAGTGTGTTAGCTTTGGGAGGTGTGTACGTGTGAGCAATAGGAGGTATAAAGTTTATGAGAGTGTGGGTCGCCTGCATTATTCATGCAGCCCAGGGCCAGCGTCTGTATTTCAAGGGACTTTTAGGATGCCGTGTGTGTAGGTGTGCGTATATGGCAGAGATGGAGAGAGATAAAGGGGGTGAGAGGGGGTAGAAATCAGCATCATCATCTCATGTTAAGCTATGAAATGGAGCTGAATTAACATCACCTTTATTAACTATTAAAAGTGCTCTAATTCAATAATACCTGGCCATTTCCAACTAACAAATGAGTGACATCACGGTGACTATGTCCACTTCTTATAGTTAATTACCACAGCACATAGGCCTTTAAGCACAAGGATACATGTTCATTCATGGAATAAGAAATACACATAATACATAGAATATGAAAGTACGTTCAAGAACACACTAACAAACTCTCATACCTCCTTTTCATTAAAAGAAAACTCAAAAAAGGATCAAATTTAATGCAGCAGAAAAGATGAATCATCATTTTTTTCAATGCATTCTTTGTCCTTGTCAAAACTTGGCGCCTACATTACGCACAATGCAACTTAATTGCCAACAGTTCAGTCTGAGATTGTTATGACAGTAGGCTAATGTAGCCCCAAGCAGAGATACGAAGCAAGCTACATAGGTCTGGTAAGCTCAAAACTACACACCCCCAGATATTTCTCATTTTCAAACTTGTAGTCTTCAGACCGAACAAACGCCGGCTCAGGTGACATCACTTGAGGACGTTTATCAGACTTCACACATCTGCTTCTGGAGCCTCAAAAGGCTTCGTACAACTTCCCCTTTAACTCACTAACTTGTCAAGAAAGACATTTGAAATACACAGCACATACTGTATAAATCAGAGCATCCTCGGTATGAAAAAGATGTCATTGCCGTCATTCAGTGTTCCGATTTCTACGCTCGCATTTCCATTTCAAAAAACATTTCTGGCCGCCCGTCAAAGTTCAGACGAGTTGGTCTTTGGTCGCTTGGAAGGTGTTCAGCCATGGAGGATTAAGGGATCCGAGGGAAGAAGGAAGAGTGAAAACAGAGGGGGGAGGTTGTGACTGAGGGAGGTACACAGGACCCCTGTGTACATGTACCCTACTGAGTGTGTGTGTGTGTGTGTGTGTGTGTGTGTCTGTGTGTGTGTAGCCAAGCAGAACCTAGCGAAGACTCTGAATATGGATGAGGAGGCTTCAGTCCCACATCAGCCAAATGCTCCTGCTGCAACTTGATTTAACTTGAGACACAAACAAACATGCATGTACACACCAACACAAACACACACACACATACACACATACTTAGTCCTTAGCATGTGTGTGTCCAACATAACTTTAAATTGACTTTTGTCACTGGTGGCCTTGATGCCACCACTGCTTTCACTTGGCACATCACTAACACATAATTTGGCAGCACGCATGCTTTGATGTGAAAACCACATTAGTCACTGCAACCCTGAAGAAATGTTCTGGCAACTGAAACTAATGCGTCATCGCTTTTAGACGCCGCCTTTGTGCCCAATGGATTTGGGGAAGAGAGAATTAACAAAAATAGTTAATGTAGAAAATAACACAGCGATACCTTTTTTGCTTTAGTGTGGAAACGTAAGAAAATCGGGACGTGAATGTGATTCGTTCTTTTATTCACATTTGCCCAAAGGCAAGAGAAAGAGAGAGCAATGCGCAGGATATTAAAGCGTAGGAGGAATTTATGAATGAATCACATCATTTTATGATTTATGATTCTGACAACAGAAAAACATCAGAAAAAATACAAGGTCACAGCTTTGACACCCACAAAGTCTTTATGAACAAAATACTGGTTTAATCTTTCGTCTCTCTTTAAGAAACCATCAACTCTATGCCAAAGTGCTGCTTATAATGAAAAAAATACTATTTATGAAGTGAATCATTTGTATTCATCAGAGTTACCGAAATAAATCACAGATCAAGGAGGGATTTCTCGCTGGCAAACTGCAAAACATTCAATTACAACTATTAACATACCCTTACCAAAAGGAAGTTTATTCAAGTGTGCAATTAGTGTACTTCTTTTAAACTTAAAATAAGAGAGTATACTTTCAGTTTACTTTTTATGTACTTATCAGAGATATACTTAACAAAAGTATACTTGTAACACATTTTATTTATTTTTCTTAATCTCATCACAGATCATCAAATCAAATAGCAAAAGGAGCAGAGGGATTCAGTGATTTGGTATGAGCCCAAAAATGCAACCACACCGTCACATTTCAGAGACTTGCGCAAATAAACACACCTTCAAACACACCAACATACATAATTGTTTTCTCTTTTCTTAGCATATACGAACCCCCACCCCTGCAGCCTTACAACACACACACACACACACACACACACACACACACACACACACACGCTTGAAAGACAGAAAGTATGTCTCATTTCTCCTCTCCCCACTGAGAGAGCTCTAATAAACATAATTTAAATTGGGCATTTGGATTAAATTGGAGGTGGAGGGTATAGCGCGGGGAAGAAATGCAGCCGGCTAACTAGGGATATGAGGTAAAAAAAATAAACAGATGTGAACGGGGAGTGTCAGTTAGAGACTTGGAAAAAGAGAGGAAGCAGGCAGAGAGAGCCGCCGAACACACTGACAAAGAAATTGGGGAGCGAACTTTGAAGAAGTTTCCAAGTTCACAAAGTAGCTCCTGAATCATGCTTTTGTTCCGGCTCCAGCTATTCATTTCCTTCCAAACCATTTCTCCCTCCAGCCTGGAGAACACCCACTCTTATCTACCTCTCCACCTCCATCCCTCACTTTATCGCTCTCTATCTCTGGGGCCGACGCGTCCCAGAAGGCCAGAGATAGTCTGCGGTTTGCGTCTGCTCGCACAAACTGAAACTGAAATTTCAGTGCGCGAGCCAAAGTGATACAACTTCACAAACTGAAGAGCATACTGGGGCAAATTGGGTGCAGAGTGTTTGTAGTTTGATGCTTATAGAAGTGGACCAGTGACTGGACGATAGCCAGTTCAATCCCTCAGGCAGAAACATCTAAGAATGTGTTGAGTGCTGAGGCGCCTTGCTGGTATTTTTAAGTATCCTGTCTTCTCGACCGGGTCATTCTGCTTATCTTTTGTAAGGATGTTGATTTTTTTGTCTTTTATGTGACTTGTAAGTTATTGTTTTCTTTGGTTAATGGAGGCTGTCACTCTGCAGTTGTCTTGGATGTGACAGCTTGGCAAACGGGATGAAATGCCACCGGGTTGAATTCCACGACAATCATTAAAAAAAAACCTGCACACAAACTTTGGAGACGAGTTCCAGAGTTTGGATGAACTCACAGAAGTGGAGTAAAAAAACAGAGTGATTGAAAGAAGAGAGAAAACTCTACGTCTGCTCTTCCATTAGCCAGAGGCGCCCAGCGGCTCTGCATTTTAATAGCGCTGGTGTGAATTTAGGACTACTACTGATTTCACATGTGAGTCATTTGCATTTTGTACCACTGAATCCATGCACTGATCAGTTGCTTCATCATTTTGATGGTAATTCTGGATGATTTTCTGCAATGTATGATTTTATCTTCTTCTTTTTTAACACTATTAAACAAGGAATACCCTCAGTGAGGTAATAAATACAGACATAAAAACACCCACCCCTGTTGATCCAAACTACTACTTGTGCAGAGAAACAAAAAAAACAATGACAAGACAAAAACAGAAGGAAAAAAAATGTGTTGGTCTGAATAATTGTCCCTCCAAGCTCTCTGTGGGTAGTTACGGTTATAATACCTCTCTCACACACAGAGAGAGACTAAAATTAGAAAATACAAGACTAGGAATAAATTAAATGAGAAGTGTTCGCAACTTTTTTTACTGGAAATATATCTTGTTAGTGCTGAGCAGAGTGCTGTATGTGCGTGTATCATATATACTGCTTGACCTTTCCAGTTCACCTGCCTTTAATGCAGCTCTAATTAAGAATTTAATTAGGACGGAACTTGCCAATTAATGGGCTCTGACATGTAAAGGTTTTGGCCTGTGGTGAAGGCAAATGTCAGCTCAGAATAGAGAAAAGGGAAACTGTTGTTCCTCTGAGGAATAACATACTGATTTATGAAATAAACCACCAAAACAGCCTCTAAAATACGGTATCTTTCAGCAGTGTGGCTAACAAAGGACTACAGAGATTTCAAAGGTTCCTGTAAAAACCAGACAGGGAGTTTCTAATTAGATCATTTTCAATTCCCTTATACCTGTTTTTTACTTATATTGTCTAATTTGACAATATCTATAATGTGAATATTAACATTTAACAAAAAATGCTAGAATTCACAGCTGTACAGACACACATACAAGCACAGTTTTGATTGTGAATTCTGACACATATTAAGTCTCTTTCTGCCCACAAATGCACAAGAGCACACTACCACAGAGATATTTCCAGCAGAGAGCGAGGTGTGGAGCTTGAGTCTTTTGATAACACTACTTACTTTAATCAGCAGATAACCACTCCCAGTTATTTTTCATTTCACTGGAGTTTTCTTTTTTTCATTTTCATTTCCTCGCCTTTGTTTTTCTTTCCCTTTCTCTCTTTCCTCTGCATGAGCCCTCACTCTTCATTTAAGTCATGAAAGTGTCATTTACAACATACAGAAATATAGGAGCACATATGTATACTCAATATGAAAAGTGCTCACCATGTGTACACACAAACACACACACACACACACACACAAACACACACATACACACCTGTGATCAGAGTCTGTGGAGGCAGGAACGCGGCACAGAGCACATCGCTGCGATGCTGAACGCCTCCCTTCCACTCCGACGGCTCAACGAACGACTGCGAGAAGGAGTGTAGACGGAAAACTGTTAACATCCTGCAGAAACACAGAGAGTGAAGAAGGTGTAAAAGTGTGTTACATACACAACTTCATAGACTTTCATTACTGTTGATGTATAACCTGGTTCATTCACACACACACTCACAGTACATTTTGGTAATCATGAACAGGTGATCTGTGTTAATCTTATATATTATTAAAGTATTATCCTTATTACTGTACTAGTAGTAGTAATAGTAGAAACACCAGTATCAGTAGCTGTAATAGTAGAAGTGATGGCAGCGGAAGAAGTAGCAGTAATAATAGTAATATTAGTAGAAGATAGCTGTAATAGAAGTATTTGTGGCAGTAGCAGTAGTAACAGTAATAGTAATAGTAGTAGTAATGGAAGAAGATGTACCAGTAGCAACGATGGCAGCGACAGTTGTAGTGATAGGAGGAGTAATTGTAGTAGTACCAGTAGTAGTAGGAGTAATGGTAATAGTAATAGTAGCGGTAGCAGTTGTAGTAGCAGTAATAGGTGTATCAGTGATAGTAGTAGCTGTAGCAGCAAAGTAATAGTAGTAATAGTAGTAGCTGTTATACCAGTAACAGTAGGAGTAATAGTAATAGCAGTGGCAGTAATAGTAGTAGCTGCAGCAGGAGCAACAGTAATAGTAGTAAGCGTAGTAGAAGTAGTAGTAGTAGCTGTAGTACAAGTAACAGCAGGAGTAATAGTAATAGCAGTGGCAGTAATAGTAGTAGCTGCAGCAGGAGCAGCAACAGTAATAGTAGTAAGAGTAGTAGAAGTAATAGTAGTAGCTGTAGTACCAGTAGCAGTGGTAGTAATAGTAGTAATAATAGCAGTTGCAGTAATAGTAGTCATAATAGTAGTAGCAGTAGCAGTTCAGGTAACAGCATTAGCAGTGATAGCAGCAATAGTAATAGTAGTGGTGGTACAGTAGCAGAGGCAGTGCTAATAATAGTAGTAACAGTAACAGTAGTAGTAGTAGTAGTAGTAGTAGTAGAAGAGGTTGTAGTAGTAGCAGTAGTAGTGCAATGGGCACATAATGAGATTAAACATTTAAATCTGGACTAAGAACTTTATCATTTTCAAGCATGTCTAACTCAAACAGATTAATACTAGTAGAGATTGTATTTGACTTTAATACATTTTATTTTGTCATGTTTCATTGGTATAACGTGTAAGGATAGTCCAATATGAATCATATTTTCCCTGCAACAGATTCAAACTTTGCGTTACACATGCAGTACATCAGGACAGTGTTTGTGATGAACATGGAAGCTGTCTCTTCACACCACATTGCCACAGCAGACGCCATGCATATTAAACAGGTGTTTTAGCACACCTAATTTTGTAGGTGTGCTAAAAGAATTTTACATCTTTAATATTTTGTTATATGTCGGCACTTATTGAATTTTTATTGTTGTGCAGGTAGTGTACATGAAATGACAAAAATGATGCACTATTGTTTCAAACTGAGGAATAGGTATATCAGTGGGTTGTGGATATTTCAACCTGCATGAGATGGAAGGCGATGGGACTTTGAACTGGATGCCATGCGACACAGCACTGTATGGATTAAAGTGTGGTCGAGGTGGATGTGAAGAAACAGGAAGTGATATGAGTGATGGAGGTGAATAACGGCAGTATTTTCTTTTACTGCTGCTGATCTGTCGTCTATGTTCTCTTTACCGCTGTGACACCCCAGAGAGCAACACTGAGTGTGTGTGTGTGTGTGTGTGTGTGTGTGTGCGTGTACGTGTGTGTGTGGAGAAGAGAGAGAAACGGAGAGAGAGGAAGAGGGAGTCGTATAACTTGATGATAGCACACTGCTGAGTTCAGCTCGCTGGGTGTGAAATGATGATGATGAAGATGAAGAGCAGATGTGATGTGGGTATAAAAAGAAACACTCACACACACACACACAAATATGAGGTAGCGATACTCGTTAGAGTCCAGATGTCTGGTTGGCTCTGAGTCGTTGGCAGGCAGAGGTAGCAGGAGAGGACAGAAACACACACACACACGCACAGAGTGTTTCTCACATACACACAGTTGCAAACATACACAGTCTATGAGAGTGCATCATAAGTCATGATACTCACCTAGAGGTCTTAGATTTGCACACATTTTTAGCTTTTCAGCATTGCACATTTTGTGTTGTGTTCAATATTTAAATGAGTGAAACAGAAGACGCACACTGTAATTAAGCAAAATATAATAATCACACTTAAATCCACAGTACCTGTCCCAGCCCATCACCAGTATACTCCTCTTCAGCAGCAGCACCTGTGAGATCGCCACAGCCCGACCCAGGCCTGCGTTCATTCTGTGGAGGCAGCGGCCGTTGAAGTCCCACACCTGCAGCACAAATAACACTCAAAGCACGATCACGACTACTACTAAATGTCTTTAAAGGGTAACTTCAGTATTTTTCAACCATTTTCCCATGATTTTGTGTCTAACTAACTAATAGGGACAACAATTCCTGAAATTGGTCCAGTATTGATGGAGAGCGCTGTAATCAGGAGCCGCTCACGGGTTGCAATGTAATCCTATCGGTGCCAGCTGGCACCATCATTTACCTCCACTAAAAGTGCTTATTTTTATCACTGACGGGCTCTGATTGTTATCATAAGTGTCTGACATTATGGAAAGAGTCTCGCTCAAGGAGAAGACGCGTTCTGAAATCTGGCGGGGTGACGTGTTGTCAGATGACAACAGTGGAATAGTGGAATACATCCATCATGGTGGAAACGAGTTTGTTGTGTTGGAGTAAAGAAAGCGTAGCTTAGTGTTATCTGAAAGATTTGCAATGTCATGGCTGAATATTTAGATGATTTCGACAATGTGGATGAGTCTTTGAATTCGATGGCTGCCCGTATTTATTTGAGCCAGAGTATACGGATATTCAGATATCAGAACAAGACTTCTCCTTGAGCGGGACTTAGACACAATAACAAACAGACCGGATCAAGTGAAAGGTAAGAAACATGTTTAATTTCTCTGTAGAGTCCTTTCCATAATGTTGTCAGACACAAATAATAACAATCTGAGCCTGTCAGTGGTGAAAACAATCACTTTTAGTGAACGTAACGTTACACTGACGCTGCTCACTTGCCCTCGCAGCTTGTTTTGCAGCTGCCACTTACAGAGCTCTCCCTCAATACATGACCAATTTCAGAAAATGTTGTCCCCATTAGTCACTTAGACACAAAAACATGAGAAAATAGGGTCTAGAAGTTACCCTTTAACTTCAAAGCACGCCTAAATGCAAACAGAGAACATCAATCAACATGTCACCCTCAGCACAACGTTATGATAATAGACAAATTGTACATGTCACTCCCTTTTGTAACCCCTAAAGGTTCCGATATTTTCTTGTCTGGAAAAGAAAGAGGTAGCAGAAATAGTAACAGTTGTATTCACTTTTGAAAGAAGTCCAACTGCTTATTTTTTCAGAAGATGTTTTGAAATTAGAATATTTTTTGGCCGCCCACGTGAGAATACAAACTATCAAGCCGCTATCCTACTGTTCTCCATCCATCAAACATGACAGCTCAGGTGATATTTCACACTGCCTGTCCAATTTTGCACAATGACGCAGTTCGTATCTGTGTTGTGACATTTAGCATAAAAAACGCTGATTGGCCCAATGGGAACGCTATAATTAAAAAGGTCAAAATTCCAATTCTGAATGGCCCTAACTGCTGCACCGCGGGTTCAGTGTTGATGAAAATTGGAGAGATGATGCATCTTGTTGCTAATTGGCCAGAGGGGTGCCTGCTCCTCCTGGAGGAGGATGACTTGTGTAGTTGTTTCACATGACACTGTGAGTGTTTACCCGACGCTGCTTGCACATGGCTACATCCTCACAAGGGCTCATGGGGTCAGAGAACTGATGTGGTTGATTATTATTGATTATAATATGCATAATTGTTTTACTCATCTGTCGAGAACAATTGCACTGAGCTTGAAGTCATGATGCATTGCTTGAATGTGGAGTGCAAAGACATTAACAGAACACTTTGAAATACCAAGCAAATTTGAAACTCAAAGAAAAACTAGAATAACCGCCTCGCGGTTGTATGCCTCCGCCAACCAGTCTGTCCAAAATGTCATCACTTCATCATGTTATCCTGTTAGGCATTTGTGTGAAATTGTCATAATTAGCATATGAATTAAAAACACCAAATTCCATCCTTGAGTCCAAGTGGATGTTTGTGCCAGATATGATGAAATTCCCTCCAGGCGTTTCCTGAGATATCATCAGAATGGGACGGACATAAGGTCACAACGACCTTTGACCACCAAAATCGAATCAGTTCATCTTTGAGTCCAAGTGGGCGTTTGTGCCAAATTTGAAGAAATTCGCTTGAGGCATTACTGAGTAATCACAAGAATGGGACAGATGTGAGGTCACAGTGACCTTGACCTTTGACCTCCAAAATCAAATCACTTCATCCTTGAGTCCAAGTGGGCGTTTGTGCAAAATTCGAAGAAATTGCGCCAGCGCGGAGGCATAATAAATAAGAGACGATTCTGCCCGGAGAAGACACACATGCTTGCATGTGCACACACATAATTAGCGAAGGTACAGACAGAGAAGCATATGATTTTTTTTTCTGAAATGCAGAAATGTGAACAAACACTCATTATGCATGGTGTCAACATGCATAACCAAAACACACGCCATCTCAGCATGCAAAAGCATACAAGAGTATGCATATCAATATGTGGCTGATGTTATGCCACTTCTGTTTGAGAGGCATGTGCTGACATCTTGGTAGTATGTCACTGTTGATTATATGTACGCATGCCAGCCCTCACAAACAGTATGTCACTCATTTTCCACTGACTCATACCATTTACTAATGTCACTCCAGTACAGCCCCCTGACACATATGCAAATGTAATGCAAATATTCAGATTTTACAAAACATACTGCTGTAAATGTTGTCTTGGTTTTTCTCAATGCTGTGATGGGAACAAGTTACCAAAGGTCTACAGTGCCCACTCCTGGCAGATATAGTAGCCCTTACTGAAGAGTCATGCCAATGTTGGAATTTATTGTAAACCAATATAGTAAATAATATACAATATGCAATACATCCCTTTGTAAAACAAATCACCACATTGACATTATATTGACGAATGCCACAAAAGTGCCATCTTGGATGCCCCTATGGTGGATAACATGGGATAAAGTGCCCTCTAGGGTGCCCTTCCAGTGGATAAAACATGACGCAGTGCCATATGCTGCCCGACATGCTAGAAAACTCACACTGGTACCCCTCCACATGCAGCTGGTGCCCTTTTTATTTTTTTCGCCCCTGCCCCTCAGACAGCCTGAGTCCGGGTGTATACATGTCAGACCTGCTGACACCCACACAGTGGTAAATTACAACAAGTCAATAAAATGTTCATTTTTTTAGTAGTTCCAAATGTGAAATAATAATAACAGTCAGCCACTTAACCTTCCTCTTCACGTCTTGTCGTAGAAATCTATTCCCTGCTGTTTTTACAATTCAGAGAGTTTGCATCTTTATGAGGAGGACTGACCTGCGGCTATACGGTTCACAGCTGAACGAGTGTGTGTGAATGTGTGTGTGTGTGTGTCCACCTACTTTGACCTCGCCGTCAGCGCCTGCAGTAAACAGCCGGGTCTGCGTACCATCCAGGGCCATGGCGGAGATCTCGGCGTTGCCATGGCAACGGTGGAACTGCTTGACCTTTTGGCCCGTGTGAGCCAGCCAGCAGATCACAGAGGAGGCAGAGTCACCGCTGACTACCTGCAGAGAGAGAGAGAGAGATAGACAGAGAGAGAGAGAGAGAGAGAGAGAGGGTATCAATCATCAAAAAGAGTCTGATCCTTTCTCTGCTGTGAGAGAGGCAGGTTCCACTGATGTATTCTTTAATGACTCTCGCAAAGCCAAACAATTCTCCACGCTTCGTTACACTTTATTTTAGGTTAAGCCTTCACTGAGGAAAATATGCGACTAATGCTGCTGTCAAGTGGGAATAAAAGCAGGAAAAAAGATCAAGAGTGAATGCACTTTTTAAAAATGAGAGACGTTCATATTGGATACATTAGCTATTTATTTTTTGTGTGTGGTAATCGTATACTGTGTGGGTAACAATGTCAATGTCAAGCTGGAGTGGGGTAAAGGGAACAAAACATACAATCAATCAGAATAATGACACATGTTTTGTAGCTTTGGATCATATTACATGATCTTCATCAACAAATAGATGAGAACAATGGATCAGACGTTTTTAAAGAGCTCAAAGAAAATGGAAATTTGAACATGTAGATTTCCATGACAACTGAACAAACTTTGCTGATGAAAAGCATGTGATAAGATTGAAAGCTCCTAAAAAACTACTAGATGGACTTTGAGTTGAGATTGCATTGTCAACTGCTGTTTCCACGGTCAATTATGAACTTTCAAACATCCACTTCACAACATCTGCTGCCTGCCTACTGCTTGCCATATGTCTCAGAATAAAGATCAACAGAAACAATGAAAGAGATCAATAAAGTCTCAGGGATCCATCTCAACTGCATACCTGTCTGAACAGACTATTATAGAGCACACAGGTAACAGGGTGCTCGTGGCTGCTGGTCCTCTTCTCCTCCTTCGTGGTCTCCAGCAGGAGAAGCAGGCTGTTGAAGGACAGCAAGAGGAGCTGACGCTCCTCATGGAGAAACAGGACGGTGTGCATGTCCTCCTGTGTCTTTGGGAAGACGCCGGCCAGACGGTGAACACACAGCTGGCGAGATACATCCCATAGACACAGGACCTGGAGAGTGTATGAGTAGATGTACTGTAGTAATATGAATCTGCACATGCACGGAAAACAAGGCTCCTACTATAAACACCAATTATCACAAAACATTATCATAATTACAGAACAAATACAATAATTGCCAAGAGGAATGGTAACTCTAGCAGCCTGTTCACAATGTGCTACTTAGTCAAATTCACAAGACCTCTGCCATATTGCTTTACGGCACAAAACCAGAGGACTGTCTGTCGCTGTTCCAGCAACTCTTCCAGAGGAATCCGAGGTAAAGCTTTGAGAGTTTCTTGCAATGGCAGATGGTGTTTGAGCAAGAAGGCAGATGGAACATAAATCACTTCTAAAATATTCATTATCTCCAGAAAAGCCAAAGAGAAGGCAAACATGCACAGTGCTACAAGGGGGGAGAGGAAAAGCAGCACAAGCAGCAACATCCTCTTTGCATCAGACAGAAGAAGGGTTTAAAGGAGATCTTCATTTTGAGAGACGCCAGCTCTTATAATGGCAACAGTGTGAAACGGGCTACCAATCATCTGCACCGCGGCCTCCATCCTCTGCAGTAATTACAGCAAGGTATCACAATTAATACGACAATGATAGGACTCTTTATCATTACATTATCTTCTCCAGCACAGCGCCACACGCAGAGACACACACTCCTACCTTATCTTTGGAGTAGCTGAGCAGTTGCTGCTTTGTCTGCATGAAGCAGACTGCGGTGACGGGGCTCGTGTGCCCGCTGAGCGTACCAACTGGCTCAGAGGTCACACACGGGTTCCACAGCAAGACCTGATGATCCACACCTGCTGTGGCTACAACCAATCAGAATGTCCCAAATTAGCAGAGGCGCTAACTGCAATTAATTACAGGAAACCATACTGTTCTTAGTCCCCCACAACCAATTCAATGTTCAGTGAGGCATTTGATAGTTTTAAAGGAACAGTGTGTAACATTTAGGGGGACTTATTGGCAGAAATGGAATATAATATTCATAACTATGTTTTCATTAGTGTATAAATCACCTGAAAATAAGAATCGTTGTGTTTTCGTTACTTTAGAATGAGCCGTTTATATCTACATAGGGAGCGGCTCACACACATTCACCGCTGCTCTCTCTCTCTTGCTTCACCTCTCACTTCCCACATACACACTTGCTCTGTTATACTCTAAAGGACCAACGCTACTTTTACAACAACTTTCTGAAGATCTAGAGAGGGCTATTCGTGTTTTCACGTCAGCCACCGTAGTTCTCCTACATACCTGGCACACGGGAGAAGTTTCAGGTAGTTGCAATCTGCAACGTCACCGCTAGATGCCGCCAAATCCTACACACTGCACCTTTAATACCTTTGTGTATGCATAGAAAAGATTTGTTTTAACCATGCCTACTAACCAAGTGACAAAAACACACACAATACATACACATACAATTTTCTAGTGAAAGTGTTTTTTGCACTTTACTCACCCTCTTACTATTCACTCTCACATCATGAGTATTATACTGTAAGTCTGAGTACACATTGGTCCCCACCTATCAGATTGAGTCCACGGTGGTGGTCCATGTCCCACACACCCTTCTTTGTAAAGAAAGAGGTGACTCGTAGACTCCTGCTTTCCTTTTCCCTCCAGCCGATCACCATGCTGCTCTGCGCTCTGGTGCTACACGACACAAAGGCCTCCAGCAAGCCCAGGTAACGTACTGCAGGGGAGAGTCAGAAAGTGAAAGTAAATTAGTTGCGATAGACACTTAGGCAATTAAATTAACCTTTTGTCTCTTTTTTTCTTTCGTTTTTCTGTGGTTGCTGTTTACTCTGGTAGTCATTATAATCAGAAATCTATTGATTATGATGCATCAGCACTTCTGAAAGTACAGATCGCCTGGTTAAATTGTATTTCTGATGCGTCTTAGATTAACATCCACGTACCCAAACTATGGGAGAATGTGTGACCGAGCAGAGAGAAAGTATCGGTATGACAGAGAAGAATGGGGCTAATTCATTAAATTGTTTATCCACACATATATCCATACATATCCCTTTTATGAGAAGAAATAAGGAAACAATCATTAAATGAGGGCCACTGGTCCCTCTGCGTGGAGCAATAATGCAGCAGAAGTTACTTATGGTGGGAATAAATTAGTTTTAACTCCAACAAATTCAATATAAAACAACATTGCAACATATTTTGATGATGACACATTGTTCATTTGTTACTTCATCCTTCTGACGCCAAAATGCTTTCACTACTAGGACTCTGAAGGACATCCACTCTCTGAAATGGCTGTGCTAGATGTGCATTGACCGCAACCCTGCTGTATACCAACCAATCCACAGGCACTCAGCACAGCATAGAATTAGGCCGGTTTGATTTGCTCACTGGTATTACAGAAAGTGTAATGGATCTTGCATCACCATCTGTCTCAATTAACACTTTGATTGAGAGCAGCTAAATTGGATGCCGCACGTCTCCATTAGAAGCTGCTTGGCTTTCAAACGCTGCACAAATAAGTGCGGCGTTGTGAGATGGCATGTGACAGTCGCGGGTCAAAGATCGGCCGCATTGCTGGGGCAAATAATTACGTCTGATTACGTTTCATACACCGCGTCTTTTCTCCCGCCTGTGAATTAAAAGATCAGTGGATTTTCAGACAGCGTCGCATGACTCATCGTTGATTAATGAGGCCTTCTCTCTTTCATCGACACACACAGATCATAAATCAAGCTATCTGGGATGCAGACACACATCTGCTTTAGCCACTGTTGTTATGTTATGTCACACTTGTGAGTGTGGAATTTAAAAGAGGAAGAGCAGAAGTCACTGGTTATCTGCATCAAAGCAAACAGCTTTTGTTCTGCAACAAATCGCTGCACATTTTGGGAGATTTTACCTACACGCTTATCCTTAATGTGCCTTTTCTTTCATATGAGGATATGTTAATGCTTTTCTGTCTCGCAGACACACACTTCCTACAGCTCTCCTTCCTTGTCCTTTTCGGAACCGTGTCCATCCCAATTTCCTCCTTATTTCCTCTCACATTTCCTCTCAGTTCCACCACCCTCCCCTCCTTCCTCCCCTCCTCCCTCCTCTCTCTGGTGGCCCGTGAGCCCGAAGGTTTGGAGGTCTGGATAACCAGCCATGTCTAATGGTACACAGCCCACTCATACTGCAGGGTGGGCAACTTCAAAAGAAGCACCAGCACCCCCAGAGGTATGCAAACACACATATAGAGTCACACAAGCTCCCTCCTTTCCTTTCTCACACTCTCAAAGGCACCACACACATATAGTATACACCCTCTGTTGTTGTTCTGCATGCACATGCACACACACACCCTGCAAAATTTCAATTAAGCAGCGCTTTTAATGTTTTGGCACTGTCTCCTCTGTTTCCCTCTTTTTTGTTTTCCCTTTGTTTTCCCATTTGTTGTGCTTATTTATACGTACTTTATTCTTGTTTTCCCCCTTTTATCAGGATCTCCCCTCTCAGCCAAGCTAGTCTCAGAGCGCTGCCTCGGCTGAATCATTATCAAACAGCTCGATGACTCTTCAGAGGGGCTCTATGCGAGTGATGCAATGGAGATACAACTAAGCGACCTCTTTGTTACCCGGGCTGAGATGAAGTGGGGAGTCTCAGGAGGCCAGACCCCAAGCCCCGTGACTTTATGCCAATAGTCAACAGTCTGGCTATGAAAGACTATAAAGTGGATGACTCAGGACTCGCTGCATGTGTGTTGGTGTGTTTGTGTGTGTGCATCAGTGACAGAGACACACCCAAGCGATTCCATGGTGTTGCTTAAGCCGTTATTGTAGTGATGCTGAAAAAGTGAGGAAGCGAGCACAGAAGGGTGTCAAGGTGAAAGTGTGCGTTTGTGAGCGTCAGGTGTCCCTGACACCCGCAATGTGTTCTTTGTCTCCTTCCTCTCTGTCATCTGAGCCACTGATTTTGTATCCTTGCTTTCATTCTGTCCGACTAATGAAACTCTTTTTGACCTGAGGCCCCAGATGATTTCAGTTAACTACAGGAATGAAAAGCAGCAGGATTCAGAATCCCATTAGCCAACAGGAAAGTCATTTAGAAATAACAGCTTTCTGATATTTTATCTATGATTGTATGCTCTTTTTGCTGGCCCCTTCATTTACATCATAGACTGTATATAAGACGTGGATGTAGTCACCTTGACGTCACCCATTAGTTTGTGGACTGCCATTTAGAAGCCTTGAGTTCGGCAATTTTGGGTGTCGCCATCTTGGTTATTTACAACCAGATGTGACACGAGAGGATGGAGATAAGTACAACCGAACAATGAATAAGACATTTTTTGGCGACCAAAAAGGTGAGAATTAATTTCATGAATAGAAAACACACCGTGAAAGGGTTAAAGTTGTAATACGAAAACTGCCAGACCTGACAACGCCATGGTAGCGACCTGTCAATCACAAGGTAGCCACGCCCTAAAGCATACCCTGCTTTATGGTCTATTTGACTCTAAATGGGACCATAATTTACTAAATGAACATCATGCTGTATTGAAGAAGACTTGAAACTAGCAACTGAGACCATAAACTCATGTTGATAATGTTTACTGAGGTAATAAATCAAGTGAGAAGTAGGGTTATTTTCTCATATACTTTTATACAATTAGACTTCTTTTTGCAACCAGAGGAGTCGCCCCCTGCTGGCTGTTAGAAAGAATGCAAGTTTAAGGCACTTCTGCATTGGCTTCACTTTACAGTATATCACTGATTTACATACTAATATGATATGAAATAGTAGATGTGTAAACACAGAAATTGGGGTTGAGACAGGACAATGAAGAGCCAGGGAAACGATGACAAAGCTACAATAAAGGCATGCTTGTATGCATTTGTGCAAGATGATTGGGCTATCATTACTGAAGGAGATGTTTGTATCCTTGTTTCTGTCTCATAACAGCACATATAAATAGAACTTTTTATGTGTGTGTGGGTTTGTATTTCCTACCTTTTCTAACCCAGGCAGGCGCGTGCGCTTGGTGTGTCACAGTGTAACAGGAGCGATGCTTTCCTTTGACCAGCTCGTCCCACAGGATGATGTCTGCTGAATCTGAATCCATCCTCACACTGAGTCTCTCAAACAGAGAGATCTGAGCGGAGGTAAAATATAAAGCACTGACCTGGGATAACACACACACACACACAAACAGAGTTATGGAACAATGGACCGCTGAACACATACAGATGATGTAGGGAAATGAAGACTCCTGACAATGTTCTGCCTTCCTCTTTCTATTATTCTGTGTATTACCTGTCCTCCAATGTCTCCGATGGTGAGGACGGCCTGGTCCGGGTGAGATGGATCCACCCAGTAGTCTAAACACCAGGGAGTAAACTTCAAACCCTAGAGAAGAAAAGAAGTGTGTACAATGATATATTTCATGTCCATCTACATTTTTCTCAGGTTATATTATATTCTTGATACTCAATATCCAGAGTGTGATACAATGGTAGAAAATGCTAAAACCAACAGAACCAAAACATGAGACATAGGGCTCAAACTAACGATTATTTTCATTGTTGATTAATCTGTTGGTTATTTCCGTGTCTCCAAGTTCCAGTTGACTGTCATATAGGAGTAAAGAAACAAGAAAATATCCACATTTAAGAAGCTGGAATCAGAGAATTTTAACTTTTTTTTCTTAAAAACATACTCGAACCGACTAATATTGTCAAAATAGTTGCCGATTAATTTAATAATTGACAACTAATCAATTAATAATTGCAGCTCTAATTAGAATATAGATGTTACCTGGAGTTTATACTTGCACCCGAAGTCCTGTTTTGACAGAGTGTCATAAAAACACACCTCCTTACTCGTGAAAGACACAGCTATCTGAGAATAAGGAACAAGGTGTGATAAAAGAGTTTATTAGACACAGAGAGACATACAGATAGACAACAATTCAATTCATCAATATTATATAACAACAATATCCCTGAATGATAAATAATTGATGTATAACTGGAAAGTCATTGTGTGAGTTACACAACAGAATTATATCTGTTACCCACAAATCTGTAGATTAAAGAATTGCTAATGAACAGAGCTGATCAATAATTGATGGTTTTATTACTGAAAAATTAATGTTTATTTTCTAAACAGTATGCAGCAGCTTCATGTCTGCAACGCCATTAACCAAAACCACTGATCAATAATTAATTGATTGAGTGAAATGCTTGTTTACCTCTGTGCAGTACAATATCTGCCCCAATAACTCAGACTACTTATCAATAATTTATTCATATAACACCTACGATAACATGTTTTTTTCAGTTGTGTAAACTCTGCTACAACATAACCAGGACACCAATCAATAACTTGACTGACTAAAAGTGAAAGTCACCTTGTGCACGTTGTGCAGTAGCACCATGTCGGTGACCCAGAGGTCTTTGGGTTGGACTGTGCTGTTTTGCAGTCGATGTGTGTGCAGGAGAGACATGTCCTCTCTGTCCCGCAGCCCCACGGTTCCTCCTTTACTCACGGTCAGATACTGACCTGAACTCTGCAGGTACAACACCTGGGGGGGACCAGAGGACATCATAAAACATCAACATTTAACCTGGACAAACAGCAACAAAAAGACTCTCTGCTTACTTCACACTTTTGTAAAGTTGACTTTCAGAAGTGCTTTACTGCTCTTAGTGATGCAGCTTATGATGTGACATTAATTAGTAAAATGGGGGCTACAGCCTTTAAGATTAAAATAGCTCAGTTGAAAGTATTTCCTTTCCTTTCTTGCTAATCTTTAGCCATAAAACTGCTCTAGAATAACTTCATCAAACATGAGCTCCACCCTAAATCTTCCTCTTATTGGAAGCAAGTAAGTACAAGTGAGTACAAGTGAGTAGGGCACGTTCTTCTGCGCTGAAACCAATATATTAATGAATGATGCCATGTTATTGGCTAAGCTACAAGAACTGAGAGCAGCAGAAAAAAGGCTTGAGCTGACTGGGTATCATGAGGAATACATTGAATATCTTTAATGAAAGAAGAAGTTTATTAATGCTTATAGAATAGAGGTCAGGGCTTAAATGTACTATCAACGTAATTAATGCTGACTGGGTCACTTTCCCACAGCCAACTGCAGGCTTTATAGGAACTCTCTGATTGGTGTGTCATGCATTTATCGCTAATTATTCTAATTACCTATTTATCAACAGTCACTGGCACGAGGACTTTCTAGCGACTTTTTCATTGTTAGACTTAAGTTATTTACTGCAAACTGGTCTGTGTGGCTGCCTTTATGATAAAGAACCAAAGTCCTGCCCACTTTACTCTAGGGCTGGGCGATAATTCAATATGATAATAATCGTATCATGATGAAATTGTGATACACAATTACGTAGACTAAACTGATAATAACAGACAAATACTAACTCAAATTTCTCAGAAAATCTGATCTTAATTACGTGAGAAAATACTCAGTACTTTTCATTTATCAAGTATTTAATTCACACAGGAGTATACAAAATAGGTTTTACCATGTGGTTATAGATTATTTATTTATAGAACTACCAGAAAACATGCTATATCATGATATATATTCTGATCAAGATATGAAATGACCTCTATAGTGATTTATTACATGGCTGTGTTGAATACTCGATTCTGATTGGTCAATCATGGCGTTCTGTTATTTCTGTATTACAGACCGTTTCTATGTATAACAGACCGTTGCTATGCGCGCAGCTCTGATGTCGGACTCTGGCGGACCGTTTTTGTGTCAAAATATTGATTTCCTCAGTAATCCGTAGCCGTGTCATAAGCGGGATAATGTACAGCTAGCGGGTCATTGTTGTGAAAGAATCCCCTTCAGGGCGATGAGAGACCTCGACGCGCAGCATCGCCCTGTCCGGGATTCTTTCACAACAATGACCAGCTCGCTGTACATTATTCCTTACAGAACATTTTGGCCCAACCCTAGTTCACTCTCCTTTTAGTTCTGTTTTGGTCCCTACAAACTCCTGATTGGATTATCTGGCTCTTTAGCTGCTAAACACCAGCTAGTTGCTAACTCTGTCTGCCATTTGGTGCAGGGAAGGTAGCGTACAGGGTTTTCTGGGGGGGTTTCAGCTGAGAGATGCTAAAACTTTCTGCGAAGCTGAGGCAAACTGTGTGATAACTTTCTGAGGGTTTGTCACTACAAGCAACCCCTTTCACATTACACAGTCATTGTATCTATTGTTATGTAAAAATATGGTCGAGTGCTGCTTTAAGTATATTTTTCACTGCCCTGTCGTGCCACACTTTACTGGCAGTGTTTCAAACTGAAATTAGTCTTCTAAGCCCCATTAGTCTGTCTGCCTCTTTAAGACTGATCTAAGCTAAAGGGGTCGAAACCTTCCAGCCATTTGGAAAACAACTTACACAACATACTGACATTTTGACATTCTCAGGATTGAAAGATTAAAGTGGTGAGCCATCACTTTATCCACAGCAGTAGGCACTTTATACCGGCCGCTTCATTTACATATTAATTGATAGATGTTAAACTTAAAGGAGTCCAGAGCCATTTATCTCAAAAGAGGTGGGCCATTTTGATGAGCAAGACCCTAATACGTTCAAACTTTTCCTCGCACAATGTTTAATAATGTGGAATTCCACCCAGTCAGCTATTTGGGGATTCTCCAGTCAGTCAATGTCAAACTGTTTTTCAGATCACATGCTGCAATAGATCATATATGTTTAAAATGGGCAACATATTCTAACCCTAATAACAAACTCTTCTTCTCTTAAGCCTCCAAGAGGTCAGTGACCTTTTACCTTTTGAACCGGGTCTCGATGCGGACAGGTCAGAGTGCGTGGTGGCTTCCAGCACGGCACACCGCTGGTTCTGGTGTTCTTCACTTTCTCAGAAAGCTCCAGAAGCAGAAAAGAGCACAGTCCTCCCCAGTCGACGCGCCCCTCTTCCTTCACGGCATCGACATCCAGAATGAGGCCGCGGTGCTCCTGAGTGACGACCACGCTGTCAAACAGGAGGCCATATTCCTCCTCGGAGCCACGACCAACTGATGACCATGCCAGATTGATGAATTCAGTTCTGGACAAGGAGCGAGGTGCACCCGAGGGGTCCTGTAGGAGACAGGAGATATTGACAAAAAGTCTCCTCAGCATTCAAACACAACGTGCTGGAATTCTCTGGTTTCTAAAGCATTTCTTATGAGACCTGGAGGGTGTTGTACTATGGGATACTACTGGCAAACAGAGATATAGTATAAATTATAACACTCTTCTTTAAAGGGACTCTATGTAAGAATCAGAAATTGCTTTTTTTTGTGCTTCCGTGGAGTTTGTGTTGGAGTCTAAGTTATGGTAGGGTCTTGTTGTTCGTTGGCGTTAGTGATTAGTTGAACACTGTTAGCCCTGCAGCAGAGCTGAAGAGAGTAAAGGCACTCAAGAGCGTGCATAACGTCACATCCGTTGCATTTTCCCGAAAAATAACGACCCGCATTCTTCACATTAAAAGCAGTCTACAGACTGATAGAGGAAACCCAGAAAGTCGCGGAAGGTCTCATCTTTTTAGGTTACGTTACAACCTATTCCCACATTGGCAATAAAAAACTATGAAAAAAAGTGTATATGTATAAAAATATACATACAATCAGACAAAAAACACCCACCAGGAACAGGTCCTGTAGCTTTCTATAGTCCTTAGTGTCCATCCTGCTCTCAAGCTGTGCCACCTCCATCCTCGTTCCCATGGTTACAGCTCAGACCTGTCAATCAATCAGCATGCCAGACAAGGTCAAGAAGGTAAAGCACGTGTGTGTGAGTCTGTACTGACGATTCATAAGTCAAATAACAGATTCCCCTCATTTCTAGTTGTTACACGAACGGAACAAGATGTTCCCGGCTCCAGTAATCCCCTAGTAACCTTCTATATCTGTTTCACAGCGGGTTGTCATGTCACCATAATCATACGGCAGAGTCACAGCGGCAGCGGACTTCTTTTGTTGGCTCTTTTCACTCCATCCAAACATGTCTGTGTTGAATGGCGTGCAAAGGTCTTTCATTTTCAACAGAAATTTCCCTCCAGCTCCGTGGTTTTCAAAGGTGGGTGAATAGGTCCCCGTATTGGGAATGGTTCGAGGAGGCAGCAGTTTGCCGAAACACATCTGTTATGTCAGGTAATGTGCAATAAAATACTGGAGTCAGGTAGGTGAGCAGCTTGAATAATAGCATGAATAGGATTTGTTTAATCAGCCTGTGTGGTGATTAAAAACATGTCTGAGATCTAAGAGAGTAATGTGAGATGATGACAAAGTTTGTTTTTAATATTCTAGGAAACACTACAAAGAGGGGGAGAAGACAGCAATCACCCTCTGTTTCATTTCCAGCCTGACATTAAAGTTTATGAGACAAATTCATTGGAAGTGGCATCAAACTGAGGCTGAGCTCAGATTTAGATGACATGGTGTGTAATGAAATCAAAAATCAATGCTTTGCTGCAGCTATTATCTTTTTTTATAATGCTGATTAACTGCAGCATGATCTCAATATGATAGTTTATCCACCTCTTTATTTACAAGTATTAGACTGCAGCAGATATAATAAAAGACATCCTGACTTGTTCTGTGGTAAACAGCTGGCATCCGTCTTTAAGAGACTACACAGATCTATAAAATGAACATCAAAAGAAGCCCATATTTTGAGCTGATGCACAGATAAAACATATCTGTCATTTATGGAACTGTTTTAAATTGTGTAAATTTTACAAGGTAACTCAACGGAAAAATAAAAATAATATAGCTCCGTCATATCTGTTGGCAAACAAAACCCACTTACTAGAGTTGCCTCTCTTCTTCCTGGATGGCCCCTTCAGCTCCAGTCAACTCTCTCCAAACTGTCCGTCACTGCTGGATTTCTATCTGGGGTTTATTAAAGTTGCACAGAGTACCATCCACAGCAGTCAAACTGTCCAAAAAGCCATCACAGCACCAAGCTGTAACTACATAATGACAGGCTCTTGGCCCTGGCAACATCACTGTCAAGTTAGCTGCACCTTTCCAGGACTGCCGGTGTGTACACTTCAGTCAAGCAGGTTTTTAATCATGAAGTCCATATAGTAGTAGCTGAACACACAGTTTGGCAGCTAATAACAAAATCAAACTTACCAAGACGACCAATTTCATCCCCTCAGTCCACAATGGGGGTCCACAGAAAACGGTCCCCATGCTCCTGAGGTGCTGAAACATCATTCTTAAATGTATGACATTTCGAATAAATCCTCTGGTTGGTCCGTCTCGGCCTCGGCTGTCTGTCGAAGACTCTTTGTGTCCAGAGGTTTGTCTAAGCCAGCGATGTCTGAGAAGCAATCAACGCTAACAGCCCCGGCTGCAGCACACACACACCCAGAGAGAGTTAACTAACTGCCCCCAGTAGCCCAGACAGTTGCAGAGGCCACACACACACACACTCTTTTCTTTTATTATCCCTCACTCTCAAAGACTTGGGCTAAGTTTCCTGGCAACCAAGTAGTCAAAAAGAGTTGTGTTTGTGAGTCCAGGCCCCATCGTCTGTATGTAACACAATGTGAGTGTGTGTTACTTCTATTCACAGATTAAGCACTGGAGAGGAGATAATCTGTGTGAGGTACAATTACCCCCCAACCCAGATACACACACACACACCATAGTTACAGCAACTGAATTCACAACAACATTAGTATTCTACTGCCAATCATAAAAGTGTTCATGCATTGAAACAAGTAAAAAAAAGTACTGATGTGAACCTGGACCTGAACAAAAACAAACCAGAGCTTTATGGTGCCATTCGCATGCCTTTGAGAGGACTTCCTGCGGGTCACTCGTAGCTGTAAACACACAAAACAAAAGAAAGATAGATCGCCGCAAGCATGAATGCAGACTAAAGCTATACGTCCAACGCAGATATTATCGTTTCCCTCACTCCCCGCTGCTTCAGTGACCACGACCAATCCCAGCGAGTGACTTAATGGCCTGGAATAACTTGAATTAGCTGATTACAGCGGTCGTCAACGGTGACAGGATGAGAAAATTAGGTCTCAGCAATTTCAATAATAAAGCTTTAAAAAATTAACACTATCACAATTGGATTACAGTGGTGCATGTAGGAGCCAGTAGAGAGCCCAAAAATAGCCCAGCACAAATCCACCATGGAAAATCCACTATTATACAGGGAGAAGAATGAAGTTGCTGGAATGGGGGGAAAAAAATTGGTACGGATCTTAGTACTGGGAGGAAAGAGGTGCCTGCGAAGACAGAGAATGCAAGGGCAAGTGAGCGGAAATGGAGCACTTTGATGCAACAATGCAAATCTGAAGAGAGACCCACTTCTGAAAATCTTTCTTTTTAATTTTCTAATAAAAAGAAAAAAGCTTTTTCAACACACTCTTTGTGACTCTTGTTTAAGAGTTCTTGAGGAATTTTATTTACATTTGGTACAAGGAATGTTGCCATGGCTGTGACAATTAACGTATCAGAAAGATAGAGGGATAGAAAGAGAAATGATACATTCATGGTCAAATAAAAGATTAAATCAAGGCTTATTCAAGATCTTCAAATTCTTTGAATTCTGGATAAAAACCTGAATAAGTCACAAACTATCAATTTAGGATTGTGTTGTTTTATATATCCATGTCTTAGAAGTTGCAAGAACTACCCAGTGTGTCATACTTTGTCAGTCTGAGAATTATTATTGAAGTTCTGTAACTTCTTTTCCCGAACCAAGTCTACTTCTGCGGTTTGTTGTAATGACCTTCAACTACTTTTGAATTTACTTTTATAATATACTTTTTGACTCTCCAAGTTTTTGAGCTCAAGTTTGTGCCCACGATTGCAGCTGTGTCCTTGCACTTCTCTTTGTGAGATTGTGGTACAAAACACATCAAATGATTTGTTCATTAATGTTAAGTATCTGACATTGAAACAGATTTTGGTGGATTTCTGAAAAGAATCTCTGCTTTGTTGTTAATATCTCACTGTCATCTATGGTTATGTATGCTGCATTTACAAGGGGGAAAGAATAAGAACATTTCACCAGCAAAAAATAAAATGAAAAGTAAGTTTCATGGTGGATTTTCATTTTGTATGAATACAGGATAAAAAGAAATTCAGACAAAATTGCTTTTTCCTTGTGAAAAAAATAATAACTTTACCTCTTCAGTTCTGTACAAACCTTTTAAATCAAACAATCAGAGAAGAATAAATCATTGTGATCTGCTCACACCTCATGTCACAATATATTATTTTAAAAAGGTTAGAAACCATTGACATGCAGCAAAAAACTGCCAGGGTACATACACATTCCTGGTACATACCGTATAATCCTCCAAAAAAAGCTTTGTATTGGGTCATTATCTTAACATTTTGCATCTCTGATTACCCATCATCAAAAAAGCCATGTGTTCTTTTATATAGTGGGCTATCAATTGTTAGTAGACTGTAAAGACTTCATCTATTTCTGTAACTAAAGCAACAAGAAAAACAGCACAGCTGCTCATCTGGATAGGTTGTTTTTATGATGCACTGTGTGAAGCAGTGCACACTAGAACAGTACAAGACTAAGAAAGCAGACGGTGAACACAGTCATTGTCATTGTTTTGTGTTGTTAATTGATTTCCAATAATAAATATATACATACATTTGCATAAAGCAAGCATATTTGCCCACTCCCATGTTGATAAGTGTATTAAATACTTGACAAATCTCCCTTTAAGTTACATTTTGAACAGATAAAAAATAAATGTGCAATTAATTTGCGATCAATCTCGATTAACTATGGACAGTCATGCGATTAAATATTTGAATCGATTGACAGTCCTACAATAAACTTTATACACTACAAAAATGACAATAACATGAGAGCAAAAGAGCAAAACAAATTGTGGAATGTGTTTGGAAACTGAATGCCCCTTTTTTTTTCATTGCACTTGTGCAATCACCAAACTTTTAAAGACATGGGAAATAATCGCATTTTCCTAAACTTCGTCAGAACTACACAGCACTGAACAGAGAACGAAATATATAAAGGAACAAAGAAATATCGACTTGAGAATCTGATAAAAGAACAACATAAAAGAGAGTTAAAAATCCCTGGCAATTACTGTCAACCTGATTTGCTTTGAACCTCAAACTACCTGATCTCCCCTCAAAGCCACAGAATTATAAATAATAAAATGTCTTTACAAATTACAAAGCTTCGTATCACCTATTCTCTAATAAAAAACTGTGTGTGTGTGTGTTTGTGTGTGTGTGTGTGATGCTACACCAGGGTCTTGAAGGCCTGCAGTATCATGTTGGTTTGGTGGGTGAGCCGGTTGGCGCTGACAAACACGTTTATCACTCTGGAAACAACCGTGACAGAGACACAAGGACACACGTGTCAATCACACAGCAAAGAAACCATGGCAACAATATTAGGATTGATCCAGGAAACACTTTGATCTGACTGAAATGGAGAATGTCAGGCTTCAGAGAATACAAGCCAGCATGAATCCACAGGAAATGGGTCAAGGGAATTATTCAGCAATGGTGGATTTGATAGAAACGGGCCTGTGATCAAACGACAACCATTTACATGGTGGTGACAGTGTGTGTGTGTGTGTGTGTGTGTGTGTGTGTGTAAGAGTGTTTATACGTGCTGGCATGTGCGTTTCACAGCTATTAAATGTGTTGGTTGGTTGCATGTGAAACAGAAAAGGCTGAACGAGTGAGTGAGAAGACAGAAAAGGAAGAAAAACAGAGAATAAACTAGAAACGGTTTCATACTTTCCATCTCTGAAGTAGGTCTTGAGAGTGACACTGAAGCTCTTGGAGTATTTCACAAACTCTTTCTTCTGCTGCTCCAGTGCCTAACCAATAAATACAGACAGCCTTTCAGCTCCACTTAATTCACAGAAACTACGTTTTGTGTGAATGCATTTATTCTTCTTCATGTATCTACTTACCCGTCTATTCTGATACTGGTATTTCCTGAAGACGGTATTAACTGTGTCTAGCAGCTCCTTGATGGCACTGGCTATGTCTCTGTGGATGACACACGCAAATAAGTTATAAAAACAATATCTCAAAATCGGTCTGTTTTTGTCAGGCAGTGATACCCTGATAACATTTCCTTGATCCTGCTCGTCGTCTCCCTTTCTTCCCCTTTTTATCACGAGCTTGCTTTACTTTCACCTTCAACTTTTCCTCCCCTCGTATGCACTTGAAATCTGCCGTTTCATAACTTTAATTTTTCAGCATTCCTTTTGAATTGACTTCATTTCTAAGCCCTCCGCTGGGTAAGTAACTTAAGCAGCAGTGACTCACTAAGAGTATTGAATTCGATCAAAAATAATGGCAAAGTGGGCCAAGAAAATGAAACGTCTTTCACTTTCTCTCTTTAGTGTGCGTGTGTGTGTGTGAGTGTGTGTGTGTATAGTGTGGAGGACAGGGATATAAAATGCAATGCAGGGACCATAGAAATAGAATAGGAGTAGAACTTGAACTGTTTTGACTCGTACAAAAGAGAACGGCGATTGTTGTTAGTTGTTATGGTGACAACACACGTCAGCGTGGCTGTAAAGTGTGTTGCTTCGCAGCGGTAGTCAAAGAGCCGAATCAACGTCTGTTGAGGCCAATTCATACTTTCTTTCTTACAGTACTTACTTGTAGAAGGGACAGCCAGCATGGCGGGACTACATGCACACACACACTAAGCTAAATGCCGACGCAACGCTGTTGTTTTAAACGTCACGCTGGCATGAGTGAGTCCGCGAGTGAGTCTACTCCTATTCAATTTCTATGGCAAGGAACTTACAGTTTTGTCATCACTATTCCATAAAATACAAACTCTAATACTAAGATCAATGATTTGATTTCTAAATCTGGGTCATGTGATGACCCTCAAGCCACTTCCACTGGCTGATGAAGATCGTTAGATGGGGTTGAAAGCTCGTGAGTCAACCTTTGAGTTGACATTATTCTGGTCGTATGGTTGGGCGATATGACAGTATACAGCTTTTTGAAATGAAAGATGAGCAAATCCTGCCGGAAAGGTCATTTTTTGGAATTTGTTATATTGTACTGACTGAAGTCAGGCTGGTATTTATTTGTACCTGTTAACCTTAAAATCTGTAAAACTGAAATTATTGATTTCAGGAACCTTTTATTTGAAACCATTTCTTAATTGAATTTACAGAACAATAATGTAAAATGTAGAGGCGTTAGCTCTAGCAACGTATGCACTGACCCCAAGTGTGTGGAGTGTGCATGTGTTTGTTTGGACCTCAAAACTCGCCTTTGTCCCATTACGCTGCGTAGAACGCTTTGACTTTGTATTCAATTGTGTCTCGTCCAAAATTCACTTCACAAAAAAGTTTTTTGTTTTATACAGTGAAGTCATCACAAAGACACACACTGTATTAAATCATTGGTCTGTGCACCAAATAATTAACTATGAAAGAAACTGTTTTTAATCCCACTGGAATGGACATTTTTTGCCAATGTATATAATTAAAACAAGAAGTTGGAGTGAAACTTTTATATAGAATTACACCTGGTGTATATTGCGCGCACACACACACACACACACAAACACACACACACACTCACTCACATTCACACACTGAGCTGTCTTACTTGATGCTCTGTAGGAAGCCTACTCGGTCATTGATCTCATCTGGTATGGTGCTGAGGATGTGTTTCAGAGCTCGGGCCCTCTCGTTCAGCTCCTGGAACTCTGGCTCTCGCCTGTCAATCATGAACTCTGAAAACACCGAGAGGAAGAGGAAAAAATACGGATCACAAGCTTCTCAGTGACGGCCACGTCAACACACGTGCAATCAGCTACAGGGGGGGGGCACTGAAATTAAGCAATTACTAAAGGTGGTCTACAGTGCAAATTAATACAGGATCGAGTGTGTGAATGTGCGTGCACACACTTCAAAGTGACAGTGTTTAGTTTGTCAAGTGAAGGCAGGATTAAGGCAGAACTTGGGCTGTGCCATGCAGGAGGTACATTTAAAATTCATCCAAAGTGTGTGTGTATGCATGTGTGAATTCATTACTACCATCAATCACTGTACACGGCACAAGGAATTCAATTACAGACAGAAACGAAGGAACATTTGAGAATGGGGAGAGGAGCAGTTTATTTGTGGAGAAACAGCTCCCCCCAGTGGATAACTGGGCTAAAGGAATATGAGCATAACAGAAACCCAAACGAAGCTATGTTGGTAATCATCCTGCTTGCTGAAGTGTTCCTGAACAATATAGTCAGTGTTGTGCATGTCCTGGCAGAAGAATTAATATGCTTTTCTTATTATTGACCTACTGTAAATCTCATGCTGGTACTCTTGCATGGTTGTCCTATGAGACACATTCTATTCTATCCTCCGTCTCTCTTTGCATGCACCGTTCACCGAGCATCCTACCTTCCACATCGTCTGCAGCCATGCGAAGTAGAGACTCATTATAGTCGACTTTTACGTTCTTCTTCTCCAGTATTTTCATAACCATGTCCTGGGTCAGACCTGGGTTCTCCTTCTCTGCCTTGAAACACACACACACATACAGTCAGCCTTGATCCTCTGTGGCATTAAATGTATCAAATCTACAAATCAACAGAAAGTTGATATAACAAGAAAGATGGCAGTTCATCACAAACAATCTAACAAAAGAAAACTTTTCCTTTTTACCTTTATGACGGCTGCTCTCAAGGTCTGCGCTGCTGATAAGTTGACTTTCTCCAACTGCAAGTTGTAAACAACACAGACACACAAACATAAGCCAGCAGCAAAAAAACACAGCTTCGCTCTTATCATGGCCTCTCTTCTGTCCTGAAATGTAATTCTGCAGAAAGCACATACAAGCCAGACATCCTGCAGTATCAAAGGAGGACACTGTGTTATTGTATTGTGAAAAGCTGTGTGGAGTCCATCCATCTGTAGAATTGAAGTCTATTCCTTCCCTCTGAGCCGATATTTTGGTATTACAGAGCTCGTCACTACTTCAAACTATAAGTTCTGTCTGTCAATTTGCACACAGTGTACTACTTTTTTAGACTTGTGCAATCACCAAACTTTTAAGGACGTTGGAAATAATCACATTTTCCCAACATTTTTTCAGAACTGTACAGCACTGAACAGAGAAGGAAGTATTGTATATAAAGAAACGAAGAAATATGGACTTAAGAATCTGATAAAAGAACAACATAAAGGAGAGTTGAAAAATCCCTGGCAATTACTATCAACCTGATTTGCTTTGAACCTCAAACTACCTGATCTCCCCTCAAAGCCACAGAATTATAAATTATACAGCCCAATGTTTTCACAAATTACAAAGCCTCATATCACCTATTCTCTAATAAAATCACTTGTGTGTGTGTCTCCTCGATGCTATACCACAGTCTACTACTTCAAACTATAAGTTAAGTCTGTCATTGTGTACTCACACATGTGGCGTGTGGGTTTAAAATAAAGTGTGTTTTAACCGATTTTCTATCAAGCTTCACTAAAAGAATATAAAAATACTGTAAAAACACACAAAAGAAAAACCACCAGTGCAGAAATCAGATGTGAGATGAACTGACACAAGCCCTACGGCAATAGCTTGTGGAAACTGCAGTTTAAACTTTTTTGGCATTTTATGTCTTTATTGGAGTGTGGACAGACAGGAAATGAGCAGAGAGAGGAAAGGGGAGCGGCGCTGTGATTTCATGGTCAGCACCACAAATTCATAGGCCACCAGGGCCCCAGCAAAACTTGTTTTCAAAGTTGAAAGCTTAGAACATACTATAAATTTGGCAAACACAATACTCCTGTCCTCTATGATACAATATGAAATAGTCCTGTCCTTTAAAGGTCCAGTGTGTGTTATTTAGGGGGATCTATTGGCAGAAATGGAATATAATATTAATAAGGATGCTTTCTTTAGCATATAATCACCTTAATATAAGAATTGTTGTGTTTTCGTTACCTTAGAATGAGCCGTTTATATCTACATCGGGAGCAGGTTCTCTTCACAGAGCTGGCTGCCATGTTCCCACAGTAGCCCAGAAAGGACAAACCAAACACTGGCTCTAGTGAGGGCCAGTTGTGTTACATGCTTGACAGAAGGGAGAAGTTTCAGTTGGTTGCAATCTGCAACCTCACCGCTAGATGTCGCCAAATCCTACACACTGGACCTTTAAGTATGTGTGTGTGTTGGCCTATATGCAAAGAGCATAGATGTAAGTTTTAAATTGTTTTCAGTACAAAGTGGTACATCATTTGTTTGATAAATGAGGCCAACTCTGTTTTGTTGTCAAGTATGTGCTGCCAAATATAGTATCCTCTATTGATTTTCTTTGTCTTGTCACTTTTGATGTAACATCTTGTGTTGTTTAAACCCCTGTGTATTTAATGAGTTCCAAATTTGGATTTTTACCATTTATATTTGTACATTTTTTTCAGAATGCTCTAGCCAGAGAATTGAAAACAATACTCACTTACCTACTTTCAATCCATCCAATAGTTGTTGAGATATTTCAATCAAAACTAATCTCATGGTGGCACGAGAGGAAAATTCAAAGGATCACCAAAGTCAGAAGAATATATCATCTAGGATCCATGAATGTCTATACAAAATTTGGTGCCAATCCGCGAGGTAGATGTTGAGATATTTCACTGAATAAGTGAAATATTTATTCATTAGGATTTATCTTCTAGGCACAATGAATGTGTGTACAACATTTCATGACAATAGTTGTTGACATATTTCTGTCTGAACCATAACTGCCAACCTCACGGTGGAGCCAATGGACAAGTTAAGAGATGATCAAACTCATTGGGATGTATTCTCTCGAGGGAACATGAATATGTGCACAAAATATCATGACAATCCATGCAATAGTTGCTGAGATATTTCAGTCTGGTCCAAAGTAGTGCACTGAGCAGAACAACATTTCCATCCCTAGAGCCATGCTGCTACATTTTCTTAAAAGTCAGCATTCTTTACCTGGTTAAAGACGGGATACATCACAGTGTAGAGAGTCATAGAGACTATTGAGGCGGCGTCGGCTTCATTCTTCATGTCTTCCATGGTCATCCTTGACCAATCAATGGCCCTTTGTGTGAGTGCTTGTCCACTGATGCCAGTTTCACCTCATTCAATCACTCACGGAGGCTGACAGAATGGGAGCAGACAAGGACCTGAAGAAGAAGAAGAAGGCAGGACAGGTGAACAAGTGCTTACAGACAGATGGTGGCGGATGAAAATGACAGAGGGAATTAAAAAAAGGTAAAAGTTGCACCATGGCTACAATCAGGAATCAATTCACCACTTTAATGTTGTGTATTTAAATGTTCTTGCCTTGAAAAGAGGGGACAGAAAAGTCAAAGATGGAATAAAATCCATTTGATAATAATTCCACCAATGCATCAGCTTTATTGCTCCCAATTACATGTCATAAAATCTGTGTACTACTTCCCAGAAAGCCTTTCAGTCACAGACATGATCATCACATAACAGCCACATTGCCGAGGGGTGTGTGCGTTACTGTTCCACTGGGTGCAATGGTGACAAAACTGGCATGAGTCATACCTGAATAAGGAACACCCTCTCCAATATTATTGCTGCAATAAAAAATAACTGTGATAAATATAGAACCTTGGCATACGTATGCACTGATTTTTCCACTTCAATCTCGTCATAAGGAAGGTGGTTAAAATAAGAGAAAAATATCTCTGATATTCATTGGCCTGCCTTCTGTCTCTATCTGACACCTCCAGGACCAGTTCTTCCTCAGCCGGTTTGCTGTGCGACACTTTTACAGCATCTAATTATGATGCCATCCTTCGTTCTTCTCATCATACAACAGTTAATTTATCGTAGGGCAGAGACGCTCACTTACATAACAGGTCAGTCCTCATGTGTGTTCCTCGGCTTTTCAAGAATCCAGTGAGTCACCACATGAAGACAGTGACTTTATAGTCCTTTCTAACTGCAACTAAAAGGGCTCTTAAGTTGATTAGATGTTTGCCCCTAGGGATGTCACGATACCAGTAGTACTCGATACCAACGCCAGTGAAATTCCACGATTCTCGATTACCCAATTCGATACCATGGAAAAAAACTAAAACAAGACAATAAACAGTATGAGCTAATGTTAGGAAGTTAAACAGGTCATAATTCCCTCTCTAATATCTATTTTATATTGCTGTAAAAACATCTCCTTCAAACAAATCAGGTTTCTCTCCAAAAACGAACTAAACTACATGATAACATTAGAATTGACCTTGCCTAAAACTCATTTTACAGAGCTTGAACGCATCATAATGAAACTCGATGCAACCTCCGTTAACGTTAGCTGTTAGCTCCGCTGGACTGTGCTGCTCACCGGCTGCTAATGGCTAACGTTAACTGGCTTTCCTCTTGCGGATTTCAACACAGATTTGTTGTTCACAATGTAGCATTATCAGGTAAAATATAGGGTGCATCACCTGGACGTGTTAATAGTGAGTTTACTGCGTCCTCTCGGATTTTAGATGCTGTTAGTACCCAATATTATTAAAACATTACGGTTATAAGCAGGTCCAGTGTGGCAGTGTTATGAGAGGAGGATCAGTCAGTGTCTTCATACAGGCATGGTTTGGTGTGGCCAAAAGTGTGTTTAAGTGCGCCTGTAACCCCACCCAACGGTGATGTCACAGGGTCTTGGAGTACACCTGTGCATCACTGCAGCAAAGTGAGAAGTTAAACGACTGGAGATCAGCAAATACAAGATTTTCATGGGGCGTTAAGTTACTCTTTAAATTGAACAAATACAGATGCAATATAAACTCCCTTTTGCATAAGGTTAGAGTATATATAAGGACAAACTAAAGACGTACTTTAATCCATCTGAATTGAAATAGGAAATTAATTTTAACACAGTCAATTGTGGCAGATGTTTTCCAGTGCTTCATTACTTCCATAATCCTAGAGCTGACAAAAAAGAAACAGATCCGAGGTGTATCCTAGCAACACAATTCAAACGATCTACAGATGAAGGTCCTCAAATTTATAATTAAATCTAGACAAGAGGGTTTTCCTTTGCCCAACATGGGGATAAGTGTACATCTAATGTGTGTGCATGTACGTGTAACTTCAACAAAATAAAAAAAAATAAAAAAATTCAGGTTATCATAACAAAACTGGAAAAATAAAGGAATAGCATTTGGCAAAGGTATTTCCACAATTGCCCCCCCTTGGACAGATTTGGAATAAGGGACAACGGGTGATAAGTGTGGAAAGTCAATTAGTGCAATATTTGGTAACTCCTAAAACAACAGAAATTAAATTAAGGTTGTGTCAAACCATAATTGTTCAATTAAGGTTTAGTCAATCCTCCAAAACGAATGTGTAAAGATCTGTTTTAGCCCAAGATTTGTTACATAGATGGAGTATACTGTGAAGACTGGAAAGGTGGTAGTATACTGTATATATAGGTCCCATATTTCCTAGTTATGCATCTGCATATAATAAACCTTTCCCCAGGAGGACATTTCAACTCATCAAACACAGGTGCGACAAATAATCATAATTATATTTAGGTGTGCCTGCAACAACAAGGTTCTGGTGTTATGTATTCTGGCTCACCTAAATTGAACAGAAATGTTAATTAATGTTAATAGTTACACCTGTGCTTTACCTGCTATGACAGATCAGCACAAAAAGTCTTTTAGACAACTTTTTTTAGTCATTTGTGCGAACCTTATAGAGCTCTCTAATATGACCCTTGCGTCACCACAAACTAAACTACACTGATAAGACAATGGACATAACGCATTGTGACATTTAGAATTGATTTTAAGATTTTATTATTAACTTTTAAAGCTCTGCATGGTTCTGCACCAAGTTACCTCGGGACCTCAGGTTAGCTAGCTCTACTACCAATTTTAAATCTCTTTTAAAAAAACATTTTTATAAAAAGGCTTTTTTAACTCCGTAAGGCAACAGCTTTTCCCCACACCTTATATTGTCCTCTTTTGGCTTATGTGTAGTAATTTATTGTTTGGATACCACTGGTACTACACGTGCAATAACACGTTGGTCAATTTTGTGTCACTTTCGCAATGTAAATACTGTAAATCTACTGTTACGAAATCGGGGAGTTTTTCCTGGCCACAGTGCGCTTGGTGGATACTGTTGGGTCTCTAAACTATGGTGTACGGTCATAGACCTGCTCTATATATAAAGCGTCTTGACATAACTTCTGTTGTGATTTGACGCTATACAAAAATAAATTGAAATGAATTGAATTGAATTACGAATATGCTGATCACTCTGTGCAATAATTATATGATGCTGTGCAATAATTATATAATTATCTGACGGACACTTTGTGCAATAATCTGGCAAAACTGTAATCTGGCAAAACGTTCATCTCATCAATATACATATTATATTTTTAGGCTGTGACATGCACTGATATATCCTGCAGCTTATATTGCGATGACACTATTTTCTCCAAGTAGATGTTGTATTTTATTTTGGTCAGAGAGGGAATCTAAATTTTGGAGTTTGCATTTAATTTTTGTAAAGATTTTTTTCCTAATTTCTTCATATGTGCTACGTTGTAGCAGGAAATGTTGCTCTGTCTCCACCTGTCTCTGTGGACTGAGCTGTCTCTCTCTACCTGTCTCCACCGGTCTCTGTGGACAGAGCTGTCTCTCTCTACCTGTCTCCACCGGTCTCTGTGGACAGAGCTGTAACTCTCTCTCTACCTGTCTCTCTGTCTCCACCTGTCTCTGTGGACAGAGCTGTCTCTCTCTCTCTACCTGTCTCTCTGTCTCCACCTGTCTCTGTGGACAGAGCTGTCTCTCTCTCTCTACCTGTCTCTCTGTCTCCACCTGTCTCTGTGGACTGAGCTGTCTCTCTGTCTCCACCTGTCTCTGTGGACAGAGCTGTCTCTCTCTCTCTACCTGTCTCTCTGTCTCCACCTGTCTCTGTGGACTGAGCTGTCTCTCTCTCTACCTGTCTCTGTGGACAGAGCTGTCTCTCTCTCTCTCTACCTGTCTCCACCTGTCTCTGTGGACAGAGCTGTCTCTCTCTCTCTACTTATCTCTCTGTCTCCACCTGTCTCTGTGGACAAAATAAAAACTGACTTGAAAAAGTATTTTATACATTAGAGCTATTTAAACAGTAAATGGAGCTGTCTCAGTGGACAGAGCTGTATCTCTCTCTCTACCTGTCTCTGTGGACAGAGTTGTCTCTCTCTCTCTCTACCTGTCTCCACCTGTCTCTGTGAACAGACCTGTCTCTCTCTCTCTACCTGTCTCTCTGTCTCCACCTGTCTCTGTGGACAGAGCTGTCTCTCTCTCTCTACCTGTCTCTACCTGTCTCTCTGTCTCTACCTGTCTCTCTGTCTCCACCTGTCTCTCTGTCTCTCTGTCTCTACCTGTCTCTCTGTCTCTCTGTCTCCACCTGTCTCTCTGTCTCTCTGTCTCTACCTGTCTCTCTGTCTCCACCTGTCTCTCTGTCTCCACCTGTCTCTGTGGACAGAGCTGACACAGCCTGTCTTCTCTAGACAGCCAGGTCTGTCTCTCTCTCTCTCTACCTGTCTCTCTGTCTCCACCTGTCTCTGTGGACAGAGCTGACACAGCCTGTCTTCTCTAGGCAGCCAGGTCTGTCTCTCTGTCTCCACCTGTCTCTGTGGACAGAGCTGACACAGCCTGTCTTCTCTAGGCAGCCAGGTCTGTCTCTCTCTCTACCTGTCTCTCTGTCTCCACCTGTCTCTGTGGACAGAGCTGACACAGCCTGTCTTCTCTAGACAGCCAGGTCTGTCTCTCTTCTCTCTCTCTACCTGTCTCTCTGTCTCCACCTGTCTCTGTGGACAGAGCTGACACAGCCTGTCTTCTCTAGGCAGCCAGGTCTGTCTCTCTTCTCTCTCTCTACCTGTCTCTCTGTCTCCACCTGTCTCTGTGGACAGAGCTGACACAGCCTGTCTTCTCTAGGCAGCCAGGTCTGTCTCTCTCTCTCTACCTGTCTCTCTGTCTCCACCTGTCTCTGTGGACAGAGCTGACACAGCCTGTCTTCTCTAGGCAGCCAGGTCTGTCTCTCTCTGTCTCTACCTGTCTCTCTGTCTCCACCTGTCTCTCTGTCTCCACCTGTCTCTGTGGACAGAGCTGACACAGCCTGTCTTCTCTAGGCAGCCAGGTCTGTCTCTCTGTCTCCACCTGTCTCTGTGGACAGAGCTGACACAGCCTGTCTTCTCTAGGCAGCCAGGTCTGTCTCTCTGTCTCCACCTGTCTCTGTGGACAGAGCTGACACAGCCTGTCTTCTCTAGACAGCCAGGTCTGTCTCTCTGTCTCCACCTGTCTCTGTGGACAGAGCTGACACAGCCTGTCTTCTCTAGGCAGCCAGGTCTGTCTCTCTGTCTCCACCTGTCTCTGTGGACAGAGCTGACACAGCCTGTCTTCTCTAGACAGCCAGGTCTGTCTCTCTGTCTCCACCTGTCCCTCTGACTCCACCTGTCTCTGTGAACAGAGCTGACACAGCCTGTCTTCTTTAGGCAGCCAGGTCTGTCTCTCTTCTCTCTCTCTACCTGTCTCTCTGTCTCCACCTGTCTCTGTGGACAGAGCTGACACAGCCTGTCTTCTCTAGGCAGCCAGGTCTGTCTCTCTCTCTCTACCTGTCTCTCTGTCTCCACCTGTCTCTGTGGACAGAGCTGACACAGCCTGTCTTCTCTAGGCAGCCAGGTCTGTCTCTCTCTCTCTCTACCTGTCTCTCTGTCTCCACCTGTCTCTCTGTCTCCACCTGTCTCTGTGGACAGAGCTGACACAGCCTGTCTTCTCTAGGCAGCCAGGTCTGTCTCTCTGTCTCCACCTGTCTCTGTGGACAGAGCTGACACAGCCTGTCTTCTCTAGACAGCCAGGTCTGTCTCTCTGTCTCCACCTGTCTCTGTGGACAGAGCTGACACAGCCTGTCTTCTCTAGGCAGCCAGGTCTGTCTCTCTGTCTCCACCTGTCTCTGTGGACAGAGCTGACACAGCCTGTCTTCTCTAGACAGCCAGGTCTGTCTCTCTGTCTCCACCTGTCCCTCTGACTCCACCTGTCTCTGTGGACAGAGCTGACACAGCCTGTCTTCTCTAGGCAGCCAGGTCTGTCTCTCTCTCTCTACCTGTCTCTCTGTCTCCACCTGTCTCTGTGGACAGAGCTGACACAGCCTGTCTTCTCTAGGCAGCCAGGTCTGTCTCTCTGTCTCCACCTGTCTCTGTGGACAGAGCTGACACAGCCTGTCTTCTCTAGGCAGCCAGGTCTGTCTCTCTGTCTCCACCTGTCTCTGTGGACAGAGCTGACACAGCCTGTCTTCTCTAGACAGCCAGGTCTGTCTCTCTGTCTCCACCTGTCCCTCTGACTCCACCTGTCTCTGTGGACAGAGCTGACACAGCCTGTCTTCTCTAGGCAGCCAGGTCTGTCTCTCTCTCTCTACCTGTCTCTCTGTCTCCACCTGTCTCTGTGGACAGAGCTGACACAGCCTGTCTTCTCTAGGCAGCCAGGTCTGCCTGTGTCGGTAGTTATGGCTATAACTACTGTATAACTACTGTACAACTACTGTACAACCAACAACTTAGTCAATTAAACTAACTCAAAAGCACATATTGCTGGTAGAAAGCGTTCAACAAGACACTTACCTGTGGTGGGACTGTTGCCAATGAGATGACAGGACGACAACAACAGTAGATTAGCAGTTTAGAGCAGGTGAACTCCGTCGTAATCTAACTATCGTGAGCACTATAACGCCAGCTAGCTAAGTGTCTAATATCAAAGATATAACAACAACAACAGACAGGTGCTTCGTGTTGTTTCCTCCAATAACTCCCTCTTCTTCTTGTAGGTTTGTGTCTCTATTCAGGAAGTTTTCTGCCTGACAAAGCTGTAGCCAAAGAGCCGTTGGTGGGCGGTGTCGCCAGCCGCCCGTTGGTATCACAGGAGAGGCTGTTTTTGTAGTTCTTTCGGTAAGCCTCCTTCATCCGTCGCCATTGTAACGGCCACCAAAAAAGACTACAAATCCCTAAAAAGGGTACAAGACAGGTGATGGTAGTTTCTGTGACGCTTTGACGTTGACAGAGCTACACATTTTTAGCATTTTTATCGCTTTTTCACTTCTTGAGAGCACAGAATACAAGTAAAAATACAATATGATATAAATAAAAATATATATTTAGAGTTAAAATAAGAGCAAAGTAATTTAGTTATCGACACGGGACGAAATTAACTGTTGCACTGTAGGACAAGATAGTTATCTGCCAATGTCATTGTCGATGGGTTCGGCTACAAAAACGGCCGTTTTTTATTTTTTATGATTTTCTTCCCTTTCCTCATAACAAAATAAAATAAAATGAAATATGGATAAAAAATGGAGAGAAACAATAAATTAAAGAAAGAAAGAAAGAAAAAAAATAATAATAAATAATAAAGAAAAATAAATAAATACATAAACAAATAAAGAAAGAAAGAAAGAAAGAAAGAAAGAAAGAAAACTTAAAAAAAAAAAAAAAAAAACATAACTGGGCAAGATCAATATCATGTGACTGTTTGTGCGCTTGAGAGGGGTGGGGGTGGCTGGCTGTCATGTCACGGTCATGCGCGCACACTACACACTGCAGAAGATTTAGTAGCTCTGAGAATATCTAGTGAATGTACAGTGGACGTTTGTGCAGAAAAAAATGCTGCAGCTCCTCCAGACCAACAGAGGTTTCCCGTGTCTTGTGAAGTGACGGGGCTCGGCAGCGAGAAACGTTATCGTCTCCGCCGGGTGCAGTCGGGAGGCGATAGCGTTTCTCTTCCTGCTTCAGCCAGCAGGAAAAGCCAACACTAGGATCAGCAGTGATTCATGGAGAGACCTCCGTCTGGTCAGCTAACATTACTGCCAAGCAGGTGAAATATAGAGTTATATTGTGCATGTCTATTTAGAGCGAGCAAGCGCGAGCCCGACGCTGACTTTCGTTGACTTAACGGCCACAGGTGTCGCTGTTACAACCAATTCTGAAAGTTACAAATAGTCCCTTTAAAGTTTAGTCAATCCTCCAAAACAAATGTGTAAAGATCTGTTTTAGCCCAAGATTTGTTACATAGATGGAGTATATTGTGAAGACTGGAAAGGTGGGCTCACAGTAGTATCTGTAGTTATGCATCTGCAAACCTTTCCCCAGGAGGACATTTCAACTCATCAAACACAGGTGCAACAAATAATCATAATTATATTTAGGTGTGCCTGCAACAACAAGTATGTATTCTGGCTCACCTAAATTGAACAGAAATGTTAATTAATGTTATTAGTTACACCTGTGCTTTACCTGCTATGATGACAGGTCAGGACAAAAAAGTCTTTTAGATAACTTTTTTAGCAGTTTAGGGCTAATTTCAGGCATGTTATAGGCTAAAACTAGATGTCACACAAAGACGGAAGCAGGAAGGAGATATATATCTTTCGCTTCAACATCGCTACTCTTTGGTCGCCGTTCATTGGACCAATCGGTATCGAGGTGGGCGTGGTCTGCGGCAAATGAAGAAGCAGCGAGCTGCGGCTGCTGGAGGAGAGAGAGCAGCAGAGAGAGAGAGAGAGACCGCACACATCCATCCATCATATACCTAACACCGTTTATCGGTAAGACCTCTTTTTATGCTTTATAACCTACAACTGGTTCAGCCATTAAAACCTGTATCTGAATGTTTATTATAGGGATAACAAACCTCAGCTTTTGCAAGATAAAAAAAAAGAAATTCTGAGTTTGTCCATAGAATTGTTGTTTATTAAGGTGTGTTGGTGTAATAAGGGGATTTTATGGTATAGTATAAAGGGATTATGATGCTGTAATCAACATGTGTAGGCTTTTTATAATAAGGGGGCGGGTGGAGACGCACATTGGATTATTTCTTCAAGCCTATATTGATTAAAACCGTGTCCACCACCACCCAGTGCTTTTTTAATATTTTCTCGGTGGTCTATTATTTGCATTGCTTGTTTTTGTTGTTGTTATTTTTTTTTTATCCCCCCACTGAAAACAAGAAGCTCAGGCATTGCAGTGTGGTTCTTGTCCTTGAAATATACAGGCAAAGGCGCAGTGAGTGAATGTGTGTGTGAATTAATGAGGCAGATTGTAGTAGCCTGGTCCTACCCTATATCCACACCCCACAAACACACACACACACACACACACACACACACACACACACACACACACACACCACTTGTTATTCCTTCATGCAGGTCTGTGTATGTTTGTGTGTGTGTTCATTGGTGAAAATATGTATATTCAGCTGGTTCAGTAATCTAAGAGAGAAACAAAATCTTGTAATATTCAAAACTAAAATATTATCCTTATTTATATATGTAAAAATGACATTGCACCTCTGGTTAAATAATAGGAATTTTATAGTGTGAGGGGGGAAAAAACATGGTCAATAATATCCTAAACAATTTAGCGTTCATTCTCTCAATCCACCTCTGATCTCTTTATCTCTGCAACTAAGATAATGACCTCCTAAATCCTCATTTAGGCCCATAGTTCCAGCAGCTCCATATTCAGAAAAGCAGCATCCCTTTCACTCATAATCTCAATGTATTAATCCCATATGCATCTAAATCACTGCTTAATCTCTGCTGATCTAAAAGCCTACTGTTTCCTCGCTATGCCCTCCTATGATGTTAGTGCTTTTGTGCCTGAGTTTGTGTGTGTGTGTGTGTGTGTGTCTGTCCTGCCTATTCCCACCGAGCGCTGCATTAATTGCATTTCAATAATTAAATGTCTTTCAAATCAGCATAGCGAAACAAAATGAGGGAAGAGAGAAGCAACTGACTGGGTCTGAACACTCTGCACACAGCGCGTGCACTGCCAAGCATAACCTTGTTTGTATGTGTGTGTGTGTGTGTGTGTGCAGGAGTGTTTTTTCTGTCAGTTACATATTCTGCTGTGAGAATAAGAGGACATTTGCAATAAGTACTGACTACAGATGCATCATCTCAGGCTGGAATCAAACCTGTTATTTGCTGCAGTGTGAAATAAGAAGAAAAAAAATACTCTTTCTTTGTCCTGAAAAACATTTATGCCCATGGTTACTGAATTTTGAATTTACTGGAAATGCAGTGAAATAAAAGGCTGGCAGTGATCAGCATGAAAAAAACTGCTTATTTGTCTTCCAGATACACACTGAAAAATAGCGTGACAGTTTAAATCATATATTACATTTGCCGTATATAATTAAAAACATAAGAAAAGTGGGTAAATTAAATTTCAGCCATTTTTCTAAACAAGCTCACACACTGAGGCACACCACCTGCTCACATACAGTACACACTCAGGCAACATCCTGCTGCAGCAAAGACACAAGGGATTAGTTTATACCTGGCCAGATAGGAGGATGAGAGCGGAGAGAGTACCGGAGAGAAAGAGGTCAGGAGTTATATCAGGGAGGGAGAGAGGAAATCAAACGAATGGAAGTGAATTGTTTATTTGAATGAAACTGTGAGCGGTTAATATCTCAAATTAAATACAGAAAAAAACAATGGATGTATACACAACATCAGAAAATATCCTCTAAGATATAGAGGATTTTATCTGATAAATTCAGCAAAGATACTGAGTCACCTTTTAACATCTGCAAATAATCAATTTGAAACCAGGGCTGCAAGAAACGATTATTTTCATTATCGATTATTCTGTCAATTGTTTTCTCGATTAGTTGTTTAAGATGTCAGAAAATGGTGAAAAATGTCGATCAGTGTTTCCCAAAGCCCAAGATGACATCCTCAAATGTCTTGTTTGTTAACAACTCAAAGATATTCAGTTTACTCTCACAGAGGAGTAAAGAAACCAGAAAATATTCACATTTAAGAAGCTGGAATCAGAGAATTTTAACTTTTTTTTTCTTAAAAAATTATTGAAACCGTTTAATCAATTATCAAAACAGTTGGCAATTAATTTAATAGCCTAACTAATCGATTAGTCGTTGCAGCTCTAACAATACAAGCACAAAACAATACCGTTTTTTCATTTAATTTCTCCAAAAACTTCTCTACAAGTTTGTACAAAATCAAAGGAAATGTACTGCCATTTCACAGCAGCCATTTCAGCCTTTTACAGTCTGTCCAGCTCACATAAACTCACACGCACACACACACATGTGTGTGTACCCTGGAATCGATCTGTCGATTGATTGGTGGCGCTGAGGAGTGGGCTGAGTGTAGAAGAGAGGGAAGACGAGAGACCGAGCTCTGTGAAGAGGAGGACAGTGAAATGGTTGAAGTGAGTTGGTAATACCTGTATTTTCCCCCTCGCTCAAACTCTGCGGCTCAAATACCAAATCAATTTGAATTATTCCCCTAATTGTCTCGCTTGTCACCATCTCTCTCAATCTCTTCTCAATGTTCACACCTGTTCACTAGCTAACCCCGAGGGGAGCAAAAATAATCAGTTTGTGAGCGATTCAAACACCCTTATTATCACCCTGATCTTTCATTCTCAGCCTCTTCACCTGGCTACCACTTCTTATTCAGCATCACCGTCCTCGTCTTTGTCTCATACCTCTTGTTACCCCTCCTCCTCCACCAAACACACCCACCCATGCACACACACATCTCCCCCACAGGACTAGTTGATAGTGACCTTTCCTCTGCTCCGGTGTCTCCCCGGTCTTTAGTCCATTTGAAAAAGCCTCCAGTCTTTTCACTTTTACCACTGACCCCAAATAGAGGCCGATCCAATTACAGCTCAAACCTCCTTACTGCACTCCCACAGCGCCGTGGCTGCTAGTGTCTGTGTGTGACTGTGTGTGTGTGTGTTTTTCGGATATAGGAAAGAGAAAAGAGACACTGTTGAGTGTGTCTTGGCCGAGTCAGTCAACCATCTTGCCATGCTATGCAGGGGGTCGTTAGATATCAATGGCTCCGAGTCAGAGCTGCTATATCTGCGTGGAAGCTGCCTCTATGTGCGCTTCCTGTCTCTGTCTGTCTGTCTTTATTTGTCATCTCTTTTGCTAAACAGGTCTTCCTTGTTTTTGTTGGTTTCTGTCTCTGCTCGTCTTTTTTCTTCTCTCTCTCAGTCTATTAAACTGTCTTTATACCTCTTTATCGCTCTCTCTCTCTCTCTCTCTGTGTGTGTGTGTGTCTCCCTCTGGGTGTCTCTGTTAGCAGGGATTAATAAAGGGTTGTTAACCTCTGTTTGCCCTCTGTGGAGTGTACACTGAGCATCCTGGGACTTCAGGCAGGTTCCATAGCACGTTATGTCATTTTTTAACAAGGGGCTCAATGAGCTGAGGATGAGCTGTAGGTAGGTAAGCTGCACGGGGAGAACTTGTTTGTTTTAATGGGTTGTTTCTGTAAGTTTAACAGGTGCTAATGAACTATTGCTAAGCACCAGTGTCGGTGCGATTGAAATCCAGACAGATAGGTGGGAATTGAAACAGTCCCTATAGACTATTGATACTAGGGCTGTCCTCAAACAAAGAAATTCTTAGTCGACTAACACTTATACAATTTTGTTGACTAATCGATTAGTTGATTTAATCAACAGATCTGTGAAACTTGGTTCGTCCACAAAGAATCACACAAAAACACCCCTTTAAATCCTGTGTTTAGATGTGCTCATTCGTTTTGTAGGAGCTATTAGTTGTTGTTTCACTAATCATAAGTAGTGTTGTTTGATTTATTATTCTAGATGTTTACTTTTATTTAGATTAGATTTTTTATAGTGTATTCTTTTGCTCGTTATTTGTTTAGGTTAACAATTTTCTTGTTTAGTATATTTAGTTTTTAGCGTAATTGGTATTTTTGTTTTCTTTTGTTTATGAACTGGATAAGACTGGGGATGTATAGGGATTATATAAATAGGTAGGCAGGTATAGGACCAGCATGCACTTGGGGCGGGCTTTTGTTTTTTTACCAGAACAAGAGAGGCAGCGACATCCATGTTTTCTTTGTGCTTTGTTTGCTTTCCTTTTTGGATAAATAAATGATCAGAAACACATATATTTTGCATGGACAATGGACTCTTTTGCCAGTGTAAACCACATGGTGCATCAGAGGCCCTTTGATTTAAGTTTGATTTTGTTGATAAATGGCCACCATACACATTTCTTGGAAATAAGTCATTCAGCATGAAAAAAGCATAAAAAATAACTAATCGTCTAAAGAAATCTTAGAAATCGACAGATTAGACGACTAAGAGGCGGCGGCCGTAAGTGATGCTGTAATAAAAATGTTGTAGAATTTGAGTTATTCAGCTCTTGAATCAATTAAGGTTTCTCCCTCCCCACAAGTGTTGCCTTCTTCAATTACAGGATAAATAGTAATCTATAACACATTTCACACTTGATTATAATTTCTTATGTGCATGAGGAAATTGAATTCATTGAATTGGTCTATTAAAAAATGACATGCTGTAAATGAGCAAACGCTGAAGTTGTTGGAGAGACAATTTCTATTTTATGAGATGATACTCAGTGTTTCTCTCAGATTTTATTTTTTCCAGTGTTATCTAATATGTCTGGAATTTGCTGGTGAAATTTAACTAATTGGAAATAATGTTAGATGTGATGTGAATTATTTACAAACAGTAGCTGGTTTACGGGTAGTACGGGTCTGAGAAGTGAAGCTAATGCTGAAGTGCCTTAAACTTGCATTCTTTCTAACCGCCAGCAGGGGGCGACTCCTCTGGTTGCAAAAAGAAGTCTGATTGTATAGAAGTCTATGAGAAAATGAGCCTACTTCTCACTTGATTTATTACCTCAGTAAACATTGTAAACATGAGTTTATGATCTTAATCGCTAGTTTCAAGTCTTCTTCAATACAGCATGATGTTCATTTTGTGGATAACCATTGTCAAGTGATTACTTTTATTTACATATTTATTCCTTTAGCAGCACCTCCACCAATGTCAACGGGTGGACGCTGTTGATGCAGCTATAGCCCTTTTTCACAGAAGACATTTTGACATGTCACAGTAGGAAAAGCCTAAGTGTAAATATGAAAATGAATCATGGCTGATTTAGAGCCTTGTTAATGTAACACGGAGAAATTAAGCTTCACCCTTCACGGTTACACTGAAAAATTGCAGTTTTAAAATGACAGTCACCTTGGGTCTACAGATAGATGGCCTAGTTTACTGTTGTTTTGATCTTCAGGCTTATTTGGTGATGAAACTGGTTTTACATTTGATTCTACGATTTAATTAAAAAAGTAATTCACTGAAGTTTATTCGCTGACACATTACATTTTATATTTAAAATAATAAAAAAATAAATGAAATACCTGAGTGAATACGCTGGCAGTAATCGTAGCTTTGTAGGAGTGGTTGCTTTTGAAGATGTTAAACCTTAGAGGATTTAGTTAAATGATGAACATGCACAGTGTAATATATTGTAACCTCTGCAAAATTATGTTGAAGCAGCAGTTAACTTGGCACAGTGATGGATTTTTTTTATCAGAACCATTAATAAAAAACATAAATTCTGATCATTCTTCTGGATTTTTAGATTATAACATCACAAAAATGTTCCCTGTAATAAATTGTCTCATCATCCTTCCTGAGTTCATTGCTTGCTCCAGACAGGTAAATCACATTAGTGGGTAGTTTAGCAATGAAGCTGATTGTGGTGTGAATAGTTGGGCTCAAGCACTAACAAAACTGTAATACAGTTAAACTACAAACAAAGCTGACTCTTTTTTTTTCTTTTAGCAAAGGTTGCCTCTAGATGAGTTACCAGCCACTCAGCCATTTAGCTGCTGTTGCCTGGTCGCTACAATAGGTGCAAATAGGGGCGAAAGCAGAACGGACAACTTGATTGATGAATTGTATCCACTTTATTGGGCACAGTAATGGAAGTCCCCAGCCGGCCACAGCAGTTTAGTGCTTCCTTTCTCCTAGACTGCGACGGAGTTAAAGGCTCTACCCACCAGTGGTGGGCTTTATTGCAGCCTCGCCGTGTAAATCTCCTGCTCCGCCTTGGGAGCCTCTACATCAGCAGGTGAGCAATAGGTGAGAGACGAGACTCAGAGACATGAGCGATTTGAATTTAATGATGTAGGTTTAATCATTTTCAGTGTGAGTGTTCACGAGTCTTCTTGCATTTCACTCAGTTCAAGACCAGAACAATATGTAGAAAGCGGCCGCTGTGGTGCCTCCAAGGAAAACTCATGAATGATAATCAGACTCCATTATCTCTGTACTGCAAAGCCCTTTTATAAGTTATACATCTTCATGGTGAAATCGTGCCAGATTACTTTGCCATTTTATAACAGAGTGTCCATCGCAGAAATTCAAGGTTTTTCGGGGCCAGAGATAATCACAGACATCATTCTCTGCAGTTTATTCCCAGAGGGGTAGGCCTTCATGAAAATGGGATGTTAGCATTTTCACAGAATTCGTCAAAGCGCCTTTGAGCTTTGGCAGTTTGGAAGTGTACTTAGAGCCTATAAAGTGAACCAGGGTGCTGTGATTTGAGCTGGAGCAGAGAAGTGGGTTAAAGAGGGAGATACTGTTGGGGGACTTTTTTGCTGCAGCTCCGTTGTGATCGCTTCCAGAGGAAAGAAGAAGAAGAAGAAGACGAGCAGGAGCTTGCCTTGTTTTTGCAAAATTACCGAGTGCAGGCGGTGTCTGGGGAGTGAGTGTGTGTTTGTACCAGACGATGTCAGAGGGTGCACTGAGTGACAGAACTGGAGCTGGTGTGAAGAGTTGTTGCAAAGCGAGGGGTTAGACAGAAAATGCTGAGTAGCGTGTGAAAAAAGGAAAGATAGTTTATCTGCCTGTATGGAAGGAGGAAGATATCTTTAAAGGGTAAAAACTCTCTCTGTCAGCTTGGCAAAACGAAAAATGTCCATCACTTGCAGTTGCCTTGGTAACCTTGTGGAAATGTGTACTTCAAAGTGTGTGTGTGTGTGTGTGTACCTGTGAATGTGATGAGGATGTCCATGTTTAATAAATTCCCCTGGCCTTCCGAAGCGTGACGTCTCAAGGTGTTGGGTTTAAATGGCAGTAAGGATTAACGTACGCGCTGTGGATTTGGGTGACGTCACGTTTTAATTGTGGAAAATGTCAGCTGCCGATCTATTCTGTTTGAGAATTAGGATTACACAGAGAGATTAGAGGCTGCTTTTAAAGGCCAGTGAGTTTAATTGCACGGAATTAATGAAGTTGTCAGGATTAAACTCTTGCAACTTAAACCATGAGAGATTTTCTGACATGTTCGGTTCTTTTAGTCACGAGAGAACATTTTATAGCCCGGTGTTGGGTTTCCCCCCGCTTACCTGGGAGGCATGCTGGGAACCCCACCTGAGCCAAAGTTTGACTCATAGTCATCAATGGGATCCTCTTGCAGACGACGTGCCACGACTCAAAAGGTCAGAATGGAGTCACCGTTACAAGTAATAGCCAGCCAACCACCCATAGTGTTAACACTCAGACACACACATGTGCACACACACTGACGCTCCACACTACTTCCCCCTGGCTTAGCTGCATGGCTGGGTCTTTCCTTTCCGAAAGCAGGGCCGTCTGTCTCAGAAAAGTTCAGCTCCCACAGCTCAGAAGGTCAGGAACATTACCTCCATTTACATCTCTGCCAGCCGCCCCCTCCTTTCCCTCAGCCTCTCGTACTCTCTCTGGATCTCTCGCGTCTTCAGTGACGCACGACATGTGAGAGCAGGTGAACACACGTGAATCACTAACGGTTTATTAACTGCAGGTTCGTGCCTTTCCGGTGTCATTTTTCTGATAAAATCTATTTAAAGTTGAGCATCATTAATGCAATGAGGCTGTTTCCGAGGCTTTAACCACAACTTCTGAGCCTGCCACATTGATGGACCGTCCTGCTATGGAATGAATCATATCTAACTTAATATATGATCAAATTAAATATCCTACAGACATCGTATTTCTATCAAAGGACTTAATTCAATTTGTCCTACTCTAATTCCGTTTTCTGAACACAATGAATAGACACATTGAACAATTATGCTGGTGTTACTCTTTGTATTGTTGTTACTGTCAACAAATCCCATGAAAAGAACCAAAACTAATGAATGCATCAGTCCATCTGTCAGTAGTTTCTGACTTCCCCATGCTGTCTCTAGCTCTCAGCCCAAAGCCCATTTCATTCAACTGAAGAGGTAAAATTATAAAAACAAGCTCACAAATGTAATGTTGATGTTGTTTAAAAAGATAATCATTTCTTAAACTAGCTGGGCACTGTAGTTTTTAGCAAACATTACTCAAACAGGCTTAAATAGTGGATTTTTTGGGGACTATTTTCAGAAGCGGATTAATACACATTTGGTGCTCTAGTGCAGTCATTCCCAAAGACTCGGGGCCCACGGGTGGATTGCAGGAGATTGCAGGTCGCCAAATATGCTGAATTTCTTTTATTTAACATTTATATCTGCAGCTTTGGGCCACATAAGGGAGCCTGAATGTCCATACTGTTCTGATAATTGTAGTCTACTTATAACATTGAATCTAATATGAAAGACTAGCGTACACTCAGTTTGTTTTACTGATGAGAGGAAAAAAACGAGAGCCTGTTAACTCCACCTAAATGCTTTTATTTGGTCTCATTTATAAAGTATTTTCTGTGTGTATGTTTTCAAGTAACACATGCACAAAATTAAATTGTGATTTATCCAACTTTGAAACGTTTTCAAGGTAATATAAGGTGATACAAAAGTAAAAAATGGTCAGGAATGTTCATTTACGCACAAATTCGCTCTCCTCACAGTTTATAGATGAGGCCTATTGTGAATTGGATCGACATGGTTTGTCATTTTTAAAAAGTAAGGCCTCAGAAAAATAAGTTTTAGGGAAACACTGCACTAGTGAGTATTTCTTATTAGATTTTTGACATTAAGATAAGAGGAAGATAACCAGCCTTATCCTTTTAAATATGACCAATGCCACCATATTGTATTTATACATTACGCTGCAAAACAAAAACAAAAAAAATGTTAACATTTTTGGCGACATGAACGACAAAATGCCGCCTGACACCATTCCATGTGAAGAAACTCTTCAAACTGAAATGGATTTCCTTTTGCTGAATCAAGCGGATGCAAATCCAGCTGGCAGTTTGGTCAGTGTGCCATGCTTGTCAAAAGCAGTTTGTCAGAATACTTATAGATGGAAAGCAAACAAGATGAGATGTTGACTGTCAGTTTGGAAGGACATAAAGTGGAAATGGCGTGCGGCGATGAGTGTTTTGGAAGAGAAGCTTCAAATCTTGTGACCTAGATGCAGTTCATTGTAAAAATGTCGGCTGGCCGGCCATTCAATCAGGAGATATTGCTTTGAGGACAAGGCTGTAGCAACAGTCTATATTTGTGATATTATTAATAAATCACATGAAAACACCAAAACCAATGATGATGACACTCAATCCCAAGACCCTAGTGATAGTCATGAAAGGGAGAGAAAGAAGGGACGACAAGCAGCTAAGGGCCGCGGGTCGGATTCGAAGCCTTGGTACATGGGGTGCCCGCTCTACCAGGTGAGCTACCGAGGCTCAAAAAAAAAATAGGATAATTAATTCAGTTAAAAGAAAAAAAAGCTGAGCACTACAGATTTAGCAAACATCACTCAAACAGGTAAAAATAGTGCATTTGTAGGGAACTATTTTCAGCCGCATGTAGGCTGCTGTAGTGAGTATTTACGACAGAACAGCGGTTTAGTGGGATCGAGTCAAAAGAAACTACAGTGCCCATGTTCATGGGAACATGTCAGCCAACAGTGTGGCTCTTTGATGTGTTTTTAATAGTTTTTGGACAACAATGAAGGTCTATGGCACATAGAAATAAGCTTTTAGTGTCACAATACTGGAATTTCTAACTTTGATATAATACCTCGAAAAATATTGATATCCGATACAACTTACTTTCGATACTGCGGGGGAACATTGACATAACATTGAGGGCATAGAATTTGAGACTTTTATTAAAAGATAAACAGCGGTGTGTTTGTCAACTCACTGTCGGAGAGAAGAGGGAGCAGAAAGTGCAGCTGTTACCCGTGTATCGATACTGTGGAAAATGAGTATTGAAACCGTTTCAAATATTCAGTATCGATATTTTGATATTTTTGACAATACTATAAGCTTTGGCTACATAGACACAGAATACCAGGATCAATTCATTGTTGGTTTTGGTCTTTTTCATGGAATTAGTCGACAATAAGAACAATATAGACTATCACCAGACTAATTTTGAATTCAATTTGACATTAATGTGTCCCCCAGTTGGACAGGCTTTATTTTGAAGGGAACACTGTTTGCCACATGCCGTAGCACAGCAGAGGAAAGGACAGTACACAACATGACGGGGCACTAAATCCCTCGCTGCTGCCCATTGTTGTTGTTGTTGACACTCAGGTACATTGTGACCACAGTCACCTGCCGGCCGACCCACACATACAGCAGCAGCCAGCAGATTCCAGCCAACTGAATCCTTTATACGAACTGTATAATGACAACAGAACAGCAGCAGAGAGACAAACAACAAAACAAATGTCCATGTGTTTATTTCATACTTTATTGCCATCTCTCGATATATCTCTCTTTTTATGCTATATGTCATCGACTCTGTCTTGTTTTGTTTGGGCAGCGGAAAAAACAATGTTGCCTGGCAACAACAGCACCAGAGAGATGGCGCAGTGTGTGTACATTTTAAAAGGTATAAAGGGAGGGTTAAAGAGGCTGTAAAGGTAGGAAAGTAGAGAGATGAGAGAGAGGAGGAGGTTGCTGGAGATGGATAACATACGGACGAGAGGGAGATGAAAAAGAAGGCGAGAAGTGAGGAAGGATGGAGGATGGGGGGGAGGTAAAGGCCGCTTCCTAATCAGTCATTCTGTACAGACAGTCAGAAACTCATCCATTCACATTCAAAGGCTCACACACACACACACACACACACAGAGAGAGAGAGCGAGGCAGATTTCTGAAGGAAAGAAGCTGATTTAACTCAAGATGATAAGAATGGCCATAAAATATGTATGAGCTCATTTAGCAGATGTGCTCTGAACAGCAATACTGACTGCAGTGAGCAGTACAGCTGTATGGTTACCGCCGCCGCACATTCTTGTTGTTTATATACTATCTTGTTCTCTCTCCATCTCCTTCTGGTTATTATTTCTGTAACTGTGAACAACTGTGTTTAACTCTTCATATGTCTGCTTTTACCCTTTTCTTCCTCCTGTCCTTGTATTCTTCCTTTGTCCTATCTCCTCCCTTGACCCCCTGCCCTTTTTATCTGAATTCATTTTAATCCCTAACTGTTTTCTTTTTTTCTGTTTAATCTCTCTGCCTCACTCTTTTAAGCAGTTTTCCAGTATTTAACAGTGTCTGGTCTGAGAGTCCTCTTTGTATTTATAAGTTCACCTCTGCTAACAAATGAAAATTGTGTACAGGCAATATTTTTATGAAGGCATTCCTCTTTTGTTTTCACAGTTTTTAAATTGGCAGACTGTTTGACTGACAGACGTTTTTCCTGTCTCTCTCCTCTGCTCTCTTTTCGACATCCCACGTCCCCGCTCTCTCTACTTTCATCTGTGTCCCCCTCCCTTCCAAAATCCTCTTGTCCTTCATCTCTTTTTCAACCCCTTACGCAATAATCTTCTCTACCTGTATCTCTCTCTCCGCCTCCCTCCTCTCTCTCTACTTTTGTCTCTGTCCCTCCCCAAATCATTTTCTCTCTTTCATCTTGTCCCCTCCATCCTCATCTGTTTTCCTTCCTTCCACACCTTTTTGGCTGCCCATCCCCCCATCCATCTCTCCAATCACTCAATCCCTATCCCTTAACCCCCCCTTTTCTCCCTCTTTGCCTCATTCACTCCCCATATTCTCTTTTTTTCCCCTTCTTCTCTATCTCCATCTCTCCCTCTCTCCATCATCACATCTTTTTCTTTCCATCCATCCCTCTTCCCTCAGCTGTCTGTGGTCCGTGCTGCGATGTTGATCCTGGACGTTTTCTCACCGCTCCTCCTCCTCCTCTCCATCCTGTTGCCGCGCTACGGTTGCTGGGCGGCGGACATTCCGGAGGACACAACATCAGAGTTCTCGGTCAGACTGTACCACCAGCTGCAGGCGGCGGGGGATCAGGATAACATCATCTTCTCCCCGCTGAGTGTGGCTGTGGCCCTTGGCATGGTGGAGCTGGGAGCCAGGGGGCCGTCACTGGAGGAGATACGACAGGCTGTAGGATTCAGCCATCTGCTGCCAGGTGAGAGACACGTTCATAAACACAGGTGACCCATAGCAGGGCCTAAAGGTCATAATATCTGCCCCCAACTTTAAGGGAATATAATATTAAATCACTAGAGTACCCTCTTAATATAATATAATTAAATGGATTAATCTTAGCCACAATCCTCATACAACATACATACAAACATGCACGTGTTGCATCCCAGCCAAGTTCAGAAATTTGCCAATTGGCTGATAGACTTCAGTGGCAAACAGCAATGTCACAATTTAGATGGTTTCCTTTACTGCGTTTAGTATGACAGCATGTTCATTCACTATATATGGGCATTTATTTCCTAATTCCACATTAAATTTGGTTAGTAATGTATACGTTCAAATAATCAAAAGCCAGTTATCATTTCCATCTTAAATGGTGTAATATTCTTTTTTGTTTCATGATGCCTGTTACCATTTTCCAAGGTAAATAGATTGGTTATATATTCAAAACTTTATACAGTGGTTTATATTATCATGAGATCCCTTCACCCTGAAAACAGAAAGCTGAATGATACAAGATTTTATAAAATGTGAATAAATACACAAGTAAAACTAAATAAAATGATTCAATTCCTACCGTGACAGAACTACTGCAAGTTTAAATGGTTTAAATGTTCATAATATGTGTAAGGCTGCAACTAACGATTATTTTAATTATTGATTTATCTGTTATTTTATTGATTATAATTATTTTCTCGATTAATTGATTAGTTGTTTGGTCTAGAAAATGACAGAAAATGGTGAAAAATGTTGATCAGTGGTTCCCAAAGCTCAAGATGACATCCTCAAATTATTTGTTTTGTCTACAACTCAAAGATATTCAGTTTACTGTCATAGAGGAGTAAAGAAACCAGAAAATATTCACTTTTTTTTTCACTTTTTTTCTTAAAATAATTACTCAAACCAATTAATTGATTATTAAAATAGTTGCCGATTAATCTAATAGTTGACAAGTAGTCGGTTAATCGTTGGAGCTTTAAATATGTGCCTATATTGGAACATTACATTTTAGCCTCAAGAAATATAAGATGTGCATCAAGTATTTATTTAAAATTATTTATTATTTGTATTTCATAAGCATATAATTAGAATGTTTTTCTATTGTTATACCATTGTTTAACAAAAATATAGTATGGATCTTTTCCTCTATATATACATCTACAGTATGAATGTGTGTGTCTCCCTCTGTTCTCCAGGCGTAGAGTTCTCTTTGCTCCAGAACCTGACGGCGGCGCTGTCGGACGATGATACTCACTACGTGATCCGATTCGCCAACAGCCTTTTCCTGCAGGAAGGCGTCACCTTTAACCCTGAGTTCCTTCACCTGATGAGGAAGTACTTCCGGGCTGACGTGGAAACGGTAGACTTCAGCGAATCGGCAGCCGTGGCCGACCAGATCAACAGCTGGGTGGAGAATCATACTGAGAGTGAGTTGGAGAGGAATAAATTTGAAGTGACATGGAGTTACATCATTGTTTGTTTGATCCCATCATTTAGTACAAAATCAAAATTTAGTGAATACATTTCCATCCCTCAGTTGCACAAATCTCCATCCTTACAGAATACTTGCGTGCGACTTCAAAAGCTGCATCACAGCAGGCGTTGTCCTTAGGCTAATGAAAAATAGTTCCTAACACTCTGCACAAATCACTTCCCCCCCAGGTAAGATCCGTGAGCTGCTATCAGCCGAGGACTTCAGCAGCGTGACCCGCCTGACCCTGGTGAACGCCGTCTACTTCAGAGGCTCCTGGAAAAACCAGTTCAGACCAGAGAACACCAGAACCTTCTCCTTCAGCAGAGATGACGGCTCTGAAGTCCAGACGCTCATGATGTACCAACAGGGAGACTTCTACTACGGTAGGGATGAGCCGTGTGTGTCTGTGCGTCTTTAGAATTGCACTTGTGGCTCTTTTTCTGGATGCCTTGAATTTCAGCTCACATTTCCTGAGGTTATTTAAGATGTTAATCTTAGATCTGAAATATTCATATTTGGAGTGTTATTCCCAGGAAAGGCTCCTCTTTTCTGCTCAGTGAGCTCTGCTCAGCTAAAATAGTCTTCACTAGCACAAACTCCTCTGGTGGGTCTGTTTGATTTAGTCATGTATTTTGAAGGCTATTTTGTTAATGTCATACAATATTAGCGGCACTGTGACAGTCTCTAGTACTACATTAGGTTTTGCTAAATCTACTGTGACAGTAGGTAGAACAAACAAAGCTGTCTTTCCACTCATTTTGTATTCATTTTTACACCTGTGTTCTGGGGGATGTTTTATTAATATCTGCTTTTAATTAGATAATAGGGCATCATATTTTGTCCGTTGTCATGCTGATTTTTAATCCTTTGGAGTAATTATAGAGTAGTAAAGTCACTGAATTTCCAAATCTTTCTGAAAAGACGTTTTGCTTCTCTCCAATTTAATATTTCACCGTTAAAGTTTTACAAGCAGCATGCACGCTGTGACACACATTTTTAGTTTCAAGAGGTCAAACAACTGAAACAATAAAATACTGTATTATTTTATATAATGCTGCAACTAACTAAATAATTGTTTAGTCTACAAAAAAAGCAAAAAGTCTTCATATTTGAAAAGCTGGAAAATTTGCAATTGTGGCCCAATAAATTATTTAATAGATTATTTGATCTGTAGAAGAATAGAATAGAAAATACTTTATTGTCTGCTTTTTGCGTACAAAAGGCAGAAATTTGTCTTTGGTTTGTGTGTATGTGCAAAAACTGTTATAAAAATGGTATATTAAAACACACCATATCTCATATGGTCTTAAAGTTCCTGTTGAAGTTTTCTACCTTGGTCTTGAGACCACTTTTTAAAAGGTCTCGGTCTCGGAATCGGACGCATTTTTACTCGGTCTTGTCTCGGTCCCAGACAATGAGGACTCAAGATTTTATTTCAAGAACGGTCAAGACCACAACTGCAGGGTTATCACTAAATTGCCAGTGCTCTGTCTTATTTATTTGTTAACATCAACACTGTGATTGCTCATAGAAAACAAAAGAAAATTCACCTCTGCAATGTCTGTTGATTATTTAATCAAGACATTCTTCATGGTACACTTACACAGTATATATTGTAATAAAAGAGGTGAATGAAGAGGAATCTTCTTTTTTTTCTGTCTGTGTTTTAATGGGAATGTGGATCTTTCGGATCAATTTGAGGAGTGCATGTTGCACATTTTATCGTGAGAGTGTCATGCAGTGTCTTCTACACTTTTAAGGCTATTTATTCAAAATCATAATCTGTCTGCTTTGAGTTGGGAGCTCTACTATACGTGTCAGATATTATTGGTGTATCTGGTGCCAGGCAGCACTGTGATGTGTAAGACTGTTTGTACTGGAGTCCTGCAGGTTGGCTTAATGCTGTTACATCTGAATGATTCCAGTCTGTCTTTTCTGCATCTAGTCATTTTTTTTGTTTGACGTACTGCCAAAGACAGTTACATCAGATTCTTACTGCACTGCTACTAAAGTTGGCACGTTTGAGTTATTTTGGTGCAGTCTGTATGTGTGTAGTGAGATTGCACACTTGCATACACCTACGTTTACAGGGGTGCACACATACTCATCCTCACACACTCAGGATCAAGGAGATATCTGCGTGTGTGTGTGTGTGTGTGTGTGTGTGATGAGCATAGTGTGTGGATGTGTGTGCTGCAGAACAGGGACAGGTCCTTGGGGAGAAGTCTGCGTTTGCATTCTCATTTTGAAGCACAATCATGTTGGTTGAGTAAAATGTTTTTTGGGCAGCCACACCCCGCTCTCTGCTGCAACGTTGCCTCACTCTGCATCAGCAGCCGCTACACAGAACGCTACATGTAAGTTAATGAAGGATGAGAAGCCTTTTTTTTTTAATTTTCCTTTTAAAGCAGCTTCAAAAGAACAAATAATGTGCCAAGATTAAGTCTGGCAGTGTTAATTGCTCTATAATCTCCATCTCACACTGCAAATACCTAAAGTAAGCGAGATAATCTTATATTTAGATTTAAAATCTAGTTGGACTTGTTTTGGGTATAAAAGGATTATCTCATCCTGACTAAGAAACACTGTCTCACTTAATTCAAGCAAATGTTTGTTTGACTTGTCTTGATTACATTTTTTTATCTATGGGTTTTGTTTAATTAGATACAAGGGACAAATCTGTTAAAGATCCTATTCAACACTATGAAGATACCCCTTTCTCAGCTTCTGTAGCGTATCTGTAAGATCTTATAGATGTTTGTGTGTGTAATCACGTGCATTTGTCTCTGTGACTCTGTGAATGTGTGTGGGCGGGTTTATTTGTATTTTTATTTGTGTGTATATACGTACATGCAAGGATGTGTTTTTTTTCCTAGATTGGTTTACTGGGTTTTCTTTCCCTCCTGTCAAGTGCAGCCTTGTGTAAAAAGGGCATTGCACTAAAAATACACACAGCTGCTGAACTACATACAATATGTGTGTAATACATTTTCACACCAAGTGTAACTAAAGCCTTTAAAGTGAAGTGTCAGTGGTTTTTAATTAGTGCATCGGGGGAAACGACCACACACACTGCGATCAATACAGTGGATCGATGTGCTTTAACATGCTTACATCTGTCTATGCTTCTCCTCAGCGAAGTTCACAATCCCATTACAGGAGGCACCAACACGTGTGTGTGTGTGTGTGTGTGTGGTGTGTTTCAATGCTTGCATGTGTTTCCTCCCCACCAGGTGAGTTCAGCGACGGCTCACAGGAAGCCGGCGGTGTGTACCAGGTGTTGGAGATGCCCTACGAGGGGGAGGACATGTCCATGATGATCGTTCTGCCTCGGCAGGAGGTGCCACTGGCTTCCCTGGAGCCCATCATCAAAGCCCAGCTGCTGGAGGAGTGGGCGAACAATGTCAAACGGCAGAAGGTGGAGGTCTACCTACCCAGGTGAGAGATGACACGCACGAACACACAAACACTGTACAATATTGGATATTTGTGACACCATTGTGCCGCAGAAGTTTTGTGTATCCAATTTACCTCAACATACCTTGGTTAGACGCAGTATCGAGATCCCGCCCACACACCTGCCCGAGCCAATCACAAACTAACGACAATATTTCTGTAACTACATTTATGATAAAAATGACGTGACTGTTATGGAAAGTTAAAGTTAAATCTCCTGTGTTCAGGTTCAAAGTGGAGCAGAAGATCGACCTGAGGAGCACTCTGCAGGAACTAGGAATAAAGAACATCTTCACCAACGATGCTGATCTCTCCGCCATGACAGGTAAGCAGTAAGCAGACACTCATTCTTGCTTTACTTGCTGTCATTTCCTTTTTTCCCCCCAATTCATTTTAGCTGAATGTCACAATTACCCTTGATTGGAGGTTATTCAGATCACCTGTTGAGCAGGGTGTGGGGACTGACTCCTAATTAACAATCAAGAGCAGCTTGGTGCATTTCCCCTCTCGGCCAATCAGGGTGTGACGACGCCCTTTCTCCTGGGCATTCAGATTGTTCCTGGATGTAATGCAGACCTCATTTTAGCAGATTCAGCCAGAAACTTTGGTCTTTAGGCCCTTTTGAGACTTTTTTGCCGTCTAAACTGAACTGATGATTTTGATGTGGTGATTTTGGGCATTATGAAACCGGTTAGAGTGAATATTAAAGAACTCCTTCCCACTAGGTGACCTGCATCAGGGCAGACCTTAGTGCTATTTGTGCAAGAGTTTGTGCTAACGATAACCTAAACACCTGCTTTATTTTGTTATTTTGTTTATTGGTTTATTTTCATTGAAACCCTCTTTATACTCATTTCCTTTTCGAAGTGGCATTTTATTATAATGAGGCATTTTTTCATTGTGAAGTTACTTGTAAAATTTCTCCAAGTAAATATTTCTGTATTCTGTAGTTGTGAACTAGTTCTCAGGCTTCTTCCCGATCAACTGAAATCCGGGGGATCCGTACCGCCACCACACACAGTGCAAAACACTGAAATAATAAGTGGCACATACACATAAGTTATTATATAAAACACATAGATATGGACACAAACGGTAAGAGAAATAAACTCCTGGAAGGGTTCAGCACGAGAAGTTGATTCAATATTTCTGCGTCTTGGCTGCAGCGAAGTTGCCTCCGGGTACTTTCTCAGGTAACCAAGGTAACTGGCACCGAGTGGGCAGGTCAGAGCTGTCACATCATCGGGTTAAAAATAGATCCAGAGAGAGAGAGACAGATATATACATAGGAGGGCAGAGTAAATATTTTATCTAAAACAAAAATATAAGTTAAAATAATGATTAAGATAAAAGTTCACTATACAAGTAGCTTCACGTGCTCTAGCCTTATAGAGAACATCTGGATCTAACCGAAATACATCTCAATAAACAGACTTCATGGTGAACAGCTTGTTCTTACTGGTCAGGTGGGGCCAGTATTATATTGTGAAACACAATCTGCGGTGTACTGGACTCCAGCACATCTTGTTCTACCTCAACATGTACCCAGAGGAGATGGTCTATTACTGTAGATCAGATAGGGTATTTTAAAATGCTTTTAATCAACTCATAAGGATTTTCTGTCTGAGCAGACAGCACTTTATTTCAAATGGGCATAGACAGTGTCATTCTCAAATTAGACTCGCCATCACACCATCTTCACATCTCACACTGACTGATCTAACGACAAAGTGATGATTTGTGTGCTTTTGTGTGCCTGTGTATCAGATGGTAAAGACCTGTATATCGGGAAGGCCGTGCAGAAAGCGTACCTGGATGTGACTGAGGAGGGGGCAGAGGGAGCCGTTGGGTCAGGTACACTTCATCTTTTATTCTTCATCATAATCTCCCTGATCAGTAACATAAATAAATTATTATATACTATATTAAATGAGTTAATGATTACCAAATTATTTGTAAAACATCTATAAACATTACATAGACAGATGGACCTGAAACCAATTATTAAGCTCTGACAAAGTACTAACTATTTATCTAAATAATGTTTATAATTATTAACCATTTAACAAGGTATTATAATCATCAGTTGCAATTTTATAATAGCATCCAAATAATGTTTATAGACGGCTTACAAAACAATTATTTTCCATTAACAACGTGTAAATATCTGGTCTATCTATCTATGTAATGTTTATACTTTAGATGCTTTACAAACGATTATCTTAAAGGTTTACAAATCATTTCGTAATCATTAACAAATACTTAATATATTATATGACATTTTATAATGTGTGCAATAATAAGCTGTTAAAATAACATAAATTATAGCATTAATAATAATTAGTTAACATTAATTATCATTTCATTGTTTGTTAACAGTAAAATAACTATTAACTGAAGTTTAATTAACAATCAATCTACCATTTAATAATTATGTGTTTTATTACCCGTTTTCTTTGTATGAATGGGTCTCTACAGCAACATCAGGTTCACTAAACACTGCCCCCATCTGTCAGAACATAACTAGTGTTTGTTTCTCTCTCTCTCTCAGGAATGATCGCCCTGACCAGGACTCTGGTGCTGTACCCGCAGGTCATGGCCGATCACCCGTTCTTCTTTGTCATTAGAAACCGGAAGACAGGTATGTGTGTCTCCGTGCATGTAAATGTGCCTATGATATATACAGTGTGTGTGTTTTAACCTGACTTTCTATCTGCTCCTTCCCTCCCCAGGGTCCATCCTCTTCATGGGCAGAGTCATGACCCCTGAAGTCATCGAGCCCAACGACCACGACTTTGACTCCATGTAACCGTGGCGTCTCAATCTCAAAACCCTGACGTCATAAGCGCTACCTATCGCCATCTTCAGCTGTGTTTTATACTCTTAAAAAAAAAAGAAAATACAAACTGAATATTATACGATATATTATATATTGAAATATGACATACGACATATAATGTGACTGTGTTTTGATACTGGAAGCTTTAAAACTCCTGGATACAGACATGCAGAAAGAGGAAGTTGTACATATTCTCTGGTACAGGATGGTTTGTATATGAGAAAGAAGAACACATGATATGTAATCCACGCACAACCCCTTTAAGTTCAGCAGCTTCGCGCTCACTTGCGCCCACACAAACGACGCACAAAAACAGTTTCTCTCTACTTCTTCTAAAAAATATTTACCCTTTCTTACTCCAGATACACTGTAAGTTTCACACTTTAATTCTATCCCTGTACATTTGACATTGTGTTCTATATATACATATATATACTCAGTATTTATTGCAGAATAAACATGTGCGAACATTTTGTCCCTATAAGATGAATCTTAGTAATATATCTGTTCCAGACAGTATTCTAGTCATTTTTTACAGTGTAGGCACATGGCTAAACTGCTGATGAACTAATATGCCTTATCACATCTGAGTGGTTGATCAAGCCCCAGCTGGGCATCTCACAGGTGAGCAGAGGGGACTGCGTAACTAAGGCGGGTTGCTATAGAGACGGACTGGAGCATGCAGGCGCACTGAAAAAGATCTGCTGCACCGTTTTGGATGTACATACAGGGAGAAACAGTAACACCAGCTGTATTCAGTCTTTTACTCAATAAAAACATGAATGTGTTCCCATTTAAAAAAAACTGTGTCCAGTTGTTTTTATGTGGTTAAAGGCATTTTTTTTAATGTAAGCTGTATTTTCAAGGACAGTGCAGCTTATAGGGGTCATCCACAGCATTTTAGATATTAATCTGACTGATAACAACGAATACATCTTTCAGGTTAAATGATTTGGTGAGATTGAAAAAACATGCAATGCATCAGGAGTTTATGAAACCTGTTGATATATTCGGTGCCTGAATATATAATTGACTTTATGTAATGCCCTAACGTTGGCTGTTCAACCGTAACTCAGCTTCCCAGGGCAGACAATGTCCTGCCAAGGCATCTTGGAGTCGTTTCAGGCCTGTGGCATCACCTAGCTACCACACACACACACACACACACACACACACACACACACACACACACAAGGAAACAGATCATATCGCTATGCCAGGCAAGGATATACTGTGACCAAGGACGAATGAGACCTGCATGTTGATTCTCATAAATGTCACTTCATAAGGAAAACTGTATGTAAGAAAATGAGAGCCAGTATGTTCATAAGAATAAGAACGTTTATTTTAAAGTAACAGTGTGTAACATTTAGGGGCATATATAGGCGTAAATGTAATATATTATTAATAAGTGTGTTTTCTTTAGTGTATAATCACCTGAAAATAAGAATTGTTGTGTTTTTGTTACCTTAGAATGAGCCGTTTATATCTACGTATAGCTGGGTCCTCTTCACGGAGCCAGCCACCATGTTACTACAGCAGCCCAGAACGGACAAACCAAACACTGGCTCTATAGGGCCATTCGCAATTTCACGTTTTTGCGTTGGCCACCATAGTTCTCCTACACGCTTGGCACAGGGGAGAAGTTCAATAAGGTCTCAGTTGGTTGCAATATGCAACCTCACCGTTAGATGCCGCCAGATCCTACACACTGCACCTTTAAGTCTTTGTATTGAGAAAATAGTCTGCCCTGATGCATCTAAATAAAAAACATCATGAAGAACATGATGCGGTAGCTTCAAATGGTGGGTTTATTATGCCCAATGGCAAGCAATAAACTATAGTAGTACTACACACAACAAAAATTAAATTTTTAACGTAAGGGTCCAAATACAAAATTTAATTAGGCTGTAAATAGTATATTTAGTTGTAAGATTTATTCAATGCACATTTTTATCGACTTTTTGATATTTACATCATACCAATCCTTTTTTGTAAACAATGTTTATTTGTTTTCATTAATAAATATAAATGACAAAGAAAGACAAACAATATCCCCCACCTTCATCCCACTTCCCCAGACCCCTCCCATAACACAATAACAAAACATTACACTAACAGTAACGTATTACTAACAAAAGACGAATGGGTAACATAAACTCACAGAAAAAAACACACATAGCAGCAGCAACACAGAAATACCAAAATAAATATATAAACATACAAACAAAAATAAAAAATACATACGTCTACATTCTAGGTAGTACTCTCAATGCCATTCCTGTCTGAAACGTAATACTATAAGGTTGTTGCGTTATGTTAGGGTGTCTCTAACACTTGCATTACTAAGGAATGTAATATTTATATAATACATCTATTAAAAACTGCCTGTGCTAACACTTAGAATCAAATTTCCATAACTGTAGTGGCAGCAGCAGTGACATTGTTCCTTATGAATGTATGTATGATGTATGTATATATCTTTAATGTTGAGCAAATACTCAACATTAATGAGTAATCTCATGCAGGAAACAACTGTCACAACCAGCTCACCTTTTGCTGTCTGCATGACACCAGGCCACCGGCACGGTGATAGTAATATATTAGAAAATAAACCTTGATAATTACATCCCCAACAGATGTTCCCCGCCATTATATGAGCGTTTGTGCTGTGTGATAAACACAAAGACCACAAAAAAAACACAAAAAGACGCTTTGATGTGACAGCCGCCATCCCCTATCTCCAGTCGATGTTTTAGGAACACCAATTATCTTTGACACGACTGTCACACAAGATGAAACAGATCATAAAAGAACAAAACAAATGAAATCCTGTAAACGCTAAATTGCAAAAGCAGATATACACCACAGTTTACAAATGATAACTCGGGCTTCAAATAACCAGCGGAGGCAACAGCTCTTGCTAAACACAAGTGAGAACAATGTCAGAGGGAATCATTCCCACAGTCCCCTGCAGTACCAAGGGTTTTCATTTACCTCTATGAAATATCTAATAGCTTTTTCATCTCTCCAGTGCGCACAGTGTGTGTTCAGCGCTGCAATATCTTAAACACAACGAGCTGCATTGTTGATGAACGACAGCCCATGGGTGTAGGGAGTTATGATCTAAATTACTTTCACCAGCTGCTGTGATAGCTGTGCCTTATGTCTTGACTGTGTGCCACTGAAAATCTAAATCAACCCTCCTCCTCCAGAAAGACAGAAACACACAAAAACAGAGAGGCTTTATCTCAACCTGTCCTTAGCTCAGAACGGTGATGTATTGTATAAACCTACCATACAATGTATAAAGTAGTAATACTGCTAATGCATCAAATAATTTACTCTGAAAGGGAACATTTCTCACTTTTGGTAAATGCATTTTTACACCTCAGTGCTTTTACTTAAACAAAATTAGAGTTCAGGACTTAGTATGGTATAGTTTTAACATTGTGTGGTACTACTTGAGTAAAGATTTTCATTTTTTCCCACCACTGATCCCATTATTCCCACATTTGTTCTTTAAAAGACAGTGTAGCTGGCCATGGCCACCAGGAGGCTGGAGTCCTCTGCTCAGTTTTTTGTCATTTGTAAATGTTTGTTGAAGTAATATCACATTTTTGCCTATTTGTTTTTGTTTGTACTCTCCATTAAAGGGAACTTTAACCCTCATCTTATCATCACTTTTAACGTACAAAGACTACCGACTGGGTTCCCATGGGGACTCCGAGAATAAACTATATGAAACAACTATCATAGCAAAATGTTAAGTTATTTTTTCTCAAAACATTATTAGTTATGTAATTAATGTCATCTGAATAAAAAACAGACAGATTATTATTATTTTATATATATATATATTTTGCAAGTGGGTGCTTTTGAGCTTTAATTAAAACAGAAAACAATGTTATGAAGTCATTAGGAACAAATTGACTGACAAAGTAATGAAAATTGGAAAGACAGAATAAAACACCTGTGAGATATGACAAATAGTTTACCTCTCTAGGGTCTGCAGGGACCCCAGTTGGTGCTGATGAGGGTTAATAACTTTTATTTCAGTATGTTTTCAGACCCAAGTTAGTGTTTTACAAAATGTATATGGATGAAATACCAACAAGATGAAGAAAAATAATGCCAAAACTAAAAAAGGAGAGGATGGAGAAGGATATTGTAACAAAGACACTGAAACATGACTGATAAACTGATGAAAATAACAGCATATATTGTGTTATATTATGTGTCAGATTTGCTCCAATGATGTGCCTCTATACATAATTAAAGACAAAAAAAACATATGACAAATGTAAGCACTCTTTATGTTGCTAACACAAAGCAAGAAGTTTTCCCTCTGGTCTCTTTTGTTTAAAGGTAATTGAGCTGTCACATTTCATTTAAAAGCTGAATTTGCATTTAGTCTACAGAGAGAGGCTGAGCTGTGCAGCAGCAGTGCCTCGCGAGTTTGTCTTGTGCGATACACCTGAACACTGTTGCCTGGCAACCAGCAGCTCAGTAGATCAGTCTCACCTGCAGCAGCAGCAGCAGCAGGCCCACACACACACACACACACACACACACACACACACACACACACCAGAGTGAACCAGAGCAGCACACAGGACAGGACGGTACACTTTCTCTCGGTGAATACCAACAAACCCAGCGGGCTCCATGGGTAACAGCTCCAGCTTCACAGGGCTAAACCGAGCCGTTCACAATGTGTTAAAGAAGGACAGGAGAATTCACCACAACACGGTTGGGACATGTCAGAAAGGTAAGACAACACTCATATATTCTGCCAATTTTATTACATTATCAGACTCAAGAGACGACACAGACCAGTTTTACCAGCATCATTATTTATTCAATCATTATATATATATTAGTATACATTACTGTACAAGCAGTATCAATTAGAAAGGCACAAGTGTGTGTCCAGCTATAACCCCCAGCATACAGCGGCTATTATGAGATAGCTAATAGCACCTGCTCAGGTGTCCACTGCTGCTGCCATGACAACGGGTCCTAATCTGCATTGTCAGGCCCAGTTCACAGTAACTCTAACCACTCGGCCGGTGGTCAGGGTTTCAGCACACACACCAGGGCTTACATTACGAAAAGACAGCAGCCCCAAAGATGTGATAATGTCCTGTTTGACCCCATCTTTCTTTTTCTTTCTCTCTCTATCAGTTCTTCAGGTGTGAACACTCTCAGTGGCAGTTTCCCCAAATCCCACTCGTCCCAGTACTCTGACCCCGGGGTTACAGGCACACCTCTCTCTGTGGACCAGAGTCCTGATTCTGGACTTGTATCTACACCTGTGAGTGGCACACACACACACACACACACACACACACACACACACACAATAAGCCAGTGATCGTTCATTGCTGCCGTCCTCTAAGTCATTTGTGCTCCTTACCCTCCCTTCACGTCTGTAGCTTTGCCTCTTCCATCTCCTTACCTCTACTGTGTACTCCCCCCCATTTCTCCTCATCCTTTCTTCTTCCACTCCTTCCAGTTCAGTCTTTCTCTCCGCTCTGAACTGAACCTTATATTCTCAGTCTGTCTCTCTATTTTATCCCTCAGGCCTCTGGCCTCTGGCCTAGATTGCCAAGCAGAGGGATTTTTCACCCTCCTGACTATTTGAAAAAGAAAGATGAAAAATGGCTTCTTACCTAATCCTCCCTATGTTCCTTACCTGTGGTAAACAAAATACTCTATGTACTTCTGACTGCAAGGCGTCACTTTATTTTTCGGCATCAAAACCTCTTTAGGATTTGGCAACAAAACCACTAGAGTTATGTTTAGGAAAGACATGCATGGTTGGTACATGGTTTGTACAGTGAAAATGACAGTGAATATTGTGTACACAGGACGAACAGCTGATTGTAACACAAACGGCGGTCTACTGGATGAAAGCCTTGTGTTTAATGGACCCATTCACCCGCCCAGTGTGTGTCTTTTTGCTCTTTAAACTACCTCACCACCCACCTGGCGCACTCTCTCAGAGCATTTACTGTTGCCGCGGATGGGTTTACAATGGCGTTTCATACCAGCGCTAAAGAGTGTTGTGTGCGGCGGTAACGAACGCAGATGGCCTCGAAAAATCCTCTGTATTTAACGTCCTGGGAATGAGGACGTAGAAATTGTATTGTATGAAACTTATACTAACTTTGGGTTATTTTTATTGCTTGTGTATGTAATCAATGCTTTTGTTTTGGAACTGAACCCAATCATCTTGTCATCAGGTGTTATGATAAATAACTGATAAAAGATTAAGGTGGTTCAAAGCTTCAGTAGGCATTAAGGTTTTGGCATCGTTGGGCAAAAATTCCATAATAACCTTTCAGCATGTTGTAATTCAAGTGCTCAGAGAAAACTAGACTTCTGCACCTCCTCATGGCTCTGTTTTCAGGCTTTAAAAAATCTAGCTTTGTTAAAGAACCAGTGTGTATCATTGAGGGGGATCTATTGGCAGAAATGGAATAAAATATTAGTAAGTATGTTTTCGTAGTGTGTAATCATCTGAAACTAAATGAGCCGTTTATAGGGAGTGGGTCCTTTTCAAAGAGTCCGCTATATTTGCACCGCCATGTTTCAATAGTAGCCCAGAACAGACAAACCAAACCCTGTTAACTTTTCCTGCTTGAGCCAGAGTCGATAACGTTACTCGCTGCCGTCGCCACCGCTCTCTCTTGCTTCACCACTCACTTCCCACGTGCACAGACTCTAAGCACTCTACTCTTTCAACAACTGGCTCTAGAGAGGGCCATTCACGTTTTCGCGTCAGCCACTGTAGCAATCCTACACGCTTCGCACACGGGAGAAGTTGTAATCTGCAGCCTCACCGCTAGATACCGCCAGATCCTATACACTTTCTTTAATATATTTAGACATTGTTTTATAATGTAAAACATAGTATCTTATTTTAATACATTTCCAATCATACAAATAATTATACAGTAGACTGAATCATCCACATTTTATATTCTAATTATTTGCAGTCCATCATGATTTGATCTGTATATTTGACTGTGATTTGACCAACCACCTTTCCAACATTTGGATTGGAGAGGGTGCATCAGTCTGTCAAGTTTGTATTTTATTCTTTACAGCATTTTATCCACTGTGCTTTCCAAAAATGAGCAGGTGACCCGGGGCTGTTTTTTTGAGTGTCCAGTCAATGAGGAGGGGTGGTCAAGTTGAGCGGGGTCATTCCTGTGTCTAGAGTAACAGAGGAAAGTGTAAGGTTACACAGACAAAGTGAGGGTGAACAGGATGAGTGTAAGGGGGGGTGACAAGGTCATGTCAGGGGGAAGAGTTTAGTCCAGTACTTCCTCCCACTGAAGTAACAGAGACAGTGAGCTTACACATTACATTAGCAATTTTATGAATAAGATATTAAGTCTCTGAAACGTTCATTTTGAGGTTAGAAAACTAAAATGTTTGAATGTTTAACCACCAAATAGATCCACTTGCCCATATTGAGTAGTAGTGTGAAATTGGCTGTGTGATATGATACCTGAAATACTGCATTTGGCGGATGTGTGTACAGATCTATAAAGGAAAGAGGATGAAGGGATGAAATAGAGGCAAGAAAGGAGGAGGAGGCTGCCATCATCAGATGATAAAACATTAGTGGTTCTTGTCGAGCATCAGCCAATCTAAAGGAGTTTGAGTAATACCTTTCACCTTGTTAACACGTGTAGCAGTATTGGTTAATGGTCTTAAAAATGACCCATTGATTCTGGCTACATACTAACTGCACGCTGAGGGAATACAGTTTATATCGCACTAATGGGAAGCTGCAGTAGATTAAGCTTTAGTGTGTGTCTTCAGCTTTATACTGAATGATCCAAATGTCTCTGTGTATGCATTTCACCCTGTCACATTTACTCAAGGAGGGCACCACAATTATAGATCAACAGTGGTTGTCACTGATTGTTTTTTCATCCTGCTCTCTTCTTCTTTTTTCTCTCAGCTTCCATCGAGTCGATTCCGGTTTGTGTCGTGGCATCGCCTGGAGCAGTGTGATGTCACAGGTGACCAGCTGACCTGCCCCAGGGTCAGAGAAGGTCAGGATCACTCTGAGAAAATCACCACTGTGACCTTTTGCACTTTGATAGTCAAAAATATACACAGTAGTCACAGTAGAAGTCTAGAAGTCCTTCTTTGTGCTCCGTTTGCTGCTTGGATTAAACGAAACAGAAGGAAGGGAAATGTCATATAAGAACTTCCTGTGTTATAAAAGAAGCGAGTAGAGTTTTCTAACTCATGCACTGTTGCGGTGTGGTTTGAGAGTATTTCTTTAGAAAATTCAATTCATAGTTTTTGTGGGAGTAAAAAGAAACAGGGAATCTTACAACCATTCATTGGAAAGTGGGATTTCTTCTACTTAAATGTTAACGATTTAAGCATTCAAAAAAGAAGTAATTCACACAAAAAAACCAAACCGATAAATGTTAAAACTGTAAACAGGATTAGGAATTGTTTTTCCAGGTAATGGTTGATAATGATGTGAACATTGTTATAGACTTTTTTGACAATGTCGTCATGAAAGGGCCATCAGAAGAGGAGCTGTTTCAAAGAGAGGGGGATGACATCTGTTTGGAGAGAGGCAGGAGAAGGAGGAGAGAGGATGAAGGACAACGATGGGAGGATAGACTGCAAGAGAACTGGGAAAACTGTCTGGTAAGTCAGAAAGCATTATGTTTGTGTATAATATTAAAGATATACAGTATAGTACAAGAGTAGACTAGGGACCTAAGGAACAAAATGATGAGAAAGAGGGAGAGTAATGGCTCAGAAACACAACTAGCGTGAACCCAAAAGCATGCCACAAAGAGTCAGAAAGAGACAATAAGTTCTTGTTTACTGAGGGTCCAAAAACAGGCGAAACCAGGTAAAGCTAGGACATATGCAAACTAGATGATATGACAGAGAAGGAGTGGAAATGGGCCGATATATTGATGCGTTCTATTTGAACTGGAAAGTCAAAATTTCGGAGTTTCCAGTCGGATGAGTGGCTGGATCTGGAACGACGAGGGAGAGTTAGTGTATGGCAGAGTAAACAGAGCAAGCAATAGAATGAATGTTGTGACAGAGACAAAGAGATGAAGACGGTCTCGATTTCACCACCTGTCTCTTCTCAGGAGTTAAACCTGTCCTATCAGGACTTGGGTGACCCCTTCCAGCAAGAAAATTTCCTCCGGATCCTCCGTCGGCTGATCCGTGTGGAGAAACTACAGCTGGTTGACAATTCCCTCACCAACCTGAGTTCTGTACGTCTGCCAAGGTATGAACCACACTACCCAGACTGCACCACAACTCCCTTCACCTGTAGAACAATCTACAGTTTAGAGCTTTTGAACAACTATCTTGTTAAACACCTGTAGTCGGATGTGAGAGCTGTTCCTTCATCCAATATAATGTTGTTTTTCGTATCAATAACCATTAAAAGAAAGCCTATTTGTGCTTCCTCTGGGCAGGTGCAGGATGCTAAACCTGCACCGTAACCACCTGGTGTGTCTGCGTCAGCTGCCAAAGCTCCCAGCAGTGGAGCACCTTTGTCTGTCTGAGAACGCCATCGGCTCCCTGGGGGGACTGGGAGCTCTGGGGAACGGCCTGCTCCGCTCCCTCAACCTGACCCACAACCCAGTGACCTTCACTCAGGACTACCGCGCACGGTGAGGAGATAAAGAGGGCTAAGGCAGAGAGTGCATCAAAGCAAAAATTATGTTTTCAAAAGGTTCTTGTCCCTTTTGTGTCATCTTCTCTCTTTCTGCTTTTGTCTTTGTGCAGTGTTTTCCTCTGTTTGCCAAAGCTAGAGATCCTGGATGGAATCCCCAAGCTGCCAGAAGACTCTCTGCCCATCAGACTACATTTCCCAGAAACCACCAGGATGTGCAACATTCTATGACACTCACCGTGGATGGATGTGTATGGGGTCAGTTTTCCCAGTCCTACAAGACTTCAGCAAAGTACTCTTCAGCACTAAAAGTTTCATAGAACTGTTTAATTTATTCACACAAATTATGTCACAACAATTGCCGAAAAACACCGACAATGCCGTCACATGAAATGTAATGGTAATGTGCTCCAAGGCCATGTAAAATGCTTTTTATTGTTATCATTATTGATATCTTTGTAAGTGAGATTTTTTTTAAATATATTCTATCCACATATTTTGATAATAAATAGAAAATACAGTGAAGCCTTCTAGCTGTCATCCATTAGTGTTGAGTTTTTAACTGAGCGTGGTGCAGAACAGAGATTGAATGGTTGTGACGAACTTTGGCTCTGATGGAGGGAAAGAGGGAGGAGGATAATCAGATTGCTACGTGACTCATCTCCACCCGCTCGACATCTCTCAGGACTCAACTGAGCCGACACATTCACACTCCTCTATGTCTGCTACAGACTGCACCGAACATACGTTGGAGAATTATTTTAGATCGTTTTAGCTGAGCAGAAACAAGTACAATGTAGATTATTTTATGGAGTTTTTTAATCGGTAGCTGTGTCTTTAGTGTTATATATGAGAAGAGAAACAGGACATCCGCTTTCGAGGCTTATCAAACATTTAGCGTCCAGACTCCCCAGAATAATGGCCTCGTGTCCTCTGACTGACTGGGTAATGACCCGTGAGCCTCATGCAGCAGCTCACACACACACACACAAAACATGTACACAAAGAGTAATCCTCCATAGCTTGTAAAGCACTCACATTGGCAGAACTTAATTCCCACTAAAAGTGTGAGTAGATGGTGTAAAGTGCTCTGGATAAAAGAAAACGGCCTCCATACTGTCATAGATAAAGCAGTGTAGCGGGGGTTACACACACATTGCCCCCTCCTGTCAGCTGGAGTTGATTTATTCAGACACTGCAGCGGTGTATTCTTTAATAACGGTTTCATTTTCAGCCTGCACCTGAAACATAAACACACTTTGTTATCTGATGTCGCAGAACACAGAAGTATGAATACTTCGACGCGTGCCCTCAAGCGAGCGCCGGCGCACGTACACACGACTCAAGTATGAACACACACAAGCGGCGCTCGCTTTCTCTTCCCTCACAGTAATGCGGAGAAACACAATTTAAGCAGCCGATATCTCTCTAACAAGCATACAGCCGGGCACAAACTGCCAGTTACATGCCTCATTGGGATTCGTTTAAGTGTGGAAGATTGTTTGTGCAATTGCGTGTTCTGTGTGTGTGTGTGTGGAGATGGAGATAGAAAGTCTGCAGCTGATGAATGAGAGATCATTACTGCTGCAGAGAGACAGTATAATGAGCTCACTGGATCCTTATGCACAGGATCCAGGTCAAAAAGGAGAAGCTGATGGTTCAACTGATGGTTTCGAGATGTCATCAATTATCTTTGCAGGCCGTTTTTTTTTTACGCTATGATCTCTTCCAGCATGGCGGCAAAATAGGAGAGGAGTTTGAGTTGATTTTCCCAAAAATCGTGGGTGGAAAAAAACACATCTTTTCATAGCTCGGAGCTTCAGCTTTCAAGTAAATCTTGCACTGGTGTTAAATAGAAGATTTGAGAATTGGTGGCAGTCGTGTGGGCTCGCGTCTCAAGATAGACTCCGGCTGGCATCATCGACACGTTAAAATTATTCTTGCCTGGTAATTCACCCATGAAGTGATGACTGAGAGAGAGCGCAAGAATGTGACGAATGTGGAGGAGTTATCTCTGCTTGTCACTGTAAAATGTGTGTGTGTGTGTGTGTGTGTGTGTGTGTGTGTGTGTGTGTGTGTGCGTCTCCCGGTGGCCTGCTATTAGCACAGTAATGAGACACCTGTTACTCTCGAACTCCTCCAGCATCCCACCAGTCCCTCTGGGGAGATCAACAATCTCACAACAGCAGAGGGATGATGACAGGGAAAAAGAGGCAAGGGAAGAGAGAGAAAAGAGACGGTGAGAGGCAGAGAGGGAGGAAATGGAGAGAAAGCACAGGGACGGTGACAGGAAGTGAGAGGCAGAGCAGCAATAGAGACTGAGAAGAGGAGGAGGAGGAGGAGGAGGAGGACAAGGAGGGATGATTTGATTGAGACTGTGTGCCGGGGACAAATGTTGTTCATTAGAGGTAATTGCCTCTCTCAGTCAACCCCCTCTCGTTTGATTTTCATTTCATCCTGATTTGTCGGTTCATTTCCCATGTGAGCGAGTTCACACGCAATCTTCCCACCTCAACCAGAGAGGGTAAAGAACAGCAGTTGAGAGGATTTATACTTTGCAGTGCAGACGTGAACAACTCATGACGTGTAAACTCAACAATGAATATTTATGATTTTTCCCTTCTGCTCGATACATATTCATGATCATCTCGTCTCTGTTTGAAGATAGGCTCGACGGAGGAATTGCACACAGCTCAAGTCAAAGTTATGAGCCCATCTATCAATTTTATTAGTAGTGTCAGGCAACAGGACAACAACAGCAGTGGAGCATCCCAACATCTTCCTCTGGATCCTTCATGGATCTCCAGCTGCTCTGTGACAAGCGGCAGATTCTCATCAACAGTTCAGTCAAGGAACAGCTCAACTCTGAGGTTCCTCCAGCCGACTGGGCTCCTCATTGGTGAGTAAATATTCATGGTAACTTGACTTATGGCCTTGATCTGAGTCTGGCACGCTTTGACCAGTAATACCTACCAGGGTATGGAGACAAATGGAGACAAACTTTAAATCAATTTGAACGACAAAATTGTAATTGTAAAGCTAAAATTTGAAACTGAAGGCTCGAGTATTGATCTTGAATCCTGAAACAAACAACAATGTAACCACACTATTAATAAGGGTATGATTTTTATTTTCAATTCAAATGTAATTTTGATAATTTCTGTAATCTCTTAGAATAAATTATATATTTATTTATTTATTTTTAATTAATATATATTTTCAGTTTAGGATCTCTTTTTTTTTTAGTTTGGGATCTTATTTTTTAGTTTCAGATCTTATTTTGCTTGTAAAAGGACTCAATACACAATCAATCAATTACCAAAATAGTTGGCTATTAATTTTCTGTTGATCCACAACATAATCATGTCAGATATAATACCCAGATAATGCTTTTTACATGGAGCAGCAGGGTTTTCTTAGTAATTATTCTGTCATAACAGACAAACACTAGGCTGGATCTAAAAAAAATATGTCTTTTTCTCTCTCTAAACTACTTTTCCTTGATTTTGATCAAATATGTTAAGAAAAGAAGTTAGTTGGGAACTTTTACTATGCTAAATAAACTTTTCAACACTTTTCAGAAACACCTGATTTCTACATTTTAATTTTTCTGGAGCGAGGATTGACAGGACCGCAGTATCTCACATTCTTTCCTAAAGACTGAGGATGTAAAGAAGCAGCTTTTCTTTAGCTTGTAGAGAACTGCAAAATCAAGCAAAAAGTCACAAACACCATTGATCCAACTTGCTGTTATTCATTTAAGACCCCCTCTAAACAAAATATCTTTTCATATACAGTATATACTGCCTTATTCATCCTGCCTCCAGTGTTGTTCTGCAGCACTGTGCTCTCAGCAAAGTGTCACATTATGTTGCTCATCCCTGGCGAGATTTATTTTCCCCCACAGGCAGAATGGACACGCAAAAATAGACTCTGAAGAAAGCTCTACACGAACATTAAAAAGACTATATGGCAGCTAACATCCTAAAATGAACCAACTACTACCTAATATGTAGCTCCAGGTAGTTTTGATTACTGACAACTATAAATATCAGACAACAATCCTTTGACCTCTTTATTTCCACACACTCACCATTCAAGTGGCAAACATTCAATACAATCAAAATCCCACTTTTTTTGTATCAAATATAACTGGTGGAAAAATTGTACAAATTGTCAGCATTTGTTTTACTATACATGGTACAGCAGACTAAAGATTTTGCAGTAAATTGCATTACGGTTTGTGAATTGAATTCACACCAGCAGTCGACTTGAAATAGCTCTCCATTTAAGGCTATGCTGAAGCAATATGCAAGAGGCTCAGCACTAACTCTTATCTCTCCTGTCCTATTGAAATGATTTTCCAAATGTAAAATGAGTAAGACCTAGAAGAGGTTTCCAAGAACGGAAAGGCACATGTCAGAGTGACACCTCCAGCACAGAACGGCTTCACCAGAAATGTCTTTTTGACTGGCATTTTGCAGAAATATCCAGTGGAAATACTCCTGTGTCCGCTTCAAATAGTTGGTAAAAGCCACTAGTTCAGTCGAGGGAAATAAAAAATAAAGAAATGTTGCACCTTTTTTTTTACGATTGTCAGAGTAGTTACAATCAACAATAAATAACAGAAAACGACTTGATCGATTGGAATGCAAGATGTAAATTAAAAATTTCAACTCTACAAAGAATACAATTGTTTGCATAAAACATACATATAAAGGCCTGCACATCAGAATAACATAATTTATCTTTGCTTTCTTTACACATACTCAAAGACAGCATATTGGTAGAAATACATTCTCTGCCTGTCTGCTGTTGAAAAACAGAACCAGGCAGGCGATCAGGCAGACAGGAAAGCAAATGAATAAAAAAAAATATACAGTATACATCCCATTTCCGCCCGACAAATTCTGTCCATTTCCACAGTGTAAGCTGCTCAGTTCCACCCCACAGTGTTTGGAAAAGCATCCCATGTCTCAGGCATAATATCCCAGTTTTCCTAATTGGAATTCTGAATGGATGGCTGGTTTTATTCCTTTGGGAAACGAGGGAAAGAAAGACCCGATAGGCTCTATGGGCAGCCGAAAAGGCACTGCAACTGGTCAAAGTCTGCGTCCGTCTCACATCTCTGCCCTCCGATTGGTTCCCTTGTTTTGACCAGCCGTATCCTCCTCTAGTTCCTCTTCTTCCTCTTCGTAATTCTCTTCCTCGTTATTCTCTGCCTCTTTTCTGTGCTCCCCCTCACGCCTTGGTACCTCCTGGTGTTTTACTTCTTCCTGGAGCAATTCACAAGCACACAACAAAACGTTTTATTAGCCATCTTGTGAACATCCAATGTTGGAATATTTTTTCCACTAAAGATGATAATTTCAGACATTTACAGCAGTGGGCAACCTCCAGGTCTGAGAAGTGAAGCCAAAGCGGAAGTGCCTTAAATTTGCATTCTTTCTAATAGCCAGCAGGGGGCGTCTCCTCTGGTTGCAAAAAGAAGTCTGATTGTATAGAAGTCTATGAGAAAATGACCCTACTTCTCACTTGATTTGTTACCTCAGTAAACATTGTAAACATGAGTTTATGGTTTCAATCGCTAGTTTCAAGTCTTCTTCAATACAGCATGATGTTCATTTAATAATTGATGGTCCCATTTAGACTAAAATACACCATAAAGCAGGGGATGCTTTGGGGCAGGGCTACCTTGTGATTGACAGGTTGCTACCACGGCGTTGACCGGTCTGGGAGTTGTCCGTGTTTCCGTCTTGCAACTTTAACTCTTTCACAGTGTGTTTTCAGTTCATGAAAGTTATTTATAACCTTTTTGGTCGCCTGTAAATGTCTTATTCAGCGTTCAGTTGTACTTAGCTCCACGCTCTCGTGTCTCATGTCAAACCAATGGGTGATGTCACGGTGACTACTTCCACTTCTTATTGACAGTCAATGATTTACAGGTGTTCATGACACAATTTAACTTGAATTCATTGTTACATCCAAGTCTCATACTATTTTTTCACAGCCATTTGCATTGTAAGTTTATCTTACATTTCATGCCATTTCACAGTTTAGGAGTAGAGACAACCGAGTATGTGGGCATTACAAAGCTAACTTTTTTTTTACGGTCGACAAAAATATGCAAAAGCGTGTAGAGTTGCATCCCCATAGTATCTATGCTTTGTGACTGTGACAAGGGGAAAGTGTGTTTCTCCTGCTAATCCGTCTATAGGATTGTAACACACAGGATTTTAATTCCATTATAAATAAATGGAAGCGGTGACTCTTGTGCAAAGGTTCAACTGAAACACCTCTGCCAGACCGACTGTGCAGCAGCGGATGAATGAAGCTGAATGAAGTGTAAAGCTCTACTGAGCTCAAATTACAGAGAAACGTTAATGCGTTCACTCATTGGGTGACTGGCAGAGTATGAAACACAAGTCAGTTAAAGAAGCGAGAGCGGACTACGGACCTTACTGACAGTACTGTGTTCTTGGCTAAAAAGTAGAGATTAAAAATAAATGAATGTCACTCTCCACGGAGGTCAGGGGTCAGGGTCAGTTACACAACAGAACGTAGTAGTAGGGACTCAAATGTCTTTCTCAAGGACGCTTCAGCAAGCTTAACTTTGTATATTACTCAACACGGGAGATCATATCACTTCTTAAAATGACCTCTTAGAAATATCAAGACCAACCCAGCGTACATTACCCATTTTACAACCTCATGTAAACAAGTAAATATATTACATGAACTTATTATTTCAAAGTTGTTAAATGTGTGTGAGCTTCTGCATTCAAACAGATTTCCTCTTAGGACAAACTGAATAAACCGAGCCCAGGTGGTGACCCGACACCCCGACAGACTCTACATCTGATCCCCCTCATTTACCAGGACGTGCACAGGCAAGCTTCAAGTTACAGCAACAAAACACAGACATGCATGTTCATCCCTGTGTAGCCAATACAGCTCTTACGTCACTGTTGTAAATATTACTTTCCGGATGTGATACCAAAACATGTTACCGTGTACAGCAGGTGCTTTCTGCTCTAAATGTGGCTCAGGAACCGATGAAATGTCCCAGGGAATGAAAATAGATTACGTAGTTATGCTGAGGAAATGGGTATTGAATATTATTGGCAACACTGTCTTCTGTCATTGCAATCATCATGGCTGAATTTTGAAAATGTAAAAAATGCATTAAGATGCAGCCCTCTAATGGCCACTGGATGCTGGATTCTTAACTGTAGTTTATTGTTATTTTATTAATCACTTATTTTATTGTATTTAAGTGGTGTAATTTTATTGTCATTATATTAATCTAGTTTTTACATCACATTATTTTACTACTATTACTGTTATTATAGCTTTTAATTCTATTTTATTACTTTTTTATTATTTTATTGTCTCGCATTCATTGGTCTCAAATTACCAAATTGTTAAATCGCTTAATTGTTTTGTATTTTCTGTTGTTTTATGATCCACACTTGTTCTGTCTTATTTTCTGCTCGTCAGTCATCTGTGAAGCACTTTGAACTGCATTAACCTGTATGAAAGGTGCTATACAAATAAAGTTTGATATCGTGACGTGACTTGTAAAGCCAACTTCTCTTTTGAAATATTAAGTAAATATGTTTTTAACATTATGTAATGGTATAAATAAGTGCTTGACTTCTACTGATGTCTGTGTCTTGGTGACAGACATACACCATACATCTCCTATGATAGTGGTTACCAAACTTTTTCACCTCAAGGACCCCTAAACTGACACAGCTTTGAACCAGTTTGGGTTTAGGGAATAAAACTTAGTGACTTGTGACTTGAGGAAAAACTAGACTAGACCTTGGACTCTGGTTCCCCGCAGAAGAACCCACCTGTTCTATGTTCTCCTCGTTATATGGATCCTCTCCTTCCTCCTCCACCTCCTCCTCTCTCTTTTGCCCACCAGCTATGTCCTCCTGCGCCTTCAGGACACCAACGAGACAAAACATTAGAAGATGATTGTTGTGTCATTAGGATATGGCAAATCCGTTCCTGCATGTCCTTTTTGCTCCCTCGTATATTTTGTATTACTGTATTTTTACTCAATATGTACAGCATTCGTCTGAGTGTTACACACCTCGTCCTCTACTTCCTCCTGGTACTGGTCATCCAGCGTGTCTTCCTGTTGATCTGGGTTTCCCGCCATCTGAATGCACACAAATCAAACAAGTTAAAACACGACTTAAAGATCATTTCTTTCCCTAGATCCTGTGGTTTCCTCACTTCCCCAGATGTCTCCAGCTCTCAAACCCTCACCGTCAGTTTCATCATGCCACCCTGAGCAGTGTTTGTGTGCATGCCGATGTTCATCTTCTCTCGTTCTGTCAGCACTACTGTGTATTCGACCGTTCGGCCTCGTTTCTCCTCTGGCCCCTTACTCACCACCAGTTCCTCCTCCACAGCAGGTTGTTTGGGGCCCGGGCGTACGTCTTTGTGCTGGGCTGGCGGTGCCGGCTCCTCTTCCTCCTCTACCACCTCCTCCTCGTCTCCTGCGACCCGGTTCTGCGGCCGCTCGTCCTCGGCCTCCTCAAACTCGTCCTCTCCCTGGTTGTTGGGGTCGTCCTCGGGGTCCAGGTCCCCAGCAGCGCCCTACACAAGAACAGATCGTATTAAAAAGAGAGTAAGGAATAGACACATTAATAATAGTAGCTTAATATTTGCACAAAATCTATGGAGCATTAATATTAGAATAAGAGCATGATAAAACGCATGCAATAAAAACTGCAGTGTGGAGGATTTATAACTGGATCTGTTTTGGCAGATAAAACTAATTGTGGCAGTTAGTGCTCTCTAATGTTGTATTAACTGCCTTGTTGGTATTCAGAAGCTTTAACAGATCGCTGGGCAGACTGACGAGTGGAAGACGGATAGAGGGGAGATGAACATGCCAGCAGAGGACGGCGGGCGGGGAGGATGAAAGAATCGATTTGTGGATGGATGGCTGAATGGATGTATGACACACGATACACTGGTGTGAATGTTAAGTGACTGAATGAGCTGAAAGGATAGACGGAGGATGAGGATGCGTGTGTTAACAGATGGGATGGGATAGATGGGTAGACAGTCACCTGCTGATGTGGCACTCTGTGATCCACTTCTTGGTTCTCCTCCTCATCCTCATGTAACATGTGAGCGTCTGTTAACAAACAACATATCCACTAAATATGAACCAACTGCTACTGTGAACTCTAATACCATCAGACAATGAGAAACACTATTTCAAAAAAATATTTTTCGGTAATTAATCTTCCGGTCTCACCTTCTTCATCGTCAGTGTGACGGTCATCTTCTCCTTGAACAATATCATTGTCCATATTCTCGTAATCGGTCCTCTTCCTAATGACAGCAACGACAGTACAGAAGAGCACAGGCACTATGAGCCACATCATAACGGAGCTATTATTGTTGAGAAATATTCATGCGTACTACAGTGTGTTTAAACATTAACTGCTTGTCATGAAGCAGTTTTTGTTCAGCAGCCTTCTTTTTTTGGCTATGGATACATATTTAGCTGTATAAGATACAGTGGGTCTCATGCAGGGAGCAATATATGAACAAATTTCCTCTTATTTTTGCCCATATCCACGATTTCTTCTTAATTTTTGCTCTTCTCTTGGGTAAGAAAGAGCACTCTGACCAAGACAAAAATAAATAAATCTAATTTTCACAGTCCAAAAATGGTGTGTCCAACACAAGGGAACATCATTTTAAATTTGAGGAACATGGAAAATACATGAATATCACAATCAAATTTAGATTTTTATATGTTTTAGAATAAATACAATTAAACGTGGGCTAAATAAATACTACAGGCCCATTGATCCAATTAAGAGACTATAAAAACCCTTGGATAATATTGCGTACATTCAGCTTCTGAATGGCTTACATGCTGCTCTTAGATGCTTTTTGATTTTCCTGTAACACCAATACCGACTCTGGAAAATCATGTTTACTTCCTTAAAGTTTATTTAACAGTGCGTAAAATTTCACTACAGCTGAAGTTCTTCTTCTTACAGTATGTTTTGACGGCATCTCTCCAATTCTCGGGCATGTGCCAGAGTATTTGCATCACCTGACCTTATATAGTGTTTAGGGGGCGCTGCCTATGCTAATAATAAACAATTGGCCAATTTATGATCAAGTGGGATTCATCATTCAGCACACCTGGGTAAGAGCAGATTTGGATGTTCAAGAACGTTTGGTGCGTCTGGAGTTGACTTCTCAGAGAAATTTAAGAGAATGTTGCTGCACTCGGGCCAGTACAGTATATCGTTTGTGTGGAAGAACTGTTCCAGTTTGCACTTACATAGACACATCTGCTTATCAAGAGCCATAGAGTTTTTTCCCTTTTGTCTTTGCACAAATTTGATCAAAGTGTTTCCTCCTGGATTATGGATGTGTGTGCTACTGCCAGAATAATTAGTTTGGCAAGCGGCAAAAGCGGCAAACAGCAAAGTACAACTTCCAGTTTGCAGGAAGCAGATTTTATTATTGCTCAGGTTGATCAATGCAACGCCAGTCTCATTAAGTGTTCCTTTTGACATTTCTTTAGAAAAAGATAATTACGAAAATGGCCGTCAGCCATGGCTGACTGAGCTGCTGATTCTCCGTCTCCGTGCGTTTTTTGAGCTGATGTAGCAACAAGGCTGAAGATAAAACGCGCCAGGATTGGGTCAGTTCATTTCACTTTCTTCTTTTCAAGTTAATACTTGAAAAGCGTTGAGAAATTACATCAAAACGTTTGAACGATTTGAACAGGGCACTGTGTTGGCATAGCAACAGAAATCTCAGAGGTGGATATCTTAAAACCTACACACATAAAAGGGGAACTATCTGCATTGCTAGATACCTCTGATTTTAATTGATTCCAGCTCTGATTTGAACTCTGACCTTTGGTGCTCCTCTCTCATCATCTGCTCCCGTTTGTCGGCCTCCTTGTGCTGCAGCTGCTCTCTCTCCTTCTCCTGCTTCAGCCTCTGCTCCCTCTCCTTCAGCACCTTGTCTCTGTGGACCTGCAGGGCCTCCTGACGCAGGTGGATCTGCTGGCGCTCCTTGGCCCTCTGAGCCTCCAGGCGCTGCTGCTCCTGCTGCTGCTCGTAGGCCGACTTCACCCGCTCCACCTGGGCGTGCGCCTCGTGCTGTTGCTGCTGGGCGTCCTGATGCGGCTCCGGATGGAGACCCTTTGTAGAAAACAAATAGATGCAAAAGGACCAACATGTAGAGCAAAGGAAAAAAAATCAAACACACAGGGTTGCTGCTAATTTGAGACATAAACGTGGAGGTAAGGTATAATTCCTCCTTTGGGAAAGTTTAATAGATGAAAACGACAGCGTAAAACAATGAACATAACACATAATGAGCAAGCTGTCATCAATCAAAGAGGTAAACACTGAGGACAGGTTGTAATTTATTCCATCTCCTCTGGGATTTAAGATAAATCATTAGCACTACAATTTTAGCAGTAGCTGTGTCCCCGATATGGCAAGGACACATCTGACTAATTTATGATTACAAAATGTGTTGCTCAACTAAGCTATTTTGAAAAACAGATACAGAAAATTGAAGCCAGTTTAAGGTCCATTTTGAGCCTGTATAGGTAAAACTCAGTAGTCCAAACCAGTTCTGACCGGTTGTGGCTGGCGTCTCTGTCGGTCCAGGGCGTTCTCGTCCGGCTGTTCCTGTTCTGGCTGCTCCTCCTCTTCCTCCTGCTGCTCGTCCTGTGGTTGGTCCGGGTCTTCCTCCAGCTTCTGAGGCTGTCCGGCTTGAGCCATCTCCTCCTCTGCCAGCTCCCTCCTCCTCTCAGCCTCTCCCTCTCCATCGTCCTCTTTGTCCGACACAGTGTGCTGGGATACGGTGGGGTGGGACTCGATCTCGGGCTGGGCATGCGTGTCCCTCTCTTGATGGTTCAACTGAGGACAAAGAAATAATTAGATTTGTACGTTTCTATACTTACAGTATGCATTTTATCTTGATAATAAAGTGATCCCAAAGAATCCCACATTACCATGGACTCTGTGTCCTGATGTTCCTGGTGGTGGTCCTCATGGGCGGGCTCCTCTCTCTGTGGCTGTTCCAGTATTGTGGCCCGTTGGGCTTCATGGATATGGGACTCGGGTGCTACGGCAGCTGCTTGCTGCTGCTGCTGGGGGACAGGGTTTTGATCAGGCTGTCTCAGATTTGCTGCCCTGTTCAGGGAATCCCTCATCTGCTTGTATTCATCCACCTGCACCTAAAGGGAACAACATACACAGGTGGAAGTGTAAGAGGGGAAATCCTGAGAAAATCATGTGATGCTGCGAGATTCTCAAAAAATTCCTTTAACATGTGAACCTCTGGGATTTGTGACAGAAAAGGCTGGATATCGTTTGGAAATTTTTAATAGAAGTGCCGATATGACACTCAAGTTATGGTATCTTAATGCTGAAACATTTAAACATGCTTTTCTACAAACCCCTTGTTTCCCATTTTAAAACTAGACTGAGACTTTAGCCTAGATTAAATACAGTCTCAAATTAGCTACATTATTTAGATATAAACAAACAAATATCTTACAGAAGCAAAACAAGACGCAAACAAGACCATAGGGCTGTCCTTGACCAAAGAAATTCTTAGTCGACAAATACTCATCCGTAAAAATGAGTTTCTCCACAAAGAATCAAACAAAAGCACCACTTTAAATTTAAAGTTTACCAGAGATGTGCTCATAAGTTTCTTAGAAATAAGTAATTCAACATGAAAAACGCATTAAAAAAATGACAATAGTCAACTAAGACCAAAAGGACGGAGGAGGGGTCAGTCAGCTCTACAAGACTATGAATCTGAACATTTATTCACTGCCAGCTTTTGGACTGTTTAAAATCATCTGTGCTATACAAACAGATTTCAGTCAGTTAACGGATAAAGGTACGCACATCCAAAAAACCCTCCAAGAAGTGCTGTACATTTCAATCTGTACCGAAACAGTATTGAGGCTTGATACCCAGCCCTAAAGACAGATAAACATACTGTATGCTATTAAATGTGAGAATGTGTCAAATCAAATGTCCTCTAATGCAGAGGTCCTCAACTATTTAGAGTTGTAAACAGACGTTTCTACGCACCTCCCCCTGCTGATTTTTTGTGATTATTGTGACTGTTCTGATTCATAAATGTAGGCTAAATAAATAATGCTTAGTTTGTGATAACAATTTAGTTTAGTTTCAACAGGTATCACATAGGCGTTGTCCAATGTGCTGCAGGCACTGTGGATTTTTGATGCATTTCATGACTTTTTCTCTCCTTCTGACTTGCCGTAAATCCGAAACTCATGTGCTCGCACACTTTGACTCCCACAAACACACTCAATAAAATCTATTCTGAGGCCAATTATATCACTGGTACAGGCAATGTGATGTAAAACCATTCCCCAGTCCGAAATATGTTATTTTTGTTTTTTCTCCACAACCATCTGGCGACCTCCGGTAATTATCTCGCAACCACGCTGGGGGTCCTGACCCCCAGATTGAGAACCACTGCTCTAATGTATGGTAAGCATAAACAACTACCACACAAGTAGGTTACAGCCATTATTCAGAAACATTATCTAGGAGCCACATATTCAACTGCATCTGGAGTAAAACATTTTTTTAACATTCTCCATTTCCTGTGGCGATAATAATATTAAATTGAGCATCCAGTTTAGGACACCATCCTTTATAGGCTACACACACTTACACTTTCTCACCAGGCCGGAGGGTTAAATTCTAAAAATTCTTTCTAAATTCCTCTCCTCTCTCTTTATCACGCTCCACTCCCTCCATTATATCTTTCTGGCTGATTGGCTGGAACGTGCTTTAGATGTACTGCTCTGACAGCCCTGACTAAACCAAACCCCTGGAGTGAAGGAAAGAGTTGTGTGAATGTGTGTGTGTGTGTGTGCCCGTCCAACCAGAAGCACTGACGGAAAGCAGGACAGGCTTTAAAAAATAAATTAGCAAATGCAGACAGACAGAAAGAGAGAGAGGAAAAGAGAAGAAGAGTGAGTGAGTATCTATTAATGCAGACAGAGAGGAGGGAAGTCTTTCAAACAAATGAGCACAACGCTGTATATTCAATAAACCATTCGGGCATTTCAAAGGTCAGTCTCAGGGAGAAACAGCTGATCTAATTACCCAAAAACCAAGCAACACCTCGGGCATCTTTCCTCTTCTCTACGCAGTCGGATGCAATAAACATTGTTCTGCTTTGAGAAGGTTGAAGTAAAGGTTAAAGTACGGGTGAGAGGAATGCAGAGCAGTTTTCAAGTATGACCTTGTCTTTCATCCGCTCATTCAGACTATTGACAAACTGTACACCATCACCTGGCTCTTTCACTCCATCAACACCGCCCTCGTCTCTGTAGCTCCGCTGCTAACACGCTAAACTCACATTAAAATGCAACTCGCCAGCCTTTCTATATGTCAAAATCATAATACGTGACCAAAATACTTGAAATGCAGCAATTCAGCATCAATCAGCTGCTGTATATTCAGAGTAAACAATGAGACTGCATCTCTACTGCTGCTGCCGTCTTACCTGAGCTGCAGCCAGCGCACTCTTGTGGTCTTCCAGTGTCAGTGCGAGCTGGCTGTGGGCCGACTTCAGGTTCTGATGCTGAACCTGGACACACAACCAAACAAAGCATTAATGAGCCATTTATCTTTATGTAAGGCTCACATTATACTACCCAAAATCTGTCATTTAAAGTCAAATTTAAGATAAGACAACATGTGTTTTTTCCCAATTTTACTGGCACATGACTGTGACTGACAAGTGAGAAAGGCAGATAGCACACATTTTATGTTTCTTTATACTAAAAGAAAGTTGATAGATATATATAACATAGAGTGAATTGAATACAACAGGTTTAGTCTCACCTGTGCATCCTGTAGCTGTGTGTGAATGTCATGGTGAGCTTTCCTCAGCTGCTTATTTTCCTCCCTCAGGTTATATACGTTATCTGCCATCACAAATAGAAAACACATCAACAGAAGGCATAAATGCATCTAAACAGGAAACAAGAACAATATTTCTACCACTTCAGACGTGCAGTATTTTAAGTCAAACTGGAGACAAAGTAAGAATGTTTAATGATGACACCACTAAAGAAGGTAGGGCTGTCCTCGTCCAAAGAAATTCTTGTCTACTAACACCCATATGAGTTTGTCGACTAATCTATTAGTTGATTTAATTGACAGATCTGTAAAACTGAGTTTCTCCGCAAAGAATCACACAAAAGCACCACTTTAAATCTTGTGTTTACCAGAGATGTGCTCCTAAGTTTCTTAGAAATAAGTCATTCCGCATGAAAAACGCATTAAAAAATGCCTAATCCACTAAAGACATCTTAGTTGACAGAGACCAAAACAACCTATTAGTCGACTGCTCGACTAAGAAGGGGCAGCCCTAACAGAGAGCTACACTACAATGATACTACTGTATGTATTTGTGTGTAGCTGAGTGGTGTTTAAACACAGTTACATTTCTGTGTGTGACCACTCTGTCTGTACCTTTGAGGTGGGAGACCTCTGACTCTTTGACCTGCTGCAGTTTCTCGTAGTTGTCTTTGTGTTCGTCCAGCAGCCGGTTGTGGTCCTCGCCCTGGACCTGGTGCACCTCCTGCAGATCGTAAAACTGCTTCTTCAGGTCGTCATGCTGGTTCTGACAGAGAGGGAAGACCACTGTCATTAATATAAACACACTAAACACATTTTCATCAAAGCAGAAGTGAAACCATTCCCCCAAATTTAACCCAAAGAAGGAAGGATGTAGTTTGGTGAGGGAGAGTGTGTGTACAAGAGAAAACAGGAAGAAGGAAGGTTAAATATGAGGATGTATGTGTTAATGACAAGAGGAAGGAAACCTGTATTATAATTATTTATACCTTTAGCATCTGATGCTGCACTTGTAGAGAGTTGAATCTGCTGTTGGAGTCTTGCTGTTTGAGCATAAAAACAAGAGTTGTGGAAAAACTTTCAGCAGTTATTGAGAGAAATTAAACTAATGACTAGTTCAGGCTTACTGGTAATAACAGGCATAACAGATAATGGTGAAGAGATGAATGATAGTGGCAGTTATTTAATAAAGCAATGCCGACAGAAAACAATGGAGGACGGGTGATAATAGACACTATGTAATAGTTTATAAAAGTAAGTCCAAATATGTATTTTAAATGATGATACTTAGTCATAGCAGAGGTGGTAATTGTGTGGCGGAAACATACCTTCTCCTTATTCAGTGACTGTTGTGTGTCAAGCTTATAAACCAGATAATCTAGAAAACAGAAACAGCACAGGTCAATCTTGTTTTCATAGAAAATTTTAACCAATGTGATGGAAAGTTGTGTGTCAACTTGAGACATAACTTGCTTTTGATGGAGAAAAAGTACAACACTACTCACTGATTAAGACTTATATAAGCATGAACTTCATTCTGATGCCTTGTAAACTCCAAAAAAAACCTCAAATCATTCACAAAAGTGACACACCCTGTCCCTGAATCACAAGTCTTCTTACACATCATTATCTTGTTGCAAAATAAAATACCCACATTGTTAAACTTCTACACAGATCAGCTTCTGCAGGTGGTGTTGTGAAAATGTTTAAGGTGAGTAAAAACTAAAAAAAGAATGACCCTTAAACTTGTTTAATACTTGTATTACATTACATCTCATTAAAATTCCTTTGCACATTACATTTATTTAGCAGATGCCTTTTGTTCTACAGATGATATGCAGTCTCAGAATGAAATATGAATTTCCCAAAGCTCCTTTTAATGGGGATATACCTCAAGAGCAAAAATTGAGCATACAGTAGATGTTATTTTTCTCACCTTCTTTGGCCTTTTTGTGCTCTAACCTCTCCTTCTGAAGAGACTTCTCTAACCTGGAGCGATGCTCGTACACCACTGGATATAAAAAAACAGAGATGGAGAGAGAAAACACAGAGGTTTAGTGAGCGGTTTGAACTCTGTTTGGGCTGGGTGGAAGGTAAACTAAACAAAAAGAGAGCTGTAATACAAATATTTGCACTCAGCACAAAACACATGCACTCACAAAATGTTTAAACATTCATTTTTATAGAGAAGGACAGAAACAGGATGTGCATTTTATGGTTGATATGAGAGCCAGGTGGGACATTTATTCCACCAGACTGTGATCTCAGATCAAAATGTAACTTAAAGCCAGATTTGTCAAATATTTAATACTCTTATCAACATGAGAGTGGGCAAATGTGATTGCTTTTGCAAATGTATGTATAAATGTATTATTGGAAATCAATTAACAACACAAAACAATGACAAATATTGTCCAGAAACCCTCACAGGTACTGCATTTAGCATAAAAAATATGCTCAGATCATAACATGGCAAACTGAAGCCCAACAGGCAACAACAGCTGTTAGTGTGTCAGTGTGCTGACTTGACTATGACTTGCCCCAAACTGCATGTGATTATCATAAAGTGGGCATGTACAATCACACATGTACAAAAGCTAGTTATGCTTTATACATTCAAAAGTCATCTTCACATCTAAACAGGAATTTGTTCGCCATTATGAACGGTATTCTCACACAGTACTATTTCCAACTCATTCACAAAGTAGAGAAAGTAAGATTTTATGGCCACCTGGTGTCATTCAATATTCTCTTATTGTTTTATGTGAAGCATTATGTAACTTTATTTTGACAAGTGCCAAGTGACAATAATAGTAACTCCCATTAACACATTGGTAATAAACTCTCTGTGGCCCTAACCTCAGTTCATTTGTTCAAGACATGTATTATCTCACTACTTCAATATGTAAATACCACCAACTCTAACTTCACAATTTAACAACGATCTATTCTGGCACTAATCCCTTGTCGTGGGCCAGCCTCTGACTCTTCCTCCACTTTCTTACATGTCCTTCTCTGTGACTCTCCTGCGGTGGTTTTGGGGGGCTGGGCAGTCGAACTGATGATGTGGCTGTTCTTCCTTCTGAATGCCAACTCAACAGATTCCAGGATAAACTGTCAGGGACACGATCTCGTAATAATGTCACGAGGATAACAAAACTGAGAAAGGTAAAAGAGTGTATAGAGAGAAGCAAATGTGGGCACAGAGAATTACCAAAAAAAAAAAAGAAAAAAGAAATGGAGAGTGAAACAGGGGAAAGCTCCGGGTTAAGATAAACAGACAAACCAGGAGAGACTGAAGGGAAAGAGACAGTCAGAGAAACACCCACACTGTAAGAGAGACAGACTTGTTATTATGGTAACTAATGGTTACCAAAAATAATAAAGGATAAACATTAAAGATTTCCACTCCTGTGTCCTTCATAGACATTTCCCTGCCCCAATCGTTTTTCAGCCATTTCACCCTCAGCTTCTGTTGACAAACTATTGCACTTCATTTGAAATCCTCCTTCAGCCCAGCTGATGTAATACCCTCGACATTTTTATTAGAAGTTTGGAATGTGGTCACCCCGTCTGCTCAATACAGTGAGCACATCCCTTTCTACCGGCTGTGTCCCAGACAGCCTCTTCTCAAAAAATCCTGGCCTTGATCCCTCCTTTTACAATATCCACAGACTGGTTACCAAACATCGGCCAAAATCTGAGAAAAGACAGTTTCATTACAGCCTCTGGGAGCCCCGTCACGCAGTGAAGGTTTTAGGAAAAAATCATAGCACAGAAACTTTCTCCCTTCTCAAGAGTCACACATGACCTTTTTAATGAATGCAGATGCTGGAGATGGCTCCATTCTCATTTTGCTAGACTTAAAGTGCAGCCTTGAGACTTGATGCAGTGGATTGTGGCATCTTGACAAACAGATTTCAGCAACCAATTTTGAAATTGGTGACAGTTTCTCCTCTTTAGCCCCGACAACATGTGGAGCACCCCAGGGTTCGATTCTAGGACCTATCTTATTTTCTTTGTATACACTTCCCCTTGAGTCGCATCACACGCAGACATGGTGATGCATTTCATCGTTATGAAGATGAAATCTCCCCATAAAGCCCAATCCTGTCGATAGTTAAATGTCTAGCAGATGTGAAATTATGTTTGTCCACAAAGTTTCTTCAATTAAATTCAGAAAAAAATTAGATTATTTTCATCGGATCAGAAAACTCAATGCAAAGATCGAGAAATATCTTGGTGCCATTGCTAACAACATCAAGTCTGTACTCAAAAAATGTAGGTGTATTTACTGTTTTTTTGACTCAATTTTGATATATCTTATTGGCAGTTCATCCAATCCTGTTTTTATCATCAGATGTTCCGTTTCAATTTTATTTCTGTATCTTTGTTTTTATTATTAGTAATTGTAACATTATTTTTGAATATTTTTTTATCAAACCAACATTTATTTCATTTTGATAATCAATTAAATTCATTTGAGTAATTTTGTAAGACATAAAAGTCACAATTCTCTGCTTCCAGCTTCTTAAATGTGAATATTTTCTGGTTTCTTTACTCGTCTGTGACAGTAAACTGAATATCTTTGAGTTGTGGACAAAACAAGACATTTGAGGATGTCACTTTCTGACATTTTATAGACCAAACAACTAATCAAATCGACTAAAACAATCATTAGTTGCAGCCCTAAATATGTCTAACTTGAAATGTGTGACTATATAGATACTGTAATCAGTGAGCCTTCAATGGAAGCTGCCCTGACCAGTTTTCAGTGTTGACAATACAAAGATTTACGAGATGTATAATACTATTACGTCACATCATACGACGACTTGTTTCTGAAGTAACATGTGACTTTCCAGTTTAACAATTGTTAAAAAAAGGCTAAATCCAACAAACTTCAAACAAGCAGCTTTCCAAATGATTTCTTTTGATGCGAACTGACTGCATGAATGTCTTCAAACCTCTCTGAGCTTTATCAGATGGACGTCCGGATACAGGAGATTAGGGAGGTTTTATTCTCCCGGTTGGAGAGGCTGTGTCTGTACCCTCTCAGCACGGAGAAGTGCCAAAGATGAAGCCATGTTGCTCTGAGCTCAGGCCACTCCACACACACACACACCCTGTCTCTAGGGGACAACATGGACAGGCAGGGCAACAGCTACAAAGAGGCTACAGTCTAAAAAAGGTCATTTGAATGTGCATTTGAATTATTAAAACCCACTAACAGCGCCACAGGGCAAAGTCATAATTTACATAGTACATTTCATGCATAAACTCACTGTGCCTCACATAAACAACTATTTATAAAACATAAGAGGAGAAGGTAAAGTGAGGAGAATAAATAAATAATAATATTATTTTTCTTTGTTTCTTGTTCAGGCTACTATGCACAGACACTTCTTCAATATAATACAAATATTATATACTAGCTGCAAAGATCTGTATCACCACCTGCTGGTGTCTCAGAGACCTCCAGTCATGAATGAATGTTCCCACTGTAAAATTCACTCAGAGTACTATTCCTAAAAACAAGTAACAACATACCCTAGACCTTCCAAACACACTGATCTACTTTACACCGACCCTTATCTCGTTCAAAGCTCAATGCGCAAGGGAATGAACATTTATTGTTTGGGGGGGTTTCCCCTTAGACCAATGAAGCATTTCACTCAAGGTGTGGTTAAAGTGTATCAGCAGAGCGAGAACAAGGGAGCTCTCTATGGTGGTGACCTTTACTGGCCTACTGGTTTAGATGTGGAGAAGACTGGATTGGTTAGATTTTGCCGAACCGGCGTGCGCCGTGAATACTATCACAAAAGGAAATGAGCTCCAAGTGTCGCGTTTGTGTGTGAACACCCACCCTTGTGTACACACATACAAACACAGGACACCAGTTCACTTAAGAAGGAAGTGAGATTCAATACAGATCTTTAAATTTGATTATTTTATAAACATAGAAGATTATAAAAACAGGATTAAGGACTATTTGAACATCGAATGTACTTGTTCTGTTCCTGAGCTACAATGCTAATACATTGATTGATGTAGTTTTGCGGTTTGTTTTAAGTCTGTTACTTCTCTCTCTTTTATGTGAAATTTCTTATGTTGTTTTTTTAACATTTTGTTGTTTTGTTTTTAAAGGTGATCTAAATGGTAAAATGGTAAAAGGACTGCATTTATATAGCGCCTGTCTAGTCTTCTGACCACTCAAAGCGCTTTACACTACATGTCAGCATCCACACACACATTCATACACTGAGGCTGCCATGCAAGGTGCCAACCTGCCCGTCAGGATCTAATCTAAATACTCAATACTCACACATGGCACAGCATTCGGGAGCAATTTGGGGTTAATTATCTTGCTCAAAGACACTTCGACACGTGGATTGGAGGAGCTGGGGATCGTACCGCCGACCTTTTGATTGGTGAAGGACTCGTTCTACTTTTGAGTAGCATCCATATAGCAGAAAACAACTACCGGCGATGATATCGCGGAAGCATAGTACCCACCCTGAGGTTCCCCCCCAAGCCCAGGTTAACACTGTTAGCACCGCTAGCTGCGAGGCCAGGACTCCCACGAAAAAGAGATTTTAAATCAAGATCAAGATTAACTTTATTGTCATTCATGCTATTCACATGGCGAATGCACAGCAAAATGAAATTACGTTGCATCTGGTTCACAAGTCTAATTAAAAAAAAGTGCTAACGAGTAAACGTAATATGTTTATTATGTAAATATAGATAAGATTTTAAAAAATTCACATCTAAGATAAAATTGCACGTATTGGGAATATCAATGGGACTATCTTGGAAAAATAAAGGTTAAAAAATTAAAAGAAATTGCAGATCTTTACAGAGTCCTTCCACTAAGATATTTCTATTTACAGGTTCACCCCACAGCTTTCATTGCACTACAGCTCAAACATGTACTGCAACATACATTACCGTATAGCCTATACACCGATCAGCCATAACATTATGTCAGCATGGGCACCCTGACCGGTCTAAGGGTTCGCAGCCCCATACGCAACAAACTGCGATGCACTGTGTGTTCTGAAACCTTTCTATCAGAACCAGCATTAACTTTTTCAGCAATCTGGTCTACAGTAGCTCTTCTATTGGATCGGACAACACGGGCCAGCCTTCGCTCCCCACATGCATCAATGAGCCTCGGGTCTGACCCTGTCGCCGGTTCACCGGTTTTCCTTCCTTGGACCACTTTTGGTAGGTCCTGACCACTGCAGACCGGGAACATCCCACAAGAGCTGCAGTTTTGGAGATGCTCTGACCCAGTCGTCTAGCCATCACAATTTGGCCCTTGTCAAAGTCGCTCACATCCTGACGTTCAAAGTTCAAAATGTTCACTTGCTGTCTAATATATCCCACCCACCGCCAGGTGCCATTGTAACGAGATAATCAATGTTATTCACTTCACCTGTCAGTGGTCTTAATGTTATGGCTAATCGGTGTATATCACAGTCATAGGTCTTACGTTTCATATTGTAGTTTCATGAGTTTATTTCAATTTTCTTTTATGTTTAGCTTTCTCTCATAGGAGCAGGGAGGCCAAACTGGTGCACCAAAACAGTATTGTGGCTTTTTAAACTTCCTCCTCTCATAGTAATTCCTGTGGCTTTCTGTCTACCTCCTACTAGTAAATATAACCCCCACAGGTACCTTTATACCCAAACCATACTTATAAATAGATAGAAATTGTCGATTTATTTTTTTTAACACGAATGGTTACTCAGCAGACGAAGGCTGGGTGGTGCGAGTTTCCACAGTTCATACAGGTGGGAACCCGGCAAGAAACTCCCTTCCTCATCAAACAAATAATGGACTTCAAGATAAAGCAGAGATTTGGACATTTGAGACCCCTGACCCAACAATCTTACAAAAGTGAGTGATTTAGTTTTAATATTCATTATGAGCTTCTGGTTTATGTTCTGAATGTAGACAGCAAAACATGAACGTTTCATTAAGTACAAAAAAAATTCCAAATTCCTGGAGAGAGTAAATCTCTAACTCAAAGAACAATAGTATTTATTTTGTCTCATGGATAAAAACAAACCAAACTGTTGAGACAAGAGCGCTCATTAAAATAAACAGTTGGGGTTGTAAAAAAATATTACAACACTCATTTACAGAAGGCTGTAATTATTCCATTTGATTAATGTTTTGCAAATGACAGCTAAACAATGATACGTCTGTGTGTGTGTGGGTGTTAAATCACAGGGACACATTTGTCAGAGTGCATGCAAAACCACAAAGTGCCAGTTGATCCCTTTAAATGACAGACAACGGCCAGCCTGTGGTTTTCTAGTGGGCAACAGTGAATCAATACAGATGGCTCACGGCCCCCAAGGCTATGGTCACCTCTAAATATAGGGCACAAAAAACAGCAATCAACAGTCTGCCGTGGATATCAAGTGGCCCGGGCCTTGTGATTGACTGAATGATCCATCGCTTCACAATGCAAGTAACTTGGGTGTGGTGCACAAGTTGAGGGATACAAATGGAGTTAAGCATTCAAAGTGTCACATTATACTGTCACGCTCTGTGTTTCTGGATACAGCAGCTTTGCTGCAGCTTTGTGAAAAAAACGAAATAGGAGCCATTTGTATAACGTCGACCTGAAATTGGTACTAAAAGAAGCTGGTAAGCTCGAGGAAAACAGATATTCAATGGAGGTGGGATTTGTACAATGCCTTAGTTGAGGTTTGTTCTTTCATCTTGTTAAATGTGGGACAGCTGTCCGCCCCCCAACCAACTAGCTTTGTCTTAGAAATGAACACAAGAAAAAGTACGAGGTAAAAAATTACACATTATCATATAGCTGCACAGCTATGACGTCAGATTTACTGTTTAACAATGCTTCACATGACAACAAAACAAACACAGGCCTATATGTGCATGCATACTTTTACAAACATGAGAAGTAGCTTCATGGTAGGTCTGCTGGACCAAGCCGTGGACGACATGAAGACATGACTGCTGGTTTAGGTGGATCAAAGGCTGCATTAAAGTAGTGGGCTTAAACCCTGACCCACTATTTGACTCCATGATGTGGGCGCAAACCTTGTTCTGAATAGCTGAAGCAACGAAGGAGCGGGTTCTCCGCCCATCTGTTAATTTTAAACTCATGGCATGGTGGCATGACACATAACCTCACATCCTGTCAGGGCGCAGCAGAGTGCGTTTATATGGGGGGAGTAAATCTGTGAGGGTTACTGTAGGACAAGATGGTTTAATCGTTTTTGTAGAGTGGGGGCACGCAAGGAGCTAAAAGTTTGGTTTTTAATAGAAACATCCTGCTGGTAATACAAGGAGACAGTCTACTAATGTGTTACTAATTTACAAACACGGCAATAAAGCAAATATATTAGTCCATTAGCTAATGATTTTCAAATGTGAATGTAACAGTTTTTACTGGCAGTAGTCAAAATGTGTCATCACTGTGTAACTAAATAACTGGTGACTCAACAGATCTTTACAATGCAGGTATCTCATCATGTTTTGAAGTGCCGCCAGATCCTGTAAAATAACAATCTCTGATCCAAAAGCAAACAAACTGGTCACATCCTCTGTAGGAGCTATTTCTTTGTTATTAGTATTTAGTTGTCATTTTACTAATAATAAGTATTGTTTGATTAATTATTCTAGATGTTTACTTTATTTAGACTTTTTTGCGTAATTTGTTTTGTTTATGAATTAGGTAAAAACTGTGGACACCCGCGGTTCTATAGGTAGGAAGGCAGGTAGGACCAGCATACACCTGGGTGAGCTTATGATATTGTTTTACACCAGAACAAGAGAGGCAGCGACATCCATGTTTTCATTGTGCTTCATTTGCTTTCCTTTTGGGAAAACAAAATCATCAGAAACACATTCATTTTGCATGGACAATGGAATCTTTTGCCTGCGTAAACCACTTCCCCATGGTGCGTCAGTGGCCCTTTGATTTACGTTTGATTTTGATTTTTCCGACAAATGGCCACTACATCCTCCATCAGATTTAGAAAACACAGGACTGGAACTAGAGCTGAAACAAATATTTGATTAATTGATAAGTAGATCGACAGAAAATTGATCCTCAACTAGTCTGATTATTTATTAATTTCAGTCATTTTTCCAGCAAAAATACCAAACATTCCACAGTTGTAGCCTCTCACTTGTGAGGATTTGCTAATTTTCTTTTGCTCAGACAAAACAAGCTTGTTGAAGACATCAACTTGGGTTTCAGGAAATTGTAACAGACATTTTACATAATACTATTAGTATTTTTTTTATGGAAATAACAACAACAACAACAACAACTAGATATAATTTATCAATGTTTATGCTGCAATAATAGTTTGTTTACATCAGTAATGTATGTAAACATGGGACTAAAACATTTGCAAAACACACAAAATAGTTTTTCTTATATCTCAAGTTCAAAATATTCAATGACAAATAGAGTTATATGGTAAGGCCTACACTGTTGACAGACTAGAAAAGACAATCCAAAGTGTTACAAACAATACTCCAGTATGCAAACAACTCACATTATCAGGATGGTGCAGCACCCAGCTGGCTAAACCCTAAAATGGTTTTAAAAGCAAGCCAATACTGCGTGTAACAAGTGTAACACCTTAGCTTGAAACCAAGGTGACTGTGCCCTCTTTTCCTCCTCCGTTCCTCCTGCCGTGGCTGACAGGAGCAGATGTTCTGGCTGACCTCATGACTTTATAATCTGTATACTGTTGAGGTGAGCCTGGGGACACAGTGACTACAACCAGGTGTGTGTGTGTAGGCCTATGTGTGTATAGCCTCCAGTCAGCAGTAAACCTGACTTCTGGGTAGTGTGGGGTCTAATTTCAGTCTTACAGTCTAGGCCAGGGGTCTGCAACCTGCGGCCACGGAGCCACATGCGGCTCTTTAGCCCCTCTCCAGCGGCTCCCCATGGATATTTCAAAAGTTAGTGGAAATGAATTATTGTTTTTTTTTGTTTAAATTTTCAATTTTATTTATCATTGTTGTAGGTCTATGGTACGACGGTAAGAAAGTCATAATATTACGAGAAAAAAAAGGCGTAATATTATGAGAATAAAGTCAGAATATATGATATATATATATATATATATATATATATATATATATATATATATATGTATAGTAGTATAGTAGTAGTAATTTTACGTGTAATTTTTTTTTTTTCTCGTAAAGTTATGACTTTATTCTCGTAATATTACGACTTTTTTCTCTTAAAGTTGTGACTTTATTCTCGTTATATTACGACTTTTTTTCTCGTAAAGTTATGACTTTATTGTAGTAATATTATGACTTTTTTTTCTCGTAAAGTTATGACTTTATTCTCGTAATATTACGACTTTCTTTCTAGGAAAGTTATGACTTTATTCTCGTAATATTACGACTTTTTTTCTCGTAAAGTTATGACTTTATTCTCGTTATATTACGACTTTTTTCTCGTAAAGTTATGACTTTATTCTCGTAATATTACGACTTTCTTTCTAGGAAAGTTATGACTTTATTCTCGTTATATTACGACTTTTTTCTCGTAAAGTTATGACTTTATTCTCGTAATATTACGACTTTTTTTCTAGGAAAGTTATGACTTTATTCTCGTTATATTACGACTTTTTTCTCGTAAAGTTATGACTTTATTCTGGTAATATTATGACTTTTTTCTCGTAAAGTTATGACTTTATTCTGGTAATATTATGACTTTTTTCTTGTAAAGTTATGACTTTGTTCTGGTAATATTACGACTTTTTTTCTCGTAAAGTTATGACTTTATTGTAGTAATATTATGACTTTTTTTTCTCGTAAAGTTATGACTTTATTCTCGAAATCTCAGATTTTTTCCCCCTCAATGTGGCTGCAAATGTTTTTTTTGCCTAAAATGGCTCTTTTGATAGTAAAGGTTGCCAACCCCTGGTATAGGCATATGCAAAAAATCAGACCTGTCCAGCCAAATTAACTCTCTGTTGAACTTTACAGCTCCATCTGCTCAGACCTTAACCTGGTTTACCACAGGATTAGGCCACCTCAGGTGATAGGTCAAAGACAGGCTCTTGGTAAATCACTGCTTGGCTATACAATGTAGTTACAGTCTGGTTAGGTCAGATGGCAGACAGACAGTTAGAGTGGAGTCATTCTTGCATTTCTACACAAACTTTCAGCTGTGTGGCATTGTTTACTACAACCACCCACTGTTCTCACGCTCAGCTCTGTCACCTTAAAGGTCCCATATTGTAAAAAGTGAGATTTTCATGTCTTTTATATTATAAAGTAGGTTTAAGTGATATATAAATACTATGAAAGTATCAAAAACACTCAATCCACGGAGAAACACACACAGCCCCGTATTCAGAAATTGTGCGTTTGAAACAAGCCGTTAGGATTTTCTGTCCATTTGTAATGTCACAAATATACAATATTTAGACCATTTCACAGTTTTAAACGTAAACATACTAAATGTGTCCCAGTTTATTTCCTGGTTGCAGTGTATGTGAATGACATCAGCTGACAGGATGTAAACATGAACTCAAGCTGTTGCCTAGCAACGCAATTCTGTGAGCAGCTGTGGAGCTGTAGAGCAGGTTGTCCACCAATCGGAAGGTCGGTGGTTCGATCCCCGGCTGCTCCGGGTCACATATCGATGTGTCCTTGAGCAAGACACTTAACCCCAAAAATTGCTCCCAAAGGCATAGCGGTGTATCGGTGTGTGAATGAGCATTTAGATTAGATCCTGATGGGCAAAGTTGGCACCTTAGTAGCCTCTGCCATCAGTGTATGAATATGTGTGTGAATGGGTGAATACTGACATGTAGTGTAGAGCTCTTTGAGTGGTCGGAAGACTAGAAAAGCGCTATATAAATGCAAGTCCAAGTCCAATTCTGTTGCCATTCCGTTGAAATGCGCAAAAAAAACGGAGCGAAACAAGCCGTTAGAATTTCTGTCCATTTGTGATGTCACAAATATACAATATTTAGACCATTTCACAGTTTTAAACGTAAACATACTAAATGTGTCCCAGTTGATTTCCTGGTTGCAGTGTATGTGAATGACATCAGCTGACAGGATATAAACATTGAGTCAAGCTGTTGCCTATAGCAACGCAATTCCGTTGCCATTCTGCTAAAACGGAGCGTTTCAGACAGAGGGTGAATACAGGTATATTCAGGCAGACGTTAAAAGATGAAAAAAGATGTTTTTTGAACATTAAAGCATGTAGACATGTTCTTAGTAGAAACCCAAAATACAAACATGAACCTGAAAATGAGCATGACATGTCCCCTTTAACAACCTTCAGTCCCTGTGTGTTTACCTTGGAGCTGAGCCGAGAGCGACTCTTGGTGCTGCTGGTACTTCAGAGCCATCGCCTCGGTCCTCCTGAGCTGTTTGTGCACCTCGTAGGAGATCATCCCCCCGTACATGATCCCGCAGACCACGGTGACCAGCAGGAGACACTGGAAGATCCTCCGCTGCCTCCGGGAGCACACCCCGCTTCCCATGTTGGACCCGCACCCCTCCCCGCTGTCTGCGACAGAAAACCCCGTCTCTGCTGCTGCAAACTTCAGATACAACTCCAACTTTTTTTTACCTCCACGAAGAAGAAGCACCTCCTCTCCCCTCACTCCCCGAGCATTTCCACGGCAGAAAAACACGAGCTAAGTGCTGATAATAAACATTATTTTCGCACATCCACGACTCTCTCCACTGTGACTCTTCAAAGTAGCAGCTCAGATTTTTTTTCCCTCAAACTCGCTGCTCTGCTGCACAGATGCAACACAATCCGAGGCTTTAAGATGTCAACTTTTCAATCCAAAAAGAAGCTTTTAAGGGGAAAAGTAAAAAAAACTCAAGTCCCAGACGAGGCCTCCATAGCACCTTTAACTTTAGTTACGTGTCAACCCAGCAGCTGCCTGCCATCGTACTACAACTGTGGAGAGGAAGTCCCTCCTCCCAGAAACATCATGAATTTCCCTATTCCCGCCCTCAGAGCGATACATTGTATCAATTGGTCGCCAGAGAGTTCCATCATCAAACAGCAGCTAGAGGCGGTTTCCTCATTACAGAGACCTGTTGTTGTGATGCTGTTATTTTTACATACTGTGCAAATACAAAATATAGCTATAGGAATATTATATAATGTAATAAAATACAGTATGCCACCCTATGATTTCATTCATTTTCATTTGTTTTCATTTCAAAATTTATTTCGAACATGTAGAATACAAAATACAACTTTTTTTCTCGTAAAGTTATGACTTTATTCTGGTAATATTATGACTTTTTTCTCGAAAAGTTATGACTTTATTCTGGTAATATTGTGACTTTTTTCTCGTAAAGTTATGACTTTATTCTGGTAATATTATGACTTTTTTCTCGTAAAGTTATGACTTTATTCTGGTAATATTGTGACTTTTTTCTCGTAAAGTTATGACTTTATTCTGGTAATATTATGACTTTTTTCTCGTAAAGTTATGACTTTATTCTGGTAATATTATGACTTTTTTTCTCATAAAGTTATGACTTTATTCTGGTAATATTGTGACTTTTTTCTCGTAAAGTTATGACTTTATTCTGGTAATATTATGACTTTTTTCTCGTAAAGTTATGACTTTATTCTGGTAATATTATGACTTTTATATTATATTTTTAAATTATTTTTTTTTTTATCCCTCCTCTGAAAAACATCATACATTTCCCTATTCCCGCCCTCAGAGGAATACATTGTATCAATTGGTCCCAGAGAGCTCCATCATCAAACAGCAGCTAGAGGCGGTTTCCTCATTACAGATACCTGTTGTTGTAATGCTGTTATACATACTGTGCAAATACAAAATAACTAATATTAAGACATGAAAACGTTTTCTAAAATACAGTATGCATCCCTACAGATTCAGGCTAGTGATTCAAGACCCCTTCAAAATTTTTAAAAATACAATTTATGTAAATTATGCCTATTGGTAGAATTATTACATTGCAATCTGTTTATTTGAATTTTCTAATACAAAATATAACATTGGAATGACGTGATGTGCATCTCCCCAAAATATAGAATATAGGAATATATCAGCAAGTCATAGTAGAGTCATGAAGCTAAAAATACAAAAAAAGGACAAAAATATATTTTTTTAAAAATGACAAAAAAATAAGAATATATTAAAGAAATTAACTACTTGCAAAAGCCAAAATAGAATTAAGAAATCAAGGATTAATTAGGTAACGACATATGATACAATACCAAAAAATGGACAAAAATGAAAAAAAGAATGACAAAAAATTAGAACATATTTAAAAAATGATTAAATATGTACAAAAGCTAAAACAACATGAAGAAAATGAGGATTAATAAAAATTAAAATAAAGAGAGATGAACAAAATCTAAAATTTGTTCTGAGTGTGGAATGAATATATATATATTTATATAATTGTAACGTTTTGGTCACCCAAAAATGTCCTATTCAGCGCCGGTAATACTTTGATCCACCCTCTCGTGTCACGTCTGGTTGCAAAAAACCAAGATGGCGACGACCAAAATGCAGAACTCGAGGCTTCAAACCCATAGTCCACAAACCAAGGGGTGACGTCACGGTGACTACATCCACATTATACAGTCTATGCTAGCGCCATCACCTGGTCAAAAATTGTATTCGTTCAATTAAATTACTCAGAAGTTTTAATATTGACTTTGGATATATAAATGTGCAAAACAATCAACGATATACTCAAAGTGTAAAACGTTAGAAATTACTTTAATCATTCTATTTAGCTGTGATGATTGATTAATATCCATAGAAAATTATTTATTTTGCTCACAAATGTCTGATTTAAAGAAACGTGTGAATCTTTTTGTTTTTCTTCTCATAACAACAACATATCGTGACTGAGGATATACTGTATTTTGCAGTTTATTCAAGTTTTGTACAATATACATACACTTGTCATCATACATACAGTGGTTTTACATACAGTTAACATGATCAGTGAACACACCCTGGCACAACGTTTAGAATTACAATATAATTGGCCATGTACAGTTCATCTGAAAAATAGGACGTTATGCTTAAAGAGCAATACAATGTAACCATTAAAGTAAAAACTAGTCTTATAAATACTACAGGTTCTACTGTATACAGTAATAAATATGTACTTTTGTTGTGCTAGATTGAAAAAGTATATAATTTAAAAGGAATTGAAAAGGTTTCAGAATCGTGCAATACAAAAATAATTAGCAAAAATGTAATCTATTGGTGAAAAAATTTGACTCTAACTGCATACATTTGCAAATAAATTTATTTTTCAGTAAAAAAGGTCAGAAGAAATCCCCGAAATATCTACATAATCCACATTATTGCATCAGCTGACAGGCTAAGGATAGAAAGCCAGTCACGTTGTTCATTAATAACTATTTAATAACCATGATTTTCTAAAAACGTTGTTTAGATGCTACCAAATGAATTGTATATTTCACATTTTTATATGCTACGCGTGCGAGCCAGCTCGTCATGGGAGAATTGAATCATGTCCACACTGTAATGAGGTAGAGGAAAGTACAGTCCTTTAGTTACGCAGCACCACACACACACTGTTTAACAACATTTGGCACAACATTGATGAGCTGTTAGTTTTGCTAATGATCCAAATGAACATCCAATAACTTGAAGTGCTCGTCATCAATAAGACTATTTGTTCCGTTTTATTTTTGCTCTGCTTTGTTGTATTTGTTTCGTGTTACTCTGTGAACAACCACAATGACGCTAATAAGAAAAAAAAAGGTGTTTTAAAAATAAATTTGACTTGACAAGTGTGTCTTCTCTGCTTTAAACGGACATGACAGAATAGAAACAAAATCATTTTGAGCCTACTTCAACAAGTCTTCAATAACATCCCATTGATGTTCCTATTCTTAGATCCATCTGAAAATCTATTATCAAACAGTCATGTTTAAATGATTAATGAATGTTTTTGAATGTCATGAAGAGGACGCTCTAAGGAGCACTTACAGAGGCATATTTTAGGAATAAGAGAAGGTAAAAAGAGAAAAAAGTTTCACCTCATTTTCTAAGAAAAACAGCGGCTTAAATAAATCAGTCAATATTTAAAAAATCTAACTTAATTTAAAAATAATTTAGTTTTGAAATGGATATACAGGACATTTATATTAAGACTGTATTTCATTTTAAAAAGGCACAAACAACGTCTTTCTCCAGGATAGAAGAGAGCTAGGACCACGAAAGCAGAGAAATGCAACGTCCTTTTGAAATAGAAAATGAGGCCCGTTATACACTTGTAGTCAAATGAGCATTATTCAGGTGGAGGGATGGCCCCCTGCTACTGCAGTACGTTCACATCACAATCACACAATCCGTCAGCTTCCTCTATTACTGTGCTCACGCAAACTCTGTATTTTATGGCACTCAAAAATACCAAATCAGGTAAGAAAACGTCAACCATGCATCCTAGTATAATACTGCAGTCCTCAGCAGTATTTACCCTGTCAGAGATGTATAAATGTAACAGGCACTTCATTCTTCCATAAAGCTTGCATTTGTGAAGAGACGTCTGGCATTAAGGTTCCTCCTCTGGGTGTGTCTGTATGGTCCCCAGTGGCCAATAAAAATACAGTTATTCCATCCAAAACTAAATCAAGTAATCCCAGTGGAGAAATTTATCAAAAATGAAAGCATTCATTACCAGGAACATATTTCATTGGCGCTAACTCGCCTGCCTAGAGAGAGAAATGTTACTAAAGTAGTACTTCATTTAACTAGTTGATCGCTGGTGTTGAGAAAAATGTATTCACCAGATCTTTTCTGTAGCGTTTCCTGTCGGTAAACCATACAAGTGTCGATCATGTTTGTCCTCTTAACAGCAGAAAATCAGACTACGGTATAACAGTGCACTGGAATCACCTGCTGGTACCTTCTACAATGCTTCTGAAATCTTCCCATATGTTGTTATGAGTAAATCCGTGACCACAAAGGATCCACAGAATGATCAAAAACAAACCGTAGACTGACCGGTCCATTATTGACTGTGCGGTCCATGTCGGTGTCCTATAACAAGGAGAGTTCCACTTCCTCACACAGCAGAGGCTGCACCTCTGGGATGCTGAGTAGCATGCTGCTTTTAGCCGAGTTGTTCTTCCTGTACATGATGAACTGGGCAGTCACCTGACTATAGGTTAAGGCTCAAAACACAAACAGAGTTAAACAATATTATCTTCTCTTAAATGTAATCAGTAAGCTCATATTCAGATTCAAGATTCAAGTTTTCACATGCAGGTATTATCAGAAGATAATAACTTGTGGCTGAACTGGTGATTTAAAAGGATACAAAGAAGTCGAGTATGAGGACTCCCAGGCTGCCGATGAGCCAGGCCAGATGTTTGATGATGAAGGTCTGTTTGGAGCCCTTCAGTGCAGGCAGGACCACGATGACGCTCAACCCGTACGTGCCGTTGCCCATCATGGCCAGGGCGAACAACAGGTACGAGGTGCCCTCCGTAGACTGTCGCTGGAACTGGAATGAATAGAGTTTTGTTAATGGACCAAACAGCAGGACCTGCACAGATGATAACCAACTATGAATTCATTCTACTAACACACTGTATTGTATGTGGCATGACACTGACTGGACATAGAATACATGACACAGATCTTTAGTTATTCTAAATGCAGTAGCTAACAAAAGTGTTGTTCAACACAAACAGCAGGAAGGATGTGTGTCCTGTCAGTGTAGCTGAAATACAATCATCACTTCTGAGAGCATCCATCCAATATTGTGAAACCAAACATTTTAACCTTGACTGAATAATGGAGTTTTTATACTCTGTTGTGCCTACTGAGTTCAATCTGCCTGCGCATAGGCTGGATCCAAACAATACTAGGAAACCAGCAAGTGTTTGCCAGAATAATACCGAAGATAAATAATAGTCAGATATTGTTGTTCTTTGTTCCACCAAACGGAATGACTCACGGCTTTCTGCTGAAAAAAAACAAGCATGTTTGAACATGTACCAATTTCTGCAGGGCAAATCTGACTTATATGATTTACGATAGTCAGGGAAAATGTGTGTGTGTGTGTGTGTGTGTGTGTGTGTGTGTGTGCCCATAAGTTTCTCTGGCACTAGCAGCACACTGAGACGATACCCTCTGGTGATTTAATAGCTGCAGTCGAGCCAGGATGTTTCTCCAGCACAACAGCACCATTGTCTTTGACGTCTGGTTCTTATTTTGACACACATACTGATATACACAAACACACAAATCCCACCTCCCCCTTCAAAACACACTCACAGTTCCTGTTTATGTCTGACATATAAATAAGTACAGTTTTACCTGAGGAATCTGTCCAAGATCTCCCGTCAGGATGGCACTGCTCACATGCAAACCAAAAAGAAAATCACAACAACAAGTTGCCACTCACATTTTTATAGAGCTGGGGGAAGCGGGAGCTGAGGTAGAAGATAGATGCCAGGTATCCACATATATAGCCAGTGATTTCCACCGATTTAGAGGTAGTCGGACTCTGGTGAAGATGAGAACACAGAGAGAGGTGACTACAAGAAGCAACAATGAAAATCTCGAGTCAAAAGTGAATTAATGTGTGTTCAATAAACCTGAAAATATCAGGGGAAAAAAACAACCCAAATTTGATTTATGAACATTTAAATCTGCAAACATACACACATTGATGCAAATATACACAGTACACGGCACACAATCTACCTACCTGGGTGTCTAAAGTTGCACTATTGTCTACGATGAGTTTGGGTAAAGCCAGGAGAACTAAGGTAGCAGCGCCACACCACATGAAGCACAGCCACTTCAACACAGGGCTTTCTAGAGCACGCACACAAACAGAACAAAGAACTGACAGTGAAGACTCCTTTACATATACAATACATACTGTCTTTACCTATTGTTTTACACTAGAAAAGTGACAGACATGATTCAATGTTTGCTGTATCAGTGATGTTACAAGTAGTCAGTAACAAAGACTGCAACTAATGATTATTTTCATGTCGATTAATCGATTAATTGTTTGGTCTATAAAATGTCAGAAAATGGGGAAAAATGTCAATCAGTGTTCTCCAAAGCCCAAGATGACGTCCTCAAATGTCTTGTTTTGTCCACAACTCAAAGATATTCAGTTTACTTTCATAGAGGAGTAAAGAAACCAGAAAATATTCACATTTAAGAAGCTGGAATCAGAGAATTGTCACATTTTTTTCTTAAAAAAAATTACTCAAACCGATCAATCTATTGTCAGTTGCCGATTAATTTAATAGTTGACAACTAAACGATTAATTGTTGCAGCTCTAGACAGCATAAAATAAAACAACATATACTGTATATACTGTATATGCAGGCCTGTGTGCAGCCTTGGATAAGCTTCAGCATGAATCATTAGGCACTTGTGCACTTTTTGGCTTCGGTGGTAACCACTCATCATAAGTACATAACAACTGGAACGGTCCCTGTCGTCTCTGAAGTCAGCAGGTGGGCTGCAGTTCAAATTAAACATTTACCGAGTCAACAGCAGGAAATACTTGCTCACTCATACTGTAGTTATGCTTTCCATTAATCTGGAGGGTCATGATATGGTTGACTCACACCAGCCAGCTCCTTTTTAACTCAATGTCAGGGCTTACTTCTGCTGGAGCTGTTCTTGATCTTATAGTAGAGAAACTGGGAGATGAGAATGAGGTCTGTGAAGATGTAGAACACCACTGTGACCATCTGAGAGAGGGAAGGAATTAAATAAAAACAATACATTTTACAACTTAATTCATTGGTTATGAGTAGGTGACGTCATACTGTGTAGTGTAGACATGGCTATGATATGAAGGCTACAGGGTGCAATGAGTTGCCAAACAATTCAGGTCAAGAGTGTTCCAAATTCAAAACCCCAGAAATCTTTGTGCCTTTCAAATGTTCTTCTATCTAAAGATGCTGACAAAATGGTAAAGGTTATAGCTATACTATATTCTTTTTAGTTTTCGAAATAAGCAAACTGATAGTGCATTTGACAGTTTCAATTACAATGTTAGCAAAAAGAAGGCCTGAGCACAGCTCGTCTGAAATATAATAACTCACCGACTACAGGGACAAGAAAGGAAATTAAATATGACTACAACTGAGATCTGCCAGGGAGTAACAGCACTAGGATGGCACAGTTCAGACACACAAACTGAGGATGAGTGAGTATTTGTGTGTTTACCTGAATAGGCAGCTGGCTGGTGAGGTAGCAGCCTGCAAAGCTGGTCAAGTCTCCACTGAAGAGGAAGAAAAGGAAGCCAAAAGACATGGCCTCCTCCACTTTACCGTTCCGATAGGCCTCATAAACCTGCCTGTAATAATAAGAATAATAAGAAGAAGAATACACTTTAGTTATATAGCACCTTTCATAACATAAAATGCAGCTCAAAATGCTCCACAAAAGAAACTAATCAATACAGGTATTAAAAACAGGGAACACATTGTCCTGTCGTTCAAGATTATTGGAGAGAGATTCATGATGCCTTACAAGATATTTTCAGATGTCATGTTCCCATGGAGTGCAAGACTTTATTTTTTGGACTTATGCCTCAAGAATGGTTGAAAAGAGACAAATAGTTATTAAATATATTGCTGGTATCTGGTAAAAAGGCTCTTACGAGGAAGTGGTTATAACAGGAGAGCCCAACTCTGAATACATGGATGGACATTACAATGGACATTTACAAAATGGAGAGGATAACAGCATATGTTAACCATAAACTGGAATTATTTGTGTCACGCTGGGACAAATGGGTCAACTATGTAACATCCCACATGCCAGATTTTACTTTTTACAAATCTATGATTGTATGAAAATGAAAAGATCACTCCCTATTTGTTCATACTGTTGTTTTCATTGTTTGTTTTTATGTGTATAACAAATCTTAAAATACGGCACTTTAGACACACATGGTTGGGTGGTGTATGTATACAAGATCTGTAAATTATGTTGTGTGTGTTTGTTGCAAAGTGTCAATAAAAATATAATAAAAAAAAAAAACGGGACACAAGGAGCGAAAATAATAGGTTAATACTATTAATTATGGATGGATGGATGGATGGATGGATGAATAGATAGATAGATAGATCGATCGATCGATCGATAGATAGATAGACACAGTAGATAGATAGATAGATAGATAGATAGATAGACACAGTAGATAGATAGATAGATAGATATATGGATGGATGGGTGGATGGATGGATGGATGGATGGATGGATGGATGGATGGATGGATGGATAGATAGATAGATAGATAGATAGATAGATAGATAGATAGATATATGGATGGATGGATGGATGGATGGATGGATGGATGGATAGATAGATACAGTAGATAGATAGATTACTGGGTTTCACCTCAAAATGTAACACTTGACTAATATAAGATGCTATACTCACGGCAGAGTGGACAGCAGGAAACAGAACATGGATATGAGTCCTATGACCACGCTGCAGTACTCCCACACGTTGTCCACACACTCCTCCAGCAGGTAGAGGATCCACGGCGTCCCGTTGACACACACCGGCCGGCCCAGCGCCGGAGCTGCGGTCCAGTTAGCCTCCACCACGTCCACCACACTCTTACCGGGGAAGCGCGCTGTAGCCATGGCAACCCAGCTTCAGGACCAGTCCTCCTCCTGATGATGATGATGATGATGCTGCCAAACTGTGAGTAGATGTGTGTTTATCCTGGCAACAACAAACCCCAAAGCTACCTCATAAAACAGATGTGTGAAGACTTGTTCTGTCATTGGACGAGTCTGTAAGAGAAAAATCAATGTATGGTCACTTTACAGCTTAATTTAACATCATCTTTAGACACACTGTCATTGAGGCTAATTTGCATAGACTTGAAGATGCTAACATACAAAGATGGCTAACTAACAAAAAGAGCTTCTAGTAACCACTAACCTGACCAAATGGACTCGGTAGATACTGCAGAGGGTTTATGGATCCGCGTAAACTTTCCCCACATCATGAAACGTTCCTGTAAGCGATGTGTATGGCCTTTAAAGAACATTATAGATCAGCTCCTAGCTTAATGTTATCCATCGCTGGTGGTTCTGGCTTCCTGAATGACATCACAACATCCTGAGAGAATTTTCAAAATAAAAATCCTTACAGACCGTTATTTCTATACTGATGAGCATAATGGATAATAAGGAACTCAGTTTTATATATCTATGAAGGAACATATCTTATTACTTGTTTGTAGTTAATGATGTTTTATTGCAAACTGTAATGTCTCATTTACACATAAGCCTAGATACATGTGCACTGACTGTACAAATAGGATGTGATTCCATGCAGTACCACAAACACATAGGCTCTTTATATACAGTCTGAGCACAACAAACAGTTTAGCCACATCTATAATGTAAAATAGAGATTTAAAAGGTAGAATATGTCCCTTTAAGTTGTCTGTATAACATTTGGGTATTGTTGTGGCCTGTGCATGAGGAAAAGACAATACAGAACATAATTTTCATCAAGAAATGCATTGAACCCTATATATATTATATATATATAATATATATAATATATATATTATATATATATTATATATATATTATTCTTGGAAAAGCACCACCCGAGTTAATGCAGGAAACAGGAAACAGTATTTAATACTTAGCGCTGCAGCCATGAAGCAAATAACTAAGAACTGGTTAAAACCCTTGAGTCCATCAATTTAAAGATGAAAGGAAACAATACAGGAAATCCCAGAAATGGAGAGAATAATTCATACTGTCAGAAATGAAGAGACAGAATATAAGAGGCTTTGGTCAAAGTGGATGAGATAAGACAATGATTTAATGTAGGAAACTACCCAGATTAAATTGTGTTAGAAATGAAGAGACAAAGTACAAAAGACGCTGTTTTAAGTGGATGAATTATGAGGCCGGAAATTAAGTTATGAAATTACTTACACTCAGATTAACAGAATCATTTATAAATGGGCAGAGGCTGATCTTGGGCAAACAAATAAACAAAACCGATAGACATACACAATATACACATCTTGGAAGAGGAGAAGACACACCTTTTGTTCTCTCAAAATTCATGAGTAGTTTGCAATAAAAGTATTTAAAAAAAAGAGAAATTCTTGGAGACACTATAGGATTATGCCTATGGTAACAATTTTACAAATTTATTTTAGTTCAGTTTAATAATTCCACATTTCAAAATAGGTTTTCATTTAGTAATGTAGGCCTATACTAGCCTCACACAAGTAGCCCCTTAAACGTGACAAATCCTGCTCTTTTATTTTGAAGGCAAAAGTGCATATATACCGGAAACGGCACACATTTTTTCTAGTTTCACTTCCGGTGGATGATGTGGATGATACCTATAATGCCCTGATGATGTCTGGAGAAATACCACCACCTACTGATCACATGGACCTATTGTCAGTGCAATCTTGAGAGATTAAAATAAATATATAGCTAATATAATAGAAATAAATAAATGAAATTATTATTTTATAATTATTATTATTATTATTAATAATAATAATAATAATAATAATAATAATAATTATTATTATTATTATTTATTCAAACAATCCCACTACTGCTGCTACTTCTGCTCCTTCTACTACTATCACTACTACTACTACTACTACTACTACTACTACTACTACTAATAATAATAATAATAATAATAATAATAATTATTATTATTATTATTATTTATTCAAACAATCCCACTACTGCTGCTACTTCTGCTCCTACCACTACTAGCACTACTACTACTACTACTAATAATAATAATAATAATAATAATAATAATAATAATAATAATAATAATAATAGTTACAATAATAATATTAATATGTTTTATACATACAGTGAATTGACGGACTCTTAGCTTATAAATGTAATATAGTCTTAATCTTTTCCTTTGCACCCCATCCATATAAGTAGTTCCTGCCAGACTCATTATGGCACTCAAGCAAACATCAAAACAGCATGTCTGAGTTGGAAAAAGGGATTAAAGATAACTTTGGTCTGGAATGCAGCCATGAGGCCATTAGGCCTCATCTACCTCTCTCTCTCTCTCTCTCTCTCTCTCTCTCTCTCAGTCCCCTCTGTGGTGGTACCATTTTGCCTTTAAAGGGTCCTTGTAAACTCCCTGAATCAGTAGATCATAATAAAGAATTAGTTTGTGAATACATGAGCAATCCTGTAACAAAAGGTTTGATTTATTTTAATAGAACTGCTGCCACTGAAAACTTACAGAAACTAAAAGCATGGGAAGTAGAATCTGGTTTATTGCCAAGTATATTTACACAATCAAGGAATTTGCTTTGGTGGATTGGTGCATAGACAAGACACATAAATATAGAATAGAAAAAAAGTGCAAATGTACGACGGAGTATTAAGGCCACATTGAGGGAAAAAAATCTGAGATTTTCCAGAATTAAGTCATATTACAAGAAAAAAGTAGTAACATTACGAAACTAAAGTCAGAACTTTACAAGAAAAAAAGAAAATAACATGTAAAATTACTACTTTATAATATTATGAATTTATTCTCATAATACTACGACTTTTTTTTCTCTTAAACTTATGACTTTATTATCATAATTCTACTTTTTTTTTTCTTGAACTTATGACTTTATTATCATAATATTATTACTTTATTCTCGAAATCTCAGATTTTTTTTTTTTCCCCTCAATGTGGCCCTAATACTCTGTAGTACCGTCGTACATTAAACCTACAACAATGATAAATACAAATAAAAATGTAAACAAAAAACAGTTTTTCATTTCCATTTTTAAAAATCCACAGGGAGCCACTGGAGAGGAGCTAAAGAGCCGCATGTGGCTCCGGATGTGCAAAGTTTCACAAATAGAATAAAAATAAATACATTTCAAGAACAAAAAATAATATGCAATGTACATAGATAATAGGTATTTTGTGGCGTGAGGTTTTTGTCTTTAGTGAAGTCTTTAGTGAATTGATGCTGTCTTTGAATGAAGTCCTAATTACAGATTTATTTAATAAAAGCCTTACAACTAAAAGCATGTGACTTAATTTGCAATAGCGCCTGATAAATATGTGTAACCAGCTGAAGAAAATCCAGTAGAGCTACTTAGAAAGGTCACAAAGAAAGGTCACGGTAGGCTTACTTACTATATTTCCAGAGAGCACTTGAAGGCAGCACCCCAACCCAACCTGTCACCTCCCTCCATCCACCTGTTGCTCCACAGGTGCGCTCTCACTGGCCGCACGATGGCGCGCGTTCCACTGGTTGTCTGAGGATGAATGTGATGATGTGTTCTCTGCTCTGCTCTGCTCTGTGGGGGAACTTGAAGCTGTGCAGGGGTAATAATTTGTGTTGCTATGTGCCCGCTTCGGACCGAGGTTTGGAGGTATACTGAACGAAGCGCTGCATTCACCGACTGTGCGTCCTCGTCCTGCACGGAGCAGGTAAGCATGTCCGACGCTGTTATATAGCCGTCAGGTATTGAATCAGGCTTTTGTGTGTTTTTTTTTGTTTTCTTGTTGCATGGCATTCAGTCATTATAGAGACAGAGAGACGCGTCGCCTGGCTGAAGGCATGAATGCCACCATACATACACTGATGTCTGGAAAGTTGACTGGATGAGGTGAAATGGTTTTAGTCAAAGAAGCACCGATGTGTGCCACAGTTTCTCCGGATCGTGCATCAAATTCATTTTTTACTTGTGAAATGAAATGTAAATATGAATACACAGGGAGGGGAGCAGGCAGGTGGATTGGAGAGGTGTTTTTGGTGGGTTGTTGTCACAGGCAAGTGAATGCAATATAGACATTGTTTAGCTTTTGCTAGAACATTTTGGTATCCAAGAGGAGTTATTTTACACCTGCTTTACTTCCATGTAGTCTTTCCTCCCTCTCTCTCTCTCTCTCTCTCTCTCTCACTGTGTGTGTGTGTGTGTGTGTGTGTGTGTGTGTGTGTGTCTCTCACTCTCAGTCTCTGAGTGTTTCAGTGTAAATACAGAGGAATGTGCTCTCAGAAAGCTTGAAAGGCAAGTTCAGTCGCATTACTCACATTTAGTGAGTGTGCATTTCTTCTGTCCAAGTCAAAATCTACTGTTGCTCCACGCGCGTGTGTGTGTGTGTGTGTGTGTGTGTTTGAATACAGAGGGAGGGAGGGAGGGAAGGGGGGATTCCTCAAGGTCAGAGACTTTTCTCAGACAGACATATGTTGATGTCCCAGGAAGGAATGTCCTGTTTATTTTCATGCATTATTTCTATAAAAAAGGGGATTTTAAATCCCTTTTCACCGACATTGTGAAAGGAATTCACTGTATATACAAAACTGATGTCTACTCCATTCAAATAGCAGCCGGCGATCCATTCATTCATTCATGTTTTCATTCATTTTCCTTTCTTCCAAATCCGTCATGTTGTTGTAGGTGGAGGCTGCCAGGGAAAGACAAATACATGGACGCCCACTCAAGCTCATAATTTGTTCACTTGCTTCTCTCCAGACTGCATTGATCAAATCAAATATTATTGTATTTTATTGTGTAATTTAGAGCATATATATTCTAGCGTTGACCCGAATGCCGGTATTCGACCTCCGAATCAGTATTCGTATGCTTTGTTTAAAGGGACTGTTTGTAAGAATCAGAAATTGGTTGTAACAGCAACACCTGTGGCCGTTAAGTCAACGAAAATCAGCGTCCTGTTGCTCGCGCTTGCCTGTGTGTACGCGCTAGCTGAATGTGAGCGAGCATCCGTCAAAACAGTGAGGCGACACACGTCAGCTAAAACCACAATATCACTCTATATTTCACCTGCTTGGCAGTAATGTTAGCTGACCAGACGGAGGTCTCTCCATGAATCAGTGCTGATCCTAGTGTTGGCTTTTCCCGCCTCAGCCTCCCGACCACGGTGGGAGGGAGACACCGGCTCCCGGTCGGAGATGATAACGTTTCTCGCTGCGGAGCCCCGTCACTTCACAAGACACGGGAAACCTCTGTTGGTCTGGAGGAGCTGCAGCATTTATTTCTGCACAAATGTCCACTGTACATTCACTAGATATTCTCAGAGCTAAACTAACTGTACTGCAGTGTGTAGTGTGCGCGCATGCACGTGAGGTGGAGCGAGCTGTGAGTGAAGGCAGGCAGGCAGAGGAGCAGAGACTCCGGTCCTGGAGACCAAAGCTACGGTCTCCCCCACGTCCTCTGACCGCGGCCAACACTGTTTAACAGACGGGCCTCACAAGATAGAACTTTGCGGTTTCGGTGCTTCCGTGTAGTTTGTGTTAGAGTCTGAGTCTGAACAGCGTAGCCACACACGAGCGTGCATGGGACACCGACCCGGATTGTAAGAAGTTACAAACAGTCCCTTTAATAATAATGTATAGCTCCTAAAATACCTAATAAAATAAGGAATAATCTCACAACATTATTCATTATTCATATTCAACATTAATTATTATTAGTTATTCTCAGACGGATATCACTGTTTGTTGTGTGTTGAGGTGCGTGTGTTTACAGTAGTGCGTCAGCAGTTCTGTCCCGGGCACTGAAACGGGGAAGATGGAGACACACAGACAGACAGAAGAACACGTCAGCCTGCCGCGCCGCTCCACTCTGCGAAGCTCCAAATAGCTTTGAATATTTCTCACCAAAGCTTCAAAGGGCAAAAATGGCATTCGGGACAGCCCTATTGTAGTCATACACTTTGCAAGTCTTTAATTTGGTTCATCCTGTGACTTGGTTTCACAAAACTTACATATGTTATGTAGGAATGAGGACACACTCAGGTTTCTAATTAGAGGATGACTGAACTGGGTTTATGTGGAGTCATCTTGACATTTCCTTGTGCTGATGATGGCATTTAGGTGATTTCCAGCTACAGAGAAAATGAGGCACCGTGTATATTTTTAGGAAACAACTTGATGTATTAGGACAATGTTTCCCAGGATATGCAGCACGTAGCAAGTGAAAGCTGTAATGCATCATAGGCTGAATCACCCGTTCAATCTACTCACTCGGGAAGCAGGAAATCTAAATAATGTGCAGCAGGATGCAAGCTATGAGAAGAGTTCTAAACTTAGAAACATATTAAACATGCATTGAGGATATGTGAACGCGGCTCACTATTAAGAACGAGGTCCTAATATTTGATGCAGTGAATTTATTCCTTTAAACCAGAATCTGCTTCCGTTCAGCTCTCGGGGCGAGCCTCTGAGTTTGGGCTGCTGCTGAAGGAAGCGGGGAGTGATGAATAATGAATGGTTTAGAAAATGTGCGTGTATGTTAGTTGGCTGAGTGTGGCGGTAATGCACTGCTCCAGCCAGCACTTCTCCTCTCTGCTGTGGAAATCCTCTCAGCGGTCTCGCAGCGCAGCAGAGCCAAAACTTGAGAGCGACTCCACACTTTGGGTTGAATTCAACGCCATTTGACACAGTTCTGCCTGCAGAGACTCACACACACAAACACAGCGGAGCCAATTCAAATCAGTCTATAGGGATCTTCTATTAGAAGGGGATGTTCTTTTTGATATTTTCTTTCCCTGTCTGGGTCTCGACTTAATTTCACCTTGGAATCCAGCACGGTGGGTCTCGTGTGACCAATCTGGGTTAAAGCTGAGAGTTTATAAAGAAATCCTCTATAGTTTATGTCTGATTCTCATACTGTAGCATTTCAGTAATAGCACTACTCAGTAATAGAATACATTGATTAGTCCTTCAAGATGTGCCCATTGAACTTACCTCTTTGGTATTCATAACGTATCTGCTCTTTCTGCAGTAGGCAGCAGTGTGACATCCATAAGTGTCACATTAAGTGTTCCTATGGTCTGGTTCTGCTTTCTCTTATCAGGTCCACAGTGACCGCTCTCAAGAGAGAAAGTGAGACATTTCCCATCATGCTCAGCCTCTGTTTTCACTCCCCGTCTCTCCATATTTCCCATTCTGTCTTTCTTTATCTCTCAGTGGCCTCAGTGTGTTTTTACAGTAGCTATTTTCTCCAGCTCCTGTCATCATAGTGTAATTCCCAATCGTTGCTCCTCAGCTGCATAACCGCAGGGCATAAATAATGGAGAACCTTCCCTTTGTCCCACACACACATATGCACATATAATACAGCACACTCATACATTATGTTCCTATGCTAAACCTCGAGGGGTCTATGTTTTAAGAAGTCTTAACTGAGTTCTCTGCGGCAGCGTGGACCTATTTCCAGAGAAGTCCTGAGGGAATCGCTTCTTTGTGACTTATTCATGAGATTCATGGCATCACTTACATAACTGATTGGCCCAGTTATAGGGGATAACTACCATCATAACCAGCCTTTTATCATACCATTAGTATGGACAATGAGTTTCTGCTGCAGGATGTGACCGAAAAGATATGTCAGGAGATACAGTACGGCATATTTTGACTGTTTGATGTATGGAGGCCTTTTGGCATAAAAGATGATGATACATTTTAGTTGTTGTCAGAACACAGCTACTAATTTTGCGACATGATAGTGGACTGGGATGCTTAACAGGTTTTTCGAGGCTGCACTCAAACCACCAGATAAATGATCAGATTAGAGACGATCAATGATTGTTCGAGTAGTCGATTGACAGAAATATGACCTGCGACTATTTCGATCATCGAGTAATTGTTAGTTAATGTTAATTAAGTAATCTTTCAAGCAAAAACAACAAATATTCTCTGGTTTAATCTCTTCGAATGTGAAGATTTGCTGGTTTTCTATGTTTTTTATATCAGTGTACACTGAATATATTTGGGGTTTGGACTTTTGTTCGAACAAAACCAAACATTACTTTCAGCTTGAAGAATTTGTGGCAGGTCATTTTCACTATTTTCTGACATTTTATAGCCCAAACAAGCAATCAATTGACTGAGAAAATAATAGGCAGATTAATTGACAATAGAAATATTCATCAGATCAAATGAACTTGTCCATGTTTATGTCTCACTGTGGCTATTTCCCTGGGCACTTTTTATTCATGTGTACTTTTAATGGAGAAGTCATAAGAAAGTTTCACTGCACACACTGGCTCATGCTTTTAAATGAACTAAGTAGGCCTCATTTCTCAGGATATCCTTCAACTTTCCTTACACCCAGCAACAAGTGCCACAAATGTTTGACTTGTGAAGGGGATTCTGCACGTAATTCTGTATCCACTGTTCTTATGAAGAAGTGTAATATTAAAACAAATGCTTCTTGTTTGGGTATTATCAGAAAGGAACAAAACAAACATTGATTTGCAAAGTTAATATGCCATCTTTAGAGTAAATACATTATCAAACCCTGTAGCTCCAATAAGAGCAAACATAATCAGTGAAAGTCTAGAGGATGTCTGGTCAAACGGTTCCTGGCTGCAAAATGTTCAGATCTGTATTGGCACAAAAGGTATAGTACAACAGTACAATCACAAAAGGGACTGGTATTTTACATAGTTTTGCAACAATATTATCCTAGATCCAAATTGAGAGTAAAATCTATCGCAGGAACTTCTCAGTGTAAATTCAATTTTCTCCAATTTTAGGAGAGACTGTCTATCGAATAGCCAAGATTTGAATGACTGCAAAATGATAGCCAGATGAGCATCCTTATCTTTGTATTAATGGTGTGTGAGATGACGAACTTCAAATGTCTTTTTGAAAAGCAGCTTTCCGACAGCATTCAGACTGCCTCTACTCCCAAACCCACTCCTCCTTCTTCTTCCCCCTTACTGATAAATAATTATGTGCATAAATAAAGACTGGAAGAAAGATATGAAGCAGTAATGTAGAGAAAACTGTGGAATGCAGGGCTTTTTTCTCCGGTCTCTCTCTTTCACTCAGCTCCTTTCTGAAGTATTTGTATACTGAGTGTGTGTGTGTGTGTGTGTGTGTGTGTGTGTGTGTGTGTGTGTGTGTGTGTGTGTGTGTGTGTGTGTGTGTGTGTGTGTGTGAGATGTCTTGCAGGCCGAGCAGGTGCACATTACACAGAAGGACAGGGCCTGACTGAGCAGAGAGAGAGAGACGGGGGAGACGGGGGGAGGGAGGTCTGTCTTGTAGGTCATACAAAAGAGCCAGTGTTTTCTCTCTCACTCTCTCAGAGCGCTGAGTGAAGACAGTAGTGGCAATGGTGGAGGAAAGAGAGAGAGAGAGTAGAGAGGCCCTTCGGTCACATTGTCCTCACATAGCCCCTAACCCTCTCATCGCCCCCCCAGCAGCACGCACCCCTCTGTCACCCCTCACCCAGTGGCCCACTCTCTGCTCTCCTGCAACCTGCTAGAGCTTTACATTCAGGAAGAATTTGCATATCTGCAGACAACATACGAAGAAGAAAAATAAAAACTTAAATGTGCTGCTCAGTTAATTGCAAAGCATTTACATTTAAGTATGTATCAGGAAATACAGGTGGAAACAGGCAACTGTCTTTTACTGTGTATGTGTGTGTGTGTGTTTAAAGGCTGCATTCCTGAGCTTGCTGAGCCGTAGCTGGGTGATTAATAGTAACTAGCTGATTGTTTAAGAACTGAAATTCCTCAGGCCCATTTTTTCCTCTGCTTTTACACACATGCATGGACACATATACGTACACCCACACTGGCGCTCAGTCACTCAGGCGGGCTGTGACATAGTGAGAGCCGGAAAGGATACGGTAAATAAACACTAGTGAGGAGAGAGAGAGAGAGAGAGGATGGCATGTGCTGTTTTTGTGTGTGTATGAGAGTTTTTGTGAGGCTATCAGGTAGAATAATGGAAGCTCAGTATGCGAGTTGTGTGCAGGTTACACAGGGAATTCAGGACAGCGAAACATTATCCACCTCTGGTTCTCTGTCAGCTCCTCTGTGCCTTTCTCTTTCACTCTGAGTGTGTGTGTCCAACTCTCATTCCTCCTTTTCCCCTGCTGTCTTGTTTTTTTTCTCTGTTGTCTCTCTCTGATCCTCTCCATCTGTCTCCCCCTGTCTCCCCCTGCCTCTATATCTTCTGTCTTTCTGTATGCAGTATATGTATAAAACATGTTGCAGGTAATTGATGCCCCTCCAGCTCACACACACACACACACACACACACACTGTACCTCCAACCATGAACAGAAATAGCTCTGATTGCTCTGCACAACAAGGATAATAGGTGTGTGTGTGTGTGTGTGTGTGTGTGTGACTCTGTCTGTGTGTGACAGATAAATCGCTCCGCTCTGTGTTTATGGTCGTTTTGTTGTTTTGGTCCCCAGCAGCCTGGCTCGGACCAATAAGAATTCCTGATGTGGTATCCTGGCAATGGGCGGGTTTCCATGGCCGTCACCGGCTTGGCAGGAGAGACGACGGTCTCCGCTCTGTGCCTTCCTTTTGGTCTAGCTTGCTTGGGCTCGCTCCAATGGGACTTTCAGAGAAATAGATGGTGTGAGGACGAGATGACGTCTGATTGTAGAGGAAAGCGGGCGTAGCAAGTAGACAATGACACAGATACATATGCTTAGCTGCTCATCCTGTGAAACGGAGGCAACAGACAGACAGACTGGGTGGCTGCTTTGAAGAATGTGTGTGTTTCCTACTTGCAAAATATTTCTATAAAGAACATGCAGTGTGTGTGTGTTTAGGTTTTTATGTGGGAGGACATATTTTTCATTGTGTGAAACCAGAGATATGACACACTTTTAGAAACAAGCATACATAGATTGTGCATGTATGTGTTTGTATGTGTGTGTGTGTGTGTGTGTGTGTGTGTAAAACTCCCCTCCGCCCTTCTGGTGCCGTGTTTAATGTTTAATTGAGGTTCACAGAAACAGCGATAATGGTTAACATAGTGCCTTTGAATTCCCACAACTCTGACTCCATTCATAATACTTTAAGGCAGAGCACTGTTTATTCACCATTCTGTCATTATGAACTATTATATTGTATCATAATGAATACAGAAAAGCATATCAAGAATATAACGAATGATACATTGTTTGAATACATTCAAAACCTTCAACATGTTGAAGATTAAATACTGTTTTGGCCTTTTTAGGCGACACGGCTCATATGCTTAATTTTGAACCCACCACAGTGTAGAATGTGCATTGGACTAAACAACATAACTTCACCCACAGACGGTCGCCCAAAATGTCACTGAGGCTGCACAGTTTAAGCAAACACCTCTGTAAAATCGAAGCTGTAGTCACACATTCCCAGAGTGCATGCATGCATGTGTGTGTTTGTGCATTTCGGTAGGTATGTACGATTTTGCAGCAGATATGTCACACATTACCAAGGAGTCATCTAGTTCACATCATTCACACATTAACTTACACTTGCTACACCTGTAAAAAGAGGAAAACAGAAAGTTGTAGAAGGGACAGACGAGGGAGAAGGACAGTAATAGGTGTGCTTGAGCAGCTATTTTTAATATACTTTTTACATTGTTGTTGAAAAGTTCACGTGTCGCTGTTAACAAGCATTTCTGATTCCTACAAACAGTCCCTTTAACTATTGCGATTCTAAGTAACTGGAGACCAAACTTTATTTTTCTGCTCCACGTAGATCATAAACCCTTGAATATAAAAATGAGTCATTGAAATCAGTTGAGAAATGTAGACGTTATGGTGCTTTTTATCCAGAAAAACGGCAGCACCCCATTCACCTGAATAGGGTTACAGGCCAGTCTTGCCCTGTCCAATATGGCGCCCACGTTAACGGCACGCACCAGGGTCGCTAACAACCGCGGCAGGACAATTTATTTGGCTGCAAATGGGGGCGTACAGTCATGACGCAATTATCACAGGTAGCTCAATAAAACGGTAGGACGACAGCAGGAATGTTTTCAGATACATTGGAGGTGAACGAGGGATGATTTGAAGTATGATTTGAACAACATGGATATGTGGCAAGACTGAGGTGCGATGAGCTCTTGGCCGTCCGTGGTGATTAATTTAGCAACCAGGACGGTGAGGGACGATTGCATAGTTTAACAATATACGAACATAACAAGGCTGCTTAATGAGAGAGGCAACCGCTGCACACAGAAACACAAACACATTGTGTAAGCTGACCACCTCACTGTACAGCCAGCTGTGAGCACATCTGTTTTTAAGCATGTTTGCACATTTTCTATTTGTAACGTTACCCTTCTTTTTTCTTTTTTTTTTTACTTTTTTAATTTTCCAAATAAACTGGAAAAAGATGTTCCATCTGTTATAAAGTACCAAACCCAGTCCTAGTTCATTACATTATCAAGCAATTTGCAAACTTCATGAAATATAAACTCATTTTATTTCATTTTATTACCCTCTCTGTAATCCTCTAGACATGTAAATAATTGACAAAAGGAGGGTTGAACATGGGTCAGGTAACCCTGGCCCGACCCTGGCCATTGGTGTGAAAGAGGTATAACTCTTGGAAAGAAGGTGCATAAGCATATTTCCTAATTTGTTAACGACTACTTCTTAAATATTGACTTGGTTCCACTTTTATCAGTCTGTTTCTTGGTTGTCCAAGTTGTCATAGTCTGTTTCTTGAGACCAGAAATCACTGAAAAATCCCTAATTAATCCTCTACAGCTTCTCTTACTGGCTTGAAATTGATTTTCTCATTCTCAGCTGCTCAATCTATTTCTTGCCAGAATATTAATATTTGTATACAAAATGATTATCCCAGCATTTAGTTCTCTTTAATTAATTGAATCTTCCTCTCCCTCTCTTTCCCTCCTCTCTCCTTCAGGACTCCGCTGTAGAAAGACTGCCTTCTCCAGAATATGCCTTGTCTCCATGGTAACAGGCCTCAGGCAGGCCCAGAAAAACGTCGGGCCAAACTCTTGTCCAACCTACCTGATCCTGGACTGTACTGAAGAGGATTTCCCTCCCCAAAAAAACATGCAATTTGTGAAATATTAGTAATGTTCTCTTTTACTCCTTGTAGTTATTTTACAAGTTAGAGTGCATTAACAGTTCCCCCGAGAATGCCTAAAATAGTGCTTGAAAATTTGTCATTTATGCAGAGGACATTGTACACTCTCTAAACGGTCCCCTAAAACCAAGAGGAAAACTTTATTCAAAAGTTTGCTTTCCTTGATCATTATGTCAGGGATATATTCACACTCAATTAAGGGTTCTTAAACTGGGCATTACCAGTCCCAAACTGGTCTGAAAGGAGTCCTAAACCAAGACCAGGATGCACCAGCTGTTCAGCCAGGTGCTGGGGCAGAGGGATCTGTCCAGAGCGGGCGATCTGTTTTCTCTGGAGGACACAGAGATCGAAGCCTGTTTGTCTCAGGCTCTGGACCAGATCAAGGCCATCTCCTGCTCACAGGTCAGTAGGCAGAACCAACATAGATGATATTTATTCAAAATATTACAGGGCTAATGTTAGATTGAATAATTATTCATGTTCTGATCCATAATTCATCTTTTTGTCCTTCATTTATCACTGCATGCTTAATTTTGTGTCCTCTTACCGTCTGCTGGCTGACAGGACTATTTGACCAATGACAATGACCAGGCAGTGGTGGAGATTTGCATAACGCGCATCACCACGGCCATAAGGGAGACGGGCTCCATCGAGCAACACAGCACGGCGCTGGTGGGGCTTTGGGAGTCGTGTCTTGAGCATAACCTCACCCCGCAAGGTGAAAACACAGAGGACACGCCACATACCAAGATAGCCTCCGACATCACCAGCTGTATCCTGCAGGTACACACACACACACACACACGCACTAGACGTTGTTTTGTAGTGTTGAGAAATACTTCTGTATTTGTTTTCTTGAAGCACAAACGGCACATACAGTACATACCTTTACACATTCCTGTCGACACTTGAGAAATTGAGTGTGCTCACGTCGTGTAAAAAAAGCCACACTGGCTCAAGTGTGGCACAAGTGTGATTAATACAACAGCCAATGCATTTTAAAATGTGTTATACACAATTGCACTCCGTTTAATGTAATACTTCATTACTAAATTTGTCATGCAGAATTTTGGTCTGTATGGAAAAAAAGGATTTGGCGGTAAAAGTGGCAACAGATATGCATCAGCGAACATCTTGCTGAGCAAGGTTGGAGTTAGTTAGCTAATCAGGCACACACAACTACAAATATGAAACGCACATACCAAGGCACATTGTTTAACTTTGTCAGCAATGTCTGTCTGTCTGACAATTGTGAGCCTGAAAACATTAACAAACTAGAGGTAGAGACAGCTCCATAAGGAGACGATGAGACAGACATAACGCGTGTTAGACTGGCGTCTGTGGTAGTGTGGGGGGTTGTGTGTTGAAGGAGGAAGTATTCAGATCTTTTACTTAATTAAAAATAGAAATATTGCAGTATATATATACTCCATTTCAAGTAAAAGTTCTGCATTGAAATTGTTTTATTCGCAAAACTTACTTAAAATAAGCCTGTAATAATAATAATAGCGTTCATAATGCATCAACATGGAATCTCGGTGAGTTATACTAGTCAGTTATTTATGATATTGTTGGATTATTATTACCGATGCATTAACGTGTACTTAGCATTTTGATGTTGTAGTTGGCCGAGGTGGATCTAATGTGAACTATTTTATATACTGGTGGGTAGTATAATCTATAACAGTGTATACAAATGTATAAGCTTATCATATATTCTGATAGAAGTCAGAGTATACCTGCCTACCAAGACACCACTATTGATCCAGCCCTTGTCACAGGTTGAATATGTCTATGAGTTTAATCTGTAAAACTGTCAGTTAGAGGCCTGATGAGGTAAAGCTATCCAATAACTCAGAGGAAAAAAACAATGATTAAGGAAATGTTATAGAAATAATCAAAATTTAAGCAGCAAAACATTATTTTTCTTCTTTTCGGTCTAAACCAACACACAAAAATACTTTTTTTTAAATTTTATTTCATTGTTTGTTGGTATTTTTATGCCTCCGCGCCGTAGCCAGAGGCATTTTTTTTTTCAAATTGGCACCAATTACACTCAAGGATGAACTGATTAGATTTTGGTGGTCAAAGGTCAATGTCACTGTGACCTCAGGTCCGTCCGGTCCATTCTTGTGAACTCGATATCTCCGGAACGCCTGGAGGGAATTTCTTAAGATTTGGCAAAAAAAAATCCACTTGGACTCAAGGATGAATTGAGTAGATTTTGGTTGTCAAAGGTGAAGGTCACTGTGACCTCACAAAACACATGTTTTTTATTAATTATGACAAATTCACACAAATGTTTAATAGGATGAAATAACAAAGTGATGACATTTTAGACAGACATGGACGTAAACTGCAACTTGACTGATTGGCGGAGGCGCATAACCGCGAAGCATAGTTCTAGTTCTACTTTATGCTGCAGCTAACAGGCGATTCATAAGCTACAACTATCTCCTGTAAAACAGCAGACATCAAGCTGAAAGGTATTCCGTGTTTTCTGAAGTAAAAGTAGATGAAGACGGTTGAGGGAAAGTGGGCACACTAGTATAAATTATAACATCCATCATGCAATGTATCCAAACGTTTTTTGCTTTAAGAACAAATTGATATAATCACTGCCGAGGGTCTTCTAAAATGTAAATCTTAATCTTGCCTACTTTCACCATCAGACCTCTGCAGCTAAAAGGCTTAAAAGCAGAGGGACCCTCTCTCTCTCTCTCTCTCTCTCCCTCTCTCTCTCTCTCTCCCTCTCTCCCTCTCTCTCTCACCTTCACTCTCTCCCCCTCCGTTTCCTTTGGGAATGTGCTTAATACCATTGTAATGAGACTGGTTCTTGAGGAATGGCATGCGCACACACACACATGTAGAGGTGACACTAAAAGTTCTGACAGCTCTGACAGCAGCTCCAGGCTCTGATGTCTTAACTCTACTTATTTTCCGTGTCTCACTTATTATTATACCCTCTGACTATCTTTAACTCTTCTCTGATCTCCTCTACTCTCTTTGTCTTCCTGTCATTTTGAATCTACAGATGCGCAAACACTCTTCTTACCCTTCCACTAAAACTCCCACAGAGAGGAGTAAAAAAAGTAAGCAACAGACTGCAGGAAGAAAGGTTTTCATTAGCTCACTGCTTGTGCGCAACACATGCACACATAATATAATAATAATCTGGATTATGATGGCATCTACAGTGTTTTTATTTATATATATGGGCTGCTTGATTTGTGCTGTGCTTGACTTTCCCTAATAAGATGAAAGAGAGAGACGGATAAATAAATCTGTACATCCATACATAAGGAACCTGGGCAAAAAATGTAAAAAAAAAAAATGTACTGTATGTTTAGATTAAAATTAGGACCCGTCAAATGAATGTAATGTAGTTTGATAGATTGATTTGATAGATTCTCCTGACTGAATGACATTTTTGTGGATCCACTGTCTGCGCTGCCATCTAGTGGTGGAATAGAGGTGTGACAGACACAGAGAGATAAAGACTAAAATATCAACAGCAGTGAACATCAGCTTGAAAGCTATTCTAGTCTGAAGTAGATGAGGAAGGCTGAGTTTGAAAGTGGGTACATGAGGATAAATTATAACATCCAAGGGGTGCAGTGACTATCGCAGATTAATGATGCATCATGAAACATATCCAAAGGAGCAAATCTAATTTATGTAATCACTGCTGAGGGTCTTAAAAATGTAAATCTAAATCTTGCCTACTTTCCCCATCAGACATCCATAGCTAGAAGGCTTAAAAGCAGAGGGACTCTCTCTCCATCACACACGCACTCACAAACATGTGCGTGTTCAAACAGACTTGGTATCAGTCTGTCCTGTTGAGGGTGCTAGTGCATTTCAAATCTCTTTCCTCATTCTTCCTTTCTGAACATGTTCACAGGGATGAACTTATGCACGTGTCTGCATCCTCAAATTCAACACACCTCCCATCCCTCCTGAATCACATGGTAAATGTGAGCGAGTTAATTATGTCTTAAAGCCTGCTTTAATATTTCTGCCACTCACTGAGGAGAGTGCTACTCGTAGCTGCTTCTGCTTTTTGTCTGAGATGACTAAAACATCTATTTGATGCATAGATCACAGCAGTGAGGATATTTTGGTCATACTGTTTGGTGTATTGAGTGTTAACTCAACCAAAGAAATTTTTAGTCGACTAACACTCAATTGGTTGATTTGATCGACAAATCTGTAAAACTGAGTTTCTCCACAAAGAATCACACAAAAAGCACCACTTTAAATCTTGTGTTTACCAGAGATGTGCTCATACGTTTCATAGAAAGAAGTCATTCAACATGAACAAAAAGCATAAAAACGACTAATCCACTAAGGAAATCTTAGTCGACTAAGACCAAAATAACTGATTAGTCGACTAACAGCGGGTTCACATCAGGAACGAAAGCGCCGCAGAAACGCAAACCCAGAAGAGAGAGAGCTGGATCTTTATCAAGTAGAAAAAATGATGTTAATTGTTTGGTAATGCCCTAAATAAGACCCCTGTGTTTCCTTCCATTCCCTGAATATATGATGGTTGCTGTTTTCTCAACCTCCTCCCTTCTTTTGTCCCCTCAGAACTACAGCTGTCCTTCAGTCATGGTGCTGGCCGTCCCTGTAGCGGTGCGTTTCCTGCAGAGAGGGAACAGGGAGCTGAGCAGGAACATGTCCAGTTATCTCTCCCTGGCTGCTATCGCCAAGGCTGATCTGCTGGCTGAACACACGGAGGCCATAACACTCAGTGTGCTGGGAGGTAGGACATGCATGCACATGTTAATATGCAGAAAAAGATGCTGTATGCACATATAAACAAATCGTGCTGCCATACCCTACTAGATGTTGCTGTTAAAAAAGGGAAAGTGAATGAATTTTACCCTTTAAAATCAAATGCTATGCTATGCAATGCAATTCCTCTCCTCTCCTTAGTTTCTGCTGTCTCAGATAGATACAGATCTTCTTACACACTTAAGGAAATGTGTGTTTCTGTGTGTGGGCATGTGCCTTTTGTAGAGACTATAACAGGAGGACGAGTCACAGAAAGAGCTTTGCAGGGAAGCTCGGCTTAAGAATGAACATTAGAAGGATTTTATTATAGGCGTTGTTGTTTTTTTTAGTTGCTGACGGCTTTAGTAGTTGTATGCTCTTACTGTGAGGGCTGTTAGCAGACCGCAACAATGGGCTTACTGGAGTGGAAAAATGAATTACTACTGTAATCTGCAGTCGTCATAGTAGTAAACCACTGTTTTACCCTGTCATGAGCTGTAGGGAGTGTTTTTATGATTGTCTGCTCATTGAGGATAATAATGATCATCTTTTCCCTGAATTCATACGTAAAAGTAGTTATTATGGGGAGAAAAGAACAGATGCTTTGTGGTGTGCAGTTTACCTTGTTTTTGTCTGTGTGATACATTTACATTTTTTTGAACATGGTTCCATTTTCTTTATTTTACTTTTTGATCAAAACATACAACACAGGTTCAGTGCTTTCATTGATTTTGGAATTAAATTCCAAACAATTGAAGAAAAACAAACGTGTTTTCCCAATGACCAAATAATATGAATCTCGTTACAGCATGTGAGGCACTGTCCTCTTAAGGTGGACTTGTCTTCAGGCATTGATCTGATCAGTATTGTCTGGTCAGAGAAGGGAGCTATTCCCTGAAACCGTTTTTTCTGCCCTTTTAACCTGCCCTTTTTTCAACACAGATGCTTTTCAAGCTCATTAGTGTGGTGTAGGTTTCTAAAGAGCGGTAGTTAGCACTGCCTGATGGAGATCTGTTTACCCCTCAGGCCTGTACACACACACACACACACACACACACACACAAACACATGCTCCATCAATACGTCGCCACACAGCAGTTCAGTTAATAGAGTTTACAGTTTACTTCCTCTAGAAATAATTTAGTTCACATTATGTGAACATGATTTTCTCTGTGGCTCTGTGTACATGTTGCATGTACAGGTGTGTTTTTCAAATCATTCAACACTTTTGGCAACATGCTGAACTAACATCTCACAAACACAGGCACACACACACACACACACACACACACGCACACACTATCGCGTGGTGCTAATCACCTCAAGCAGCACCAGAGTGAGGCGCCCACTACAGTGACGCTCCCACCGAGCCCATTTCTGCCAGCACATCGGCACATGAAACAGCTTAGCTCTCTGCTGTCTGGTTTATTTTACAAGTGGAGTTTAGCCAGGGTTTGGGCTTAGAGCGTTAAATAGTTGGAAGACACTTTACACCTTTGGTTCATAAAACTGTGGCTGAAAATAGAGATACCAATTGGTCCCTGCCAGTGGGAAAACAGAAATGAGGTGTTTTTTTCTGATTAGAGGAGCTATATGAGCCTAATCACATTAGTTTTTCATTCGGGTACTGTGTTGAAAACAAGCGCCTGTCAACACGGCTTAATGTTGAAGTCGGAGGTGCATTAAGATGCAGATGTTGACTCTAAAGAAAGAAACACCACAACTTCTTTCCAGAAAAACAAAGTCATTACATCAAATCAGCTAATGTTGTTTCTTTTATGGTGCATCTTGGTAGCTTTTTTTTGAGAATATTGCCCTGTGTAGAATTTGACCACTAATGACTCTATGGAGCAATGTTTATACGATTGTCACACGCAACATTATGCTGATCAACTGTTGGTGATGGTAATGGCAGAGAAGTGTAGCTAAGTGCCAACAAAGGCATGGAAGAATAAGACTGCAAGCTTGCAAAAATGGATGTAAATAAATGATGCATGATTTGAAAATATTGAAAAAAATTCTGCTTTGCAAAGTTTTACAAGGAAATAAATAGAAATATATTTGCCTGTTTGCTAGATCTCAGGGATACACACAGTTCGTTTTGGAGAGAAACATTGAATGTAAATTGTTTCTTTTGTTTCCAAGAAAACTCCACAGGGCACCTTTAAGAAATTATTAAAACTTAAAAAGGATTATTTTTGTTTGCTAAACTTGGTGTCAAGTTTACTTCATTGACAAGCTATTACACTCAATTGTGGTAGTTTCTGATTTGTTTCACCTTTCCATCTGTCCCATCTGAGTAATGTAATGAGTTGTGCATTCGGTGTTACGCCAAAGTCAAACTCAGTTTAATAGAGAAGCAAATACAGCCCCTCACTCGTTGTATCAGCGTGTCATTTTAATATGTTTCATTTTAACGTTTACACTTCGTAGTCCACATGCACGTATCAAATTCCTGTTCGTCAGCCGCTCGGGGGAGATACAGTCATAATGTTTGTTTCAGAACTTTGACCCGGAAATTTCTTTCCAGTAGATTTATGCACTCCCCAAAGTCATCACATAATATCACCAACGCACAGTGAAACCTGGCCTTGTTCGTAAGAGAAGAAAGAGAAATAAATGGTGAAAGAGGAGGAAAAAGATGGGAGAGATATAAAGTTATATGCAAAATACACACTAAAAAGCTTCCAACAGCGGCTGTGATCCAGCTTGACAGCGGGAGACGAACTTATGGTGGGCCTTATTAGGGCTGGAATATACAACTTGTTCTCATCCCAACTAGACACATACTGGCGTCACTTACTAAGGTCGCAGTAAAGTAAAATTACTACGGTTGTAAAGTGAAATTGAATCTTAACGTTGTGAACACTGGACATGAACAGCTGTTTGTTAAGTGAAAGGCATGGGACAGGAACAGCTGTCTCCTGGATGAAAGGCTTGTGTCTGTTGGACCCATCCACCTCCCCTCTTGTCCCACCCTTAAAAACCACGTCGCCAAAAGTCCCGGAGCACTTTTAATATTGACGTGGATGGGTTTACACTTGAAACACCGGTGCGTCTCATACAGACGCTAAAGGGTGGCTTGTGCGTTGGTATCACAGGCCGAGGGGCGTGACAAAGCGTCGGTATTTGATGCTCTGGGAATGAGAACGGGCTGGTATATAACACACACAAACATGCTGAAATGATGAAAGTGAACAAGGCTTGCTTGAGGGCATTATTAAAGCGAGTTCAGATTTATGTTTCCTTGGGCACTTTTTAATGCAGCCTAGGCAGTTTCAAATTATTACCACCCCCCCACACACTGCAACTCACCGCTGAGACCCATCTACTGCGCTCTGAACATGTTGCCTCTTTAACAAGCCTCTACTTCTCTCCTCCTCTCTGAAACCACAACATAAACACAACACAACATAAACACAGGACTACAAACACATGCCAAACTGTGCACACACACACACACACACACACACACACATGTAGCTCGTAGAAGCAATAACAGATGACCTCTCTTTTTCCCAGCAGCCCCTCTGTTCAGGAGGTGAGCTGATGTAATGGGGTTCGGGTGATGTTGACAATGGGGGTGTGATGAGTTGGTCACACGAGCTAGCAGGATAGATGGACCGTGCATGTGTTTGAGTTTACACTGTGAGTTTGTTACCTGAAGCCTGAGGTCACCACATGCGGGTTTTCACTAATTTGATCCATTACTCTGTGTTCTGTGGAAGGCAATGTGTTGGCTATATGTTGTACTTCGTTGTATTTCTGTCCCTATATGTGTCAGTTCAGTGTATAGCAGGCTTTATGAGGATGCGTGTGCGTGTTTACTAGTCACAGGAAGCCAGGAGCAGGATATAGCGTGAAAGTTTTATAGCCTGCTACAGTAAGGACTCGGGCATTATCAGATGTCACACACACACACACACACACACACACACACACACGCTCACACTCAGTACCTGCACACGGACACATATGGCATTGCTTTGGCCCCATAAGGATTTTAGAGCCAAGAGTTCCTTCCCTCTCAATTTAAAACCTGAGCTTAAGGTAACACTGAAGTTTGGAATGTGTCATCTGTCAAAGTTATATGTCTTTTCTGGCTCCCCTGCTGCGAAACATGTGCACTTACTGTACTCCGGCTTGTAAGGTTAAGAGAAGACAGAGTGAGGGCCGTTTCGCGAGGTAGGGTGGTTTGGATGGTAGTCGGTGTGAAAGGTGACGTTTCCATTTCATTACAGGTCACAGATACAGACACAGTTGGAGACTAAGCAGAGGTTGTAGCTGCAGGAGAAACCTGTTATAGTTCACTAATGGGCACGTAGCAGGATGGGCCTCAGTAAACTGTAAGCATGTGTGTGAGCTGCAAAAACAACGTGTGTGCTATTTGTCTGCAGTTGTAGATGTATTTACTGTAGATGTAGGAGATATGGCATATGTCTTGAATTTATATTGCATGTACCGTATTTCATAATCTTTGTGATTGAACAACTGCTCTTTTGAGAATTTGGACTTTGTCCTGTTACATTATTTATGGAGACAAATGTACTGTTCCAGTGATTTGACCCCCAAAATGTTTTTATTATAAATGTAAATCCAAGGGTTATGTAACAAAAACAATTCTTTCTCAATACTAGATTGTAACATCATGATAAGGCAAAGGTCATGGAGAAATGCAGTTTTATTTTCCTCCACATTGTGTTTTCAAATGTTGATATAATGCATTTCTTTGCACTTGCACTTGAAGTACTTTGACTAGTGCAGTGCCCGTTCAAAACTGGAAGCTTTGGATCAACAGACGATGCTAAGTCAGCAAAAAAACTCAGCTTGATATTGCTGTGAGCTTTATGAGTAGAATTTAAATGTTAGCGCTCATATAATTCAGATACAGTTGCAGATGTATTGTCAGTGTCAAACATGCATTTTGATTAATATTTCAGCAGCGTAGGTGCAATGTAATTTTTGCAGTATGTACTGTACATATTAAAGTGCCTTTAAATAAGCAAACACCAAACTCTTCCAAAAACTGTCAGCAAAGCACTCAGCAGAAGTCTCCCCTGAGAAGCAAAATACAAAAATTACAGTGAGTTAACAGACTGTCACAGGGTGAAAAGTTGTGAGCAAGAAAAATCCCACCTGTGGATACGGGATGGGGGGAGTATTGGGGCTCGGATGGTAGAGCGGATTGTCCATTAACTGTACGTTTGGTGTCCTTGAGCATGTCACTGAACCCCAAATTGTTCCCAATGAGCAGGCCAGAGCCCCGCATGGAGTGTGTGCAACGAATGCAGGTCGAAAAATGTTAATTTATTGAGTGTACCTATAAGCCATAAACTGACTTATAATGGTCAAATATGGTCTTGATAAGATTTTGAAATGACAGAAAAACACTGACACTGCTTATCCAGCATGGGAATATATTATAATTTGAAATGTTTATTCATACCTCACTCTCCACTCATCCAGTCATGTTATGCAAAATATATTTATGTACAAAATACATTCGATTTCACTTTTTCACAAGAACAACAAAAGCAATTTACAGTATAATACAAGACAACTTAGTTCATCAAAGATTAGAGCGTGTCAAAGTTGTCCTCCGTTTCTTTTATCAATTAAAAAAACAACAGCAATGTCAATCCCACATTAAAATATAACAGTTTTAATCCTATGATTTTATGTGTCATCCAAAAGAACACACACATATATTACACCTAAAATTAAATGACGACTGACAAAAAAAAAGCAGAGCAGAGCTGGAATTATATAACTCATATGAATGTAAACACTTTGATGAGTACATTTTTTGGAAATGCTTTAAAGTCTTTCACAAATTAAATTAAATTAAGAGAATGATATAATAAGTCGCTAAAATTATTTCATTTGAAGCTGTTTCTAGAGTTGCTGGTTGTCCATGTTTGAGATGAAAGCAAGTACAACAGGTGTTTCGTATATATATATATATATATATATATATATATATATATATATATATATATATAGTAGGGATGTCACGGTACCAGAAATCTAGTAGTCGATACCAATACCAGTGAATTTCCACGATTCTCGATACCAAATTCGATACCGCGGTAAAAAAAACAACAACAACAATAAATCCCATGTAATTCAACACATACTCTTTTATTTAAAAACATTTGAACATTACAAGAAACAGAGGCATGTAGCCTTTAAGTAATAAATAAAAAGAATTGACCCATATTTTATTTTGGCGCATCAGCGGCATGTTATCAATCGATAGTCAGATGACGGACGCTACATACTGACCGTGAATGCATCAGGTCCGTCATCTCGTAGGAGCAGGAGGCAGAGGATTTATTGTCGAAGCGAAAAGGCACTTATTTGGCAATATTTCACGTTTAATCCCAATGCTATAAGGGAACCATAACATTAATGAGGTAATCGCCGCGAGGTGGATGAGGCCGTCACAGCCAGTGCGCACGGAGCAGTGGCGCCAGGTAGACCCCCAGCAACGGAGCCCCGCAGCAAAAGCGCTACCGAAGAGGCCAGACACACCGCCACTCGACAGTAAAGATCAGTCAGCGCTCTGCACATATTGACCGTCATCTTTTTTTGTAAAATGTGCGGTGTAATCGGTAAAACCGGTGTTGTCCCAAGTTTATTAGCCGGGGGGGAAATGTTCCTCACTGTCACATCCCTACCAACGACCATTACAGGCATCGTACAGTACCTTAGGTACTGTAGAAAAAGAGTACCGTCACTTTTTTAAAATGTTGGCATCGACTTGGTACCGAAGTATCGGTTCTACTGACATCCCTAATATACATACATATACATTTGTTGTACTGCACATGACGACACATTATTAACACATCTGCTTTCAGTTGTAATGGGGACAGATGACAGTCAATCTCCAACTTCTAATAATTGTACCTACAAGACTAGCAAATGTAGAAAACAAAATATTTTATTATATTAACAGGTTTTGCATTGATAACTGATTAACTGCACTAGTTATTTATGTACAAATATAGATAGAAAGAGAGAAGTTAGTTTCAAAACTGCATCATTCAACAGTCACAAGATAATCTCTTGTGATTTTCTGTGACCTCTTGTTTTCCTCTCTTGCATGTCTGTCTGCTGATTGCTCTGTTTTACTGGCTCAGAACCCGTTCGCTTTAACAATAGACTCTTTGTCTCTCCTGCAGTCTAATCGAGTCTTTGGTAAATGCCGCACTTCTCCTGCTACAATACAAGTTTTCTAAGATGAATATACATCAGTGTGAGTGTATGTGTGTGTGTGTGTGTGTGTGTGTGTGTGTTATGGCCTCAGATCAAAAGGTTACAGAAATACACTTCAGTCTCTCACAGCATTGGCTTTCTCTCATTTAAACATTTCCAGTAAAGTTCATTGCAGCGTTAATGTTCATAATAATAATAATAATAGCGATGAAGATGATGAATAAAATAACTAAATATTTAACTTTAGGAACAAATATGATAAAAGCAGTTGAAAAAAAAAGTTGCGATGTTGATGATATTCACGATGACGGTGCTGATGAAAATTTCCACCTCAAGGAATCTGTTAGTTGATGAACTGAGCGCCTCCATGTGGCATCATCTCCGTCACTCCCCACGCCACCAGGTTCCCCCTCTGCTCGCAGCCCTTGCCCTCCCGCAAAGCCAGCTGGGAAATCTCGTCCTCTGACAGCACCCTGTCCCACATGTTCACTCCTGTCATCTTTCCAGCGAACGCCAGCTTGGAATCGTACCCTTCCACAATGTTGCCAGATGGAGCGGTCGAAGTGCAGCAGCCGTTCCTCTCCTGCCCCAGCAGGAGGGAACCTCCGTCGGGTAAGACGTGCCCCTCAGCCACTCCGGGTGTGGAGGCCACTTTTTTCCCACCTGCCCACAGGGACGCCAGGCCCTGATCGGACGCCCAAGCCCCGCACAAGTGGATCCACTCTGATTTGCCTCCGTTCACCACACCTCGTGCCTCCACCAGGTGAGCCTCTCCTCCGATGGTGAAGAGCGCAGAGGTCTGACCGAGCAGCAGCTGTATTTCATATGGGTTGCGGCGGTTTCCGTAGGAAAACAGCACGGTTTTGTTGCTAACAGCGGTCGGCTTCACCCACATGCACACGGTGAAGGAGGAGACGGAGAGAGGGCTCTCAGGTCTGACGGAGGTGTAGATTTGAGTAGAACGCATGGGGTTGAGGAGCGCCATCTCACAACCTAAACAAGAAGAAGACATGTTTAGTGTTAATTGCGACAGTTTTTTCAGTATTGATGATTTTACTTGAATCATTTTATGGAATATAGCTACAGGTTACGGACAGCTCAATAGAAATTCTTCTCAGTATAATTCTCAATATTTGTGAATTTTAAACAGTTGCTGGGTTTCCTAAAAATGTTTGAAACAAAGCCAGCCATGTTTCCTAGTGGTTACAGAAGTTGTAAAAAGTCATATTTCATATGAGCAAACTGGGTTAGGAGACCAACAACAGCAACATTGTGAAAAAACAGCACTAGTAAGTTAAACTTTATATTCAGAGATATGGCTCACATTCAGGGCTAATAGTTTAAAGGTATCAATACATTGCTCTGTAAATCTTGCAAATGTCAAATCAACTTTTACGTGTATGGCACCTTAAACACAACACAGTTGATCCAAACAGATGTAAACAAATCTTTATAGAGAAAATGACAATAAGAAATAAAATGCATTAAGTAAAATGAAAGAAAAAGGTATGCACTACACCACTAACAACAAAGCTTTGATGAAAGATTTGAGCCGGCCAACATTTGATTGGAATATGTTGCTGCGTAATCTACGTAAAATGGATTTGAAATGCTTGTAAAGCCATTTATTGCTCTCTCTCTCCACCACACTGAATGCTGTTTTGAACAGGTACATTCAGTTGGCAGTATTAGTTATGGAAGTCAGTCAAAGTTCAGGTCACGTTCAGGTGATAAGATCATAAATCATGGGAGTTTTTTTGTCCTGCCACACAAGAGCACACACACCTCCCTCCCTGGGTCATCTGGTTCATTAGTTTGTTCTGCTTCATTTCATCCTGTTCACCATTCATCTCTCTTTTTAATCATTCAAACATATTTAGTCTCCAACACTCCCTTCCAAACTCACTTTGTAGTGTACTGCACTGCACTTCTGTTGGTTAGTATTTTGGTATGTAAAACACAGAGAGAAACTGTGTGTGGTATTTGTGCGTATCCATTTGAGCGAGGCCTTTCTGGGCAATTTATCCTCCATTATTGTACATTAAGCAATGTAAATGCATTTTGTGCTTATGAGCTCTGTTAGAGGTATAGTAGGAGTGAGAGAGTATGTGTGTGTGTATACAGTATGACAACATTACACACATTTAATTCACGATGTAGAAAGCTCTTGCTTTTCATCCATAACTCTCTCTTATATTGTTTTATCGTCATCATTTTTCATCTCCATTAGTCTCTCTCTTGGTCTCTCTTGGATACCAAATAGTGTTTCATTTGTCTCAGGTTTCTGCCACTCAAAAAATCACGGTGAACAAAGACATTTTGAACATGCTGAGTGTGTGCGTGTGTGTGTGTGTGTGTGTGTGTGTGTGTGTGTGTGTGTGTGTATTCATGATGGTTTCCATCTGGTTCTGCTTTCCCAGGGTGCTCTGGTGTGGTTTTTGTAGCGACTGGCTAACGATTACACCTCCCTATGGTCTGTATGTAGGCCAGATTTACATTTCTGGACTGTAAAGGTGTGTGTGCATGCATTAGATGAGTAATATAACATCCTTTTTTTGCCGTTTTTATTTGATTAATTCTAGGAAATGAAGTTGTATACTGACATGAGTGGTGCCTTTATGGGATTAAACTTTACTTATTCAAACTTAGTCACTTAATCTTTAAAGTTACATTGGTATTAGTCAGTGTTTTTCAAGCACGGACAGTAAACCAGAGTAGTAGCCTAGCTCTGCTAATGGAAACCATATGCTGTGGTGTCTTGAATCTGAAAAGAATTTGTGTTCACAGTCAGTCCAGCAAGAGTTCTGTATCATCCTTATCTTTTCATGCATTTATTGTCTTCCGTTATTATCTTTCAACATCTAAAAGTCTCTTTAAATCATGAGGGAAATAGCTGAAGGCAATGGTTTAGATTGATGGATGAAGTCCCACTCTTCCTGAGCTTAGAGTTTGACCCAGAGTTTTTTTTTCCTGTGTGATGACTCACTAAAATGTGTTTAAAATAAATGCTAAAGAAACAGAAATAAGAGGTTATAAGTGAACATTATACGTCTGACCCCATACCTGCCCACTAGCCCGTCTACTCCCATGTTTGACTTGACCGTGTCGACTCAGACTAATGTTAGTGAGTAAAGGGAATAGGATAGGTTGCTACTTGAGGAGGACAACATGCCTGGAGTCATACAGAATAAGTGGAAAAGGTATTTGGGACAAACACAAGATGCGTGATTAGTTGTTGGACGTTAAGAAGCAAGGCCCGGCGGGGGAGGGCTCTCATTCTTTTACTTGAAGCATGACCTGAATGTGTCAACGCAGTAAAAATAATTGAAGGTGGAAGGTTGTTTGGGTGGCACTGTTGAGAAAGGTGAAGCCAAATGCAAAGAAACAGATAGCAGCAGGTAATGACAGACAGAGATTGCTGATGGGAAGATGGCTATCTCACCTGCGGGTAGGTATCTTTGCCCCAATGACCTCAGCACCTCCCCCAGCTCCACCTTCGTCTGTTCCAGTGCAGTCAGCACCCCGACTAAAGCCACCTTTTGTGCTGTGACCTTTTCTTCAGCTTCTGTAGTCATCGCTATCCCAGCTCCTGGGCTGCGTAAGCAGCTGGTCTCCAGCTTGGTCAGTCGGGTAGCTTGTGTCCGTGCTGCGGAGAGGAGCTGCTGCATCATCGACTCCAGGCGGTTAGAATTCCCAACAGAATTCCCAGAAGCAACAGAAGTGGGATCTATGGCTCTGATGCGATCCAGGGCATCTTTGAGGCGGCTCTCCAGCTGCATGGCCATCCTTCTTCCTGTTGTCTCCACTGCAACCCCACAGGAGCCGCCATACTGGGCTACAAACCTGACAAAAAAGGACCGATATAAGAAATTTGAACATTTTCCACTGAGTCAACAATCCTCAGCAACCAAGGCTCATTTGGCGTGAAACCAATCTTGGTTCCCAGTTCACTCATAAAACCATTGAAATTTAAAGGAACAGGATGAATTCAGGATATTGGTCTTAATTTGAGCCGAAGTGATTTGTCGAGTAATCAATTAGGCGATCGGCGGAAAAATAATTGGCAACAATTTTGATAATAGATTAATCGTTCAACTAATTTTTAAGGGAAAAGCACAAAGAAATCACTGACTCCAGCCTCTCACATATGAATATTTGCTAGTTTTCTTTGTCATATTTGATGGTAAAATGAATACATTTGTATAATGATTAATCAACTGATAGAGAAAATAATGATTTGATAGTGAAAATAATCATTAGTTGCAGCCCTAGTCCTAAGTACCTCCATTGATCAAGGATAGCAACACTAGAATTTGCACTTAAAGGTTATAGACTTTGATCACCTGTGTCGTAAACCTCTGAACTAAGGGTTATGGTAATTGATTTTTAAATTTCATTTGAGTTTCAATCCGGACCTCTTAAGATCGTGACTGAGTTGCTCAATTCACCTTCTTAGCTAAACGTGTGCAACTATCATGAAAACTAACTTCATCTCATTCGAGACCGCAATTACTCGGACCTTCTGATCGCTTTGTCCAACCAACCTGAGCATTTCTGCACGCAGTGACCCCATCTCCACCTTGATGATGTCATCTGCATACTGAAGCAACATGTTCTCCCTCATCTGACTGTTCTCCAGCATCAAAAACATTTTGTCCCATTTGGTCACGTCTCGATTGCAGGGGGCTGGACTCGCCGTGGCTGGATAGAGGAAGAAAAAATATATAACAGAAGATGAAGTCATTGGGGTTTCTACAGCGAGTACATAGAGAAGGATTTCCTTGTCTACTATCATACAAGAATATTGATATTTTTGATTCCCTTTAGGGATAGAATGAGTTCTTCCACAAATGTCAAAGGATTTTAAAACCTTAGCTACTTCTGTGTCATCATATTTATATTCTGCCCTTCAAAAACGAGAGCAATGGAAAGATGAATTCGTTCCACGGAGTTTCAAAAGGTTTATAACTAGCTCAGTGTAGTTATTTACCATATGCAAGGGCAAGTGTGGTTTCAGAGAAAGCAAGCAGGAAATGTCTTTTATTAGATGCTGAGTTGAACATACTGTGATCTCTCCAGCTTTGAACTTCAGGGCCATAATTGTAAGGAGAAAGACAGAAATGTAGATAGTTGAAAAGCAGGTCAAATGAAGAGTAAAGGTGGGGACAAAAGAGGAAGTGAGGTCGTTGGGGGGGGAGATAAGAATGTGAGAAAGAAACAGGACAATTGACTCGTAAACATTTGCTTTTCCGGCAACATCATCTGGCTTCCTGCGCGATTGAGGAGAAAGAAGGAAGGAAAAGGAAAGGTTCTTTTACATTGAAAAGGAAAGGAAAGGGCTGCTGGGAGTAGAGGAGAGATAAAGTAAAGCCAGGGCAGTGAGAATATGTGTCAGACACACTGTTCTGATTAACATTTGAGCCTCTCAAATTCTGTTTATACCTGCAGACGTATTCTGGGGGGGCATTATCATTGGACTGCAGGATTTGTTTTGTCTGCCTTTCCCAAGGTTCAAAGTAAATTAGCCAGAAGGTTCATGCACTCTGCTCCTTCTGACTTACAAAACTAATAGCAGGTTTGTCAGAGGTTTTGTAAAGGATTTTGTGTGTAAAATGACCTTCGACATTAGTTTGGATCCTTTAGCCTTTTGGTACTTTTGACCTACTCAGTTGAAATGCTTAGAAAGTTAATTCTGCATTTACCTCTTGCTTTGAATTGAATACTTTTTTTTAGAAAGACTACTGCATGTTTAGTTTTATTTCACAGTACTGTGTACATGTACATTGAACATTCAGTAGAAAACAAACTAAAACAAACTACTCAATGGAGTAGAAGTACTGCAACCTGCACCCTCCTTTTGCCGACAGTCATGGGTTTACTTATCTGCTATGTCTTAGCCTGTCATTCATTTTAAATTAAGTGTGTCATGACCTTCCTCACGTTGCCCTCATTGATTTAAATTCCACTCAGAACTTCAGAGATAAGAGCCAGTCAGGAGCAGTGATCTGTGTCTTCCTACATGCCTCCGTCTCTCACCCTCCCCCCCTTTCCTCACACACCTGCATACAAACTACATTTAACAAATGTGATTTATCTTGAAATTTTGCATGTTTGTTTTCTTGCTTTGCACTCTCATTTTTCCCTTCAATCAGGTTTAATCACATCGCGGGCTGTGCCCAGAGCAAAGTTTCCTGCATGTTAACTGTTGGTGCTGCAATTATACCTCCTGCCAGGTTTAAAACAACAAACAAATGCCAAAATGCGAGCTTTGAGGTGCTCAATGCACGCACAGAAACGCATGCACTCACACTTTCTCTGTCATGTACACACATGAACACATTCTTTTCTCTCACAGAGAGTGATGCTTTCCAAAACAGCTGAGAGAAGAGGTTGATAGTGATATAAACTGTAGTGTTTCTGTGATTGGTGACCAGTCATTCATCCTGTAATAGTGTGTGTTTTTTAGTGCTTTTCTGGCTCAGCATATTCTTTGATGCTGCTCATCTCTGTCGCTGCCAACATTTTGTGTACTCTACTGTAGTACTTGTTTTCTCTCTGTCTATCTCTGTATTTGAAGCTGCTCACATAGGATATAAAGTACGCAACAAACCAAAACCACTAACCCTTCAACTGTCTTTTTCTCTCTTTTTCTGCAACCTGTGAAGTTGCTACTGCATAACTGGACCCCAACTGTTCCTTTATTTCCCCTCCATCTCTCAGTTTGTCTGCTCTCTGTCATCTTATGGTAATATCATTGTTGTAGTACTTCTTAAATCATAGTGATAACAACTGTTTGGCACTTTTTGTCAGTTTTAAGGTTCTGCTTGCACAGTATATTTGATGCCCTGTGCATCTTTTTCAGTCTAACGAGCATGTCAAATGTTGATTTCCACTGTAGTCAGTAATGACAGAGACTGAACATAAAGAACGGATAAATCTTAATGTCCTGAGTTCACTTTTCACACAACAACCCCAATGCACGAATGCTACAAGAAATCAATTTCACACTCCCAGAATTCAATTGCAACCACGTCTGAGAATCTTAATCAGATAAATCATGAACACAAAGTTTAACACTTACGTTCTGGCGTCTCTGCATCTGAGATTTCATTGTAGTAGGTGTCGCCGTAGTTGACATCGATGTCATCCTCATATGCGAAAATCATACACATGCACGCCAACAGCACAGAGACTGCCTGGGGGATCCTACACCGGAACATGTTGCTGCTGCTGATGGTGCTGCTGCTGCTGCTGCCGACTGAGTGTGTGAGAGAGAGTGTCTGAAGTTGAATGAGAGTGTCTGGTAAGTTTCAGGTCTGCTCCTCTGCCTATACCTGCTTGTCTATGTGTTCAGATTGGCTGTGTGTGTTATGTTTGTCTCTGCTGCTTCTCCCTGTCTGTCTCACTTTCTGCAGGTCCACAACTCTCTTTTCAACCCCTCTCTCTCTCATATATTTGTCCCTCCTCCCTAATGACTCCCCACCTCTCTCTCTCTCTCTCTTCCTCCCTCCCTCTCTCTCTCTCTCTCTCTCTCTCTCATTCACTCGTTAAATGCTGAGCAATCCTTTGGCAGGAAGCCCAGCAGTGTAGAGCACTTCAACCGGAGAAAATGCTGCGTACACACATTTATATTATTATACAGTACTTGCTGTTGATTTACCATATTCATCTATAAACTTAACCTGCAGACCTTAACTCTCAGCCGTGCATACTTACTAGGAGTGTAACGGTAAACAATAATCATGGTTCGGTGAATTTTGGGGTCACAGTTCGGCACGTTTTCGGTACAATGGGTAAAACAAAGAAAATACAGAAAATAACTTATTTTCATGTATTTTGAAATACATAATTCTTACTTTAACAGCTAATGCTCTCAAATACTGGTATATTGTCAATAAAAGATAAATAACATAAATAACAAAAACAGATAACAGAAATGTTTGTAATGTAAATGTAACCCAGTTTCCCGGATCAATCAGGGATCAATAAAGTAGTTCTGATTCTGTCATGCTCCATCATAAGACTCTGACCTGTGGATCATTCCTGAATTGAATTGTAACTTGTGCTCGTTACAGGGCAGGTACAACGGACTGACACACATGCTTGCTTAATGCAATGTATATATTTATTATTGGAAAACAATTAACAACACAAAACAATGACAAATATTGTCCAGAAACCCTCAAAGGTACTGCATGTAGCACAAATAATATGATCAAATCATAACATGGTAAACTCAAGCCCAACAGGCAACAACAGCTGTCAGTGTGTCAGTGTGCTGACTTGACTATGACTTGCCCCAAACTGCATGTGATTATCATAAAGTGGGCATGTCTGTAAAGGGGAGACTCGTGGGTACCCATAGAACCCATTTTCATTCACATATCTTGAGGTCAGAGGTCAAGGGACCCCTTTGAAAATGGCCATGCCAGTTTTTCCTCACCCAAATGTATCGCAATTTTGAGCCTGCTATAACCTAAAAATCGCAACTTCCGTTAATGCTTTAAAGAAATGAGTTACGTTAAAACAAATTTGCGCGTTATTATCACATTAACTTTTACAGCCCTACTCACTACACAAGAAAACATTGTGTACAAGCATAACTGTGGCAAATGCAGTCATTGAAAATATTTTACTTCAGTCTCTTCCAAATCATTTTAGCAAATATGGGTGTTCTGATCAGTCTGATCATGAGACTGCTCGTGATTCTTACCCCATCGCACTTCTTTGAAACGATGTTCCCCGTTTTACCAAATCTTCAAAATGCAAGTTGTGATTTTCTACATGAGATCATTTCCTCTTGTGTTGTTTTGGACATGTTTCACTAATCAAAGTAAACACTATATAACTGTGACATATTCATGAGAATGTGAGAGGCCTGAAAGACTAGTGATCTTTTTTTGACATGTGACGCTACCACCACCTGCAATCTGTGTGCAAGCAGTGCCCGCTTTTTGAAATGGGCCCCAGATCTTAACATTCACTTCGAAGAGTACAATATTATTACCAAAAAAAGACAATAGTATCCCCTACAAAAATATGATCCAACACAAAAACTAATCCTTATACAAACCAAGCTCTTACTCCAAATAGTCTTTGATCCATACTCTGACTTTGTTTAACCTTAAACCCTGTTATTACACAAAATGATACTGTCAAACACGTCGGGAATACCCTTTGAGGAAATTAGCAAATGTTCGAAAATCTCTCTAAATTTCCATCCTTGTGAAAACATTTGGCTCTCTCTCAAGTATAGAAATGTAAAAGCAGCGCTCCAGCCTACCAGCGAGGCGGTGAGTAATGCGTCGTTGGAGGTAGCCTGTATGTCGTAATCAGATATAACTGCAGCCCTGCGACTCACAGAGAGAAAGAGAGAGGGGAAAGAGGTAATGGAAGGGGGAGGAAGCAGAGAACACAAACTTTCCTGATTTTTGCCCCATGCAGAGACGTGGTGTACGTGTGTGCGCGCACGTGTGTGTGTGCGCTGAGGGAATTTTGAATGGAACCCAGACATCGGGGGTTTCTAAATGGGTTTATTGTTCTCCTGCTTCGCTCTGTTTATTTATTTATTTATTTGTCAGCCTCACCATGTGTGTATGCGCTTTTTTGTGCATATGTACTCTATGTGCATTTGTATGGTGCGAGTGTGTGCCAGTATGTATTCTGGAGTGCATGCGTGTGTTTTCAAGGGGATGGAAATAATGACTTCCTCATGAGATTTTAGGATTTGCCCCCTCTCCCCCTCCCTCCATCTTTCTGTCTGCCTGTGTCTCTCTCTTTCATTGTGTCCGTTTTCTCTCTCTCAAATACCTACTGAAACACTTGTTCACTTGTTGTTATCTGCGTGGAACAGCCTTTTCATTCAGACAGCTGCACAGAGAGAGGGGATGTTGTGTGAAGTAGCAAAAGCTGCTTCATTTAGCTCTATATTACCATTTGATGGGACACGATATTGGTTGAACCTGTTGCCAGTTTGTTAAAGCTTTTACATTTTTTTTTTTTAAAGAAAGTGTGGAAGTTAACACTTTCTTTTGCATGATTTCATTTTCCTATGCATTTGTCGACAAGGGGTGTAAATCACAAGTTTCATCACAATACGATATTATACCGATTTTTTTTTTTTAACGATACGATATTTGCTGATATCACAAAGTCTGCCACGATACAAGTTCGATTCAATTCAGGAGCCTGCGATCGATATGAGACGATATCATAAGTCCACTTAATACTCTTACATTTTCAATTCATAAACTTACAAAAAGCAACTAAAATATGATTTGACAATTTTTACTGAGCTCTTCTGGACATTTTAAATGAAAAACAATCTATTCTTTTTAATAAAAAGAATAAATATAAAGTGGAAATTTCAACATAAAGGTATATCTTAAAGATGATTATGTATCGATATTTTCACTTTGCATCAAAGATATTGGATTGTTAATCATTGAATCAATATAAATCTATCCAGATAGATGTACACCGCTATTGTCTACTAGGTGTGCATTTGACATTATTCTTGTCTAGACTGCTGCTGTCTGGTCCTTCTCAGTAAAAAAAATCTTTTCATTTTCCCTTCGATTTATTTAGGAACATATAAAGTGAGCAGTAGTCATCATGAATATCTACTGCCAAGAGTCTCTGACCAGGCCAAAAAACAAGCATCACCACCGGGAACGGAAAAATGTATCTCCTCAATGTATGTTGTTGGTTGTGAAGACTTTGTGATGTAGAAGTGCACTCCAGGGTGTGTCAGTACACTGTGACATCACTGCTGGGTGTGGTTATAGGTACAACAGATTTGAAACTTCAGCCTGTGTTTCATCCATAAAGTTACTCTTCTTCCAACATGTTTTTTTTACCCTCTTGTCCCCGCTGTCAACAATAAGATTCATTTCCTGGACGGACTGTGAACCACGCTATTCAGCCATTCGTCATCTTATAGGGTGCAAATTTTAAAAGTTGTGAAAACATTGAATAGAAAGCAAGACGTGTGGACAGATGTGGCTCATAACTCAAAACACAGAAACAAGCATTAAAAACCCGATGAAAGCACAGACTCTAAACTTTAAATTGACACCACATTGAAGACTGTAGATCACATAGGGACAATGCTGTTATTTTGGCAAAAAAGTTTGTGAAAACCTTGTGTCACCCAAGGAAAAACAACCTTTTATAATCGCTGCCATAGTTTGACGCTGCATGACTTTTAAAAAATCAGACAATAAACTGACTTTAGACATTATGTGTTTGGAGGGAAATGACAAACTAGACTTAAAGCTGCATTTATGCTGAACAAATGGTTAAGTGAATTGGGAATAAAAACATTTTTGGATGGAATATTTTAATGTAGTTATTAAATAAAAGTTAAACATAGTGTAAGTGTCTGTTGTTAGTTGTCCCTGCCAGTATGTGCATGGTCTGTGTGGATAGGGGCCCATACCTGGATTGAAGGTATAAAGCAAAGAAGGGTATAATGCCTTGTCATATAAAGAGATAGACAGATATTATATGCTTAAAGATAGAAATTGAAAAAGATACAACGAACCCATGTGGGTATATGCATGCACAGTATGTGTGTGGTGTAAATGTTTCCACGTTTTGCTTTGTGACTACCACCTGAGGTGGGAATTAAGCCAACTTAAGCCAAGGACGCAGAGAAAGTACAAGTCAGAATGGACTGAACAGTGTGACTTTTGCACACAGACAGCACGTCTGCACGGGTGAGGTTATCTAGGTGAAAGGGGAGGATGGCCACTGAGGTTAAACTTTGCATGACAGACTATGTGTCTATGGAGTGACGTACATCTGGGCCTGATGTTATGGTTTTCACTTTATGATTTAGATATAAAACATTTTTATTCAGGAAACATTTTGAGCCATGCACACGTGATGAAAATCCTTCCATGTCTTCTGCTAACTGGATCCCTTCCAGAGAGCTGGGCAGTCATGTTGCATCTGGTGCTGAATATTTTAAATTATTTTTACTGTGTTATAGCGGGGGTGGGGTGGTGGATTCGCTCATGCAACAAAAATGCACAGAATCCCAAAGATAATGGGTATTCTGGGAGACGTTTGATTCCTGTCTCTTTTTTGACCTGACAGTTTATCCCGCCCTCTCCCACCTGAGGTTATTCGAGCTGAGTGATATACGACTTTCGGGACATACATAAACACACAAAAAGAGTGTTGGAAGCTACAGGAAACACGTTTGAGCTGTAAAACTACCCAAATACATCCCTCTGGATATCATTTGTGCTGATCTCTGCATTTTTGTCCTGTACAATAGCCTCCCTTGCATAAGAGTTCAGTGTCTTTTGCCAAGTTATGTGCATTGAGGGCTATTAATGGAATGTTCCTGTCTGTCCGAAATAGAGCTGCAACAATAGTTGATTAATTTAGTTAATGATTGTCTTACTGTTTCATGATAGTAAACATGAAAGAGTAGTGGGATTTTAGTCACGCTAGCGCCATGGCTTTAATTGTAATGCTGGTCCAGCCTGGAATATCTCAACTACTACGTGGATTGCCAAAAATGTATGGTTCCCATATGATGAATCTGCTTAACATCATTAGCACTCAGTCATTGTGAGCATGTTTGCATGCTGATGTTAGACATTTAGTTCAAAGCACACCCTTACAGTGCCGCTATCATGGCTGTAGACTTTTAGTTTTGTTTACAGGTGGTCAGACAAAACAAGACATCACAATTTGCTGACTTGAAAATAATTGATAGATTACAACTAATTGCTCCATAGCTGCCCCCACAGACATATTTTAGTGCTTTTACCTTGCCAGAAAAGACAACTAACTAAATATGTTTGTTTGTTTGCATTATTAAAGCGTCAGTAGGCAGAAGGTTTTTGGCAGCATTGGGCAAAAATTCCATAATAACCTTTCAGCATATCGTAATTCAAGTGTTCTGAGAGAAAACTAGACTTCTGCACCTCCTCATGGCTCTGTTTTCAGTAACGTGACGGGAGATTTTGGCCAATCACAGGTCATTTGAGAGAGAGAATTGTTCCTATTGGCTGTTCATTCAACGGAGGCAGCTGTCAATCACTCGCAAACTCCAATCAAACGGTCAAACTAGGCAGCGCTGATCAAGTATGAATCGATATTCTTTTACCGTAATGCCTATTTCTCACGTAAAATGTTTTCAGAAAGTGAAGACGCAGGAGAGGACATGATGGCTTTCTATTTGCTTCTCTAGTTTGTCAGATCAGTTTTCAGTTTTCTGGGAAAATGTCTGAGGGGCCTTTCAAAAATGTCGCCTTTGTGTGCTAAAGAACCAAAGGTCATCACAGGATATTTTATGGTGATTTGTAATTCATGATGTTTGGTTGGGTGTATGCTGGAATGAAGGTATGAAGGTCAGATACTGTACGCACACACACATACAGAGGATTCTGTAGGCAGATATAGTGTGAGTCAAATAAGGTGGTTTCTTAAAGGGACTGTTTGTAACTTTGTAAGCGTATAAATGTAGCGGGTCGGCACACATGCGCGCTCGCATATGCGCGTTTGCGTGTAGCCGCTGTACCCTCCTCCTCTGCCTGCTCGCCTTCACTCACACAGCGCACGTTCTCAAACAGCTCTCTCCACCTCTAGACGTGAACGCGCGCTCACTCCACACTGCAGAAGAGTTAGTTTAGCTCTGAGAATACCTAGTGAATGCACAGGGGACGTTTGTGCAGAAATAACTGCTGCAGCTCCTCCAGACCAACAGAGCTTTCCCGTGTCTTGTGAAGTGACGGAGCTCTACAGAGATTTACGTTGTCTTCTCGTTACCGACCGGGTGCCGGTGTCTCCTCTGCTCTCTCCGGCTGCGGGCGGAGAGAGCAGGGAGACACGCTGCAGAGCCCCGCTGCCTCAACCTGCACTCAGGCAGGAAAAGCCAACACTAGGATCAGATCTAAATCATGTTCATGGAGAGACCTTCGTCTGGTCAGCTAACATTGCTGCCAAGCAGCTGAAATATAGAGTGATATTGTGCTTTTAGCTGACGTGTGTCGCCTCACTGTTTTGAGTGATGCTCGTTCAGGTATATTTAGAGCGAGCAAGCGCGAGCACGACGCTGACTTTCATTGATTTCACGGCCGCAGTTGTCGCTGTTAACAAGCATTTCTGAAAGTTACAAATAGTCCCTTTAAAATAAAATAAAATATTGGTCAATAAGTATATTTAAACGTGTGTTAAGATGTCACTGAGTGGGCTCTAACAGGTACGCTCTATAAATCCTCCTCAGCGAGTTTCTGTGCAGACTTTCGTCTCCTCCTGCCTTTTAACATTCCTCTGAACAGATCTGTAAGTGCTACAACCTCAGTTTTATGGTTATTTCCAGCTCTTTCTTTCTCTGTACATGTACTGCATCTGTCTCTTTTTATGATGATTTGTGTCGTAAGTCTAGTGATGGCTGTACAGTCTGTTATGTTACGGTGTAATCTATGATTACACGGAAGACACAAAGAGCCAGCGACCATTTTTGAAATGCTTATGTGCACTTTTCTTCCCTCCTCTGCTTCCTCACAGAACAGAACAGCCAGTCCTCTCTTTTGATTACAGCAGGATAAAGCCTGTTTTAAAGTGATTTATCGCCTACTCACCTGTTCTGTAAAACCATATATTTAGGTTCCTGCTACAAGTTTTTTTTTTTATCAAATATGACAAAAGTTTAGCTGTTTGAAATATTATGGACCAGATGTTCACGATAAATAAATATGATAAATACTGTAATTTCACCTCAAGACGTCAATCCAGAGGCACTTCTGCTGTTCCTGCGTGTTACTACTTAAAGCGGTACTGCTCTTGGGATGGCAATGTCAGTCGGTTCACCACTTTTAGTCCAGACTGAAATATTTCAACAAGTATTGGATAGATTGCCGTGAAATTTTGTTCAAACATTCCTGGTTCCCGGACGATGAATCCTAATGATTTTGATGATGCTCTAACTTTTCTTCTAGCGCCACCATGAGGTTCACATTTGTAGTTTTTAGTTAAATGTCTTAACAACTAATGGATGGATTGTCAAGACATTAATGTTCCCGTCAGTGTGAATTGTAATAACTCCCTTATCCCTTAGCTTTTCATGTCAGGTCAAACTTTTCATTTGTCCATTATTTTTGTTTTATAATACCTGTAAAACTATTGACATTCCCATCAGCCTCAGAATGAAAAGAAAACAATAAATTGTAATAAATGATTATAATAATATGAATAGCGTTGCCGCAACCAGGACATGTAGCTTGATTTTCAGCAGGTGTGCTTTTTTGGGTAATAAAATAATGCAATTTTGCATTTTGGGTAAAATTTGATTAATAACAGCAATAAACCCACTTATTCTACCATAATCTGCTTCTGATTCCTCTTGAATATGATCTTATATAATGTTAGTTGTTCATTATGTTACATGTGTTGCAGGACTTTTGACCACTCAACACTTTTTTCTCTTCTCTATGCTACTTGGCAGCAGGTGAAGTTGTGCTTTTTTGGGTTCAGGACAGCCTTCTTTTTGCTTTGTTCATGTTTTAGCTTTGATGAAATCTGATTAACCACCCTCCGTTCATTACTTCTCATTAAACATCAGTCCTTGTTCTTGTCATTTTGCCCATGTCAGACCATCTTTCTTCACTCAGTTTTCCCATCTGGCCTGTAAATTTGATAGATTATTAGAATAAATCCCCAAGCATCAACACCACATATAAATTGTTCATGGTTTAGACCCGGCAACATCTGTGACATAAACCTTTATTCTACACAACTTTTATATTAAGCTCCAAAATGTCACTGTGGTGAAACATTAAATTTACAACATCTCTCCCTGTCTGGCGTTTGCTTCACTGTAGGACACAAAAGCCATTGTTTTAAATCTTGAAATTGAAATGTCAACCTACCATTTGAAAACAAGAGTCTTTGTTCAGTGATGTGAATCATTTAAAGATGTTTCATACGTGAGTCAAAGGCTGTTGGGTAATGCCGTGGGTTTTCTTGGGCTCCGTGCAGATTTATGAATGCCTTTATGTCCAGTCGTGCGTCAGTACTGACATTTTTTTTTTTACTGCATCGACATCATTGAAGGAACATTGACAACAAATGGAGAAAGTTTTATTTACTGAATACAGATGTGGTACCTTGACGGGGGATTGTGCGTGTTTGCTGAGGAAAATAATTGTGGCAAATATGCACGATGTTACAGTACAGCTACACCACTAACAGATTAAAGGAAAATTCAGGTTTCATGCGACATGGGTGTGATTTTCATAGTTTTGGCCTTCAGTTCTCTTGGTATTAATTCAATCATAGTCACCAAGTTAATTGTTGAGATCTGGGAATGCAGCGACATCGATAATAAGAAGTCTGATGGAGTAAGTCGCCAGTTTATTAGGTACACCCTGCTAAAACTAATGCAGTCTAATACAACAGACCCATTAATCCTATCCTTCAATAATCTGTAATTTCTCGTATTTTGGGCATTTTATAAAACAATAAATTTATGTCTCCACTTCTACTGTTCACACTGGTCACCCAATCTTTTTTCTCTGTCTAACTACTGTTTTATATTTTCAGTGTCTAAATGGTGGTCACCAAGTTTGTATTTGCCTCTGAGGCTTACTGAAAGCAACTCTGTCTCTTTCTCTCTCTGGCAGGTAACCACATGCTGTTACGAGTGTTACCCTCAGTCTACCCCAGACAACCAGATACCATCCACTTTCACCTAGGCAACCTCACTGCGATGATGTCACAGCTGGAGTCCCCAGAGCAACAACACCTGATCAGACTCATTCAAATTGTTGCCGAGCAACACCCACTTGTGAGTGTTTGAGTTGTGTTTTTGTAGTTTTGCTAGCACAGTGTACTGTGGGTTGTTTTTTTATAACCGCATGGGCCGAAGTGAATTATCCCACTTATACCACTGTCACTTTACCAGCGATCGAAATACAAATTAGTTCACGTCATATTTTTAAAAACTTTTTGTTGGCTATCTTCGTCAGCCTTGGACTAACTGTTTCAAGAAGCCTAGTAACACCTAAAACAAGCAGCCTTCCAGCTGTATTATATACTAAATGATAATGAGGTAGTTAAAATACATCAGACTGTAGGGTTATCTGAAAATAAAGCACTGTCCCAACTAAATCAGAGTCTCTGTGGTCATGGCATACGTTTACATTTAGCTTGGCTTTGGCTTACAGTGAAAGACGTGTGTGGCTTTTTTTGTAACATTTCTGCCCATGAGTCAAGCTTAATCAGAATATTTACCGTTTAACTGCGCAATATCCTGTTATGAGCTCATGTCGAAATATAGAAAAAGCCACTGGATCATAGTTAGAAGTGAGGAAATTGAGCAGTGCATGTGGAGTGCAGATTTCTCAGTAGGAATTCCCTTAATCCTGCATATTTCGGGGCAGAGCTGCTGATGTTCGACATGAGGGGAAAGTACCACATACCAGCAAACAGAGCATATGGTGGTAAAACATGGATAGTCTCACTCGTCACAAACCAAACCAGCTGTTTGGAGTTATTCTGATCTCCACCCCCCACACAGACACACAAAAGATTTCTGTTGTGATTGTAGTTGCATTCATCAGAAACATTTGTGCATCCTAATATTCTCTTACTGGAAGTGATGGAGTACTGAAAGGATTACAAAATTAGTAATGTGATTAATTCAGAACATGTGACTCATAAAGTAGCAGCAGGAGGGCTGGAAATGGTGGGCATTGTTAGTCTGATCCAGTCCAGTCTCGTGCAGTCCAGTGTGACCTGTCCTGATAATGAGGAGGAACAGTTTGTCCAGACAGTCCTTCAGGCAAGCCTTTGTTCATTTTTAGTTACCAATCGGTCAGTTCACACCAAGGTCACTCCTCTCACCTCCAGGCTTTGTCAAAGACACATCGAGCCTCTGTTTGATATTGAGTGGTGGTGCCAGAACAGTGACAGGATTACAGCTATAATCAAAAGTAATGACTAATGCTTTCTCCCCTCCTTATCTTTGTTTCATCTCACCCGAACAGATGTTGAGCCCTCAGGTGCCCACACTAGTCAGTTACCTAGGAGACCAATCCCTAACAGAGGCCCTACTGGGCGCGCTGGTGGACGTGTCACAGGCCAGCCCTTCCTCACTGGTCAGCTTTCTCCCAACGCTGAGGATTGTGGGACAACAATGCCCTGCTTTCCTGGGTCACGTAGCCAAAATCCATGGTGCCGTGGGTATCATCAGTGAGGTACAAACACACACATTCAAAACGCGCACAAATTAACAAGTTTACATTTGTTTGCAGCAGTGATTTGTAGTTGATACAGAAAGTAGAAGCATGTGTTTCAGTAGACTCTGGGAGACTCCTGGAATTGACTGATCCCAGCCAAGAAATAACAATAATAATGTCCTTTTTACACTTGGATTTTGTACGGATTAAACAAACAAGATTCAAATACCCATACTTACATACTATTTAGTATTCCAGAAAATGATTTAGTGTGTCCCAGTGCTTAGTAGGTCAAATGCAGTATGCCAAAAATACCAGGACCATCCGGTCGCATTTTGCAGTATGCAAGCCAGCATGCTTTTCTGGCTATTCTGACTCACAATCCTCTGCGCAGCGGATATACTGTATGAGCAAGAGGGTCAAAGTCCAAGGAGCAATGTTATGACGAAGTAGTATTTCCCAATTGTGTGCATACTGCATGCAAAAGCACATACTTTGTAAGGTCAGCTGCAGTATGTAATAAAAGGAAAAAGGAAAAGTATGCGATTTGGAACATAGCCATTACGTGTTAATTAGTGAGCTTTAGAGGTGCTGGTAGGAGGATTTTGTAACAGAGCCAGGCTAGTAGCTTCCCCCTGTTTCCAGTCTTTGTGTGAAGCTAAGCTATTTATCTGCAAGAAAGTGAATATTTGTATTTCCCAAAATGTCCAACTATTTCTTTAAAGAAAGATTTGCAATTATTCCCAAGCTCCAGTTAACATGAACATGAAGAGACAAGAGTAGTCTGAAGGAAACAAGAAGCAAATGGAGGTCCTTGAAATAAGTTATACTCTGAGCTTCTCAGCTGTCACACAAAAGCAGTGTTCTGCAGCAAATGTCTGTATTGTCGGTGCAGCGGTTGTTTGAAGTAAATAAAGACAGGCTGCAAAAATACTGGCTAGCAGTGGGTATTCACACACACTGAAACAGGCAGGAGTGATTATTTCAATGAGTTGGGAGGAACCGGCTGGACTCTCACATGACTTGCTCTCTGTTGTCCTGCCAAGTGTAAAACACACACTCGCCCACCCGACAGGCCGGCCACATCCGGAGGTTTCAGTCTAACACCTACATCAGTGTTCAGGAGCGTCCTAAACAAACACGTGCCAACTCCTCAGAGAGCTCTGTCTCTCTGCAGCCAAATAGAGAGGAAGAAAACACAACAAATTGTTGTGCTGGTGGGGAGAGAAAAAAAATCTAATTTAAAGGCACAGTTAAAGAGCAGCTCTGTCAGCTTAACGGTGCAAGCATGACACAATTAAAGGGAACATTAACCGCAAGAAAGGTAGCCTACTTTTTTCATACGTGTTGTGAGAAAAAGAAAATCAGTTGTATTACAGAGGAGAAAGTGTTTTCTTCAAAAAGGGACAACTTCAACTGAACTGCACTTGTGTGGCAGAACCTCCTGGTATTGTGTATAAGTACCAATTTGATGCAGCAGGTATTAATTTTTCAAAATACCACGACTAAAACTATAACAACTGCTATTACTCTTCATTTTTGGAAGACTTACAATATCAAAATTAGTTTCAGAGTTGGCTAAATTTGTCCCATGAGCCTCATTTTAAGCCAACTCATGAGTTAAACCCTTGGCTGCCCTGCAGACTTGGCTGATCCTTTGCCTCTTATGGCACTTTTTTTGACGTACAAAGTGGTGTTTCAGCCATTAACTGACTGGGATTGGCCTCTGCAAAAACACTTGAACTGCTGATTACAGGTTAATTAGCGTAGCAACTGGAGCAAACTCCAGGGTGGCATCGCTGCTGACTGATGGGCTGGAGAGGGAGGGAGTGGAAGGTCAGTGTTGTGTCATCAGCTGACTGACTCTCTTTGAGGAGAAAAAAAATACAGAATTGAGCCCCCCTTAATTTAAAGATAGCGGCGTGGCTCTAAGGATGGTACAGTAATGTCGGTCGAACCACCACTTTGGTCCAGACTGAAATATCTCAACAACTATTGGATGGATTGCCATGAAATTGGGTTCAGAGTTCCTGGATGATGTATCCTACTAATTATGGTGATCCCCTGGCTTTGTGCCACCATAAGGTCGACAATTATGGCTTTAAGTGAAACGCCTCAACAACTGTTGGATAGATTGCCATGACATTCAGTTCAGACATTCATGTTCTCCTCAGGATGAATTAACTTTGGTGATCCTCTGACTTCTCATCTAGCGCCACCATCAGGTCAAAGTTCTCATTAGTTTAATACTTTTGGTTTATGACTAAATATCTGCAAAACGAATTACATTCTCATCAGCCTCAGCTGTACTTTTATGTTTATCGCTAACTAGCAGATGTTTGCATGCTAACACGCTAAACTAAGATGGTGAACATGGTAAACATTACATCTGCTAAACATTAGCATGTCAAAACTGTCATTGTGAGGATGTTAGCATGCTACAGCCTCACAGCCGCTAGCGTAGCTGTAGACTCTTAGTCTCGTTCATGCGATGGTTTGAATCAACACTGCTAATTCTTCTCTTAACATTATCTTTCCTTCCCATCTGAAAGTGGTTCAGAGAGTCAACCCTTCTGTTGGCCAGGCTTTAAGAAACCTACTGTCTGTGGTACATAGCAACACATGTGTAGGTTTGTAAGCATTTACTGTAAAGTAAATGCTTACAAACCTATAAGGACACAAGACTTAAGGCAATACAAAGGATGATACATACAGCAGATAGTGTATATTCTATACATTTTCCATACAACAGACACATCGGGTCAGCTTGCCTGACATTAGCCCCATATGTGGCAAACCCCAAGAGGAAATACAAATGTTATTTCTTGTTATCTGCAAGCAGTTTGCATCCTCCAAGGTATTTTTTGTGAGTGCACGGGTGTTCGCTGCCTGACCAGGGTGAGAACATCTTTGCCCGGGACAAAAAAACAATGTTTAAATCCTGTATTTCCACAAACTGTGCCCTGTGCTGCATCCACTGTCCGAGCCTATTGGAAGCGTCACCATCTCTGGTTGGCAAATGCACTTTCCTTCACTGATATCAAAAGGCTAAGAAATAGTTTTTTCTCCCCCAAAGTCTGCGTTTGTTAAAAGTTGTGCCTTTAAGAGACTACATGAACAGAAAATGTTTGTTGTTCTGTTTCTGAAAACTGACCACAGTTTGTGGAAATACTGGATTTAAACGTTGGTTTCACCCCCGGGCAAAGGTGTCCTCATCCCGGGCAAGACAGTAAACACCCGTCACGAAGATGCAAACCGTTGCCGGATAACAGGTTTGTATGAGTGTAGGGAGTGCCGAGGTCACATATGGGATGAGCCTGACATATACGGTAAGTATAGTGCATGAGATAGTTGTATCAACTTGTGTCATGCACATATAGTAGTGAGTAATACATGACCGTCCAAGCAACGCTGTGTAATGATAGGTAGGATGAAGTCACACATTAGTCAATCTGTAGTGTGTGTGTGTGCGTGTGTGTGTGCAGGGTGATGAAGGTGACAGCAGGACAGGCTGAGGGCTCCCACTCCCTCTGTTCCTCTGGGTCCATTTAAGGCAGTTTAACGACAATTTGGGGAAATTAACAAAAGGGGGAAATATGGCATTACTGTCATAAGCGCACACACACACACACACCCACACGCACAGATCATGGAGCTGGAAACCATAATACAGTTTTCTATTACTCCAGGGCAACCTTTCCTCCTCAATCTTCTTGTCGAAAAACCTGCCAACCCAGCTTCAGGACAGACACACATACATACACGCACACACGCACGCCGTTGGTCGGACCTCAGTGTCCTGTCTTTCTTCACATTGGAACCATTTGGAAAATAACCCATGCTTTTCTGGGAAATGCCTGTGCGGAGGCCTCCTGGTGATGGCAGTGGAGAGAGTACCTCCTGTGGGTTCGCGTTTGTGCCACACACACACATATGCACTCACACACGCACAAACGCACACACACACACTCACGCACACACGCTTTCTCACTGGGGTACATTTGTACTTGATTGTAACAGGATTGCACAACACTCTTTCTGGCATCCTTTGCCTCCTGAAGAGAGTTAGTCTATATTGGGTTATATACGCATCAAAGTACACTGAGAGAAAGAAAGCCAGTAGACTGTAACACAACCAACAGTCCTGAACTAAATCCTAGTTTTGAGAAACTGAAATCATTTGTATTTGGTGTTAATTATTGTTCCCCTTTTTCTATGTTAAAGGGATAGTTTGGGTGTTTTGAAGTGGGGTTGTATGAGCTACTTGTCCATAGTCAGTGTATTACCTACAGTAGATGACGGTCGGCACGCCCCCAGTTTGGAGAAGCAGACGGAAGTTACCGCATGGAACCAAAGCAATGTACTGCTGTGGACGGGGCCAGCAGAAAAACCTAAAAGAAAGGCCCACCTAAAAAAATCAATATCAGTTTAAGTGTACGCTATATTTAGAATATTTTCACCGCTTGATATTAATGCTCTGGACATCGTATAGAGCACCTCTAAAGTATAACTTACTAACTTAAAACCTTTAGTAAAACATCATATTACAGTGGAGACACTAGTTGTACAAACCAGTAACAAGTATACAATAGGACATACAGTATGTAGATGTTTTTGTACTCGGGGGGGAATATCACTTTTGATGCTGATATTCTCCACAGTTACTCTGTTCAGACAGAAAATTTGAGATTTTTGTGATTAATGTGCTCTGGGAAAGAAAAGCACACATTTGTGCACACAGCAGTGTCTCCATGGGGCTTGTTAGTGTTCCAGACTGCAGCTCCAGAGGAAGCAGAGAGATCAGTGTGCTGATGGACAATCAGGGGAAACTAAGTGACCGAGCAAACAATGAAAGAAAGAAAAAAAACAACAAGTTAGTTGGCTGAGAAAGAATTTGGCTTGTCGCTGGACCAATGGAGTGTTTTCATTTCTTTCCTTTTTTTTGTAAACGCTGAATCATTCGATATTGAAATTAAGTTTTTAAACAGATAACTCCTGCACACAAGCACATGTGCTACCGCCAGAGAAGTTGGGCTCCCAGTGTTGTTGGAAATATGATAATGGGGTGATGGAAATGAATGGGCCAAGTTGTGTCTTTCTCAGACGATGTGTTTATGTGTGTGTACCTGTTTATGTATTAGTGCACACATGATGAAGAAAGAACTGATTTAATTCTCCAGATCTAATTTATATCAGATTGGCACTCTACGATGAGGAATACCTGTTACTCTGCCATCATTTTTTGGAGGACATCAAAAGTTATAATTAAAAGCAACAGTTATTTGTTTTAAACTTCCTGTTATTGTGCTCTTTTGCAGCATTTTACATAAGAATTCAATCATGAGTTAAACCAGTGATGTGTTTAGGACATCAAATCAAGGCCAAGTGCTTCTTCCAGACAGTTAAACATGATCTGTGACGCTTGATGATTAAGGAGGGCTTCATATGACCTGGCAACTTTTAATAGTATTACTGTAAAAATGTCTCACTTTGCAAACTGTAAACGATGCAAGTTCTTCTTATGCTGTAATGTTTGGAAGTATTCTCGTGAGTCCTTAAATAGTAAAATCGTCACTGCAATAAAAGGCTGAACTGTGTGCACATCCTTGTGAAGTCTGTGTACCTGCAGCCGGCACACCAGGCGCCCAAACTCCTAAATACCTACTTGGCATGTTGTTACAGTATAAAGTCAAGTTGTACCTTTTCTGGCACTTTTGGCAACCACGTATAAAAATAGCAATCCTACGGAGAGTGCTTGTGAAACATGCCCAAACTGTGCAGTCACCGCATTCTTCTCTCCTCGTTACGAGGTGTGCTTGAGCTCGGTAAGCGCAGGTTGGCTCGGTCTGTCTCTCTGTCCCTCCATCAATCAATCAATCAGTTGATGTCTCTCAGTCAGAGGAGGAGAGGAAGGTCTTTTCTTTCAGTCCAAGCAGTGTGAGTTTTTACAAGCATGGAGAATCCTGTTTTTGTTTTTGTCCACAGATGGTGGTTTTGTTGGCTTTTCTGCCCTAAAACAAAGCAAGAGTGCTGTTAAAGAATCACGTCACCTTTGTTCATCTGTTATCACAATTATTCCTGCGTTGACAAGTTTATACCACTTTAAAACACGTCTTGTTTTTGTTAAATAACGGGTTAGGATCCAAAATGGGTTAGGATAAAACCTCACAGTGTAAAGTTATAATATGCAAGAATTTTGTAATAAACAATGTATACTGATACAAAAATAAACTCTCAATCACTTATAACCCACTAGAAGTGTGTGGCAGTGTCTGTATCTGCAGAGACCCTGCCCTCTACCTGTATTTTCTCTTTTTTACTAATTTTGCTGTGTTTGTGACCTTAATGTGTGTCTAGAAGGAGCTTTTGTGCCCCACATGGGCGTATAACCCCCAGCCAATAACCGCGCGCTATGTGTGCAGCCCGTTCAGGTCGTCAAATACCGCTGTTTGCACACCCCTTGGTGTCTAATACCGAGGCACAAGCATTATACAGCGAACAGGAAGTCTGCCATTCGGCTGCATTCATTCAAAATCCGGCTACTCTGTGTGTTCCCGCAGGGTTGTGCACTGTTTGTGTCGTGTTTGTTTGTGCTTTAGAACGTAACCGCCGTGAAACAATCAGAAAATAGCGTTTTATTTCTGTGATTCATTGCTTTCTTTTCACTAACGGCGCTCCCTCTCTTCATTCACTCTATAGCTCTCTCGACCATCGCTGCTCTCTCTCTCTCTCTCCCTCCCTCGCTTGTTGAGCCGAGGAGGATTGGCCAACTTTGAATGCTGTGTGTTTACAAACAGCAACCGACAACGGCTACATATTATGTCTTTAAAGGTACCACCTGAACGGGCTGCACACCCTACGCGCTGTTATTGGCCCATTATACCCCCACGTGGGGCCCAAAGGCTGTTTGATGACTTGCAGAAGCATCTCGAGTAAATCAAAATAATAAGAAAAGAGAAAATACAGGCAGAGGGCTGCAGGGTCTCTGCAGAAACAGACACTGTCACACATTTCTAGTGGGGCATAAGTGATGATTGAGAGGGATTATTTTTGTATCAGTCTATACATTGTTTTTTGGTTAATTCTTGCATATTATACCTTTTAAATAGTGATTAAATGAAAGTACATGTTGCGTTTACAGGGCTATATTGAGTATGATATTGCATATTACAGGAAATGGTAAATATTAAATAGATGTATGAGGCTTCCTTTGAGAATACAATAAATATGTGTAGCAGAGGGTTAAACCTTGTGAAATATTATTGTCAGGGGGTGAACAGATTGTATATGCTCTTGATACATTTTACAAAAAAACAGGCTGAGAATGATGAACTGTCTGTATGTGTTTTATTACACAGAAATGCCAAGTTTTCAGAGAGCATGTGTTTGTATTTAGTATTGTTTGTCCTGATTTAGAAGCAAAAAAATTGCACCAAACCCCCCCAAACTGCTTGGAATTGTAAAACTAATGTGTGTCAAATTACACAAAATACACTATTTTTTTCACCAAAACACATGTATTGACACAATATTTTCAAGCCGTCTTATAACACAACACTGGTTCCATTATTAGTAATTTTCAGTGCACTCAGAAACAACCAACAACATTAGAAATAACAATTAAACTGGATGTTTTTTTGTACAATAAGTCAACTTGTTGGCAATCTCATTCTTTCTTTTCATATTTCTTTGTTTAGTTTTATGCTGGGACCAGCATGAATCATAACACCAGATATTATGATTTTAACATCTTGTCTCTCTCTCTTTGTTGTCTCCTTTCTCCAGACTCATGCTCACAGTGTGTTGGTCTACCTGGTGTCCTGTCTGGGCAGCATGGAGCACAGCTTTCACCACACACTGCTGCTGGAGATCAGAGCTCTGACCGACCGCTACCCTTCTTTACTGGGAGGCTGCGGTAAAGACATCTACCGGATGAGCAACTCGTTCACTGCTATAGCCCGACTGCTGGGGAGAAGACTGGAGGAGAGCACGGCCATGCACTGCAGGTTAGGAGACACACATTTATAGGCTGTGTTTTCATCCTCTTATGTCTTTTTTTCCCTCTTGTTTATGATAGATGGATGGATGGATGGATGGATATAAAGTGTAAACTACTGAAATTTAGAGGTGGTGATAGGGATTCTTTTTTATCTTTGAACACTATCTAAGCCCTTGCAGCCCTAGCCCTATCTTTTAGAAAAAACGCCTAAAATAATATACCCAAAATGAATCAGGAATAGCTCCTCAACCATAAGGCTGATACGCGTATATCTGGTCTCCTTTGAAAGGTAAGACGCTAATGAATATGAATCCATTTTAAGTAAACTTAACTATATTACCATTCCAGAGTAAATGGAGATGCAATTAAGGAAAAACTAAGATTTTCATTCTCACCTAGTATAAAATCAAAATTTCTCATTTCCAGCAATATCAAGCATGATATTGTACTTATGAGAACATTATCACAGATCTTTTGATCACATCTCGTTCTTACATTCACAAAGTTTATATCTGTACGACTTTATTGTTAAAATACTTCGTAATAACACATAGTGTGGACAACATGCAATAGGTTTACAGATTCTGAAAGATAAAAACCTCTGGTTTTCAAAACAGTGTAACATTCATTTCTTCTATAAATAGATTATTATTGGGACACCAACAAGTAGTTCTAGACCACTAGAGATTCATTGTTAATGCTGACAAATTTCTTTGTTCATATTCTTATTGGTGCTTGTAACATAAACTGTCCGCTATTTCTTCACATTATTTAAAGGAACTGACAGCCTATTTTCTTAACCAGCTTCTTACAAAGACTGATGGGTTTGTCTGTTTTTTGTTTTGCCTGTGTTTTCATCACTGGTTTGAAGTTGGAAAAATGTGACGTCACGTACTTCACCAGTCAGCAGTTATGGTTGTTTGCTTGTGTTGAAAGGCCACTGTTTTTCAAATCTGATTCAATCTGCACACAGCTCTGATGAAGCAAATTTTGAAAATCTAAACTTTGATTGTTGCTTATTTACTCATTACCTTTTTAGGGGCTTTAAATGTTGTTGATAAATGACATAGGATAAATCATGCCAGTTGTAAACAACTGGATTGAGGAACAAAATTGATAATGAAATCCGTATTAATTAAATAATTTAAATACTGTCTCCTGTTTGAACCACAGGGTGTTTGTATAAAAACATACCTGATTTATCTGCATGTCACAGAGAGTAGAGTTTTGAAACTTGCACAAAGCCAAGATAATACATATACTGAACCCACACATTCAATCAATTTGTGGTACTAAAACCTAAAAAATCTGGGTTTGTACAAACATAATATTATTTTATGTCTAAGTCTGTCCTCCAATGACTTCTTTTATATCATTTCTATATTTACAGTCATGAAAAGTGCTTCAAAATGCAGTATGCACGCCCAACATGTGCATTTGTTTGTTTCTGTGTGTTAATGTGCGTAAGTTGACTGGGATTCATCTGGCTGCAGCGTGGGAATGACACGCACAGCTCCCTCCGAAACAAGAACATGATGTGCAGGATTGGAGGATTCCAAAGTCTTTGCTTGGGGTCTTCTGGAAGAAAGATAGAGGGAACGAGGGATTGAGAGAGGCAGGAGGGTTTATTAGTGAAAGAGCCGGGGGTGAAGACAGAAGAAAAACAACAAAGGGGGCAGTTGGACGTCCTCTTTCAGCAAATAACTGGACTGTTTAATGAAGTTATAAAGGCCACTTGTGGGGAAAAAAATAGGGACAGAAAGAAAGAGAGAGAGGGGGGATAATTCGAGAGCAAAAGAGAGGAGACAGGCACCATAGTGAGGGACAAAGAAAGACAAAGCCAAGTGAGGGAGAGAGACACGTGGGGTGAGAGACACAGAAATAGAGCCAGTCATCGTGAGAAAGCGAGAATCACAGGCTAGCCAGAAGGGGAGGGAGGGAGGCTACTGAAATCCATCCAAATTTGTCTGTCCAGCTTCATCTCACGTGCCCAACACCACATGCAATCCAACCCTTTGCCCTGTGTGTGTTTATGTGTGTGATCTACAGGGTAGATGAGGCGTGCCCGCCGTCTCCCTGTGCATCTCTTCCAGGGGCAGGAAGGGGGTCAGAGCAGCGGCTGCAGGTGAAGATCCAGGCCTTTGAGGAGAAAATGGGCGAGGAGGGGGGACAGGGAGCGGGGGAGGAGGCGGAGGACTCTCCTGCTCCCCAGCGACGCTACAGCCTGAGCCAAGCCGTCAGGGAGGAGAGACGAGAAATGAGATTCAACAGGTCGGTTAGTATGTACCATGAAGTGGCTCTGCTGAGTATCTACTTAGATCTGACTGGATAGTAAGAATTAGTTTTATGAAAAACATACTGTTATCACTGTCACTGTGTAGCCTGGTGGATTTTATTGATTTCCAGTCAAATTAACAAGAAATCCTTTGAGCCAAGAAGTCACTACTCTGTATCTGTTTATTGAAGAAAACAAAAGACACACTATCCAAAGATACAAAGATACTGTTTATTAAAATAAATTAAAAATGTTCATACTGTATGCTGAGAGAACACAACATGGAAGCTCAATCTTGTTATTTACGTTGCAGTTTAGTGAGTTTAACGAGTGAGATAATGTTACAGTTTTTGTTGTGTTTGCTTTGTACTCCCAACACATTTGAAATTTGAAATGAAACAATGACCGAATGTTAAAGTGCACACATCAGATGACAAATCCTTAGCAAGGAATGACTGGCTCTGTGAATCTTAGACATCAGCAGAGGTATCTTCTGGGGTCTTTTTGCCTTCAGTCTTTTCTTGAGGAAGTGGATCAACTCCTTACGGGTCACAATAACTACTTTTGTAGGACGATACAGTATATTGTCCCTGAAATAATTGCAATAAACAATATTATTATTAAAGACTAATTTATGCCACTGATATAATGATAACATAATAGCATAATAATGCAAGTACAGACGAGGGGACAGAAGCAGCGCGACCAGAAATTACAGCGAAACTTGTCTCAGCATAGTTTTTTCTGTCGACTTAGGTGCTGTGAAAAAAACTCGCCCAAGTCTTATAATGGTAGGGAAGTCCCTGCTGTTTATTCTGGCATCATGTGCATGTAAACACAACGGGCAACATCAAGGTCAGCAAAAATGATCAAGGTCATGTCCATATATCGTACAATAAGTCGATAACTTAATGTAATGTTTCTGCTGCAGAACTATACAACAATGTTTTGTCGTAAAATGACATTAGGTTGTCCTAAAATTAGGGCTGTCAATCGATTAAAATATTTAATCGCACGATTGTCCATAGTTAATCGCAATTAATCGCAAATTAATCGCACATTTTTTTATCCATTCAAAATGTGCCTTAAGGGGAGATTTGTCAAGTACTTAATAGACAACAAAAAAGATGCTCAAGCAAAGGCAGACACTGATTACAAAATATCAATATCTTTAGCAAAATCATGCTTATGCCCACAATACTCCTGCCATGTGTTGAAATTCAGACATTTTGCTGTTGTATGGTTTTCTCTTAGTTGTTACAAAAGCATTGAGTGGTTTACCCACAAAACCCTGGAACAAAACCAAACCCTGGAAACCACTTTGGCAGTTTAAATTTTCTGGTCTCTCTTTAGGTCAAAGAGCCTGGCCCTCCACGCTGTACGCTCGCGCTCCATCAACTCAGACACTGGGGAGGACGGTGAATGCTTGGAGCCAAGTCCAGATAACATCTTCTCCAACACACTGGTGAATTCACACTCAGAAAACCAGGAAGCCTTGCCCTCTGAGAGGACACTGACGGGTGACGACTCGCTGCTCATCACAGCCGCCCTGGACAGAGGGGTCAAAGAGGCTGAGAAAGGTCAAAGCAGAGTAAAGGAGGAGGAGGAGCAGGAGGATGATGACAGACTCTTCGTCCATTTAAGAGACAATATGGAGACCATCAGAGAGTTCTGTAGAGACATGGTGCAGCAGATCCCCATACCGGAGCAGTGCACGATAGAAGGTAATGTGAACATGATAAACAGCATGCGTTTCTTTGAGATAAGTACGAGAGATAATTTGATGACAGTTTTATTGGTTTATGCAGTAGGTGGAGAAGAAAAGTGACGTAAAGAGAGCCGGCAGAGGGAGGGTTTGTGTGACCTGCTGAACCTGAAGGAGATTACACTCCGACGTGGTGTCTGGGTTGATTAATGATGCGGTATAAATGCACCTCCTCTTCCCCTCTCCGGTTTCAATCTTTATCTCATATACACAAACACTGAGCCCCAATCAGACAGGGATTTATTTCTCTAGGGGGAATAGTTCTCTTTTAATATTGCATGTGTTGATCAGTGAATATAATCCCGTCCAAAGGGCATATGAGTGTGATTTTTCTCCGTTTACCCAAGTAATCATTACAGCACCTCCTATAATTTATATCCTGTCTGGACAGACACCATATATTCTATATGGTATCTTTGACTTTTTGCGTGCGGCATCAGCCCAGCTGGTGAAGAGGATCACATGATTTTCCTGTGGAATATCTCTGTTATGAGTGGCAGTTTTAGTTACTGACGAGGAGCACAGCAAGTATTTTTTATTTATTGTTTATCTCCCTCTAGAGACTATTAGTCCAAATATAGCCCCAGATCAGGCCTTTGATTTGACATTGAATAATTATATTTACATTGTCGTCTTTGTCCCCCCATCGACCTCATCCATGGGTTTACATTATATGCAAGCCACCATGCAAAAAACTAAGGCTGACCTGAATGCTTTGAAACTTCGACCGTTGCCATGGTATTCAACCTCCAAATCACTATTCGAAAGCTTCATTTTTAAATTGTGTATATATAACTATGTAATAATAATGTATAGATCCCATGAAATAAGAAATAATCCCACAACATTATTCATATTCAACATTAATTATTATTAGTTATTCTATTCTATTAGAGGTGTGTGTACAGTAGTGCGGCAGCGGCACTGTTCCAGGCAACGAACCGGAGGAGATGGAGACAAACAGACAGAAAAACATGCACCACAAAGCTTCCAATAACTTTGAATATTTCTCACCGAAGCTTCGAAGTCCAAAAAATGGTATTCGGGACAACCCTACAAAAAACAAACACAATGCATGAAAAGATTTTGGTTGATATCTAATCTTTGCAACTCAGATTCTAGATGGTATCACCTTAAAGGGGTCAGTGTGATCAATTTATTGTTGGTTTTGGTCTTTCCAGGGGAGCATTGCCAGGCCTGTCCTTTTATTCAGCTGCAGTGAACTTGTACTTGTTCTTAATCTGGAGGGAACAAATGTACTCTTGCATAAAAAACTATGAGCCAAACTGTGTAGGGCAAATGTCATGGAGCTAATTTGTTAATAGAAGAACTAATCAAGGTATAGAGGCAGAGAATTGTTTTGAAGTGGGCAGGGTTATTAAATTTAGATACATCTATATAACATAGTCCGGTTTAAGTAGAAACAGATGAATGTTATGTATACAGCAAGTACAAGTATATGTCGGTGCAGATTTCTGTGTGTGCACTCATGCTTTCATACCTTAGTTGTAGCAGTGTGTGCTGACAAGAAAAAAGAGGGTCAAGCAGTTCATGTGAAAAAACAATGAAATGAGAAACCTCTTGCGTCTCCAAACTAATCTAATCCACTTTCTCAAACTTTTTAATCCATTTTCACATTTCCCCTCTGAATCTTCTCATATTCAGGGATTTGATATTTTATTTTCGTTCATGTGATTTCTGCTTATTTTCCATTTTTCAATTCGATTTGCTCCACTTGATTTAAGACTTCATTGTCATCTTGTACTGTGGCAGCGGCTGTTCACCTTTCCCATATTAAATTAGATTTTTTTAAACTTGATCCAGTCCCTCCTGAAATGATGAATCTTAGCTTAAAGGGATAGTTCGGGTGTTTTGAAGTGGGGGTTGTATGAGGTACTTATCCATAGTCAGTGTATTACCTACAGTAGATGACGGTCGGCACGCCTCCAGTTTGGAGAAGCAGAGAGGAGTTATCGCACGGAAACAGCGATTTACTGCTGTGGACGGGGCCCAGCAAAACATATTTTAGCCACCTAAAAGAAAGGCCCACCTAAAAAAATCAATATCAGTTTAAGTGTACTGGTCTGGTGTACTTCAAAACACCCAAACTATCCCTTTAATGGGATGTAAATCATACAGCTAACGGCAACCGACGGCAACATGGAATATGCATTTGATACATTGAATACACGTATTGTACAAGATAGACACATTTAGACATAAAATACATTAAGCTGGGCAATAAGACCTCTGGTACTTTACACACTTGTTAGGGTGTATGCACAAATTCAACAATACACACCACTTCACACTTAACAGCACACACAGTACTTAAATAAATATGCAATTGGACAGTATACAAACCTTTGTGTATACCTTTGTCTGAGCCATCTGCAGCAGTGAGCCCCACCTATGGGGACACGGCCTCAGTCTTTTGAACATATTAAGAACAGACAAAGCTCTCTCACCCGCACGCGCACATACACACACACACGACACGAGAGGTGATGATATTGTGATTGACAGGAGGGGATGTTATTGCTCCGTCTTTGGCCTTAATGTTATTTTAACTAAGAGGCAGCCACACACACACACGCATGCACACGTGTATAACAGGAAACGAGAAAAAATAACAAACTCCTCCTTTGGCCTCTGGTTAATTGATAAAATCTGAAAATGAATGTAAATATACAGTTGTTAAACACATCCACATGGACACACATTCATCCCTCCATCCATAATTGGTGCTTTGCATTTGCTCTCTTAGTATTAAGCACTGAGGATATGATGTCACAGGTGGTCTCAGCTGGATGATGTCATCATGCTGCTGGCTGACCTACGCTTGAGCTGCTGACCCTCCAATCTCAGGGGATGGGGATTACACAGAAGAGTGCGTGTGTATCCGCCATCCAAACATCTACACACACACATGTTGACACAAAAAATAAACAGCGTCACCGACTGTCTAAGAAACACACGCGTGCTAACGAGTGAAGTAGGATAAGCAGACACACCTTGTAGTTCACACACACACACACATAGTGTCAAGCGTTTCTCTTTCACGATGTCTCCTATGGGTTGAGATAACCTTGGTTTTGTGCATTTGTGGTTTTGTGCCCATGTCAAGAATAACAAATTAAGGTTGGTTTTAAATCACTTTGAGCCACTTCAGTCTAGTAGTTTCACTTTGTTATTAAAACTTGTAGGAGATATCCAGCATCGCTTTAGAGTTTTTACAGTTTTATGACTCAAACTAGAAGATGTCTGATTCATTTAACCATTTAGGGAATGGCACTTATTCACTTTCTTTGAGAGTTAAATGAAAGGTAAACCAGCACCTCTACAGTCTGTAAAAAAAAAAAAAAAATTTGCTGTTTCACGGGGGATTCTGTGCCGCACTTTTTCTCAGCTGGAAGCAGTTGCCAGACAATTAGTGGAGACTCCATCGTAGGTGGAACTGTAATTTTTTGCCTGTGTATATAGCCTGCTTTTTGTTCATATGGATGTTTGCCTGTCAAAGACTTTATAGATAAAAAACGTTGCATCAATAAAAATTTTGGGAGCGTGCAAATTTCATTGGGTCTCATTCACAAACAGTGCATCCACCCTAATTTGTGCTAAAACCGTGCGTTCGAACGTTTTACACATAAATCCAGGATTTTTGACTAAATACGTAGCAGATTAAACCCATTTAATTAAAAAGGCTTTAATGTTTTATTGATACTTTATTAAGTTTTTGCCTATAATGATCGGCTACTCCCACCAATTTCTACTGCCATGAAATTGTGCATATGTAGCCAATGTTCAGGCGTGCAATTCTTTTGATGATTTGTTAAGGGGCCATGCTTCTCTCTGACAATAACTTCACCACAAAAGTTGGCCGGTGTGCTTGTATTATGAATCTGATGGTAATTTTGCACTCACACTTATTACAGCTGGGGTTGAATGTGCATACTATCCACATTCTCAATCCTTTCATCTAACCTTCCACAATTAAGTGAATAAACTTATTACCAAAAATGTGTAATTATTGCTTTAAAAACAGAAGAAATCCTGATCTTCTTTTACCAGTGAAATCAGCAGTGCTGCATAAAATCCATTTTTAAAAGCTTATCATACAGCTAAAAGAACATCCATATCATTTTACGTTGTCTTTATGGCATACAATAAAAATGAAATACTAAAATGAACTCCAAAAGAAACCATTATATAATTTTGATCTCCACTCTGATGATTTTCTTGTGAAGCACAGAAACATGAAACAGTCACTGGTTTCTCCTCCCTGGCTGAGAGGTGGGAGTTCGTGGGAGGTGGTGGTGAGAAGAAAGGACACCCTCTGATGATTACGAGACGCAGTGTCCTTGCATGCGATGAATCACTCTGTAAATATGTTCCCAAGGTTACACAAGTCCACATGTGCAAGTGGCAGAGAGAAGCACACGGAGAAAGAGAGCGAACTGACTCTGATTTAGCTTTTCAATTTGAGCATGTGCTAAATATTAATTTAGACATTTTTATGTGTTTTGTGTGACAGATTCAAATCGAGGATGTGTGGCCAAGCTGTCGTTCTCCTGTCCTCTTAAGGGCCACTACTGTCTGTACGCCAAGTCCTGCTTCAACCTGACCAGCCGACAGCCTCATCTTTGGATACACATCATGCTGCTGCATCTACAGGTGCACACAAAATGTGCTTCTGGTTTGCTCACTGAAGTTGTATTGCATTGCAGAGCAGAAAGACATTTTGTTTTTATTATTTTTTATTTAACCTTTATTTAACCAGGAGTAAAATTCATTGAGATAAAAAAATCTCTTTTCCTAGAGTGTCCTGGCAAAGAAAGGCAGCAGTATAGTTACACGGTTGCAGGCATAAAACACACACTTCCAAGTCTTTTAGAAGCACTTTAAAGACATTCAGTAAGACCAGCTCTTGAAGATGCAGGTCATTTTGTAATTGATTCCAAGAAGAGGGAGCAGCATACTTGAATGCCCTTTTCCCAGTTCAGTACGGACTTTGGGGACAGTTAATAGGATTGAGTCCTGGGAGCGAAGACAGTAACTTCCTGTACTTTTTTGAAGGATGTAGGTCCGTAGGTAGGATGGAAGCAGACCAAGAATAGCCTTATAAATAAGAAAATGTCAGTGATTCAGTCTACGGGTGGGAGCAATGATGTGTAAGGGCTTTAAAATGTGTAATTAATCTCCCTGGTAGACGGTATCCAGCGTGCATCCCCCTTACGAAAACCTTTCATTTCGCAGTAAAAATATAATCTTTGATTTAAATGTTGATTTTGAAAGCTTCCTTTTCATATCTGTGAATATATAAAGAGCTTTACAGTTGTGAAATATCCTGGAATGCAAAACGCTTTTGCATCTATTCAAATGTAAAATGGTAAACAAGAGTAGCTTTGTTTTCCCATACTTTTCCTCCGTCTTTATCCAAACCACATCTTTGTTTTACGGGGGGGGGTTTTGTTTCCCTTCTGTTTTCTTTTCTCTCTCTTTCAACCAGAGTAAATCGAGTGTCGCACTGGTCTCCAGGGACGAGTGTGTCCAGAGGCTTGCTTCTCTTTGGGAGAAGACGCAGTTGAAAGGAGCTCACAGCTTCCACATGGCTATGACGCAGCACACCACCCCACACAGGAAGGTACTGGACCACAGTGTCTGTGTGTGTGTGTGTATGTGTGTGTGCGTGCATGCTGCTTCCCCTTGTCCGTCTCCAGCAGAGGGGATGAAGTCATCGGTAGTGAAAGAAAAAAAGAAACTCCAACATAGGAAAGTGTCAAAGTTCAACATCCACTTTGTTTAAATATGGAACGCACTAAATGGACAGTTCTGTATACAAGGCCTCTGCTCACCTCGACTCCTCATCTTAATCGTGTGTGTGTTTGTGTGAAAGATTGAGTTACAGAGCTTGACTAAATGAGAAAAAAACGACGTGTGTATGTTACGTGTGTGTGTGTGTGTGAATATATGTGCCCATTTCAGTGTCTGTTTTTGTAAGTGCGTGGATGTGGGTGGTGTTCCTCGTGCTGCCCCTTCATGATGTGACAAGCTAAGTGGTCGCTAGGAAATAATTAGACCCACAAAGAAAATACAGCTGTGGTTTGTCTTTCTCTAAACGTGTGTTGTGGCTGCAATCAGATGGACCAGCTATGGTTACCATATGGAGCATGAACATTCCCTGTTATTCATAAACACACACACATACACACATACACGCACACACCAACTGTACACAGGGCAGCCGTGGTGGAGGAAGTATTCAGATCCGTTACTTAAGTAAAAGTACTAATACCACACTGTAAAAATACTCTGTTACAAGTTAAAGTCCTGCAAAGAATGTAAGTATAATCAGGTAATTGTATTAAAAGTAAAAGCACTCAATGCAGAAAAATAGCCCCTGCGACTGTTATAATATACTATTATATATTATATCATTAGATTCATATTACTTATACGTTAATGTAAGGCTGGCTAAGCAGGATTTTACAGTTGTAGTTGGTTAAGGTGATGCTCTTTTTAACTATTTTGTATACGACTGCAACTAATGATTAATGATAAATGATTAGTCGACTGATTGTGTGGTTTGTAAAAATTCATAAAATAGTGAAAAATGTCATCACAATTTACCCAAAGCCCAAAGTGACACCTTCACAATGCTTGTTTTGTCCAGCAAACCTCAAAATTATTAATAATACTTTTTATTTTTTTAAATAATTAAGAACAGCAAATCCTCAAATTTGAGAAGCTGGAACCATGAAATGTTTTTATCTTCATTTTTAAAGTAACTAGTGACTAAAGCGTAAAATATTTCTAGTGAAGTAAAAGTACAATATTTCCCTCTTAGATATAGTGTTGTAGAGGTAGTAAGTACAATAAAAAGAATGACTCAATTAAAGTAGTAAAGTACCTCAAATTTCTACTTAAGTACTTGAGTAAATGTACTTAGTTACATTCCACCACTGCAGGGCAGGAAGATTCATGCTGTGTGACGCTCAACGGTTCAAACATGGTCGTAAACTTCTGCTTTTACTGTTTTCGCTGTATCAGGCTCCAGTAAAACTCTGATTTATGTGCTTAGCCAACAGTAAAATATGTTGTTCTCAACTGGCCCCAACTGGAACACTCGTACCGTAAAGGAATAGTTCGACATTTTAAAATCTGCTTGCTTGAGAGTTAGATGAGGAGACCAACGCCACTTTCATGTCTGTAAATGGAAAAATATACAACCGGTTAGCTTAGCTTAGCATAAAGACTGAAAACGGAGGGGAACAGCTAGCCTCTGCTGCACCTCAACAGCTCACTAATTAGTCTGGTCTATTTTGCTACACAGACAGAAATGTAAAAACTCTAGATGTACCGACATGTGGAAGCTAGCGTGAGACTGTAAAATACGGGTCACTTCCTGGGGGACGTTTTTATGCACCAGAATGCTTTTTAGCCTTGTGTCAAATGCTTTTAATGTAATACAGACACAGTTTGTGCTGTAGGATTACTTGTGTTTTGAACAGACCTGACAAACAGCCTGAGCTGCTTTTATTGTGATGTGATGATCAGAGCTGGCATTACAGTTTTTCTCAGTCGCTTTGGTACATGTCTTGAATCATCCTTAACAATTGCAAAACAGTAAGTGCGTTTCTTGAAACAATTCGTACAAACAGCACCACGCAATGGATTACCAAATCAAAATTTAAGTCAATGAACATGTCGGTGCCATCAGCATGACAAGTACTTGTGTCATTGCTTACAAACGAGGTAGTCAAAATGCATAGCCATGTTTTCAATAACAGTGTATTATGTCAGTATGTTCTGATGTAAACTTTGGCTAAGGTTTTGATGACGATGGAAAATGGACAAGGCTGCACTGTTTGTATTGTAATTTGTCGACACACCATGTCTTTGCGATACAGAGAAGAAAAAGATAACACTGTTTGACAGCACTGCATAGCGCGAAGGGAAAAATAATAAATATTAGAAATGTAATAGGGCTGTCAATAAAAATGGTTAATCGTGATTAATCACATGATTATGCATAATTAATCACGATTAATCACATGTTCTTTATCTGTTCAAAATGTACCTTAAAGGGAGATTTGTCAAGTATTTAATGCTCTTATCAACATGGGAGTGGGAAATATGCTTGCTTTATGCAAAAAATATGTATATATTTATTATTGGAAATTAATTAACAACACAAAACAATGACAAATATTGTGCAGAAACCCTCACAGGTACTGCATTTAGCATAAAACATATGCTCCAATCATAACATAGCAAACTGAAGCCCAACAGACAACAACAGCTGTCAGTGTGTCAGTGTGCTGACTTGACTATGACTTGCCCCAAACTGCATGTGATTATCATAAAGTGGGCATGTCTGTAAAGGGGAGGCTCGTGGGTACCCAAAGAACATGACAGTGTTTCCTCACCAAACTTTAGTGCAAGTTTGGAGCGTATTTAACCTCCTTCCCGACAAGCTAGTATGACAAGCTTGTACCGATGGATTCCTTAGGTTTTCTAGTTTCATATAATATCTTTAAAACTGAGCCCGCTACAACCTCCGAAAGATCGATTGTATTAATGCGTTAAAGAAATTAGTGGCGTTAAATCGATTTTGTCTTGTTATCGCGTTAACATCGACAGCTCTAAAATGTAAACATCTGAGCTATTTTATTGAGAACTGGTTGATTATTGGGTCATCTAACGCTTCACACATTCACATTCATTAGTAAAAGTCAAGATTCACCTGAGAGCAATTCATCAGGACACATTTACAGATAAAGTCAAATGTGTATAAAATATGCTGACAACTGGTTAAACTGGTTGTAATAAGATGTAATGACGTCGACTAATACCGACCCAGTGAGTTTAATTTTCCAGGGAACACTAAGAAAAGCCATAGAGAACAGAAGATGAGATTCAACAGGCCACGACCTTTACTTCCATCCATATGCTCTGTATTTCCTCTTTGCTTTTGTTCCCACTCTATTAGTCCTACAGCCTCACTCTTGTCACCATCAGCCAATCAGAAACACATGTAGTGGAAGATGAGGAGAGAAGAAATGCAAAAGGGAGGAAAGCTATTACATACATGAGATAGAAAAGGTTATCGATTATGTCTGTACTGACAGGAAGATTTAAAGGGAGACTACAGGGCTTTATGAGGCTTCAGAGATTTAGGAGGGAGTTGTGTATGGCCTCTGGCTACACAGTTTAGTAGTTTTATGACAGAGATAATAGAAAGCCGGTGTGAGCAAAGATGAGCAGGATGGAGGGATGTAAGAGCTTCAAGGATGGATGTGAGATAGATACAGTAACAATAAAAAGGTAATGGGTTTAAAGCATGGAAATAGTAAAACAAGCTGAAGAATTGGTCAGGGGTCAAGAGATAAGGATAATACTAAGAATAAACTTAAATGAACTCCAGGAAATTGGAGAGCCGCACCAGCATTGCCACAACAGACATAAATCTGTACGAGGGAGGAAAGTGGAGATTGGAGGATGAAAGAAAAGGATTTTATGGGAAAAGTAATGGGCACAATTTGTAAAGAACATGCAGGTACTGAGTGATAAGATAAAGCATGAAGGAAAAAGGGAGAGAGTCAAATTTTAAAGAGGGGAGAGGAAAAAGAGATGGAAGTAAAAAGAAAGATGGTTGAAGGAGAAGAAATTAAATATGTGTTATAGGAAAAACAAGTAAAATGTGGAGAGATTAAACACTGATGAAGGAGGAAGTAAACATTCAGGAGGATGATGGGTGATCGAAAGATTGTGAAGAGATAGAATGAAAAAAGAAATTGTGGAGAGGATGTGGCAAGAGAAAAGAGGAAAAGAGGGAAGACATGGCATGAGATATGATTTTAGCAAAGTGGAAGATACTTGACAAGTATTGTTTCACCTTCTGTCTTTAGCCTGGAGTGAGAGCGTTTTGTTGACACAACTTTGGTGGAGATAAAGTTTGGTGGAGGAAGAGGATGAATACCAAGAGATAGAGTAAAGCTCAAGACTGAGACTGGGATTAGATAAAGACATTTGGGGAAGGACAGACAAAAAAACGGACAGGATGGCAAGACGGAAGCAAAAAGACTTATGGGATCTGGTTTACATATGAGAATTGTTGCCTCTGTCTGTGCCAGCTTGAAATGGCCTTATAATATCAGGACATCATCCATTTATGCCCAGACAGGGTTAGAAAAGTCAAGAGAGACAGAAATAAAGCCTGTGCCTTGTTTATTGCCTTCATCCACTCCCCTTTCCAACACTCCCACATCTCATCCATTCACCTTTCTCCTGACTCACACTCCCCTCTCTTCTCCTCCTCCTCCTCTTGCCTCTACCTCCCACTGTCTTTTCTCTCTCTCTCTCTGGTCCGTTTATTCAGGAAACCTCCAAAAAGTGTCTCGTCTCCTGTACCTTCCTCCCCTTTTGTCTCATCCCGTCCTGTCTCGTCTCATTACAAGTCGCCTTTCCTGTAATTTTATCTCTTCTTGTCTCCTCTCCTCTCTTTTTTATCTCTTCTTGTCTCGTCTTCTCTCTTTTTTATCTCTTCTTGTCTCGTCTTCTCTCATTTTTATCTCTTCTTGTCTCCTCTCCTCTCATTTTTATCTCTTCTTGTCTCCTCTCCAGGTTCAAATTAACTGATACAACCTCCTCAACGAGACTAGCATGTCGTCTAACTGACTTCAGAATTGTGTGCCATATCTTAAGTTATTTAATCAGTTAATGAACGATTATTTTAACGGAAAAGTGCACATTTTTTTTCTTCACCTTTTCTAAAACTAGAATTAACTCAGAATATTTTTATTTTTCTAGTATATTAACGTTTTATTCAGGTTTTTAGAAGAGTACTCCACCAATTTAGCATTGCACTATATTGACTCATGATGGGCAGTTTTTTTTTAAGATTGAAATTGATGCAGCAGAACCAGAGATATCATCTTTCAACATTCAACATGCTGAATCGGCCGATAAACCTCCAACACATGCATACTAGAGCCAACGGTGCGGGACATACCAAAAAAACTAGGCAGACAGACGCTCACCGACGACCCAAAACTGTCCGACGGCAAACCGTCAGCTTGGTGTGTCAGGGCCTTAACTCCACAACCCCAGATTATTTTTTCAAACTCAGATTTACATTTTCAAACTTGTAGTCTTGAGCCCCTACCAACGCTGACTCAAGTGACATCACTTGAAGCAATTTATCAGACTTTGAAGACACAAAAGTCTTCATACAACTATTTTTACATATGCATTAGAACTCCCCAGGACCTGTAAACAGACTTTGATGTGTAAAATCGGTGGAGTTCACCTTTAATTAAAAACATTATAACAATAGGTGAGACAACAAGGATAGCAGTGGGAGTATCTCACCCTACTGACTTATTTTTATGCCCCTGTGTCAGCGACAGCCGTGGCCGGAGGCATTATGTTTTGGGGTTTTCTGTCCGTCCATCCGTACGTATGACCGTCCGTCTGGTCTATTCTCATCTGGAGGGAATTTCTTCAAATTTGGCACAAACGTCCACTTGGACTTGTTACAACCTGGCTCAAAGGCTGCAACAAAAATTGGCAGAACAGACGAGTTTAACAAACTAACAATAAATAACCAAACAATTGTGGAAAGTCAGTAGGTAGGGAGCTTTGTTGGTTCTTCCTCTTAGCCTGTTGTTGTTTACACTGACCATAACCCTTTGGTGTTTCTACATTGCATGTACAACAGCAACCAGAGGCCAAACATAGTTCAAAACTACAACTTGGACTTCCGCCATAAGAAAGGCCAGGAAAATGTTGAAGCTGATGCCTAGTCACTTGAATAATGTCACTTTTAAGTGTTATCTTTATGGGGGGAAGTGTTGCAACCTGTTTTACTTAGTGTTTTCTGTTTAGCCTCTAGGTTGATCATCTGGTTGGCAGGCATCTGTGTTGCTTAGCAGGCTGAGTCTTTGTAGAGAGGCTCTTTTGTTCAACTCTCTCCCTCTCTCCTCCCTGCTGCAGCAGTACCTTCGTGATGCTTGGTATCTGATATACATTCATTCATTCATTTACTTCAATAAACTTACGTACATGCAGTAAATCTCCTGGTTGTGCCTATTATTAGGTTCGGTGTTGATCCAGCCATAACTGATTAGAGTTTGGTGATCAAAAGTCAAGGTCACTGTGTCCTCATGTCTGTCGACATCACGCGATGTCTCAGGACCGCCTGGAAGGAATTTGTTCAAATTTAGTCACTGTGACCTTAAGAACACTTTTTTGGCCATTACTCAAGAATTCATATGCTAATTATGACAATTACACACAAATGTCTAATAGGATAACATGATGAAGTGATGACATTTTGGACAGACATGGATTTAAACTGCAACTTGACTGGTTGGCGGAGGCATACAACCACGAGGCGGTAATTCTAGTTTTCTCATATGTCCATAAAATAGCATTTGAAAAACTGAACAAAAGAATTTTGTTCTGAACATCTTTTTCAGATTCAGTACAGCTCTCCATCGTTGCTGTTGTGGTCTGCCTGCAGTTGCAGTCAGTCATGCGCAGTTACAATCTTCCATCTTGATCAAATTATAATGATGATCTACAAACAGCGATGGGGGTCGGGGGGGTGCAGTAGGAGAGAGAGGGGGCGTACTGAAAGGGTAAAGGGGGTTACATGAGGATAGACAGATTATAATCCAGCCATTGTTTCTTCATCTCTTTATTGAATCCACCTCTCTGGTCCCGATGGATCGAATATAGGCTTGTGTTTGTCCACAGCTGCCCGTTGCCCAGCGGCACATTTGTCACTCTAAACACAGTGACTTCTTTCTAAAGGCTCATTAAAACCATATACAAATCATTTACGGCTTGTCGGCTGTGTATTACAGTGTGGTGAGCCTGGCACACACAGACTTTAGTTTGAGGTTTTCTTAATGGACTCAGGAAACAAATGCACACATGAGCTATTTTACTCATTTGATTTAATGATTCACTTCTCATTGTGTTATGCAGCAGATTCGGGCCTCGTGCTCACTGATTTATTCTTTCCACACATTGTTGCTCAACTTCTGACTCACAGTCTGTCTTTCACTGTCTTTCCGCTTCTGTCTTTCCTTTGTTGCTTTTTAGAGAATAGATGTAATGTTATTCATCAGTAAACAATGTTAAAGTTATTTTAATTAACTTGGCATTTGTTTAAGCCTTTTAATCCTGAAGAGGCTCTATTTTTATTGTCTCTTCTGAGAGCCAAGACTTGTTGGAATGAAGGTCACTATGTACATGCCAAAATGATTCAATGAGTAAATGCCAGGAGCAATTCCTGTTTGTCAGCCTCAAGAGGTAATTCTTCCAGGCACAATTTGACTTTAACAACTTGTATCTGTGTAGCATTAGGTCCATTTCCTTGAATGAGTAACCTGGATTAAATGTTTTGTGTCAAAAATGATCACCATGAAGTGGAGGAAGTATTCAGATCCTTTATTAAAGAGGCTATAATCAATGTTTATTTAATAGCCATGTATCAGATGTGAAAACAGTGCAACATTGTGGACACTTTTAGTAATGAACCTACAGAGAATTATCACCTGAAAAAAGCTACTCTTTATGGAGCTTTATAGTGAGTTTCAGCTCATTGTTTAGCTGTTCGGCACACAACTTTACTGTTTTGGTTCACTCTCACTGCTCTCATATTGTCGTTTTCAGCCGCAACAAGGTCTAAAAACCCTGTACACTACCTGCCCAGCAGCAGTCAGCAGTCAGCAGACAGACACAGTTAGCAACTAGCTGGTGAACATAGTAGAGCCTTTAGCAGCTAAAGAGACACATATTTCCCTCAGGAGTTGGTAGAGACCAAAAATAGAGCTAAAAGAGGAGTGAATATTGGACTTACATTCATCAGGTTCTCAGAAACACGACTCCAAATGAATAATAATGTTCTTTCTGTTATCATTTTTTAAATTTCAAGCAGTGGGCAACGGCCGGTTCTGAAAAGGGAAGCCAATGCGGAAGTGCCTTAAACTTGCATTCTTTCTAAAAGCCAGCAGGGGGCGACTCCTCTGGTTGCAAAAAGAAGTCTGATTGTATAGAAGTCTATGAGAAAATGATCCTACTTCTCACTTGATTTATTACCTCAGTAAACATTGTAAACATGAGTTTATGGTCTCATTCGCTAGTTTCAAGTCTTCTTAAATACAGCATGATGTTCATTTAGTAAATGATGGTCCCATTTAGAGTCAAATAGACCATAAAGCAGGATATGCTTTAGGGTGTGGCTACCTTGTGATTGACAGGTCGCTATCACAACGTTGTCTGGTCTGGGAAGTTGTCCGTGTATTCGTCTTGCAACCTTAACCCTTTCACAGTGTGTTTTCAATTCATGAAAGTTAATATTAACATTCTGGTCACCTAAAAATGTCTTATTCAGTGTTCGGTTGTGCTTAGCTTCACCCTCTCGTGTCACTTGCGTCGGCCAAAATGCTGAACTCAAGGCTTCAAAACGGCAGTCCACAAACCAATGGGTGACGTCACAGTGACTACGTCCATTTCTTATATACAGCCTATGGTCTAAAGCTGAAACGGAGATAACCCTGATGACATCATTAGAGTTATTATCTCAGAGAGCTCTCCCCAGTTTACCTTGCGAAGAAGAACCACAAACAACGACACCGAAGGCTTTTCTCGATGGAAAAGAAGTTATTGGCTCTTCTCTTGACTGGCTTCGGCAAGAGTTTGATTGACAGATGGTTCATCCAATCACCTGCCAAGTATTTTTTGAAAGAAACAGTTTCCAATGACAGCTTCTCGGATGGTTCTGTGAAACTAACTATCTGGCGGGTCAGGTTACTCCCAGAGCCACATGAAGACATTATTCAGACTGAGTAGTACTCCTTATGAAGAGTAAACTGAACTTCAGGTGTAAAATTGGTGGAGTGCCCGTTTAACTACATTACCATTTGGTAGTAACATCTATATGAATGTTTTTTATTTTAAAAGTTCATCATGTGTTTTTTATGTGAAATTCTAATATGCAAAGTAACTACTAACAGCTGTCAGATAAATGTAGTGAAGTAGAAGTATAAAGTAGTATAGTATGGAAAAGTACCTCAAAATTGTTCTTAATGTTTTAATTTCTCTCGCTTGTTTTTTCTATCCACTCACTCTTCTATTTGCTCTTTCTTTCACCTCGTCATCCACCTTTCTGTCTCTCATACTGCCTCAGATTTTTCAGTAATCAGGATTTCTCACAGTTGCAACATGTGTCTGCCGAAGACCACTCAGTCCCCTGAAACGTATCAGACTAATGATGTTCGCGTAAACCCACAGATCTCTCTCAGCCACACATGGTCCTGGTTTATCTGTATCCGCAGGCAAAGCCCTTTCACCTCAATTACAACACAAAGAAAGGCTCTGATGTATGGATGAATCTAAATGCTCTGGCACTCTTTCAATCACATGTGTGCTTGATCGTGGTGGGTACTGTGTGAATGTGTGTGTGTGTTGAAACATGGGTTCAGTGGTCCAAATGGTAAAAACACACATAAAGAAACAGCTTTCAAATTTGCATCCTCATCGCTCATTAACATCAAGGACTGCCTGAAGGGGCATGGGTCGAAAGGTCAAACACACTGGTAGCTCAGCCATCACAGCTACCTGTTTTTCTTATACTCCTTTAAATCCAGCTCCCTCTGGGCGTTTCACGTGAGTCTAACTTTGCCGTGGTGAGAAATACTGCTCTCATTCTTAAATGGATCATCGGAAAATGTGAAAGCGGTCAGGATATTTAAACTGAATTCATTATAGAAAGATTAGACTAAACAGCAAATACATACACAGAGATACTGTGGGCAAATCTACATTAGTACAGAATGAACACACACGCAGGAGAATGACTGCTTCTTTGTCATGAAGACTGATGACAGTAATCCATCATCTCCTTAAGTGTTCCTGTTTTTCACCAAACCTGCCTAAGAGAAATATGTATTATCTCCTGGGCTTAACTGTCACTGACGTGTGTTTGTGTGTATTTAAAGTGAAGTATAACTCTTACCATGTGCAGGGGGTCTTCAGGGATATGTTTTGGTTTCCATTACTTTATATGACACACACACACACTGATGCACAGTTGCACAGTCCATAACTGGAATGTGACGGTTTAAAGAACCTCTTAGAGAGGGTCACTTATCATCTGTGTGTATATGCTTGTGATATGTGTGTGTGTGTGTATCTGCATGTACAGCAGCTTTAACAAGCTTCAACAGATTTCTGTGGGCTGGACCTCTCCTGTAAATTCCCATTTTGTTTTCCTATTTCTTCTCACTCTTTGTAGTAGTAGAAACTAGAGAGAACAGGGGGGAGACTCTGAGCCAGCCCATGGGATCAGAATCAGGGCTGACGCATCAGTATTAGATATATAAAACTTAATACTGTAAATAAACTTTCCTATTCCTTCCCCATATTGGTTGTTTCAACTGAGAACATCAGTTGTCAATACAGTAGCCAGTAGCAGCAGCAAACAAAGTGAGCAGAGCTACTTTAGTTAACAAAAACAAATATCATCTTTGTTTTTTGCATCTTTCCACCAGACTTCTAAAGTGGTGCTTTTGGTTAAAAACAAAGACTGTATATAAGAATTGGATGTCACCGTGACGTCACCCATTAGATTGTGGACTGCCGTTGTGAATCCTCGAGTTTGGCATTTTGGTCGTCATCATCTTGTTTTATTTGCAACCAGAAGTGACATGAGACGGTGGAGCTAAGTACAACTGAATAAGACCTTTTTAGGCGACCAAAACTTTTACAATTAACTTTTGTGAATTGAAAACACATTGTGAAAGGGTTAAAGGTGTAAGACGAAAACACAGGCCGGACAACGCCATGGTAACGACCTGTCAATCACAAGGTAGCCACGCCCTAAAGGATACCCTGCTTTATGGTCTATTTGACTCTAAATGGAACCATAATTTACTAAATGAACATCATGCTGTATTGAAGAAGACTTGAAACTAGCGATAGAGACCATAAACTCATGTTTACAATGTTTACTGAGGTAATAAATCAAGAGAGAAGTAGGGTCATTTTCTCATAGACTTCTATACAATCGGAGTTGCCCACTGGTCAAAAAACACATTTGAACTTAAGCATTTTGTTCAAGCTGAAGATGAAGAGTAGGTGTTTGTACACTCCTGTCTCCACAGATATTATATAAAGCACAAGAGGACACTGGATAAAATATTATAGGAATCCATCTAATAAAATCTATGATGTAGACTTTATTTTCATAATATACAGCTATTTAAATATCCTAATAATTCAGTCCTATTGTAGGCTATGTGTGCACTGTGCAGAGGAAAAAATGAATAAAAACATTAGTGGATGGATCAGACAGTAAGCTGTGACAGTGAGACAGCATGCACAATACCAGGAGACTGAAACTGAAGCTGAAACACACATTTTATTATCTACGCTTGTGCTTTTTCTACTGTGACATGTTGAAATGTCTTCTGTGAAATACTGTAGGCCTATTGTCAATATTAATATGACATACCGAATAGAAAGTTCAAATGTAGTTGCAGGACTGTTAATAAATATTCTGTTTTCTTTTCATCTGTCTTCAGGACCTGGACAGTCTCCAGATTCAGCTGGAGGAGGTGCGTTTCTTTGACTTGTTTGGCTACAGCGAGGAAGAGGGAGGTTGGCTCTGCTTCATGTGTAACAACCCAGAGAAAGCCACAGGTACACACACACACACACACACACTTAAACAAAGGCCGAATTATATGTAACCATGATTAGAGTACACATAGTTTAGTGTACGAGCATAACCAAGTTGGTTTCATACAAACTAACAGAGAAGTTTGGGGGAAAAAAGCCCATTATTGTCCTTGATAACAGTCTATGTTTTTTAAGTTTCAGATTTTAAGATTGTTTTTTTTGGCAGCAGTAAAACGAGAAAATAACATTCTCCGTTGTTTCAACTTCATATTAATATGAGAATCGTCATTAAGAAAACACAGAGATAGGATCAGCTAACACTTTGACGGACTATTAAGTTCTCAGTGGAGGTCAGGTAGTTTTTTTCTGTAAGATTATGTTTTGTTCTTTATGCATTGAATTTATGATTATGTTGTGAATTGATGATGAACCCACTCATGGATGAACTAAGCAAACAAAATTCACGGCCAAGAAAAGTATAAAAAAGGTGAGGCAGAGAGGAAACGCACAAGGAAAAAAAGACAGAAAGAAAGGTTGTGATAAATTGACCCTCTCCGTCTCACATATTCTCTCATATATTAACATCATATTACTCACTTTGACAGACTACATTCCAATGTGTTTTCCCTTGATTTGCTCCTGCCCCTTGTTGTCTTAACAGAGCAATGAACAAGTGAAGTGGGATTTTAAAGGATTGTTCTTCTCATTTTCAATCATGTCAACAACTTTCCTGGGCACCGCTGTGTTTCCCTTGAGGCCTGATGGTAAAACCATCACAGAGCTGAGCTCCAGGGGATATTTTCACTGAAAATGCCTTCAAGGGGAATTATCTTTTCCCAGAACATTCAGGGGAAAATGGAGCAAAGAGCAGCTCATGTTTAATAGCTGCCAGTCTGATTTGAAGGGTCGCTGTAATCAGTCAGTTTCTGAGTAGCTTACTCTGGATCAGCGACCCCCTTCGATGAGCACTTTAAGTCAGACTTAGAATAGTGACCAAAACCTTAAATCACATTTATTCTGCCTACTCTACCAATTATACACACTGGAGACTTAAAATAGTTATTATTATTATTAAAACTGTATAAAATGTGGCCAAAATATTAAAAAAATGTATGAAGCACAGACAATATAAAAAAAAAAAAAAACATAAAAACAAACGTTCCTTCTTTTTAGGCTAGCTGAATGACAAGACTATAAATTGATCAATGACAGTTTAGCCTTCGGATAGCAAGTGTGACAGAGTTTAGGAAACGGGCTTTAAGTCAGCGTGTAATCTCTCTGCCCGTCTCACATGGAAACAGTTATTATTAGTTATGCAAGAGGAGCTAGAAGAGGGCAGTTTGTGGCAGATGTTGTCTTGTGATGAGGAGATATGGAGGGAGGTGAGTCGGGGGTGATAAGGTTAAAATGAAAGGGACTGGCTTCAGAGAAAGTAAACTTGAAAGAATGAGTAGCTGTGAACCTCCGTCTCAAACAGCAACATGGTGTTTTCAGGTTTTGCTGTTTGATGGCAGCTAATAAGAAGCCAGCAGGTATTTCCCAGAAAGTTAGGCAGGAAGTTGTTGGAAGGAAACAGTCAGATGGGATGCAGTAAAAGTTTATTGTGAGCATGTGTGCGTGTGTTTATTTATGTGCTTTGGAGGGAGAAAAGTTCAGATTAGAGATGATTATTGCATCAGTATCTCACAGGTAATAATGAGAACTTGGGTTATGTGTGTTTGGCTTATGTTGAAATGTCAAGATAATAAAAAGCAAGCTATTTTTGTTATTCCAAACTTACATAATTATTGTGCAATGTTGAGATTACTACTCCCAAATGACACAACTTATAAATAGTTACACTTAGTAACTCATAAATACGGAATAAACTGCCTTGAGGAGTTGTTATATTTACAGTTTCTCAGTAAGGGAGGTCTAACAAACGTGTTGCAAAAACATTTGCAAAGACGATTTTTAAAAAATATTTTGGAGCCAGCATTGTTTACATCCATCAGTCTTCTTCTTTCCTGCCTTTTTATTGGTGCATTGCTACATTTCCTGGCATGTTGCTGCCACCAACTGTCGATCAGTGGAAACTCCACAGGGTACCTAATAAAACTAATCATTATGTCATGAATATTGACGTTTGTATTTATATGTATTTTTGTCTATAATATGGTGCTGGTGGTTATTATTGTGGCACAATCTACCACTCAACACCATATTTACATAGCCCGAGTTCTAGCCTGACACATTTACATAAAAGCAAACTGGTTAAATGCAGCTAATAGTTCAGAGCCAAGTAAGAGAAACTCACTCTTTCACTGTATGTTAGAATTAATAACAATCTGTCCCCAGCATTAGAGGAAACGCTCAAGTATGATTAGGGCTAATTCCAATAAGACTATTGCCTTATTTTCCACATTTATTTTTTATCCTGCCATCAGTTCTGCTTTGTGTCTTACTTCAGTGCTCATTTCCGCTGCCAGTACAATGTCCTGGGGCTAATAGATCCAAAAGCAACACACACACACACGTCCTTTCCCTCACAGTTATAGTCTGCGTGGAAATCGACAGTATGACTCTGTATTAACATGTTATATGAGTTGTTTAACTACCTTTAGCTGCTTAGAAAACAGGTAGAAAGTCTGAAATCTGACAGCACTTGGAGCAACAACACTGCACCGTCTAATTCACTTGTTGGAAAAGGTTCCACAGTCGTCAGTGTTCACGTTATAAGATGATTTAGTGCGTGATGATCGATCTTGGAATTACTGTTCATTCCGTTCATTTATTTGGAAGCGGTCATTAAGCTGGGTTTACAGCCTTTCATCTTCTCTTTCTTCCATGTCATTATCTGTCATCAGCCGTTTCTTTGAATACACAAACACACACATGCACGGAAGTAAACACACACACACACACACACTCGTCAGCCTGCCCGATCCAAACAGTACAAAAGCCAAATGAAAGCCATTCTTCCAGCTCTGCTGCTCAGAACAAACCAGTGTAATCACTAAGCCAGCTGAATGACTGCAAGGAACGGATGATTACCTTTTTAGATTCATGCCAGTCTCTCGGCATTACAGGATTTAGAGAAGGAATAATAGTACTTTACCGTTGGGATTGTGTGATTGGAAGCGTGTGTGCATGGATACATGTGTTTACTAAAGCATTTGTGTCCTTGTGGCCTTGGATGTCTCTACTGCTCTGCATGTCTGTCTGGTATAAACTTAAAGGGTTAGTTCACCCAAATGACTAAAAAATACAATATATTTTCTCACTCACTTCTTGTAATGAAAATGAATGGCATTGTGTTTGTGGCGTGCATGGCATTGATAAATGACATTTGGAGAATTCAACAGCAGCATCTCTCTCTAGACCCCACTAGCCGTGTTTCTATTCAATTGTCAAGCTAATTTTAAGCAAACTTTTAAAATGTCGCAAGAAAATACATGTGAATTAGACGTGTTTCCATCAACTGGTTTGGGGTGAATAAACTCATCGTAGTTTCGTCAGAAGTTGGCGCTATAGGCGACGCTTTACACACGGCTCTAATCCGCCAGTAGAGAAGAAGTAGAGTTTGCAAACCGGAAACTAAACAAGTCACCATGGCCATCTAACCATCTACGAGAGAAAATTGGAGCTAGGTCTTCAGGAATTTGTGTCAATTGGTCAAGTTTTAAGTAGTATTAGTTAGTATTGGCCATGTTTCATGTTGTCCGGGAATGAAGACAAACATTTAGATGTTATAGGAATATCTGGGAAAACGCCGACAGCAGAAACAGCTAATCATTCGTGTGAGTTACATGTTCGCTACGTCAGAATTTATTCGGCAAAGTTTCTATAATCCATTTAGTGCATCAACTCTTTTTCGACAAAAAACACCTCAAACGAGGTGTAAAAACTTTTTCTCACAATTGAGGAAGTTTTATCAAATTTTTTGCTGTTTCCAAAAAGGGGGAAAACATTTTTTTTTAAACATGAGCACACTTTTTAAAGTAATGAAATCATTGCAGCAGGCACCAACAGCATATTATACAGCATGTGGTCAGTGTATTCATGTCAGCCTTCTATTTTAAAGTAATCTCCCTGTTGTTAAACCAATAATATGTCTACTTTTTCATGTTTACAATTTCTTTTTTACAAATGAGGCGTTAGTGTTTAAACTATTCAATAAACCCAGCACGTCACTGTGAAACCCAAGCTCATTAAAACACATTAATATTATTTCTAAACCCACCACCCATTATCAAAGACATAAGGTAAAATACAACAGAACAGAACAGGGTCACTCGAACATGTGCAATGCATCTGTACCGAGGTCAGGCCCAGACACATCTCCTGTAACTGCAGAGCTGAAATCACTATCATTAAACCTGTTAAAAAAACACATATTGCATCACAGCTAAAGGTTGTAGTTAACACACAAACACAGTCAGCTGTTCACCGCAACATGGCCACTGATGAGAGTTTTTTTGAAACAGGAAATGAACACATTCCAAGGAAATAGAGCATCACCGACTTGTATGTGAATACATACAGCCAGCATATACTTGTGCACTTCAGTGTGTGTGATATGAGTCAGAGAAATAAGGACATAGAGTCACTTTATGCTGCTTCGCCTAAGAAATTCTCCCATCATGGCTTTAAATCCATCCTGCATTGTATTCATACAGACTACTGTGGCAAATAAGTGACCCCTCTTTGAACTTTACTACCTGAGGCCTGACATTTTTGTGTTAGTCACATGCACTCAGTGGCCTGAGCCCTGAACCAACACTATCATTAGTCAGCTGTCAGTCGGTCAGCTACATAACGGAGAGGAAAAGGGGCTACGTAACATTTTATGCAACACATGGACACGTAAATTATGACCGTGTAGACTGTGCTGTGTAGGGTCATTTATGCCTTTAATTGATGATATGCAGTTGAGCATCAGACAGGAAACGTGGGGAGATAAAAAGGGGGGACGTTATACATAAAAGGGCCTCGACCCCGAGGCCAACGTGAGATCCCTTTCATATAGATTCCCTTACGCTACATCTACACTAATACGTTTTTGTTTTAAAATAGATAACTTTTGCTACGTTTACGCCTAGTGTCCACACTACTCCGGGGTTTTCGAGCTCTTAAAACGAAGACGTTTGGATGCGCTGCTGACACCGTTTCTTTTTTAAAACTCCAGTGTTGCATTGTGGTCTGGACAGGCAGAAACAGAGACCTTTGGAAACTATGACGCAGACACCCACGTTTGCTTCTTGGATTGGGTCTCATCAGTCATGACGTGTCCTTCCCTGATTCATCACGCCCCATCACGTGACCCTTCTCCGGAAGAAAACAAACCACATCAGCTTTGACTACCCGTGGTTACTTCAATATGGATAATGAGTTACAAGCCTCTTACAAGTCTCTGGTCTTACTTTTCGTCATTGCAGTTCTTCCTTCGTAGTATTTTCTGCAACTGAACAACCAACCGCGCTGCTTCTTTTTTACATCGGCACACGCCTGCCCAGTGTTTAAAATTATATTTTCACTTTTTACTTGATAGAACTAATTGAGGCAACTTCTATGCAACCTGAAGGGATTTACAGGAAAGATGTTCTCAGTTTAGACAGTTTGGGTCAGTGATCGTACCACAGTGCCTGTATCCATGCCATCAAATATTGGACACAAACTCTTTGCAAATCCAAATGGCCCATGTACATGAAACACACTTCAAATGGTTTATGAAGATGTGAAACATATGAACAGGTCTTTCACCAAAAATGAAAATGTCCATAAAACAAGCCCACAACATGTAGTCGAAGCCAGAAAACAAACCAAAACGGTCCACTGGAAACTTTCTCACTTGTCCAACTGAAAGCTGTCCAGCTACATCCAACATATTAGGTCAAGTTACGGTAAATGACAGTGATGACTCATCTCATCTCGCTGAAACAAATCTAACAAGTTGACTTCAGACCCAGTGCAATTTGGATTTGGAACATTTCACTTTTAGGTTTCGTATTTTCATCATAGATGCAGCACATAACACTTCACGTAATATTAACCACCTTTGCATGCTGTTCACATTACCAGCTGCCACCAGCCAACATTTTACTTTATAATGCAGTTTATATTGCTTTACCATAGTAAAAACTTGCTGACTTTGCCTGAGTGGCTCTCTGTGATTACTACCGAGGTAAAACACACAAGCAAAGAGCTGGTCTCCTGTTTTTTAATGGTGAAAGAGAGAAAGGTGAAGTGTTTTCCATTTTGAAGGCCAAAGTGGAGCCAGTTGTTACTGCAACTCCATGATATACTGTTGAGTTTACTACTACTGGAATGCCTTTGAAGTGAGCTGTAATGAGCTGTTTGTGTGTGTTTGTGCATGTACTGTAGTGTGGACGTGCCAGAATAAGGTACCCAGGTTTGACAGTTACGCTCTCTCATTCTCTTCCGGTGTTTCTGTTATTGTTGATTATTTTTCACGTGGATGGCTACAACATGCCTAATCACCAAACTTAGCACTTTAAAATGTGCTTATATACCCTCAGTCCCTCATGCCTCTACATGTGGATTTGAAGACACATTCATTCACGTCTGGAAGACAGATCCCCTGTTTGCACAAAAAGATGGAAAACCCAAAGCAAATCATTTTACCATCAATCAGGGAAGACACGCGGGACAGAAATTCTCACCTCCAAGAGTTATGTTGCAAATTCAGGAGGACGTTCATCACGCTGTGCCAAAGTTTAACTCAGAGTCATTTCCACAGATGGCGTTTTGAGGGTTAGATAAATGTGCCTTAATGATTTAAGACAGCATTTCTCAAGGGTGATGTAAGATGGTAATATCCTCAGGCAGGGCTGTGGTCATAAGGAAACATGTTAGCTAATGCCTTGTTATTGACAAGAAGGAATAATCATTTTATATTATTCATCCAATATGCACTACCATCAAAACTTCCATCTTCCATCTCTTCTCTCATTTACATTTTAACTACGGTAAACAATTTAATAATTACTTAAAGGGTAACTTCGGTGTTTCTCAACCTGGACCCTATTTTCCCATGTTTTTTGTGTTTAAATGACCAGTGTGTAACATTTAGGGGGATCTACTGGCAGAAATGGAATATAATATTAATCACTATGTTTTCTTTAGTGTATAATCACCTGAAACTAAGAATCATTGTGTTTTCATTACCTTAGAATGAGCCCTTCATATCTACTTAAGGCCACGTTTCACCACAATGTTTCTACAGTAGCCCAGAACGGACAAATCAAACTCTGTTAACTTTTCCTGCTTGGGCCGGAGTCGATAACGTTACACACTTCCGTCACCGCCGCTCTCTCTCTCTTGCTTTACCACTCACTTCCCACGTACACACACGCTCTACACACTGGCTCTGCTCCAAATGGCTCTAGAGAGGGACATTCGCGTTTTTGCGTAGGCCACCGTAGCTCTCCAACATGCTTGGCACACGGGAGAGACTTCAATTGGTTGCAATCTCCTCACCTCACCACTAGATACCGGCAGATTCTACACACTGGACTTTTAAGTGACTAATGGGGATAACAATTTTTTTAATTGGTCCAGTATTGAGGGAGAACGCTGTAACCGGCAGCTGCAAAATGAGCTGCAAGGGCAATTTATTTTCACTAAAAGTGCTTGTTTTTGCCACTGGCAGGCTCAGATTATTATAAGTGTCTGACAACATTATGGAAAGGACCCTACAGAGAAATAAAACATTTTTCCTTTCACTTCAGTCCCGCTCAAGATATCTTGCCTCGAGATGTCTTGTGCTGAAATCTGAATATCGGGCAGCAGCAGGTCCCACTCTTTACAGCATTATCCTCTGTGGGCATTGATAGGGTCACAACATCCACAGGAACACCGCCAGTATGCCGAGCTTTGTGGCCTTGCTGCACCTGGTTCATCTTCCTCTGCCTGTTGCCCACCCCCCTCTTTCTCTCCTTGTCCGCTCTTCAGTATGTAGGGGCTCTTCATCCGTATACTCTGGCTCAAATAAAGACCCCATCCACATTGTCAAAATCATCTAAATATTCAGCCATGACATTGAAAATCTTTTAGATAACACTAAACTACGCTTTCTGTACTCCAACACAGCAAACTCGCATTTCCATTTTGTCTTCCAGCAACATGTCCCCTCGCCAGATTTCAGAACAAGACTTCTCCTTGAGAAAGACTCTTTCTTTAATGTCAGACACTTATAATAACAATCAGAGCCTGCCATGGCAAAAACAAGCACTTTTAGTGGACGTAAATGACGGTGCCAAATTGCCCTGATAGGATTACATTGCAGCCCGTGAGCAGCTGCTGTCTACAGAGCTCTCCCTCAATGCTGGACCAATTTCAGAAATTGTTGTCCCCATTAGGCAGACACAAAAATGTGGGAAAAACGAGTCCAGGTTGAAAAATACCAAAGCTACCCTTTAATCTTATACAGTACCATATGTTTGCACTAACCTTGGCAGGACTGGATTCAGGTTTCCTTCCCGTTTGAGGTTTTATAGCTTTATTATCAGATTTTTTATGACATTTGTTTGTCTTCTTCTTCTTTTTACTGGACTGTTGTTTGTCAAACATTGTGGTTGTCTGACTGTAAAAGTGTTTTTGCACTCAGGTCTCTCTTGAAAAAGAGATATTGATACTGTATCAATGAAACTCTGAGTTACATAGCATAGTGGTAACATACTGTAGGTTTTAAATGTCCAAGCAGGACTAAGACTATGCGTGTAGGTGCACAGCTTTGCAGCATCTAAACCTATGATCTAAACACACTTCCAAAAGACAATAGTTAGCTTTTGAGGTTTTTACTGGAGGCAATTGTGAAAACAGTTTAGTGAACAGATGAATTAAAGTTGTAAAAATGTGTTGGTACAGTAACAAGGAAACTGGCTTCACAAGATTAGCTGTCAAATTAGCTACATTGTGCTTCATGTCAGGAAGAAATAAAGCATCACCTGTGAAAGAGCAACATTAAGGGCCCATAGGGAGTACAACTCAGTATTAATCTAGGAAACATACACATTAAGTCCACAAGAGTTAAAAGTAACAAGAGTAAAATACAGTAAATTAACAGTTAACTAAAGCGGCTTATAATGTTTTATTAGCAACACATTAAGGCCACACATGAGCGAATGCAGGCGAGTGACCATCGGCTGTCGAGGCGATATCCAAACTGAAATTTCACCAGAGCTGAACTCCACTTCGCAAACGGAAGCAAACTCTTTTTGCCCCTTCGCTTGCATAGAATGGAAGTGAACGGGAGCGAATGTTAGGCTGTGTCCGAAATCATTCACTCATTCACTACTTCCTACTCACTATCCAGTGAGTTCTATATAGAGGACTACTGTATATAGAAGACTATACATTATAGTGAGCTCATCCGCAAAATGAAATCTTACCAGATCATCATAGTGCTCTTTTAGTGACCATCGTTGTACACTACTTTTGAGTCCACTATTGATTTCGGACACAGCTTTAATTTTGCACATTTGTGACCGTGTCTTTAGCCTCAGACAGCTAGCAGAATGGCTCGCTTGGTTAGCAGTAAACTCCTGTGGAACATTCTGTTGCTAGGAACAACCACTACTGAAGTGGTTGCTGCTAGCAACAGAATGTTCCATTGAAACCAACAGAGATCAAAAGAGGTGAATTTAAAAGAGAGTCAGAAACCTTTACATTTATAGACGTCTATACTATGAATTCATCCTGTAGCTGTTTGACTTCTCATGTGTTCATTTCAAGTTGATACCTTTGTGTGTGTGTGTGTGTGTGTGTGTGTGTGTGTGTGTGTGTGTGTGTGTGCGTGCGTGCGTGCGTGCGTGCGTGCGTGCGTGCGTGCGTGCGTGCGTGTGTGCTGTATGCTCTTTGCAGTCAACCCAAACCAGATGAGACTGTCTGATTTTCCGTAACAGTTTTTTTTCTATTATGAAACATGTTTTTGCAAAGCTTGACATGTTACAAGAAGCAGTTTTTCTCTTAGGAATGACTTGGCATTTTTACAGTTATGAAATTCTATCACTCAAAAAGGAAAAACTTGACATTTAACATGGGTGGGGTGGGGCTGGTAAGTTGTTTATAACCAAATTTTTTCCTAACGTTGATAGTTAACAAGGGTGAGTAAGTGTAACGTCAACTGGGGTTTAACTCCATAGCTTTCTTTCAGAATGCGTACACACACACACTTTCACTCACACCTCCTCACACCTCATCCTGATGTTGTCGTCCTCGAGGCAAAAACTACAAACACGAAACCACACACATTAATACACAAATGCATTTGTACATCATAAAAGGTAAACAAATTGACACATACAAACATGAAGGTGTTTATGTTTGGGCCTGAGGGTATAACTAGGCGTGTTTGAAGTGACAGCTGTTTCTGCTAATATTTTGGATTGGACACTTGACTCCTGTCAGAGTTTTGAAATCCCGTCTCCCAAGAAGCTCAAAATATACAGCCACTGGCAGGGAGGCCTTCTTCAGATTCATAAATAACATTAGTTATGGGTAATCTGACCACACGTGGACAGATCTAAATAGAAGCATGAATGCAGCAGAAACTCTTCTGAAGACACATTGGGATCTGATGGAGTGCAATGATCAGCAGACATCCCGTATACAGTGTGTGTTTGTTTGACATCAGCGTGTCTCGGACGAGGTGTCGTGAACTACAGTGCTTGCCCGAGGCTGACAACAAATCCTGGAATCACTTTCCAGGTGTCATCATCAAAGCAAAGAGACGGCACGAGGCGCAATGATTTACGCACCAGACATGTTTATTTCTGCACTCAAAAAAATGGAAATATTTGTTAGATGATGCAGACAGGGCGGCACACCATAATGATGGGAGGGTGTGCAGCATCTAAACAGGCCGACAGGAAGTCTGAGTGCAGAGGACACCCACACACAGACTGATAATTTGGAAAGAATGTAAATGTTTTACTCGGACGATTGGCATCCCAGTGAATCATCAATAAAATGTACACTCATCCAGTCATACCCGGCCATAGATGTAACTACTGTTACTACTGTTTATGGATGCAACACTGTTGTCTCTAAAACTAAAGGGTCAATTTACTCAAACTAAAAAAAAAAAAAAATTCCTCACAGACCTGTAGTGATATTTAACCTTGGAGATGATTTTGGTTTCATCTGCCTAATAAACCAAAACAGCTAGATACAACAAGAAGTAAGTGAAAAATCTAATTATAAAATAAGGAAGCAACTCTGTCTGTCTGTCTGTCTGTCTGTCTGTGTGTCTGTCTGTCTGTCTGTCTGTGTGTCTGTCTGTCTGTCTGTCTGTGTGTCTGTCTGTATGTATGTCTGTCTGTCTGTCTGTCTGTCTGTCTCTCTGTCTGTGTGTGTGTGTGTGTCCTTCACATATCTTGAAAACCATTCATCCAATCTTCTCCGCACTATGACACGTTCAGGGGCTTCAGGGCTTTGCAGCCTGAGTCGAGCATGTCATTTGCAGCGGCCCTTTACAGGCCGCAGCTCGTTGACTGCAGTTCACTTTTGCTGCTGGATGCTGGCTGTACTAACTAGGGTTGCACAATATTGGAAAAAAGTGACATTGCAATATTTTTTATGCTTCCGCGCCGGCGACAGCCGTAGCCCGAGGCATTATGTTTTCGGGCACTCCGGATCATTTTCGTGAACGCGATATCTTGGGAACGCCTGGCAGAAATTTCTTCAAATTTGACCTAAACGTCCACTTGGACTCAAGGATGAACTGATTAGAATGTCGTGGTCAAAGGTCACCGTGATCTCACGTCTGTCCCATTCTTGTTAATATCTCAGGAACACCTTGAGCAAATTTCTTAAATTTTTGCGCAAACGTCCACTTGGACTCAAGGATGAACTGATTAGATTTTGGTGGTCAAAGGTCACTGTGACCTCACAAAACACGTACTAGCTGTATCTCAAGAATTCATATGCTAATTATGACAATTTCACAGAAATGTCTAATGAGATAAAATGATGAAGTGATGACATTGTGGACAGACATGGATGTAAACTGCAACTTGACTGGTTGGCGGTAACTCTACTTTTTTGCGATATATGTTTAAAAAATTATAAAACGGTCGCTATATCCTGACAGTAGTGCATGAGACAGGTAATCATGTGCCTCTGTGTCCTCCGGTGATCTTAATGGAATCTGCAAGATTTCATAGACTGGAGGAAAACAACCAATCAGAGCCGAGCTGGAGCCTGCCGACTCTGAGCAGCTGTCAATCACTCGCAAACTCTGATCAAACGGCCAAACTAGTTCAGCGCTGATCAAATATGAATCAATATTCTGTTACTGTAATGCCTATTTCTCGCCTCAAATGTTTTCAGAAACATCTTGTAGTGTACTGTTTAGCTGTAAAATGAGAACGTTTGTGACCCGGCAGCCATGTTGAGAACAGTTGAGGAAATTGTGGATGAACTGGTCCTTTAAAAGAAAGATGAATGAAGGAATCAATGTTTCTGATACAGCCCTGCATAGCATGGTCTTCTCTGTTATGTTGTTTTGTGTAATGATAAGGGCTGCAGTTTAGGATTATTATTGACTAATATGCTAATTTTTGAGTAATCAATTCATCCTTTAGTCTGTAAATGTTAAATCCTACAATTAAACTCAGGCCCTGAAATAATGTCTTTATAATGCTATAAATATTTAGTTTTGGTCAAAAAACTGAAAGGTATTTGATTTACAATGATGTGAAACAGATGACCTTTGAAGGTCTGTATTGTTTGGCGTTGGGCACCTCTGTGAATCATCTTTCCAACACATTCACACACACTCAGATTGCAGTAATCTCTTGACTGCCTTACTCATCGTCGTGGATACAAAGAGTGGCTCTGTTTGGTGGTCAACATCTGAAGTCCTGGTTCACTGGCACCGAACCTGAACAAGCCAAAACATCTGTTTGTGTGTTCAGGATCACAGTCTCTCAGAGTACACAGTCAAAACACATCACACAATCACTTACTGAATATTAATCTTTGATTGATTTTCACGTTGGTCGGAAAAAAACAAGCTGGTCATTTGTATTCAAGCAAAACACCCATATACATAAACACAAAAAAAACGAATTGATGGATGCAGTTATAGACACACACACACACACACACACACACACACACTCAAATCGGTAGTTGATCCAACTCAGTCCAGGAGGTTGATGTGGGTGAGTGTTTCTAATCAGACCAGCCCAGACTTCACTTTGTGGGAGTTCTCCTCTATCTGATCACACACACATGAGTGAGACTAAACCAAACTCATTAATGTTGACTAAAGTTCAAGTTTGTTTGTATCCCTAAAGTGCTTTAAGGTTATAAAACATTACAACTAAGAGCTAAAGAAACAGGAATACATAAAAGTAAAGGAAACTGAGAACAGAACAGAATGAATCATGTATGTCTCAGATCAGCAGGGTGGCTGCGCTGTGCTTTAGATGCATACATACTAAATGTTATCTCACTTTATTTAGAGAAATTTCTGCAGGGTTCACCACATTTGGTGCATTCACTTACACTTACAATTGTTGTTACAAAGTGGTCAAGGTCTCTCTGACGTAAATGTACCATACCTCTGCTTTTGTACTGTACATTTAGCCTCTTACACATGTTACTACCAGCCCTTCTCAGAAGCATACCATAATCTTTTCAGTTGGGAATGCATTCTTCATATCTTGCAGGCAGAAATTGGTTTCCAATCATTTCCCTACGGCAGTGGTCTCAAACTTAGATTACCCAAGCGCCATGAGACAAGCTGCTCACTCCTAGAGGGTTGCGCTTTAACACTTGGTGGTGTTTAAACTGTACTCTATGTTGATTCATATTTCTCGACGTTTAGTAGAGTAATGCCACTGAGATTGTTTTCCTTGAGAATGACAGCTTTCTCTTTGCAGATGAGACAGAAAGTAGTCACATTAAGCTCCATGAAAACTGTGGAGCTGTTTGTCATCAAGATCATATTATATATACGATTATGTATACACATTTTGTATGAAAACAAAAGGCCTTTTATGCTCTGATGTTACAGTCTTCCTAGAAAACTAAATGATTACGGTAAACTAAAAGACTTGGGACAAATCCAAATAGGAAAAAATGGAAAAATAGACATTTGCGAGCCAGATGGAATAATAGATTCTAACCATGTAGGGGGTATTATGAAATAGTGTTTTTGGCTGGATCTGGCCTGCTCTGTGGTATAAACATCAATTTGCCGAGCCGAGGAATTTGCTGGTTACTGGTCGGTTACAAAACATTGCCACATTATTTATTTCACCTTTCGGGCCAGATTTTCTGGTAACAAAGGTCATGAACACAGTGTTGTTCAATGGCTGATTCAAGTCTCAGATGTCAGACCCTCCCACCAGCTCATGAATGCATCCTTTCAGATCAATCCATTGATGGTCAGCTGTAATGTAAAGTAAAAAGGGAAATAACATAAAAAAGCATTAATATAGTTTGTTCATTTTCTTTCTATTTCTTTCCATATTTCTTTCTCCCTCTCTCTCGCCCTCTAGTTGTGAACCAGGAGGGACAGCCTCTGATCGAGGGGAAGCTGAAGGAGAAGCAGGTCCGCTGGAAGTTTATCAAGCGCTGGAAAACCCGTTACTTCACCTTGGCAGGAAACCAGCTACTCTTCCGGAGAGGCAAATCAGTACGTAGCTAATGAATCCTCCTCACACTTGTACACTGTTCCTGGTCTCTCACTCAGAAAATCTTCATTAATGTGTCCCTGTTCGGTGTCGTTTGAATCATGATGAAACTTCGTATGAAACAGTGGAAATCACATCTCGTGATAAGTTCAGTGTCTCTCGGGAGCATCTGGTGAATCCAACTGTAACAAACCATGGCCCCGGTAAGGACTCTTGGGGGACTCCCAGGGCCAAAGCATGATGCTGCAACAACATGAGTCACTTTCAACCACTATAACTCAAAGCAGATATCATTACGCACAAGTAGCAAACACAGAGCAGGAGGTAATGCCTCATACAGCATGTGTGAGTGAAACAAAGACCATTTCAATCGATGCAAAGGTGAGGAGATTTCCCTACGGGATGCAACAACACGATTTTCCCTCCAACTTCCCCGTGTTTGCTGGTGACTTACTGTAAGGTTGAACAAAGGCTGAGGTCACTGATCAGAGAATTATTGTGCAAAGGAAAATAGAGTTAAAGCAGCACAATCAAGAGTCTGGTTTTATTTTCTTTTGTAAAGCACTTTGGAACATTGTTAAGAAAAGTGCTATATAAATTACATGTATTATTACTGCTATAAACATCTGTTGAGGTCAGATGTCTGAAAAAGTTTGCTAAAAAAATAATGTCAACTTTAATTTTATCCAGCTGACGAAAGAAAAGTCAGCTCAGTTCGTGAGGAAATCTGATTTATAGGGAGATTTTACTACACCTGTGAGCCTTTGTGCTTACGTCCGTGTTTATGGCAGTCATCTACAAGAGTGAAACAATTATAATATAATGAATTATAATTGAAATAATTTTCTCACAGCCAACAGGAGATTGAGTGTCCCTCTGGATCTTTAGACATGTTTATACAATCAGCTCCCAAAAACTAGAGCGAGGCACAACATCAAAGAGGGATGTCTGGAAACAGTGGGATATTCTCTGGTGGCTGAAATAGTAGAGTTGAGCGCTCTTCTTTTATTACTCCTAACAATAGTCGTTGTGCTCCTGTCCAGATGGTAATGGATTCCTCTGCAGCAGCCACAAATTGGAAAAGTTTTATGTCTTTGTTCTCGGAGCTCGGTCCATCTTTGCCAGCTTGTTCTGGAGGCTGTTGGTTTGTTGTGAAAGACTCTTTCCCAAATGGGGAGTTTAAAAGATTAAGAACCCCAAAAAAAGTGTTGTTTTCTCCACATTGAATGAATCGAGCAGCTTTAAAACACTGATAGGTTTTAAACATCCCCAAAAAACACACAAAGCTAAGTCTTGTGTATCACTCTGGTAGAGCAGACTCATTAAACGCTTGCTGCGTAGTTATGGTGCGTTCACTTGCTCTGAGAAGCTCCAAAATCCAGCATGTCATATATTTACAAGGTGATTTGATTCGTCAGAAAATAAAAAGCAGAAGAGACACAAAAAGCAAACATGCGCATCATGAAAAGGATAATGGGATTTCTGACACCACACAAATTGGTTCAGTTCAGCAAGTGCTTTTTTTTTGCTGTCTCAAAATAACACAGACAGAAATACTCTAATCTCTCTGAACACGTTGAGTATCTAAAGGATCTTCAAGTCTTTGGTTTCATACCAGCACCATTGTCTCATAAAACGCAAGCTGTCAAATGCAATGAAAGAATAAATAAGTTACACATTAAAGCTACAAAATACCAGCAAAGAAAAGTTAGTGAGGTGCGTTTAGTTTAAGTGTTCGGAGACAATATCTTAATGGGCTCTCTGGTTCGGATATCATTTTTCATAGGCCCATATGGCTAAAATCAATCAAACATCCATTTGAATCACTTCATGAATCCACTGACATGACGCCGCTGTGGGAAACATCAGACCCTCAGCACAGCCAGCTGGGAGGTAAAACCGTGAACATGTCACACTCACACACACACACACACACACACACACACACACACACCGCAGAAAGGATGTGGGCAATTGCCAAGAGTCTTGCAGCTCCGGTTATGTGGTTATAACCACTTGAGACCGACTGATACTGGATTTTTGGGGCTGAATCCAAAATGCAAATGTTACTTTTTTGTTAGTGTTTTTTTAATGCGTCTGTTCAGAACCTGGTGGTTTATGTTGGTAATTGTCATTTTTGTGCTGGTTTACAGTTTTATCCATGAGTGAGTTGGCTGTTACGTTTCTTCTCTCCAGCTGTATTTTGCTACCGTGACTTAGCTCTTATCCCTTGTGTTGAAAGAAAAGCAACATAACAATGTAGTGTAGTTGTTCTGTGAATGGTTTGTTCTGAGGTAGAACACGCTGGAAACAACACAATGACACAGTATCGTGATGCTGAAATCGGGAAGCTACATCTGACACTGTGGTTACAAGAAGTATTGATATGCTTAAAATGCACAAAGAGCTTTATTTAATGTGGCTGAAGATACATTAGGTTTCCTAATGCACTTATTTGACTGGCAAAACTCCCATCACGCTGCAAAAATCAACAAACTCAAGTACTGTACTTGAGTATCATTTTGAGGTACTCACACTTTGCTTGAACATTTCCTTTTTATGCCACTTTATTCTTTGACTCCACTACATTTCAGAGGGGAAATATTGTATTTTCCTGCACTATATTTATATTGTAGCTATATTTTCTAGTCATTTAGCAGATTAACAAAACACAACATAAGATCATCTTATAAAATATGATACTCTTTATGGGATAAACTACCGAACAGTATATAAAATAGCTCAAAATTGCACCACCTCAACCAACAACATCGTTAAAATGATGCTTACATGTTTACGTATCAGTAATAATAATCCAATAATATAAAACACAACATTGACATATTACCTTAAGCAACATGCAGGAATCTTACTCGAGACATTTTACAGAATGATATTGCTATTTTTACTCAAGCAAAAGATTTGAATACATCCTTCACCAATGAAAAATGCACAAAATAGTTTTCTTTATTATAAAGATTTCTTTCCTTAAAGGTGCTATATGTAACAATTTACATGCATTAATTGCTTTGTATTGCAAATGTGTGAACAGATTGTAATGTAACTTAAAAACTGAGACCTTCCCCGACTTTCTCGGTTGCCTAACAGCCTGTGAACTGATTTCTATGTAAAGGACTCGGGACGGATTTGCTTCGTAACATTAGCTGATGAAGTCATTTGCAAATATCACGTCACTGTTTTGGCCGATGCCCAGGATAATCGCTCACGCCTACGGACTGCGAGCAACAGGACGCTGTTCACTAAACGGCCACCGGTGTCATTAATAACAATGATTTTCTGAAAGTTACATATAGTACCTTTAAGATGTAGAACATCCACAAACTATCTGGTTCAAAAGCCGCTGAAAAAATTAAAACTTGTTTTCTTCTCATGTCCTGTCCTCCCCACAGAAGGATGAGCTGGATGACATCCCTATTGAGCTGAGCAAGGTGCAAAGTGTCAAGGTGAGGAGTTACATTGTGATCATCCCTCAAAAACCTGCTCCCAAAACCTTTTGATCTTCACTACTGATCACATGTTTTTGCATTTTTAGTGGTTTACCTCTTCTCATGGTTGCGATTTTTACTTTTGATTTTTTAAAGGAGGTTACATTGTTGTCATTTTAAAGCTATTAATATCATCTGAGTCAGATCACATCCCCAAATACTATTACAGCTGGACAATGAATACAGGAATGAGCCTGCTGTAAAGTCAGGAAGAAAGGAGCTACATAAAGTCACATCCATCTCAAAAATGAGTTTGTCATCATCTTTTTTTTCTTTCTTTCTATAGGTGGTAGCTAAGAAGCGGCGTGATCGGGGCCTGCCGCGGGCCTTTGAGATCTTCACAGACAGTAAGACGTACGTGCTGAAAGCTCAGGATGAGAAACACGCTGAGGAGTGGCTGCAGTGCATCAACGTGGCCGTGGCTCAGGCCAAAGAGAGGGAAAACAGAGAGGCTACCACCTACCTGTAACAGGGTAACAGCAACACAGTTAACTAATGAGGACACATACTGTACATGTGCAGACTATTGACAATATGCATATAAACTCATACATACTGTATACAGACAAACACATACACTGAGTAACATTTTCAAAAACATCCACTGCCAGTAGCATAACTTTGTATGTGTAATTGGTAGTATACACCAATATTCAAAAACAATCAAAAAACCTTTTTATGCAGTACAAAAAGACGTTAAATAAACCAGCAATAAGAGACTGTATGGTCTGTATCCAGCAGAATGAGGGATGTTACTGTGACTTACTGTTACTGTAGACCATCATTAATTAATGTTACAATACACAAGTATTAAAGATTGAAGTTACACATGATCTTCACCTGACTGGATCTTACAATACGGACATTTCAACTTCCTCTGCCTGAGCCCAGACACTACTACGAGCTTCAACAACCAAACAAAACCAGCATCTGTGGAAACTTGGGATTTCTGGGTTTAATGATGCGTGATGATTGAGATGTATTTGAGGCCAGAGTAGCATTTAGCAATAAAGACTTCATGGAAGCACCGACCTCATAAGGACTTGAAGCAATAATGAGACTGAACAGTTTCTCTTGAAAGCAGGAAGGATGAGGAGGAAGAGGAGCCTAATGGACAGCAGATGGGAAGGGCATTCAATACTGGAATTGTGTGTGCATGTGTGTGTGAGAGAGAGTATGATGGAGCCTTAAAGGAGTAGTTCAACATTTTGGGAAACAAGCTTATTCACTTTCTTGCTGAGAGTCATGTCTGTACACTAAATATGAAGCCACAGCCAGAAGACAGTTGGAAACAGACAGCCTGGCTCTGTCTAAAGGTGACCATATCACGCGTACTAGTCAACAACTTATATTTCGTTTATTTAATCTGTATAAAAAACAAAGTAAAACGCTTTTTGTGGTTTTATGGGGGGCTATGTACGGGACTATTTCTTGGCCAGGCGCAGTGACTTCCTTGGTTCTCCGCTGGTTGCCTGGCAACCTCATAGTGACGTAAAGACTTCATGAAGTCACTGCTCCCAACCAAGAAATAGTTCCACATATAACCCCTTGTCAAACCACAAATTATTGATCTCTGCAGAAAAGCTTGAGCACTGCTCCCACAGAGATGGTTTGCGGAGCTCACAGAGAGCTGCCGAGACGTGCCACGCACCTCCTGAAAAATGTTACTACGTGCCAGGCACCGCGGACGGACAAGTACCTCACATCCGTTACAACAACAACAACCTTATTAATTCTAGGCATAAGAACTCCTCATCATCATCCAAATCTTCCATAATTTTTCCAGCCATGGAGTTGTGTTGGGCCAAACATATATGTAACTATTGAATCACACCTATCAAATGAATCAAAGACCACTGCAGGTCCAAATCAAAAAGAAATGACATGCTATTCGCAATCCGCTGCAGTTCTATGTATGTCTGCCGTGCGCGAGAGGTGCTTGCACCAGAACAGAACGCATAGGTGCAAAGCTGCAGAAGTATAAATCCGGCATTAGACAGAGCCTGGCTAGAGGTATCCCTGTTTCACACCCTTTATGCTAAGCTATGATAACCAGCTTGCTAGCTTCATCTTTACCGTACAGACATGAGAGTGATATTGATCTTCTCATTTAAGGGTGCTTTCACACCATTAGTTTGGTTCATTTGGTCCGGACCAAGGGGAAAAAAATATATATTGTTGCATTTAAGTTCTGGTTCGGTTTCTGTTCACACTGACTTTTTACAAACGAACCAGAGGAGTTAACATGAAGTTATACAGACTGACAGGTAACTCACTGAATGTCATCCTGCATCATCAGGATCCACATGGGGAAATCAAATTCTGTTGACTGACAGACGTTTATGCAGCACTTTAATGCTTCTGATGTGTATATTTATGTTCTTTGGTGTGACAAAGAGCTCATGAAGAAACGACTGATTAGAACCGTTATTAGTGAGCTATTATTAGACTGCAAGTTGATTTATGTTATGAATAATAATGACTGAACAGGACTGTACAAAAGCCGCTTTGCGTGCTCCCAGATGACTGGTGGGGGACATTCACGGACATGCACATGAGGCGTCTCGTACAGTGATGATTCGGGGCTTATTACTGTGGGATCACTATCACACACTTTTTAATGGACTTAATGAACTGACAAAGTACACAGAGTCGGATACGAGCATAGCAGTTTTAACAGCTTGTGACCTTTCAAGGAAAATATCCACGCTGACGTGCATATGTGTTACCATGGTTACCAAATGATATATATACATGGCCTTATACAGATCAATTATGAGATCGCTTCCTGAACAAAGGTGTGAAAGCACCCTAACTCTTGGCAAGAAAGCAAAAAGGTGTATTTCCTAAAATGTAGAACTATTTCTGTAATATACAGTACATATTGTTTTCATGTGGAATATAGCTGTACATATTTAATCCAGTGTTTTAAAATGTATTTTTGATTTATACTGTATTTTTCATCACTAACAAAACATTTTTTTTCCCAACCATAGTCAGTAGACAACAGCTGATTAAAATTCATAAATGTTTCCTCCAACATATAAGAGCATCTTGTTTGAAGAAAACATTTCGAGCCTGTTTTCTGTCTGCTCTCGTACTAAATTGACTTATGAAGCAAGTCCCCAGAGTTAATGCTGTGGTCAGATTTATGTTCTGTTGCAATCTCCATACTGTATAGACTGGGTTATTTTTGGCATTCCTGAACAAGAACCGTCTGCAACTATTCACTCCACGTTTTACGAGGAGCAGTGTCAGCTCAACTGTTGCTTAATCTTGGAGTTTAGACCACAGTGGATTTAGAGACTGCCAGGTCAGTCATACTGATTTAATTTCAATCGACGATTCAGTGAAACGTTTTGACAGCGAGAGACTGAAGGTGACACGCAGCAATCTCCATCTCCATCATTTTAAAACAGGCCCTTTCCAAAGGTTAGAGTTTAAACGCTTGTGTGTTTTGTGGTCTTGTGTAAAAACTGCGAGACTGGATTAAGTGGAAGTGAGCATCTGACTGTTAACATATGAGCTCTAAGACCACAACGGTCTCAGTTTTTACATCTTTCCACCTGAAAAATCACAGCCTGTGGCAGTAGAGCCTACATATGTGCAGCACTATAAGTCCCTTATGTTACTCACCAACCAGGATGCGGATGACAAACGTCTTGACCCAGTTAAGCTCTGAACTGCCTGCTCCAGACATTCATGGTCGGCCGTGGCCAATCAATTGTTTTGCTTTATCTGGATCCACATGTGAGGTGTGTGTCTGCCCACAGGTGGAAGCATTATGCTCTCCTCTTTGGTATCAAATGCTTTTGGTCTCGATTAAGTATATGAAATGCAATGTTCAGAATATTTTGAATATGCCTAAGGTGGTCTAAATCTCAACTCGTGTGACAGACAAGCACATTTTCTCTGGTCGTACTTTGTCCTACATCTAAAACCCTGTTAGCTGTGTACATGCAGTCATAACACTGCCGTTCCCACCGGGTCAGGTTACCACTGTTCGTACTTTTTGCTGTCTCTGTGCCTCCCCCACCCCCACCCCCCATACACAACAGAGCTGACATGCATCTGCTTACACATAATATTATTTACATCAAGCCTCTCCTTCACATTTTGATTCCCTCCTTCCTCCTTTTTTTTTGTAGACTCATGACCCACATACACAGCTGGCTAGGCGCCCCGATGTTAGGGGGATTTCCCGCAAACACTGCAATAAATGTGTTTCTGAAATATAACATGAAAATGTTTTGGCCTCTCTAGTGACGTGGCTCTAGGCTGTCGGTGAGTCCCCCACTTTGGTCTTGACAGAAGTAGCTCATCCATTATTGGATTAATTTTGTATGGACATTCATGGTCCCCAGAGGATGAATCCCTCTGACTTCACCTGTAGCGCCACCATCAGGTTGACATTTGGTGTTTAGGTGATATCAGATTCAGTGCAGACATTCACGTCCCCCTCAGGATAAATTATAAGATTTCCATCTTTTCATCCAGCATCATCATCAGGTCTAAATTTCCCGTTTTTATGTTACCTGAAGGCCACCGTAGTTCTCCAGCATGCTTGTAAAACTGGTAAGTGAGCCACAGAGTCAAAACCATTGTACCGCCAGCCAGCGTCTGATTTCCGTTGCTCCTAAAGTAGTGTTATTATGGTAAGGATGGCCTCTGAGTGAGGTTAACGGCGTTACCACGGTTTTGCACTCGCTGGCTCACGTTACCACGGTCTTGAAAGGGAGGAGTGAGCAGAGGGGAACTCAGTTGATTGCAATGCGCAACCACACCACTAGATGTTGCCAAATCGTGCACACTGTACCTTTAAGTACAGCCTCACAGAGCCTCTAGCATGGCTGTAGACTCATCTAGTTTGATCTATAGAACGCATCAGATTTAGCTTTACCATCGCTGTCCCGTTTAACACTTATCCACTATCATTTGTCCTAAAGCAGACAAACTTATGTGTCAGGTTTAGCCCTTTAGGACAACTATTTACTGTCAGATATTATCATTCACAGATTTACATACACATGGACGTTCAAACACTTCGATTACGGACACTTTCTGGCAGTTGTCTTGTGGCAAACCCCTGGGCAGTTCAGCTGGCTGGAACAAACAAAAGTATCTGTGCTGAACTATAACTACAAACACACACACACATATTACTCAACCATAGCTGCTGGCAAGCACACGTTAAATGCAACCGCCACCCGTAAGTGAAGTTCAAAAAGTCCTCTACCCTACGCTTTACTGTAAATGTACCATGATGCTGACTTTGCCCTGCCTTTTCAGTTGCACAGTGTTGATTTCTTGGTGTTTGAAGTGGATGTCTGATCATATGAATGTCAAAGATGTCTAAGAAGTAACAATTTGAACGCTCTCTGCCGTCACGCTGCCATGTGGGCCTAGTTTCCAAGCCTCGGGGGCCAACATTTACTGCCAAAATGAGCAATTGTTTTAGGGTACTTTCCTCTTAATTAAATACATTTGTAGGCAGCTGTGTAAATAGACTGGAGGATAGATACTGTAGCATCTATCTATCTATCTATCTATCAATCTATCAATCTATCTATCTATCTATCTATCTATCTATCTATCTATCTACCTATCTATCTATCTATCTATCTATCTATCTATCTATCTATCTATCTATCTATCTATCTATCTATCTACCTACCTACCTACCTACCTACCTACCTACCTACCTATCTATCTATCTATCTATCTATCTATCTATCTATCTATCTATCTATCTATCTATCTATCTATCTATCTATCTATCTATCTATCTATCTATCGTCTCACACTGGAGAGTAGTGAGCTGGTATTTTCACTACTTTAAGGCACAATGAGATTACATTTACCATTCTGAAAGCAGACGTCAGGATGGAAACAATGCTGTAGATTTCAACAATCATGTGTTAAATCAAGTGTTAAAGTTTCTGAATGTATAAATACATTTTTGAGCATTAATATCAGCCTTGTGTAAAGAATCATAGGAAAGGCTTTTTTAACTTTAGAGTGTTGTTAAATTACATTTGATTTTGTTAGATTTTTTTTTATATAAGGTCAATATTTATTTTTTACAAGCGCTGTTGTAACACTTCAATGATGTCTGGAAAGACTACTGAAACAATGAATGTCGCTTCTCTCTTCCCTTTCCTCTTTCCATTGTGTTCATATTACTATGAATTAATACTGCAAAAACAAATGAATGCTGTATTTTACTGACAGTTAAACTGGTATTATTATGGATTGTATATTTGCTTGTTGCACCTTTTGCATGTCTGACACTGCCTTCTTTTTTTTCCTGACAAAATTGTACGATAAATCTTTATCAGCGAAATCTCTCCAGTCTCTGTCTTTCCACACCTGGGTTTGGTTTTGGTCACTTGAAGTAAAAAAAATATATATAAATATTTATACAAATGAGATAATTTAAGAAATTGAATAATGGTTTCCTGGAGCTTCACAAGAAGAAAAAGAGAAATTGATTCGAACAGAGTGGGGATTGTTTCTGTGCAAGAGCAGCTTTAGCTAATTTTGTCCAGTTGAATTCACTTACTGGGCTGACTCACTGAGCCTTGCCCACAGTGATAGTGATCCTCCAGCCAAAAGCTCCTATCTGTTACTCCAGTGCTCTCCTGAGAGGATGCACACACACACACACAAACACTGGCAGCAATATACTAAAATTATTCCATATGCCCACCAGTTAAACCGAAGCAGTCCTTCATCCATGCGTGTATCTTTGTGCAATCCAAAGAGCTTTCCCTGACTCCAAAACCCTTTCAGATTGGATCTCTCTCCCACAGTCGGGTCTGTCGTGATCGTTGGTATCCAGGAACCAGTTTCACACATCAGCTGAACTGAGGCTGGCAGAGACGATTACTCGTCATTCCCAAACTGCCATAATGTTCGCATTTCAAGCATTCAAAAGCACTTCAAGAGACAGATTTGTTGCGCAGGAATGGGGGAAAAAAGGTCAGACCAGCTCAACCATGAGCTTTAGAGGATGACTCAGTGTGAAGTATTATGGACCATTTGGCAACATGTATGAGGGAATGATATTTGACACAATTATGGGCATCGAGTATATCTTTTCTACATTAACAGCAGAAAGCACCAAACCTCTTAGAGCTATTAGAGTTTTAGTTGGAACATTTAATTCCAACAAATAAGATGAAATAAGATTAATGCCTTTATCTTCATCACCTATTTTCAATGTACGCCTTCTGCGACCCAACACTTCCTTTAATTTTATTTTTTTATGGCATGCTATAATAAGATGCTATACTATGCCATTTGTATAAATTTGTTTATACTATGATATTTTTCGTTGCATTTTCTATGTTATACTATATTATGATGGTGGTTTGCTAAAAATTAAGTTTGAGATGAAGGATGCTCTTGCTACTTTAACTGCTGTTTGATAAATCTTCATTGCATCTTTCCAAAGCTCATAAAATACATGTAAACCTGTTTTCTTCTTCTTTTTTTGTTCCCTTTCCAGGCCAAAATTCACAGGATCCTGAATAACAGCAGGGGGTAGCAGAGGGACTTAATATAAATAGTTATGATTAGCAGCAGAGGGGTGTGCTGTTGAGCATGCTGCAGAGGCTCTGTGATAGGAAATGATGGTGGTTATAAAAGTGGGTATACCATGGATGGAATATGCCAGTCCTGTTTAGGAGAGCTGAGTGGGGTGCAGATGGTGCAGATGTGGAGGATGAAAGTGGTGACATGTTCTACCAGGAGGGACCTGTGGGCATCGTCACGCAGGCAGGACATTTTGTACGAGATTTTGAAAGTGCTTCTCAGACTGCATTGTAGGGGATTGGATATCTCCTTCCTTTGTGTTCCTGCACACATAGGGGTGGAAGGAAACAATAATGATGCCAAACAATCATTAAAACGACACTTAATTGACATACAAATACCGTTAAGTAAAGCAGAGGTTAAAACTATCATTAAGGACCTAATGCACAAAACCTGGCAAGAATACTGGGACTTAAGTGACACAGGGAGACATCTGTACAGTATTCAGAAACATGTAGGAGCTGGTTGAATACAGAGCGGGAGCCCAAGGGAAGAAATGGTCATTACCCGTCTGAAAATAGGACATACAGGATTAAACCAAACACACCATAGAATAGGCTAGCACCCAACTGGACAATGCACGCACTGTAGTAAACTGGAAACTGTCAAGTATGTTCTTATAGAGTGCAACAAATATGACAAAGAAAGAAGGGAATTGCTATCAGGAGTAGATGATGGAAATATTACAATGGGGAATCTGCTAGAAAAGATATCTAAGAAAGTACACAATCTTCTAATTAATTACTTAAAGGGACTGTTTGGAACTTTTTACAGGTATAAATGTACCGGGTTGGGATCCCATGCGCGCTCGCATATGTGCGCTCGCATGTGGCTACGCTGTTCAGACTGCTCCTCTGCCTGCCTGCACTAACACAACGCGCTCGTTCTCGCTCCACCTCACTTGCATGCGCGCTCACTACACACTGCGGAAGAGTTAGTAGCTCTGAGAATATCTAGTGAATGTACAGTGGACGTTTGTGTAGAAATAACTACTGCAGCTCCTCCAGACCAGCAGAGGTTTCCCGTGTCTTGTGAAGTGACGGGGCTCCGCAGCGAGAAACATTATCGCCTCCCTCCGACCGGGTGACGGCGTCTCCCTGCGGGCGCAGTCGGGAGGCAATAACGTTTCTCTTCCTGCTTCAGCCCCGGCACCGACCGCCAACACTAGTATCAGCAGTGATTCATGGAGAGACCTTCGTCTGGTCAGCTAACATTACTGCCAAGCAGCTGAAATATAGAGTGATATTGTGGTTTTAGCTGACATGTGTCGCCTCACTGTTTTGAGCGATGCTTGTTCGTGTCTACGTAGAGCGAGCAAGCGCGAGCCCGACGCTGCCTTTCGTTGACTTAACGACCACAGGTGTTGCTGTTAACAAGCATTTCTGAAAGTTACAAATCCCTTTAAGGGCAACAGGAATAATGGAGGGAATTTAATTATAATTATAATTATTATTATTATTATTATTATTATTATTATTATTATTGTTTTGGTTTTTTTTCCACAATATTTTTATTATGCTTTTAAACACAAACACCGACAAAACCAACAATAAATCAGCACACATTGGTCACAATAACTAAACACCAGATTTAGATCCCTAACACACAGTATACATAGCACCTAATATACTCAAAGAGATGATTTTACACAATCACATATGTATTTGAAAAATCAAAGCATCTATGTATATATATGTATAGGGATAAGGAAGCGCTCAGTCCGTTACAATTTATCGCAGTCGACACTGATGCAACAATACATTTTAAGAAAAATAAGAAAACAAAACAAAATAAATAAGTCAACAAATAAATATCTCGCCCTACGACCCAGAAATGGCCCTTTGGCAAATTTTCAATATTGCAATCTATCAGACCCTTTAGTTCAAGTTTTTCACCAACATATTTAAAAAAGGATGTCCAAGTCTTAAAGAAATCACCCATTTTACATTTAAATCTGTATGTTAGATATTCCATTGATATTAGCTCAAATATCAGTTTATACCACTCCACAACTGTTGGTGTTTTGTTTTTTTATTATTATTAATAATTATTATTTTTTATTTATTCATTTATTTATTTTTGATTATTACTTATTTTTATTATTACTTATTTATTTATTTTCTGCCAATCTACTGCACCACACTCCAGTCCAGTAGGTGGCGGTAATGCACCTATAAGCTGGTTTGCCAACCGCCATTAAACACCGAAGAAGAAGAAGAAGCAGTGAACACTCAGGTGAAGGACTGCTCCACGTGTTGCAGGTTAACTGATAGCATTATGGCTGCTGTTCTTGTTGGGGTGGATCCAGTCTCTTTTGAAACAGAAAGATGCGACCCCAGAACGAGTGAAAGTGTCAATAAAGTCCATGTTGTGAGTTGTGCTGCTGGTGGACTGGAGTCAGGTAGCTATGAAGGCTGCAGAGTCTGTTAAAACATCCAGCTCTGAGATATAATGCACTTTCCACAGGTCTTTAAAACTTGAAAAGGGAGGTTAAGTTAGTTGTTGGTGCACTCAGACTCACAGTGGGTTGTTTAATTTGTTCCCACATGAACAACTCTTCTAATAGAGCTCCTGGAGCGAGGACAGTAGAACCAGGAGTTTATCCAGGATGACGGGGAAAACATACTTTACTATGTAAGTCATGTCGAAACATTTATGAAAAAAGTCATAGTATAGCACGTCGGAAAGTCATAGTAAAGTATGTCGAAAAAAGTCATTAAAAAAAGTCATAGTCATCAAAAAATTTAATGAAAAAAAGTCATATAGTATGTAAAAAAATGTCATGAAAAATTTCGTAAAAAAAATCATAGTATAGTATGTTGAAAAATTTCATGAAAAAAGTCATACTATAGTATGTCATAAAAATATTATGAAAAAAGACATAGTATAGTATGTCGAAAGATTTTTTTAAAAAACATAGTATAGTATGTCGAAAAAAAAAATTATTGAAAAAAAAGTGATAGAATAGTATTTAGAAAAAAAGCCATTGTATATATTGAAAAAAACCTAATGGTATAGTATGTCGAAAAAAAGTCAGTATAGAATGTTGAAAAAATTTATGAAAAAAAAGTCATAGTATAGTATGTGGAAACATTTCATGAAAAAAGTCATAGTCATCAAAAAATTTAATGAAAAAAAGTCATATAGTATGTAAAAAAATGTCATGAAAAATTTCGTAAAAAACGTCATAGTATAGTATGTCGAAAAAATGTATGAAAAAAACGTCGTAGTATAGTATGTTGAAAAATTTCATGAAAAAAAGTCATAGTATAGTATGTAAAAGAATTTCATGAAAAAAGTCATAGTATAGTATGTCATAAAAATATTATGAAAAAAAATCATAGTATAGTATGTCGAAAGATTTTATGAAAAAAGTCATACTATAGTATGTCATAAAAATATTATGAAAAAAAGACATAGTATAGTATGTCGAAAGATTTTTTTAAAAAACATAGTATAGTATGTCGAAAAAAAAAATTATTGAAAAAAAAGTGATAGTATAGTATTTAGAAAAGTATATCGGAAAAAAAGCCATTGTATATATTGAAAAAAACCTAATGGTATAGTATGTCGAAAAAAATTTAATAAAAAAAAGTCATAGTATAGAATGTCGAAAAAATTTATGAAAAAAAAGTCATAGTATAGTATGTGGAAACATTTCATGAAAAAAATCATAGTCATCGAAAAATTTCATGAAAAAAGTCATAGTATAGTATGCCAAAACATTTAGTAAAAAACATTTATAGTATAGTATGTCGAACAATTTAATGACAAAAAGTCATAGTATAGTATGTCAAATAATTTAGTAAAAAAAAAAGCCATAGTATAGTATGTCGAAAAAAGTTATGAAAAAAGTCATATTATAGTATTTTGAAGAATTTCATAAAAAAAAAAGCCATAGTATAGTATGTCTAAAACTTTTATGAAAAAAAGTCATAGTATAGAATGTCGAAATATTTCATGAAAAAACGTCGTAGTATAGTATGTCGAAATGTTGTGAAAAAAACATCATAGTATAGTATGCCAAAAAATGTAGTAAAAGAAAGTCATAGTATAGTATGTAAAAGAATTTCATGAAAAAAGTCATAGTATAGTATGTCAAAAAATATTATGAAAAAAAAATCATAGTATAGTATGTCGAAAGATTTTATGAAAAAAGTCATACTATAGTATGTCATAAAAATATTATGAAAAAAAGACATAGTATAGTATGTCGAAAGATTTTTTTAAAAAACATAGTATAGTATGTCGAAAAAAAAAATTATTGAAAAAAAAGTGATAGTATAGTATTTAGAAAAGTATATCGGAAAAAAAGCCATTGTATATATTGAAAAAAACCTAATGGTATAGTATGTCGAAAAAATTTAATAAAAAAAAGTCAAAGTATAGAATGTCGAAAAAATTTATGAAAAAAAAGTCATAGTATAGTATGTGGAAACATTTCATGAAAAAAGTCAGTCATCAAAAAATTTAATGAAAAAAAGTCATATAGTATGTAAAAAAATGTCATGAAAAATTTCGTAAAAAACGTCATAGTATAGTATGTCGAAAAAATGTATGAAAAAAACGTCGTAGTATAGTATGTTGAAAAATTTCATGAAAAAAAGTCATAGTATAGTATGTCGAAATGTTGTGAAAAAAACATAGTATAGTATGCCAAAAAATGTAGTAAAAGAAAGTCATAGTATAGTATGTAAAAGAATTTCATGAAAAAAGTCATACTATAGTATGTCAAAAAATATTATGAAAAAAAGACATAGTATAGTATGTCGAAAGATTTTTTTAAAAAACATAGTATAGTATGTCGAAAAAAAAAATTATTGAAAAAAAAGTGATAGTATAGTATTTAGAAAAGTATATCGGAAAAAAAGCCATTGTATATATTGAAAAAAACCTAATGGTATAGTATGTCGAAAAATTTATGAAAAAAGTCATAGTATAGTACGTTGAAAGATTTTATGAAAAAACTTTATAGTATAGTATGTCGAACAATTTCATGAAAAAAACGTCATAGTATAGCATGTCGGAAAGTCATAGTAAAGTATGTCGAAAAAAGTAATTAAAAAAAGTCATAGTCATCAAAAAATTTAATGAAAAAAAGTCATATAGTATGTAAAAAAATGTCATGAAAAATTTCGTAAAAAACGTCATAGTATAGTATGTCGAAAAAATGTATGAAAAAAAGTCATAGTATAGTATGTCGAAATGTTGTGAAAAAAACATCATAGTATAGTATGCCAAAAAATGTAGTAAAAGAAAGTCATAGTATAGTATGTAAAAGAATTTCATGAAAAAAGTCATAGTATAGTATGTCAAAAAATATTATGAAAAAAACGTCATACTATATAGTATGTCAAAAAATATTATGAAAAAAAGACATAGTATAGTATGTCGAAAGATTTTTTTAAAAAATATAGTATAGTATGTCGAAAAAAAAAATTATTGAAAAAAAAGTGATAGTATAGTATTTAGAAAAGTATATCGGAAAAAAAAGCCATTGTATATATTGAAAAAAACCTAATGGTATAGTATGTCGAAAAAATTTCATGAAAAAAAAGTCATAGTCATCAAAAAATTTAATGAAAAAAAGTCATATAGTGTGTAAAAAAATGTCATGAAAAATTTCGTAAAAAACGTCATAGTATAGTATGTCGAAAAAATGTATGAAAAAAACGTCGTAGTATAGTATGTTGAAAAATTTCATGAAAAAAAGTCATAGTATGGTATGTCGAAATGTTGTGAAAAAAACATCATAGTATAGTATGCCAAAAAATGTAGTAAAAGAAAGTCATAGTATAGTATGTAAAAGAATTTCATGAAAAAAGTCATTGTATAGTATGTCAAAAAATATTATGAAAAAAACGTCATAGTACAGTATGTCGAAAGATTTTTTTAAAAAACATAGTATAGTATGTCGAAAAAAAAAATTATTGAAAAAAAAGTGATAGTATAGTATTTAGAAAAGTATATCGGAAAAAAAGCCATTGTATATATTGAAAAAAACCTAATGGTATAGTATGTCGAAAAAATTTAATAAAAAAAAGTCATAGTATAGAATGTCGAAAAAATTTATGAAAAAAAAGTCATAGTATAGCATGTCGGAAAGTCATAGTAAAGTATGTCGAAAAAAGTCATTAAAAAAAGTCATAGTCATCAAAAAATTTAATGAAAAAAAGTCATATAGTATGTAAAAAAATGTCATGAAAAATTTCGTAAAAAACGTCATAGTATAGTATGTCGAAAAAATGTATGAAAAAAACGTCGTAGTATAGTATGCCAAAAAATGTAGTAAAAGAAAGTCATAGTATAGTATGTAAAAGAATTTCATGAAAAAAGTCATACTATAGTATGTCATAAAAATATTATGAAAAAAAGACATAGTATAGTATGTCGAAAGATTTTTTTAAAAAACATAGTATAGTATGTCGAAAAAAAAAATTATTGAAAAAAAAGTGATAATATAGTATTTAGAAAAGTATATCGGAAAAAAAGCCATTGTATATATTGAAAAAAACCTAATGGTATAGTATGTCGAAAAAATTTATGAAAAAAAAGTCATAGTATAGAATGTGGAAACATTTCATGAAAAAAATCATAGTCATCGAAAAATTTCATGAAAAAAAGTCATAGTATAGTATGCCAAAACATTTAGTAAAAAAATTTATAGTATAGTATGTCGAACAATTTCATGAAAAAAACATCATAGTATAGCATGTCGGAAAGTCATAGTAAAGTATGTCGAAAAAAGTCATTAAAAAAAGTCATAGTCATCAAAAAATTTAATGAAAAAAAGTCATATAGTATGTAAAAAAATGTCATGAAAAATTTCGTAAAAAACGTCATAGTATAGTATGTCGAAAAAATGTATGAAAAAAACGTCGTAGTATAGTATGTTGAAAAATTTCATGAAAAAAAGTCATAGTATAGTATGTCGAAATGTTGTGAAAAAAACATCATAGTATAGTATGCCAAAAAATGTAGTAAAAGAAAGTCATAGTATAGTATGTAAAAGAATTTCATGAAAAAAGTCATAGTATAGTATGTCATAAAAATATTATGAAAAAAAAACATAGTATAGTATGTCGAAAGATTTTTTTAAAAAACATAGTATAGTATGTCGAAAGATTTTTTTAAAAAACATAGTATAGTATGTCGAAAGATTTTATGAAAAAAGTCATACTATAGTATGTCATAAAAATATTATGAAAAAAAGACATAGTATAGTATGTCGAAAGATTTTTTTAAAAAACATAGTATAGTATGTCGAAAAAAAAAATTATTGAAAAAAAAGTGATAGTATAGTATTTAGAAAAGTATATCGGAAAAAAAGCCATTGTATATATTGAAAAAAAACTAATGGTATAGTATGTCGAAAAAATTTAATAAAAAAAAGTCATAGTATAGAATGTCGAAAAAATTTATGAAAAAAAAGTCATAGTATAGTATGTGGAAACATTTCATGAAAAAAGTCATAGTCATCAAAAAATTTAATGAAAAAAAGTCATATAGTATGTAAAAAAATGTCATGAAAAATTTCGTAAAAAACGTCATAGTATAGTATGTCGAAAAAATGTATGAAAAAAACGTCGTAGTATAGTATGTTGAAAAATTTCATGAAAAAAAGTCATAGTATAGTATGTCGAAATGTTGTGAAAAAAACATCATAGTATAGTATGCCAAAAAATGTAGTAAAAGAAAGTCATAGTATAGTATGTAAAAGAATTTCATGAAAAAAGTCATAGTATAGTATGTCAAAAAATATTATGAAAAAAACGTCATAGTATAGTATGCCAAATAATTTAGTAAAAAAAAATCATAGTATAGTATGTCGAAAGATTTTATGAAAAAAGTCATACTATAGTATGTCATAAAAATATTATGAAAAAAAGACATAGTATAGTATTTAGAAAAGTATATCGGAAAAAAAGCCATTGTATATATTGAAAAAAACCTAATGGTATAGTATGTCGAAAAAATTTAATAAAAAAAAGTCATAGTATAGAATGTCGAAAAAATTTATGAAAAAAGTCATAGTATAGTATGTGGAAACATTTCATGAAAAAAATCAGTCATCGAAAAATTTCATGAAAAAAAGTCATAGTATAGTATGCCAAAACATTTAGTAAAAAAAATTTATAGTATAGTATGTCGAACAATTTAATGAAAAAAAGTCATAGTATAGTATGTCAAATAATTTAGTAAAAAAAAAAGCCATAGTATAGTATGTCGAAAAAAGTTATGAAAAAAGTCATATTATAGTATTTTGAAGAATTTCATAAAAAAAAAAGCCATAGTATAGTATGTCTAAAACTTTTATGAAAAAAAGTCATAGTATAGTATGTCGAAATATTTTATGAAAAAAACGTCATAGTGTAGTATGTCGAAAAAAACTAATTAAAAGAAGTCATAGTATAGTACGTCGAAAAACGTTGGTTGGTACCAATGGATTCCTTAGGTTTTCTAGTTCCATATGATGCAAGTATCTTCAGTCTGGTTTTAAAACTGAGCCCGTTCTGAAGTAAAAATCGCTTGCGGAAATGCGTTGAAGAACAGCTACACAGGGAGCGGGTCCTCTTCACGTAGCCGGCCGCCACGTTTCTACAGTAGCCCAGAACGGACAAACCAATCACTGGCTCTCGTCGGCCACCGTAGTTCTCCTCCACACTTGGCATGCGGGAGAAGTTTCAGTTGATTGTGATCTGCAACTCTAAATATGGTTAAGACTGCTGGAAGACACGGGCACTGGTATTAGTAAGGACAACAGCACCCTCTGGCGGTCATAACACACATTTATAGGATTATACTCCCTGCAATACTCAGCTTTACATTTAGGGTAGATATGAATCAAATCATGCTCATCTTGATTTTAACTCTAACTTTGCCTGTTTACAAGAACCAGGATCTTGAGATGAGGGCTTGAATCACATAGCCCTCATAATGCTCATGAGCAAAAGATTAGGTGTACTTAGTATTGAATACAAAACCGATAGTTTCTTTACTCTGCTTATTACACCAATTAAATTATATTGTTCAATAGGATTAATTTAGTTACAATATGCACCAATTCAATAAAGACCATACAGTTCAGTGGCATAACTCATTTATTGAATAAAAATTGGACATGAACACGTGCAGACTAAAAACCAGTGTAACAAATTGACAACCCTAAAATTTATGAATTCAAGTCTGCATCCCCTGCTGTAAAAAAGAAAAGAAAAACATAGTCTATTACCAGTCAGCTTTTTTGAAACTGTACAAAACAGCTTCAGCAACATATATCTGTCCAAAAAAAAATAAAAGTTAACAAAAAAAACACTTGCCCACCAGTCCCTTAATGTGCAAACATATTGATCTTTCCTGAATGATCGCATTTCTTTTACATTTGTTCACTCAATCGTTCCACTGAGCAGTTCGCTTTTATAAATCAAAGCGTTCACATTTTGTCAGCAGATACCGATCCATCTTTACACTGTAAATAAGTTTCTTTTTCCCAAAGTCCATAACTTTACATGTAAAACTAAGAACATAAGGGTAGGCTAGAGAGATGGTGGGTGTGTGTGTGGGGGGGAGGTATCATGGGAAAATGAAGAAAAACCTATAGGTGGAGAGGACAGGTGTGGGACTGATGTCACACTGCATTGGTGCCTTCGCTCAACCACTGATCATGTCTGACCTGGGTGGATAAAAAAGGCTAGTAAACCTAACAAACAGTCCACTTAATGCTGGTACATACTGCTGCAGCCTGGGTTCCTCAGATGCACACGTTCAATCTTTAATAACACAACATCAACAACCTCTGCCAAATATCAGCTACAGGTGTGCTGTTGTGTAGAAGAGTCAAATTATTCTATCACCAAGACATTCGTACATGCAGAAGCTATGTGTAGGATTTAGGCCTCCAATGCTGAGGTAAAACTAAATGTTTTGTTATTTGGCTTATGCCAACAACATTCCTGTAAATCATACGGTTTAAATGGTAATTTTCAGGATGCATATGAGAAACCCAGACACCCAACTATGTTGGTATTAGACTGGTAATATACCCAAAATGAAACCAAACTAGGCAAGTTCTCTCAACCATGGCAGAGGTGCAGCATTTGGCTTTGACATGCTGGAAAGTTCTTTGTCACCAACTCCCAAAGACATGTCAGCAAAGTCATCTGACAAGTTGCAGATATTTGGTCTACTTTTATATTAGTTGTAGTGCAAGTGTTTACATGACTTCATTAAATAAACAGACCAGGAGTCAAACAGAGATTTGCTGACAGTCAACTGTATTCAACAGCAATAAGAGAACACGCCATATCTGGTTTTGTTTTGAGTATACTGAAAATACGTCAGTGACTATCAGTCCTAGAGCTAGCCTGTGTCTGTCTGTGTGTTGTCTCAGCGGCGGTGACGGCTATGTCCTGAGTGCCCACTACTGCTGTGGTGTTTGCTCTTGTGGCCACGCTCCCTCTCTCTGTCCCTGTCGTAGGACCGAGACCTCTCCCTCTCTCTCCTGTCTCCTCGATGACTAGCTCCTCTCTCGTGTTTGTGTTTCTTTGTAGAGAGGTCGAAGGAACTGCGGTCTCTGTCCCTCTCTCGTTCCCTCTCTCTGTCCCGTTCCCGGTCTACTTTCACCGGAGTGCGGGACCGCGTCCGAGAACGTGAGCGCTTCCTCTTGTGACCGGATCCTCCGCCTCCACTGTTGCTGTGGCGCCCGCTGGGCTTGGAGTCGCTATTGCCGTGGTGGCCGGTCTTGGACTTGAGGTGGGGGAGGAGGGGTGAGGGCGGATGTCGCCGTGGCGATGGACTGCGACTGTGAGAGCGGGAACGTGAGCGAGAACTGTAGGTACCTGAGCGACTGCGTCTGCTGTTGTAACTGTGGAAGCAGAAGAGAAAAGAGGATGGTGAGGAATACATCGAGCTAGTTAAACAAAAGCAAGTATGTTAACACGTCCCTCATACATTTAAAGATTTTGACTTTGACCAGTACAATCAAACTTGTAGATATCTTGAAATACAATTTCTACTAATGTTATTATGGCTATCTTTAATTACCATTCTGCTATAACAGACTTCAAGCGTTACTGTAACGGCTTGCCATAATTTACATTGTAAATGAACTTACTGTCTGCGAGGGGAGCGGGATCTAGACCGGGAACGCGTTCTTGAACGAGATCGACTTCCGCTCCTGCTGTTCCTCCCGATCTTCACGTCTTTCCTTAAGCTGGGGGGGGGAAAGAGAATAAGATTAGGTTTGTGAAATTAAAAAAGACAAACACTTTTCGATAAGTGGTGTAATAAACATCACTTGCTGATTCTTGATGACTACTGCTGTAATATCCTCACAATAAAATACTGTATGTGTGGATGTTTCTTACCCGTTGTGGGGACTCTTGTTGGCCTGAGTCCGGTTGTCTGGCTCCTTCTTAATTGGTTTGAGGGTCTGGGGATTTGGGGACTTCTCCTCCACCTTTGCCACACTTGGGGAGCAGGGTTTAGAAGCAGGAGAGAAGCCACCCAGTGTGGACAGTGCAGGGGTACCATCAGGGTTCAGGCCTTTGAACTTCAGCTTGGCCTCTGCCAAGAACACCTTCCTCCGCTCCACCTCCTTCTCCAGATGGTCATAGTTGGGCTGGAAAAGGAGCAGGGTTATTGTAGCAAACTGAAAACTAGAAAATAAACAGTGAACATTTTTTTCTTGTAAATTGGAACTAAATAAAAACAAAATCACTAAAAAACTTAACTGAAACAATGTTGCCTGTGTAAAATCTAATAAAAATTCACCTTAATTCATTTTCAGTTTTAGCTTTAAATATATCACTACCAAAAAAGGAGACGGCGTTAATTTCCTTCAACTCTCGGGATATTTAAACACAGAAACTGAACGGACTTGACCTTCCAGGAGATGGTGTTATGCCGCAATTTTGTTTTTTGTGACAGGCAGTTTCCCCGATGGCTTACAGTGAAAGGAGTCTACACCAGTGTCGTTTACAGCTTTGTAGACCAATGAGATGTGGCACATTTCCACAGGTTAACAGACAACGTCTAAAATTATTGTAAATCACATTATAATCCAAGATCATCCCAACACTGAGCTCTCTCTCAAAAAAGCATACCTTCTTCCTGGTGTAGAGTTTTAGGGTGGTGATGCAGACCTCTTTCACTTCGTCCTCACTGGCTCCAAACAGCAGGAACCAATTAGGTCTGGATGGCAGCGGTATCTGGGAAAACCATGCACAAAAAGTTATGATTTGGAGGTATGATATTGTATAACTACAGAGGATTTGAGGTGACGACATTGAGTTCAAAAACAAGAATAAAGCATTCGTGGCAATGTGAAAACCGGTTTCAGATAAACATTTCCTTCTTACCTGCAGGGCTCGGGCAGCGAGGAATATGCAGGCACAGGCGATAGTCTCGGCTTGGAATCTCACAAACACATTTGTCCTCAGGGTGTCATTCATGTAGTTCCTATGAAGGAAAAAACAACACATAGAAACAAAAACATAGCATCTTCTCCACACAAAGCCACCTCTCACCCATACTTTAAAACGTGTCACACTTTTAACCGCAAGTTGTTACTGTACGTCAATAATCTGCAACATCTCTGGTCTGTAGTGCCAACTCCTAATCAGGGCTTTATATTTATCTCTATTTTCTAATGAAGATTTAGATTTTTCATTCCTGATTAAATCCTAGCTAATTCTTACAACTAAGAAATCTTCACCATCCAGAAATTTGTGGTGGGTAATTTCTTAACAAGCATCAACGCTAACTGCTCACTGATAAACTGGAGGATAGTTAACGGTTAGTGGATTTGACCATAGATGCACTGACGGCATCAAATTTATCATAAGCCCTGATAGCCATAAAGACGACAACAACAGTTACACATTTGAAGTTACACAGTACTGAGGTGCGAAATGCATTTTTGATCTGTAAAATTTAACTTTGTCCATTTCTCTCTGGGGCATCCATGGGAGTGCTGTATGTCACAGGTAAAGCATGAAGACACAAATGGGAAATCATCTACTGAAGACCTGCCAAGACCATTTTACCACACTATGACCGGAGTAGCTGGATCAAGAGTAATGATGATTGAGACAATGACACATGCCTTGTAGGAGGGGGGGTTGGGGAGCATGCAGGCAGAAGGATGCAACACATTCACCAAGAATGCAGTTGCCACTCTCAGATTGTTGTATCTGAAGGAATAGGGAGACACGGCATGTATGATGGCATGCACAACAGCTAGATTGTGTGAGTCAGTGGCATGTTGATGTAATCAAATGATGCAACACTGGTTTCATATTCTGACAACAGATTGCAACCTTCACATTGATTGTAAGGCTCAACGGCAAAACAGCTTAACTTAAAATAAATGCTTTCCAGCGCAATAAGACCACTGACCGCCTTTGTCTGCAACCCCGTTCCACTATGACTTTTCTAGAAAGACATTAGTTGGCAGTCTATGTCTCACTACTTAGGCTGAGTGAAATCTCTGTGCTATAAACAGATTGGGTCAGTGGGTTGTCTGGGACACTGGGTAAATCAGATTAGCCATGGGGAGAGTTAGGAAAAGAGGAAAGACAAAATGGCCAGGATGTGAATCAGGCAAGAACAGGGTGGTGTGAGCATCTATGTCCTTAGAAACATAGAAGTCCTAGAGACAAAAAATGTGTGATAACAAAAACATGATGGTAAAAACCCCGATAAACTAACTTGACACTGATCCCGTTCAGATTATTATCAGAAGGAACTACAACCAGGGAAAAATACAACTAGTCACAAAGCAGTGAAACCTCCTTTGTACTGTGGTGACACTGTGTCAAGTTCCACCCATTCAATTATATGTACTGCTCCACTGGAGGTTTGTCGCAAGTACTTAATGAAAACCTGCCGCACAGGGATTACTTCCAGTCTAACCTGCCTTGAAATGACCTGACCTGCACTTTGGCAGGTGAGTGTTACACTGCTATGCCAACGCTACTATAGATAACACAAGGTCGCTGGATTCTGACTGCTGCGTGGGTGAGACAGGTCCTCGGAGGCAAAACCTGAGAGCTGGATCAGCCTGTAAGACAGACACATGTCTGGACACCACGTCAGTTGGGGACAGGACACAGTATACAACTGTAAATATAAAAAAAAATAGGCAGGTAAACTGGTCAAAAAAGGTTACTCTGCTGTAGCTAAGTTTACTTCATTGCTAGATGCAAGTAAACTAGAAAAACGTCAGAATATAAATGTATACGTAGCTACTTAGCAAAACTGGGTATTACAGTTGTAGCAAGACCAAAAAAATACAAATCCTTTTGGACACCAAAGAGAAAACAAGACGATGTTGGCTGTTGGGAAAGGCCCGCCCGCCCCCTTCAGTGAATCTCGGCATTGGGATTGGCTGTCTGGAGAGGGGCAGCCAGCCAATGGGGGGAGCTTCCTGAGGTCATGTGGTTGGAGGAGGCAGAGTTCAGAGGTTCTTTATGTGACTTACCAGCATGGACTACCCTTTAATCAAAGAGTAGAGAGAAAGGACAAAGTTAAACCAAGTTCCCTGGGCACCGCAAATCAAACAGACTTTACAGCAAAGCCATGTAAGGGCAGACGAGAGTGAGACACGTAACAGGTTTGCAATAAAACAAATTGCTCGATCAGAAAAAAAAAGAGGTGGAAGGGTTAAAATGGAGTGAGGGAACGTCGCAGTCAGACCTGGGCGAAATGGTTGTTGAATGCTTTTCAAATTTGTGCTTAAAAGCACAAGGGGCACTTGAATTCCACTTATCTGACAGGTGCTGTTTTCCACATATGGGGTGTGTCCCAAGATCCTGGCACATAAATCAAGTGCTCTTCAAGTGATTCAACCATTTGAAACTCGTTCAACTGCATTTTTAGCCCAGGTCTGGTGGCACTTCTTGCAGACATGACACAGGTTGCTGCTGTGGGAGATGGACAGTGGAGAACTAAGAAGGAACCTACCAGGCGGTCTGGACCAGTGTCTGGTTCTTCTCACATTCAAGGACTTGAAGGTACATGACGATAATCTGGAATCATAAAATGAGTGTACATTAAAACCACAGAAACACCCCCAAGTGTGTCATTGTTCAAGCTCAAGCCTGTTCTGAGAAGTGAGACTAGTATGCTAAAGCTGCTTCCTGTGTGGTTGCATCTGCATGGAGGAACACCCTTAAAGCTGCAATAGCTGAACTACACTGCGCTACACAATGTGTATAGTTATGAGTGTGTCTTAGACTCACCTTGTGAGGATGCTTGACATGCACACAGAAGCCCAGTTCCTTCAGGATCCGCCGTTCCGCTTTGATGACTTGGTTTTTGGTATTTATGTAGTTCTGATCAAGTATCAATGAACTTGGAGTCCTAGTTTATAAAGGAATCAAAATAAAATAATGTTTCCCCCTTTGGAAATAAAAATAATAAAAGAAAGTGCCCTTCTGATTTCTAGAACTCTTTTTCTTTTTTCCCGTTTCAACCAACTCAAAGCAACAGGTCTAACTGTTTGCATGCCTGACAGTTTGCTGGGGTTTGTGGACTCCTGTGGTTCCAGTGAAAGCATATGGGATTTGTAGACAGCCCTCGACCTCATTCACCCTGTGTCACAGCTTTAACAGAAATATCAACTCAGACCATCGCGCAAAACATTTCACAATCTTCAAATGTGAATTTAAAAACGCAAAACTACTATCATGAGATGTCACAAATCATTCTCACCTATCTTAAAGTACTGTATATGTCAGTATAATTAATACTGTAACACAAACCACTGACTACTTGACTTTTGTTAATAGTACAGCTGGATATCCAGACTTGAAGAAGACAATATCAGAAAAATACAGTTTTCTTTGTCCAATGACTACATTTCACCTTCACTGCAAACAGGATACTGTACCAACCTACAACATATCTGCTGGTTAAACACAGATTAGTTCAAATGCTACTGATGCAGACAAACAGATCTACAAATAGCAGTTTTATAGCAATCAGTAAAATACCTCACTTTTCTAAAAATCAACGACTTGGACTAGATGTATTCTGATCTATAAATATATGTTCATAGGTGGTGTGTCAGCCTCATTATGAACTATTCATGATATGTGATCTATATCACAGTAACAGAATAAACTGAATTTAAAAACAGCTTTCTAACACTTCCTACACTTGTGAGTAGTAATTACGCATCTTAACAGTACCGACAACGATCAAATTTCAAATCAAAATGTAGTATTTTGACGTCTCAAATAACAGAAAATTAAATGTGAATACTGTCATGCCACAAACCACATGCATGGCAAAAATTATCAGTGGGATATCTATTACTAAACATGACACTTTAAAGTCCAAATCCACATCTAAAAAACAGACTTGCTACAAGTGCATCGTGGTTACTGGTACACTTACTTTAATGCTGATTCAAATTCACTGTATATAACGCCAAACTACTAAAGCTATAGTGCATGCACTGACCCTAAACAAAACATTACCCGCATGGACTAAAGTATCCAATAGATTATTCTAACTTCAACGGACAAGGTGATATTTCTATTAAAGCCATGAGTTGGCGAACAGTTGGTGAATGGGGTTTTACTCTTGAAGCACAAACAAAATGCAGAGTGAGGAGCAGTCAGTGAAGAAGACTACATTACCCAAGGGTCCGCAGATTGACGGACAGATACCCAAAGCTTAAGATTGAACCACAGGAGTCCTCAAGGCGCCCCGGGGGCCAAGGACCTTCGGCCAACCTGTCATCCCCGATCCCAGTGCCCCACGGTGGCTCAGACCACGGGCGTCTCCAACAGGAGGGGGGGTGGGGTGGCCCTGGGGGAGGAGAGACCCCCTTGCATCATGGTTGTCATGCCGACTGCTTCATCTTACGTACCATTCCACATCACCCAGGCTTTGGTAAATGTAGCTGGTCGCTGTTAGTTGGTTGCAAGGGAAAAAAGAAGCCAAGTTAATGCCAAGGTCTAGAGTATTGACATGAACAGATTTCTATGAAGACAAAGGCACACGCAAATAAAGCAGTGGTGCCTTGTCTTACAATTTAAAAATGCACGCCAATTTTTTAAAGTGAGTTTTTGTTGAGGTATAAATTTCAGTGTAACATCAAACTGATGTTTTATGTAGACAATTACACTTCTGAAACTACCAGTGAAGCGGAAACTGAAAAGTTTTAAAATGGTTTAGAGTACATGGATAAACAGAAGAGCACTTTCACAGCAAAAACACATCATCATAATACAACATTATATTGGATAAAACCAATGCAATGCAATTTATTCCATGTAACAGAAACATTTAAGAATTTAAAAAAAAAAAAAAGAAGATAAAAGAAGACTGGATTCTCTGTCGAAACTTACTTTTTGCCTCTCATCTGTCTCAGATGGTGGAAAACATTGATGACGTCTCGTATTCGTCTGGGTGCTTCCTCAATCTTGGAGGCCAAGTTGATACAAGCCATGGCAACAATCTGGAAAGAAGATGATTGAAGCGAAAAGTTGGTAGAAAGAGTTCCACAACGTAAGACACGCATGCAGAGATACAGTGCCCACACGTTACTAATAGATGTGACAAAACATATAGCAAAGAGACAGACTTTGCCATATTGGTGGTAGGACTGGCTGATATGGCCAATATATGGCCCAGTCCTATATGGTAGCTACCATTTCAATATCTCTGGGAGAATTATATCATTGTAGGAGAAGCTGTTTTAAAGCAATGTTAAATATATGCATCATTGTGTTTGTACATCACAATGTACACATGGTGCGATTGAGCATTTACCACTTCTAAAGACCAACACTTGAGGTTTGCTTTTTTTTTCAGAAAGACCAATTAAACCTATATATTAAACTAATTGCATTACTAAGATTAATTTCAGCTAGTTTGCAAATACAATATTTCTGATAGGATGGCATGATTTATAAAATCACATTGACCAGGTAACCAACAACCATTTAAATTTAGAAAAAAAGGTTTAAGACTGACTGTAAGGTACATATGCTATATTTGCAATACTTGTGTACTTCGCAGGACAGATAATAATGCACTATACTCATTTTTAACAGTCTCTTCTGCACTTTTTAATAGTCCTGTATCACAGCTGTTACCCTGCACTATATTCAGTTTTAACAGTTTTCTTCATCTCCTTGTATTTTTATATCTGGTATATGTTTTTTGTATTTTGTACTTTGCACTACTAACTTTTTGAATGCCTTTTTACTAACATGTTTTGCACTATGGAACTGTGATGTTGGAAACATAAATATAAATCACTTTAAAAAGCTATACAAAAAAGATATCTTTGGGAGGTATATGGTTGAGGAAGAGTTGTGATACGGGTTGTGTTATATCTACTTTTTAACTCTGGATGGATATGTGGGTTGTAAATAAACTTGGGGTGCTGTTCATATATTTAATTTGGGATGTAAATAAATCTGGGATAGTTTATATATTATATTATCATTCTATGATATATGAGGTATTAGAGGAGAAGTGAGAAAGGGGTAGGGGAAATATAAGTTTTACTTCTACCTACTCCTTTACGGGCACTATTACTCTTGTTTTGTTTGTTATTATTTTGTATGTTTTTATTTATTTTTATGTTCGAAATCTCTTTTATCTGGTATATTTTGTGTATTTTTTGTACTTTGCACTACTTACTTTTTTTACTGCCTTTTTATTAACATGTTTTGCACTATGGAACTGCGATGCTGGAAACTTGAATTTCCCTTGGAATCAATAAAGTTACTATCTATCTATCCATCTATTATTTTGAGGTCTTCAACTAGATAAAAGTAATAATATTGTATTCAGTGTTATTTCATAAAATCACATTGACCAGCCAACCAACCATTTGAATTTAGAAAAAAAAGGTTTTAGACTGACTGTAAGGTACATATGCAATATTTTCAATACTTATGTGCTTGAGGTCACTACACACTTGCCATTAGATAAAAGTAACAACATTTTGATTCAGTATTATTTCATTAACTTTGAATGTTTGATTAGTTAAGTATTGATCTTTAGCATCATGGATCAATAAAGTTACTATCTATCTATTACTTTAGGTCTTCCACTAGATAAAACTAATAATATTTAGATTCAGTGTTATTTCATTTACTTTGTATGTTTGATTTATTTCGCATATATCATCAACAATATTATACATTTTGTATTTTGCACTACTAACTTTTTTACTGCCTTTTTACTAACATGTTTTGCACTATGGAACTGTGATGCTGGAAACTTGAATTTCCCTCGGGATCAATAAAGTTACTATATACCTACCTATCTATCCATCTATCTATTACTTTAGGTCTTCCACTAAATAAAAGTAATACTATTTTGATTCAGTGTTATTTCATAAAATTACATTGACCAGCCAGCCAACCAACAACCATCTAAATTTAGAATAAAAAGGTTTAAAGACTGACTGTAAGGTACAATATTTTCAATACTTGTGTATTACTTTAAGTCTTCCACTAGATAAAAGTAATACTATTTTGATTCAGTGTTATTTCATTAACTTTGGATATTTGACTAGTTTCATATTGATCTTAAATAACATTATATCCACCTCTTTCTTTGTCTTACAGCATGTTAAACTCTGGTAACGTTGTCGACAACTATTATCTATCCATCTCTATATATATATAGATATAGATATATATATCTATATCTATATATATATATATATATATATATATAGATATATATTACTTGAGGACTTCCACTAGATAAAATTAACAATATTTTGGATTCAGTGTTATTTCATTAACGTTACTTTGAATGTTTGTTTTAACAGTTTTCTTCATCTCCTTGTATTTTTATATCTGGTATATTTTTTTTGTACTTTGCACTACTAACTTTTTACTAACATGTTTGTCTAGAAACTTGAATTTCCCTCAAGATCAATAAAGTTACTATCTAGCTATTACTTTAGGTCTTCCACTAGATAAAAGCAATAACATTTAGATTCAGTGTTATTTCATTAGTGTCACTTTGAATGTTTTATTAGTTCCTTCATGATCCTCAACAACATTAAATCCACCTCTTTGTCTTAGAGCATGTTAAAACTCTGGTAACATTGTCGACAACTATTATGCATCCATCCATCTATCTATCTATATATATTACTTGAGGACTTCCACTAGATAAAATTAACAATATTTTGGATTCAGTGTTATTTCATTAACGTTACTTTGAATGTTTGTTTTAACAGTTTTCTTCATCTCCTTGTATTTTTATATCTGGTATATTTTTTTCTACTTTGCACTACTAACTTTTTACTAACATGTTTGGCTGGAAACTTGAATTTCCCTCAGGATCAATAAAGTTACTATCTATCTATTTATCTATATATATATTACCATTTATCTATACATTACTATCTATCTATTACTTTAGATCTTCCACTAGATAAAAGCAATAACATTTAGATTCAGTGTTATTTCATTAGTGTCACTTTGAATGTTTGATTTCCTTCATATTGATCTTAAACAACATTATATCCACCTCTTCTTGCAGCATGTTAAACCTCTGGTAACATTGTGGACAACTATCATCTATATCTATCTATTACTTTAGGTCTTCCACTAGATAAAAACAATAATATTTTAAATCCAGTGTTATTTCATTAGTGTCACTTAGCATGTTATATTAGTTCTGTATTGATGTTAAACAGCATTAGACATCCCTCTCTCTCTCTCTCTCTCTCTCTTTGTCTCCAGCATGTTAAACTCTGGTTGCCATCGACAACATGGCGGCCATGAAAACGTAACCACAACGTGAAGCCTGCAACACAATGAAGCTATAAAACCTCTCTCAACCTGCTCTCACACACAACTCACCTCAAAACTGTGCTTGACGAAGGACTTGGAGTAGAAAAACCGATGGAACAGCACTTGCCCCGTTGCCATTGCGACCTGAAATGCAGAAGAAACGACAGAAACAGAGCAGCGTGACTTTCTTGTGTAATCCGGCCTAACCTTGCACAATGGACCCGCCGCCATTTTGGCTCAACCACGCCAACGTTATGAAGAAGAAGCAGGCCTTTACGGCGTTAACACACGACAGTAACGCTTTGTAAATGTGTTTATGTTACCTGCGGTAGTCGGAGGAGAATCCCAGCCGACTGGATGAGCTCACAGCCGAGGATGCGGAGGTCTGTCTCGGTGTTCAGGTCGAGGCCGTCGAGCATTGACGGAGTCGGGCTCAACCGCTCCTCCGGGATGAGCGAGTTATCGATGGTGAGGTAAACCTCCGAGTACACTTTGTCACCGATGAGGATGCCATCGTTGTTTGTGGACGCGTTCGAGGAGACAGAGAGAGGACCTGCGGCCATCTTTCAACGCACGAAAAAACACAAAAAGATGTATTAAAGGCGATCAGTGAAAGAAAAGGAGCAGCTCCTCGACGGAGAAACGACGGCGGCGGAGGAGGAGGAGCGGGGTGACTGACAAAGTAGCTGACGTCACCAGCACAGATTCACACGCAACATGTTTTTGTGTGTACATCCGCGGTGGTTTGTGGTGGTGATATAGTTCCTCAATATTGAGCCGTTTTGGACATTACTTTCTTCAAAAATGAATCACGTTTTATTAAAAATAAATAGTTCATAAACAGACTAGTTGACCTGAGATACAATAATCGCTTTTTTCCATTACAGATGGTATATTATATCATGCTGCCTTCACATGCTTCCTGTGAACTCAGTTTTTCCAAATTCAGAAATATTTTACATGATAAATAATGACAAAATGAACCTTAAAACAAAGAGTTCTTGATTAAAATTTGTTTCACAAAACATCAAAAAATGTGAATCAAACATCCATTAAGTCCACTACTACTACTACTACTATTATTATTATTATTATTATTATTGATAATAATAATAATAATAAAAAGCATTAGCCTACTTTATCCTAATTCATTTTAGCCTTTTTTATATATAGTTCCTCAATATTGAAGCGTGTTGGATAAAAAACTACATTACTTTTTTCAAAATGAATCACGTATTATACAAATAAATAGTCAATAACCAAACCAATTGACACAATATGCAATAATCTCTCCATTGTTTTCAATTACAGAAACCTACCTACACAAACCTTAAAACAAAAAAAGAGATACATGATGATATAGTTCCTCAATATTGAGCCGTTTTGGACATTACTTTCTTCAAAAATTAATCACGTTTTATACAAATAAATAGTTAATAAACAGACTAGTTGACCTGAGATACAATAATCGCTTTTTTCATTACAGATGGTAAATTATCTCATGCTGCCTTCACAAGCTTAATGTGAGCTCAGTTTTTCCAAATTCAGAATTATTTTAGATGATAAAATGAACCTTAAAACAAAAAGACTTGTTGGTCAAAACGGCCATAATAAAACATCACAAACCCTCTAATGCAGCAGCCATAAAGAAAACACCCCAAAAATGTGTATTAAACATCAATTTAGTCAACTACTGGTAGTTTTTATAATATGGAGGCTCAGTTTTACTATTAATTATAGCAATACTCCCATTTATGTGTAAATTATCTCATGCTTCCTTCACAAGCTTCATGTGAACTCAGTTTGCCCAAATTCAGAAGTATTTTAGATGACAAATTAAGCTTAAAACAAAAAAGAGTTGTTGGTCAAAACGGTCATAATAAAACATCACAGACCCTCTGATGCTGCAGCCATAAAGAAAACACCAAAAAATGTGTATTAAACATCAATTTAGTCAACTACTGGTAGTTCTTATGATATGGAGGCTCAGTTTTACCATCAGTTATAGCAATAAAAAAAATACTTAGTCAACTATATTGAATCGTTTACTTTCTTCAAAAATTTATCACGTTTTATACAAATAAATAGTTAATAAACACACCTGTAAACCTGATATGCAATAATTGTTCCATTGTTTTCCATTATTATCTCATGCTGCCTTCAAAAGCTTCATGTGAGTTCAGATTTTTATCCAAATTCAGAAGTATTTTAGATAATAATAATGACAAAATGAACATTAAAACAAAAAGAGTTAATATATTATTATTATTATTATTATTATTGCTATTAATTATAGCAATACACCCATATAAGTGTTGCGCCTTACATGTCACATCATGTTGGAAATACATGATGATATAGTTCCTCAATATTGAATCGTTTTGGACAAAAACTACATTACTTTCTTCAAAATTAATCATGTATTTATACAAATAAATAGTTAATAAACAGACTAGTTGACCTGAGATATAATAATCGCTCCATTGTTTTCCATTATTATCTCATGCTTCCTTCACAAGCTTCACAGGAGCTCAGTTTTTCCAAATTCAGAAGTATTTTTGATGACAAATAATGACAAATTAACCTTAAAACAAAAAAGTGTTCTTCAAAATTTGTTTCACTGTCATAATAAAACATCACAGACCCTCTGATCCTGCAGCCATAAGGAAAACACCAAAAAAATGTGTATTAAACATCAATTTAGTCAACTACTGGTAGTTCTTATGATATGGAGGCTCAGTTTTACTATTAATTATAGCAATACTCCCATATATGTGTTGCGCCTTACATGTCACATAATGTTGGAAATACATGATGATATAGTTCCTCAATATTGAATCGTTTTGGACAAAAACAACATTATTTTCTTCAAAAATGAATCACGTATTATGCAAATAAATAGTTAATACACACACCAATTGACCTGAAGTGCAATAATTGCTCCATTGTTTTCAATTACAGATGGTAAATTAGCTCATGCTGCCTTCACATGCTTCATGTGAGCTCAGTTTTTCCAAATTCAGAAGTATTTTAGATGACAAATAATGACAAAATGAACCTTAAAACAAAAAGAGTTGTTCAAAACGGTCATAATAAAACATCACAAACCCTCTGATCCTGCAGCCATAAAAGAAAACACCAAAACATGTGTATTAAACATGTCTAAATTAATTTCGTCAACTACTGGTAGCTCTTATGATATGAAGGCTCAGTTTTACTTTTAATTATAGCAATACTCTCATATATGTGTTGCGCCTTACATGTCGGATCATGTTAGAAATACTGTACAAACATCTCATTATATATTTTCATTATTACTGTAGTTGTTGTTGTTTCCGACAACACCTGAAGGCAACAGCAGGAAGCGACTCACCACCAACGGTTTCTGTGACGTACTTTACGGGAAAGTCCGGACTTCTCACCTATGGTACATATCCATCCGCCAATTACAAGAAAAGGAGTCACAGCTGAACCTTAAGAGGACTTTATTATGAAATCATTGTTTACATGCGTCATTTACACACAGTGTGACACCAAGTCAGTAATAGCAACTTCGTAATTTTCTATTTAACCGTTTAAAGATATAGCATCCCAGATCCCAGGGAGAGCAGGGCATGTGGTTTAAGACAAATTATGAACTTAATTAATTGATTGTGTCAAATAAGGTTATGAACTTCAGTTTAGGACTTGTGGCATTGATTGTGTAAAAGAAGGTGCAGCTTCATGTGAACAGTAAGTACAGGGAACATTGTGTTCACTTGCTGTTCAGCCCCAAGGATTGTGTAGCCTGAAGCCTTGCAGTAACTAAAAACAGACAGCAGAGAGAACTAGAGTCCCACCAGATGAGGTTTCTGGAAAATCAGGTGAAGCAGAGAGCTTCCTGGGATTATAGTTTGTCCTGTGAGAACTCGTGCACTGACCTTGTATCGAATCCCCACCAATGACCTGATGCTGCAGTACAGCCTGTGCAATGTTTTGACACAGTTTTACTACCACCAAGTGACTTATGGGCCTATACTGCTGGTACCGTCTCTGTTGGTTTATGGGCAAATAGGCCTGCACAGGGCCCAAAAAACCCAAGTTTCACTGCAAGTCATTTGGTATTAGGTCATTTGATTAATTGAAAATTTGTTATGAAATTTGCACCACCAAGTAAAATATCAACTGTGTCGGATCCTGCATTATTATCTTGACACAATGACACCCTGTCTCATAGAAGGGTTCTATGTCAAAATCTAGTTTTAAGACCTTAAAGATGACTTAAAGATAGGGTCGACGATGTTGGAAAGCTTGCATAATTTGAAAGTATCATGCATTTGTGGGATGAATCATCCAATCCACCAAACAACTCAAAACAAGAGTCAATTCCATGGGGAGAATACACTGTTTACCATTGGCAGAGCATTTTGGCAAATTTTCCTTGGGTGCTACCCACATAATCAGCTGTGCTGCTCATCCCACAAATGCATGATCCTTACAAGTTGAACATCATTGTCAAGGTAAATAAACAGGCTTTCCAACGATGTAAAATACAATGCCAATTAGCATTGTAACAACAGAGAAATAATCCACCAAACACAAGTTTCCGAACTTTTTTCCCCCAGTTTATATATATAGCTCACATCGTGCATATTCATAAATACAGTTGTTATAAAAAAAATGACAACAAACTAACTGGCACACAGCAATCCTGGGGCAACAAATATAGTGAAGTTGCCACGTTTAGTCTGCTGTGTGCGGTATACTGTACATGTGGACGACTGGGTACAGAAGGAGGAAATGGGGGGGTCAGTAGGAGCCCAAGAGCAAATTATTGCCATGAGTCCCATGAGCAGTTTAATCCCGCCATGGTTGGTTATTTCCTGAAGTTATACTGTATACATGTGTGCGTCTAAAGCTATTGTAAGCAATAGTTGTAATCATACAAACATGGCATAAGGGTCTGCTTTCATGACCTGTTTGGGGCTCTATGTGGCCTGTGAGGGACAGACAGATATCCACACACACACACATGGATTTACCTACCTCAGTTTTCCTACTACGCCACATGAGGTGGCAGACTGAGGTCTCATTGTCCCCGTCATTAACCAACACCTACAACCAGCACCTCCGGGCCCCCGCACTTACGCAGTTACCACGACGACAAGAATACTGAGCATTCTTTCTCCGGTTGCCCGGGTGACACTAATTATAGGGTGTGGGAGGGCTCACGGGACGGCAGAATTCCGGAACGACCATAACGACGCAGGAGAGAGGCGTTCGGGGACGCCCAGTGACGAACAAGGGATTAGTTATACACACAACGCCACTCCCTGGAGTGTGTGTGTGTGTGTGTGTGTGTGTGTGTGTTTACGAGCAACTTGCACAGATTCCCCAGGGACACATGTGCATGCCTGCCCTGCTATGATAATTACTGCGAGGAGATCACACTCTGAATGTGTGCGCAAGGCATGCGCGGTGTTGTTTACATATGAATGTTTGTGGGCATTTGTTAAGGGTGATTACATTTTGGGTGTTTTAATAGCGATCATTCATGTCAAACGTAATTGGGCTTTATGTTGTGCGCACATATCAAGATGTAGAAAGTGTTTCAAGGAGTTGTATCTATTCAGGCCACATTTCTCTCACATACATGCCCCATGGCTCTTCCTCAAACACACACACACAGAAACCAGGAAGGATACCAGGTCAAAGTAGGAATAAAAAAGAGAGAGGGGTTAGAGGGGTTGAATAAGAAAAAAAGGAGAAAGAGATTAAAAGAATATTGACAAAGACACAGATGTATGTGTGTGTGAGAGATAGAGAGAGAGAGAGTTGTGTTTGTGTTTTGAGGGAGACAGAAAGTGTGTGTGGTCAGACCATACACAGTGAGTGTGTCAACGCCAGGGAGAGTGTGTATCGTGGGATAGAGTAGTGTGTTAAAGGTCCAGTGTGTAGGATCTGGCGGTATCTAGCGGTGAGGTGAGGAGATTGCAACCAACTGTAGCTTCTCCCGTATGCCAAGTGTGTTGGTAGAGCTACAGAACGGTGGCTGACGCGAAAACGCAAACAGCCCTCTCTAGAGCCAATTGCGTAGGTCATTTGGAGCAGAGCCAGTGCTTAGAGTGTGTGTGTGTACGTGGGAAGTGAGTGGTGAAGCAAGAGAGAGAGGGAGCGGCGGTGACGTGAGTGAGTAACGTTATCGACTCTGGCCCAAGCAGGAAAAGTTAACAGAGTTTGGTTTGTCCGTTCTGGGCTACTATAGCAACATGGCGGTGCAACTTGGCGGACTCCGTGGAGAGGACCCGCTCCCTATGTAGATATAAACGGCTCATTCTAAGCTAACAAAAACACAACGATTCTTATTATCAGGTGAGGATACACTACAGAAAACATACTTATTAATATTATATTCCATTACTGCCAATAGCTGCCCCTAATTGTTACACACTGGTCCTTTAATGCCTCTGACCGGCATAGGAAGAGGTTATCTCTTCAAATACACAGCAGACATGCAGGTGGGAGGAAGTTTAATAGGGATAAAAAGAAAGGTCAAAGGTCAGAAGTGCATACATGTGCAGGGAGAATGTGAGCAGTTGTCAAAAGGTCAGCAGCATAAGTCTGGGACATTTTGTCAAAGTAAAAGGTGTAAACAGTAACATTAATGATGGCTCTGCTCGGTTCAAGTGACCCAGTAAGCCATGTCAGTGTGACAGTGAGACAACAAGCACAATACAAGAGCCCTGGAACTGAAGCAGCTAAATGTAGTTCAGCCATCATTAATGTTATTAATTACACTTGTGCTTTTCCTGCTTTGACAAGTCAAAATGTTTGCCATGAAAAGGATCTATAGGGCTTGGTGTCAAACAAGTGGCTAAATGAGACAACTAAACATCATAACGCCAAATACTAGTCCTCCTTTAGCTTAGTGGTGGTGACGTGAAGTCATGTGAATGGCGATTGCATTTACACTTTAAAAATCATAAAAGTGGTGTTCATTTGTGAAGATTATCTTGCTGAACAAAACGTGTAAGTATCATAAACGTTTGTTTGCCACCGAGCTTATTTTCTGCAACAATCCCAAATCCAACGTAAAAATCCCATTGGCTTTTTGTCGAGCTGAAACAGGGTGATTCTAACTTCTGGGTTGGCCTACCAAAATACGTCATCCCTTGCAGTACTATATTTAAATCTAAATTGAAGTTGACAAAGAGAATGAAGTGTCAAGCTCAACGTTTAAGCCAAAATGGACGACATGTGCTCAGAATAATGGAAAGTTTAAACAACTACAGTTCAACGACAACTGAGCAAACTTCATCTACTGATGAAGACCATGTGATGTGGTCAGAACAAGTTCAGACTGTTTTGTCATCCACTGGTTCAAAGGTCAAGAATGAACTATGTGTATATTCTATATCTATGTATTGTGATAAAGGAACAGTGTGTAACATTTCGGGGATCTATCAGCGGAAATGGCGAACGGTGTTACCATGGTTTTGCACTCGGCGGGTCACGTTACCATAGTCTTGGAAGAGTGAGCTAAGGGGTACTCAGATGGTTGCAATCTCCAACCACACCACTAGATACCACCAAATCCTACACACTGTACCTTTAAAATAATACAGAGTTTGGTAGAATAACTTCCTCAAAGCAAACTAGAAAATAATATTTTTGGTACAGACACTAATATTGAGAAATCAACCACCCTTAGACTGGGACTTGCAATCACATCCAGAGCACATTCTCACCAGCATGTAATGTCTTCCTCTTTCACACATCTGGACACACACACACTACATTGTGATGATGACCATATAATCGATGTCCTTCAGTGACATTACTTGATTGAAAAAAGTGAGCGATGGCGGTGTTAGGATGGAAACAATCACTCACTGGAGACACACACACACATGGCAAAGTCTCGTGCAATGAGTAAACACACACAAGGCCACACAATCACTCACTGAAATACAGGAAGGCAACAAGAAGTCAGCTGCAAACCACAAAAGAAAATGCCACCTTTGTCACATAAGTGGAATATGTATTGTTTCTCATAAAGGGGAAGCAAGGGATTAACTGTGGAGTAAGATTTAATAGAAAAATAAAAAATCTGATTTATCAAATTATTTAAAAACCTAAATAAATGTCTTTATCAAGAATTCATGACCAGAAGAAAAAAAAATGAACCAGTTCATTTGTAGTAGGAAATGTTCCATTTAAACCCTCAAGACAAAAACAAAGGAGGTAGATAATTAGGTTTTAATGGCACTGAATGTTCATTGTTTAATATTTCAGAACGTCCTCTCCGCACGGACCGAGATTTTAAGCAGATAAACCATATGTGTGTGTTTTGGCAAACAGAGGAAACGCTGGCAGGATAAAATCATTATCATCCCACCTTTCTGTGCGAAACGACGTGCACGTGCATCGTCTCACAGATGGGTCGGAAGAGAGGGACACGGGGAAGTCAAACTAAACGCTTTCCATGTGTGCCAGTAAGCGGGGAAATGAGTTCCATGCCACACACACACACACTTCACACTTTTCTCCCATCATGCCAATTTATCCCAAATGTAGAGGAAGAGAGAAAGAGAGGGTGGGAGGGATGGAAAGACCTTGCATGGAGTGAATGATGTCAATAACACACAATGCCTGATGGGGCTGGGTAATTGTTATGTGTGCATGTGTGTGTGTGTGTGTGCGTGTGTGTGTGTGTGTGTGTGTGTGTCTGGGGGTGCTTGCCTTTACAGTTTCTTTTATGTTTGCCTGCCTTTTGTTTGTGTCCACGGGTGGTAAGGGACATGCTGTCATGCTCCTTCAGCCTTGCCCTTGTGACAGGCTGTGTGTGTGTGTGTGTGTGTGTGTGTGTGTGTGCGTGTGTGTGTGTCCGCCCCCAATTGTGACTTAAGCGTGTATGTGCGTGTGTGTGTGTGTGTGTGTGTGTATATACTATGTGCGTGCGTGGGTGTTTGTCTGTGAAATCCTGTGCGTGCCACGGAGGCTGCGTGAGTCAGGTTGTGAGAAAACAAGTGCATGTCTGTCAGAGAGTGTCTGGGGAGTTTACTGCTGTACGAGCAGGCCTCAGAAGTTGTGTCTTGTTTATAAAGTGTGTGTTAATGTGTACATAAGTATGTGTGTGTGTGTGTGTGTGTGTGTGTGACTTTTATAGTTAGTTAATTAGAGGGATATTTGACTAAATAGCATGTATTATTAAATTCTAAGGGAACAACAAAAATACTATCAAAATAATATGATTAATATAAATAAATCAAAATATTTCTAAACAGGTGCAATAACTGTTATGTAATATCATAGACTGTATATAAAGATGGATGACATGACAGCTCCCTAAAAAGTGAAGCCAAAACATCGTGATTGCCCCCTGGTGGTTGGCTGCAGTATAGGTCATAAATCCCACCTCGTCCATGTTAGTGGATGGGACATGGGCCAAACTAAAAAGTCAAAGTACACGTCACATACATTTTTCCAAAAGATGGTTTATGTCATTTTAGGTAGTTCTTATCATGCTGAAGTATGTTCAAGTGTTAATTTTTCTGATAAGTTTGGTTTAATTAGTTATTTGATACTATAAAAAGGGGGTAAGACGTCTTCATTAGCAGCTGTGAGTCTCTCGCTGAGAGTTTGCACAAACTCTGGCCCCAAATCATGTTAAAATCTCAAGATATCAGTTATATTTATTTATTATATTTTGGCTTCACTTCTGTACAGTGGGAGAAAGTGGCGATGCGTTGCACATCTTTATATACAGTCTACGTGTAATACATACAGTATATGGCCCTTCATTCAGATTGCTTTTTACCGTCTCTCCTTCCTCTCCATCGCTAAACTGACCTTACGTTTGACTTTGCTCACTGTACTGCTGGCCTTCAGTTTGGGCAGTGTCCCCTCTCGTCTTTTTTCTCCACCACGATTCCAAGACTCAAAACTCCTCCCTGCTCCTCCTCCATCTGCGCCCTGGCCTCTGTCTTTGTCTGTGCAGGCAGGGGAGGGTCGCAGTGTGTTTGGGGAGTTTAAAGAGCGAGTGAGAGGTATCCGGGTTTGACTATGGAGATGGAATTGCTTGTTCCCCGGGGTTGTTTGACTCTCCATGGGGTTTTGTGGAGAAGACCAGGAGGAGCCCTGATGAGACGCCAGGGACCGCAGCCCAAGAAGCTCCTCTTGAGCTTGAGACAGAGCAGCAGTCAGCTCCTCCCTCTCCTCACACTCCCTTCTTACTGTCTCCTGGAGTAACGCCACCTGGAGGGTGGTAAGAGAGAGAAAGAGGGGGCAGAACAAGAAATATAATTTCAGAAAGTCATTTCATGTGTAGTATTCAAGCCAAGAAAAGGATAACTTTTGGGAAATAAGTGTATTCGCTTTCTTTCTGAGAATGAGAAGAGAAATCAATATAAACGCATATGTGAGTTTAGTACAGACCTGGAGTCAGGTTGTGTTTATCGTAGCTTAGCATAAAGACAGAAAACCATAGACTGTATATAAGAAGTGAACGTAGTCACCGTGACATCACCCATTGGTTCGTGGATTCACGTTTTGAAGCCTCGAGTTCGGCATTTTGGCCGTCCACATCTTGTTTTTTTGCAACCAGAAGTGACGCGAGAGAATAAGACATTTTTAGGCGACCAAAATGTTACAATTAACTTTCATGAACGGAGAAGACACTGTGAAAGGGTTAAAGCTCTAAGACAAAAAGACCGGACAACTCCCAGACCGGACAACGCCGTGGTGGCAACCTGTCAATCACAAGGTAGCCACGCCCTAAAGCATACCCTGCTTTATGGTCTATTTTACTCTAAATGGGACCATAATTTACTAAATGAACATCATGCTGTATTGAAGAAGACTTAAAACTAGCGATTGAGTCCATAAACTCATGTTTACAATGTTTACTGAGGTAATAAATCAAGTGAGAAGTAGGATCATTTTCTCATAGACTTCTATACAATCAGACTTCTTGTTGCAACCAGAGGAGTCGCCCCCTGCTGGCTATTAGAAAGAATACAAGTTTAAAGCATTTCTGCATTGGCTTCACTTCTCAGACCTGGAGGTTACTACTAGCCTGGCTCTGTCCAAAGCTCAAAAACACACTGACCAACACTTCTAAAACTGACTTATTTACATGTTCTTGTCATATCTTGTTTGTTTAACTGGTACATTAACAGAAATATAAAAATTACAATTTGTGCTAAAAAACTGTACTAATATCTTAAGATTGACATTCTTTTTAGTGAGAGACACACAATTTGGATGCTGAAGATAAAGGTGGTCATTCTGTGCAGCACGCTGACACTGAGAAACTGACATAATCAAAAAGGTTCGGTCAACAAGACCCACTCAGCCAAGCAAGCCGCCCTAACACAGTCACAGCGCTCCACTATTAATCCAGTATCCTATTAATAGCACATACAGCACAGGATCAAGCACTAATAAACTCAAAAATACATAATCGCCAATGAATAGCATACAGACACAACAAGCTACAGACTCAAATATAATATATATACATGAACTATTCATACAGATGCAGATGTATTGATTTCTTTCCAGAATCAACAAAATACACAAAAAATGTTGGTGTTGGGAGGTTAACATGTGATTCATTATGTTGTTTACATCTTTAGGCCTCCTGATAAATAGAGCCTTGCTCACTGAATCAAATCTGATTAAAACAAGATACAGCTCTTGTTACGTGACAGACAGACAGAAAAAGGAAAGCTGCTCACTTCAAGTCCTGAGCCCAAGTTAAAAAAGAAAAAGCTGCTCTCGCAGGGCCCATCATAGCTTTCTCATCATTTTACATGTATTTTCCACCAATATGGCGCACGGCCATAAACACTGCTCACTGGCTCATTTAATTACAAACACGTGCCATTTGAATGGTTTACGTCATTTCGACCATCTGCTGTTTGATAACAGATATGTGTTGTATGCATCCCAAAATGGTCGGGTGACAACCTTAAATGCTAGAATTTAACAGATACTGAATAAAAGATTCAGGCAGATTCCTGTTGGCAGTCTAATGTCATGTACACTGCATACGTTATTAACGGTCACATATGGCACATACAGTATGTTCTTTTAAAACAACAAAACAACACCGTGACTGCTGTTCAGCATGTGAGAATTACAGAATAATGATAAATGCCAAAATATATTTACATAGTTCCAGTAGTTCAAGTAGAAGATGCCAGTTATACAGCAGTATCTATCTAAAATTTGCCATTAGCCACCATAAGCTACTGGTCATACCAGACCAAGTAAGGCTGCAGCAGCAAACCCCCTGAGTGTATTTAATCTGATCATTGTGTCAATGGATTAATTGGTTTTATTGGCAATTAATTTAACTTCGTCGGACAGTTTGGGGTTGTTGGTGAGGTTTTGCTGTGGGTTTTTGCACCGTCGGCTCTAGTCTGCCCGAGGTTTTTCGGCCAATTCAGCATTTTGAACCTGCGGTGGAGCCCTTAGGTTGTTGTTAAACGCCGCCCACATTTACTTCAGTTCATCAAGGATTTTATCCATTTTTGGAGTCTCCGTTCGCCGTGGAGTTATGCAAGAAAAACAAAGTTTTCATCAAGAATTTAAGGTAACAGGGTGAGTATTTGATATACAAATGATCATTTTGGGGGTGAGATATTCCTTTAACGGATGATTCAAAACATATGTTGCCTTACTGGGCGCTGTGTGTGTGTGATTCTGAGGGTAAAATATAGTATGTATTGCTCTACTGCCAGGTGCTGAAACAATGTGTGCACATGTGTTGTGGAGGAACACTCTTGACTTGTGAGTATGTACAGAATCTGAGCGACATTGTGTCTCCCATGTCTGTCTGTCTGTCAATGTAAAATACATACAGCTCTACAGTCTCTGTGCGTGCATGTCCAAATCTGGTCGTGAGATTGAGGGAAATCCCAAATGATGAAAGACTTGTAGTAAATGTGTATATATATACTCTCTTTTTACGCTCATATTTTGCGTATGGTTTTCTTTTTATGTGTCTGTAATTGTCAACATATGTGTATGTGTTTATAGGTGCCTATATGCCACGATATCCATGTTCCATGTGTAGTGTGTCACGCCTTATGCCATTGTATGCAATTATTGTGAGAGTGTGTGTGACAGTTTGCACACATGTGCTTGGCCACTTCCTTTCTGTATGTGTGTACAGTATGCAAGTCCTGGAGTGTGAGTCTCCTTCCGCCCTGTTTATAGGCAGGCATGTGTTAGATCCAGCGTATGTGTGCGTGTGTATGCGTGTGATGTCTTGCATGCCAGTCTAGCGGTAGAGAGAGAGACAGCCATCATTAGGGGCTCCTAGTGAGAGCAGGATTACAGGGCTATTAGATGGAAGTCACACGCAGACCCACAGAGCCCCTGCTTTTAATCTAACACTGTAAACCACATTCCAGCGCCAACACACACACACACACACACACACATATGCACAAAACACAGTCAAAGACCCTAATCAACATGTAAAGTGCGTGCTTTTATGCTTGCATTAAGTGGGACTAGCACACCCAAATGCAGTTAAAACATATAACACACAGATACACACACAAACACACTACTTTTTGACCTTGCATGTGTTGTTTGTTGTGTGACCTTAGTGCTATTAGTGGGAGGTTAAAGGTCAGGTGTCTTTTCCCCCAGACACAGTGACCTTTCCCTCTTGCCCTGGTCTATCTGCAACAAAGCCAGAGAGGGAGACGAGGGGGAGGGAGACGAGACAGAAACATCATAAAGAAAGAAAGACAGAGAGAAAGAGTTTGAGTGGGGGCAGAGAGGAAAATACAAAGCAAAGCAGTGAGAGAGGAGAGGGATTCAGACTGAATGGGGCACCACCAGAGTATGTTTACACATCTAAGCTTTACTAATTTCCTACTTCATCTCCGTACTGTATCAGCCATAGAATGACATGCTTGTACAAGATTATTTATTAACTTTTTCTGGAGGTAGTGTTGGCGCTAGAGAGATAGACTATAAAAGTTTGAAATAAAACACTGTAGCACTGAGAGAAAAAAAACATCTGCAAATAATAATTTACACATAATATAAACATTTCAATTACTTCATTTTGTCAATAAAGCCACTGGTAGGCCGGACTAAACCCATTCACACACATGTATTGCTATTGAAGTTACATTGTGTAGGATTTGGTAGCATCTAGTGGTGTGGTTGCAGATTGCAACCAACTGAGTACCCCTCCGCTCACTCTTTCCTTTCCAAGACTGCTGTAATGTGAGAATCGTTAAATGCATTCGAAATTCGGCATTAGTGCTGAGTGTGGAAAAAATGGCAAATGTGTCCTTTAAATGATTACCATCCTGATTTATATTTAATTTCTGTTCAGTTTTTGTGGAAATGAAATTGATTTTAGAACTGATTTCTGTTCAGTCCTAAAATGATTCTTTCAGAGATTGATCTTAAAAAAATTGACTGGGTGAAAGGTCACCCATATGCTCCAACACTCAATGATGAAAATGCCTCGAAATTGCAACAGTATCTTGGCAATAGAGCGATATCACAAGGTCATGATCAAAACCTGATTATCTCTAACCAACACACACATACAAACATCCAAAGATCAATAAAACTTTTCTAAAGAATAGGATCAGAGAAGCTTGAGTCTGAATTAGATAAGAACTGAGAGGGATGATTAGAGACAGAACTGAAGGACAGCGTTAAAAGGCTAGAAAGTCATAAAGAGAGAAAGAAAGAAAGAAAGAAAAATCAAAGGTCATCTAAAGGATTATACTGATTGATCTGCTCTAAAACTACAGACACAGCACAGTAAAAAAATGGCCCCTTTAAATTAGATGAGAAAGAAGAGAAAGAAAAGGGTGGTGGGGGGGAAGGAGCTGCTGTGCTGAAGGTCCATGAATGACATAAAAGAGCATGTCAGCTGTGAAATTGGCATCAGGGCACCTTGAACTGGCTGAACCTATCTGGACAGGCTCTCCCGAGAGGGAGGCGGTTAAAGAGACAGCGTGTTGGCTGTTAGAGGGCTGTCGGACTGCAGCAGGACAAAGCTGAGCTGGATGAGACAGTGAGGACGATGAAGGAGTGCTGAGAAAAGGATAGAAGCACTGACTTGACTTAATGACCTTTCTAGACTTCTAGACTCCCACCTTCGTTGATAGTTTTCTGTGATACTGATTGACTTGTGTATTACCAAAGCATCCACCTTAGACGAATCATCCTATCCTATATAGATTAATAGAAAGACCCGCTGTTCGCAGCCTTCAATGAATCCTCTGTGGTGTCTGCATTTGTGGCTCACAATGGACAGTATAGTCACATTTGTGCACCATATGAACAGTTAAGGATGCAATGCAATATAAATTATTCAGTGGGATCTTTGCTCCCTAATTTATAATTCCACTGGTATTGTATTGAGGATTGTATTGAGGATTTGCTGGCACCCTCGCGAAATGTTTATGGTGCTGAGCTGACTGTTTTATATGTATTTAGGATTTTAAGGCTGTATGTTTTTGATTTAAGATTTTACAATATTAAAGCTGGGGTTGGTAATGTTGAGAAACTAGCAAGAGTAAGCTAGATTTTTTAAATTATCCAACCAAAAATCCCAGCCCAGTGTTGCCAGTACCAGCTCCAAAAGTCATTAAATCAAGAGAGAAAGTCACCAAGTTAACAACACACACGGTCTGTTGCTTCAGGCCTCCCTCAAAAGCCACTCCCCTACAATTATCATAATGAACATAAACAATGAACATGGCTATTGTTAATACTCACAGCTGTCAAGCTAGCAGCTTGTGGACGACTCCAGTGACGTGCAATGAGTGCACGCAGTTAAACAGGCAGTCCATCCAATCATTTCATTCAGGCCGAGTGACAGCCCTACAAAGTGTACAAAATGTCCTAGCCTCCTTCAATAGGCCTTGACCAGCACCTAATGGCACAGTTAGAGATTGGCAAGTGAACACAGTGGAGCATTTAGCAGCTAAAGAGCCAGATATTTCCCTAAGAAGTTGGTGGAGATCAAAAACAGAGCTAAAAAGAGAGCAAATATTGGACGTACATTCATCAGATGGACACAAACTAAAGCTAATGTTGCTCCGTGTTTGCTGGATGTGTTGATAGGCAACTGTTTGCCAGCACATTTTCCATATTAACTACATTAGGTGACAATATGTGAATGTTGTGTTCACAGCTTGTTTTGTGGCCCCTATGTGACCAAAATATGAATTAACACAGCTTTAAATGCAATTTTACACAAAAAATGACTGGCCAACTTCATTCTAAGTTGTGACAACACATTCCCTTATTATGAAGTAAATGAAACCAAAAGAAAGGCAAAACAAAAGAAAAAGAGGATACAATCTAAGAGAAATGAGAACTAAAGCCAGAAGGCAAAAAGTGTTTGTGTGTGTGTGGGTGCGCGCGTGTTTTAGTGGTCAGACAGTTGAGATGTGTCGTGACTGCTCCCCTTAACACACACCTACAAAGACTGAGGTTTACACATACACAGAAAATGTCTAGCAAAGTCACTCTTGCTCATCACTTTAGGATGCTCTCCTTCCCGTCACGTCTTTTGTTCTTGTTCATAATTTCCTCCTTCGCTCTCTTTCATTCATTCATTCACTCCCTCACACACACACACCCTTCATTCCTTCCTGCCTTCAGGCTCTTCACATGTACGCCTCATCCTGCTTCCCCCTATGTGCTTTTCACTTTTTGTTTCACAATTTATTTCAGCTCCATTTGGATGGTGCTGGCACAGAAATCCATCACTTCACACTCTGCTGCCAAAGCAAATATTAACTCTGTCCGTCTCTATCTCTCTCTCTCTCTCTCTCTCTCTCTCCATTTCAACTCTCTCACTCACTTCCTTCTACGGTGACCACACTCACACAAACACAAACGTACTAAATTTAATCCAGCTCTGTTTGAATAGCGTTGGCACAGAAACACACCAGTAGAATATTATAAATCAAACGCAAATCTCTCTTTGTTTTCACATGTACTACATGACAACTTTGTTCTCTCTTTCTTATTCTTGTGCGGACAATTAAATACCTCACAATGGAGAAACATTAGCGACACATGCACAGACAATGACATACACACATACCTCTTCTTGAAGTTCAGCATTCCTCTCAGTCACCAGCTGTAGATCAGCTTTAGCTTGGCTCAGCTGTAGCGCCTCCTGCTGTCGGGAGCCCTGCAGCTCCTGGTGTATCTCCACCTCTGTCCTCCTCCTCTGCTCCACCCTGTTTCTCCTCTCCTCCTGCAGCTCATCTTGCAGCCCTTGTAGCACCTGCTGTCTATCCTCTAGCTGGAGAAGAATAAATAACAGATTCCAATTTGTGGATATTTATTTTCATTGAATTCTGACTATTTAAACGCATTTCGTCAAAAACGGTTAAATGGATAGAAACACCAAAGAAACTGGAGGATTTGCTCTTTGCTCATTCATTCGTGAATTTCATTAATCCCCACCTGTGATAATCTCAATTACCACAAGAAATTATGCTTTTCAGCATTCTGTTTTTCAACGTATCCTCAAACAAAGGTTTGTATGATATCTTACGAAAAGTTATTCCTCATTTTCTGTGCGTTTTCCTATGAATGTCCAGCAACATGTGTCAATTTCCGCTCATTACATGCATACAGTCTTTTCAAAATAAACTTTTATCTTCTCGGAAACATCTTGGTTAGGTTTAGGCAACAAAGCTACTTAGTTAGGTTTAGGAAAAGATCATGGTTTGGGTTAAAATAACTACAGAAGTGGCATAACTTAAGTACGTAAGTTACGTGACAAATAAATCAACATTAACTTCTGGTTTCACAGAGTGTTTTTTGACCCACCCATCCACCCCGACCTCTCTCTTATACTTCCTGATTTGCGATATTGTGGATTGCATACGAATTGTCGAAAGTGCATACTATTCGTAGGTATAGCTACGAACGGTGTATGAGAACAGCCTGTGTTTTTACACTGACACACCCATATCTGCTGCAAAGATTACAGGGAAATCAAGATGACATAAATGTTACCAGACTTCAACGGGTTCTGTCTGTGTCATATGTTGGGCGCAACATGTTTTCTGTTACCTCGTCTAGATTTTGCACAGGAAGTGGGTGGTCGGGGGAATATGCAGTGCCAGACACAGTGGGAGCTAAAGGGGTAGAGCTAGAATTCCCAGTTTTACTACACTATGGAAATTCATCACTATATGTCAAATTATTGATTTTTGTGTTTTGGTTGTTACTCATACTCTAAGCGGCTATGCTGTGGGCAGATATATGATGTATATTTCAGTTATGTCGGTAACAGTGGGAAGCCAGTTCAACCAATGTATTATTGTTTTCTGTTGTCTCACCCCCACTGTCTGGATTAAATGTCTCTCTCTTTCTGTCTTTCTTCCTTCTTTATCCCCCTCAGTACTCACAGACACTAACCACAGTGTCATCCACACTGTCTGCATGCATGCCTGTGTGTGTCTCTGTAGAGTGTGTGTTCATAATGGTGTTTCCAATGATGCGTAAGGCATGTAAGGGAATTAATGACGCAAATGCAACACAGACAGAAATACAGACAGTAACATAGACTGATCAGACAAGCATTACATGCAGAAACAAAGTAGAAACTCTTGGTCTTAAATTCCTGGAAGGCAGAAAGTCACAGAGAGGAAACAGACAGTGGACATAGAGGGAAGTGAAGCAACCAAAGGAGAGGAAAGAAGAACAAAAATCACTCACAGTGGTCATTTTTATTTTAATTTTCAATTAACACAACGCACCTTCAGCCGAAGCTGTGCGCCGTCTCGCTGGTACTGTAGAAGCAGAAGTTGGTTCTTCTCCTTGTCAACTGTCAGCTCTAACTCCGCCTCCCTGCGAAGCTCCTCCATCTGCTCCCTCAGGTGCAATGTGTGCTGAGTTCTCTGCTTTTCCAGGGCAGCAGCCAGCTACAAAATCAAAGACAAAGACAAAGGATACACCAGTTCAAGAATGTGTGTTCATTTCACACACAATAATGACAACACTACTGCATTTTCATCATATAGGCCACATAGCGTGTGATGAAAACTCCCAAGTAGGAGTTCAGTCTAGCCCACATCCTAAGGCCCGTCTCTAATTCAGTGTCCTAAAAGAGAGCGTGAAGTGTTGATTTCTTCATGATATAAACAGGAAGGAGGAAGGTCACACCAAGCTTTATCACAGAGTTTAACAAGAAGCGCAGAGACAGCAGTGGTATATCAAACAGCTGGTTACAGAACACCCACACAACCTAAGAATTTGTCTAATGAAAAGCTTTTGAAGTTTCTGTGGCTGTCAGGGAAGGTTTATGAAAAGATTTGGCATTGTACTCTAACTCTTAAAACACATCAGTGCTTCTGTAAATATATTTAATCTCAAAGAAATGCTGTCCTACCCACAGTAACCTCTAAAATATATTATTATTGTTCCATGTTGCGTTATATATATTATATCTGGTGCAAGCTCCAAATAGAAATGTCTTAACCCTTTTCATAATATATGAGGGGGACTGTGGTCATGCAAAGCTTTGTCACAGAGTGCTACAATGACAGCTGCGTGACTGGCCTTGCCATCAAACTCTGGCAGTCAAAAATTGAATTGTCAGGGACATAAAACACCAGATTTGGCTCTTGAAAGAGCGGGGCCGAAGTTGCATGTGACATATTTTTAGTCAGGCTTGGCCAAGGCTACCTTGTTTTCTAGAAGATCAGACAAACTGAGCGGCACTGCCACGGGCTGGGATCACTGTGGTTGAGTGTGTTTATCTGAGTGTGTATGCCTGTGTGCATTTATGCATGCGAGTGTGAAAAAAAAAGAAATAGTGGATGTGGATGTGGGTGTCAGAGAAAAAAACAGACAGATTGTCGTGTGAAAGTGTGTGTGTTTGAGCCTGTGTGTGCGTGTGTGTTATGCTTGTGGTTTGACAGACTGTATGAGATAGCTAAGATTGCGTGTGTTGGATCAAATGAGAAAACACCACTTCCTCTTTGCTGGGTGAATGTACGTGTGAGGAGCATGGATGGTTTGTGTGTGTATATCCTTTTGTGTGTGTATTTGTGTGTGTGCACAGCTGCCATTTGAATGTAAAAAGTGACCACTTCCTTTCCATGGGTATAAGCCAGGAAGCCCATAATGAACAATAACTGTATGGATGTGCGTGTGTGTGTGTGTGTGTGTGTGTGTGTGTGTGTGTGTGTGTGTGTGTGTGTGCGTGTGTGTGTGTGTGTGTGTGTGTGTGTGTGTGCGTGCGTGCGTGCGTGCCTGCGTGTGTGTTTGTGTGTGTGCGTCCTGGTGCATATGTTTCACCCATAGAGTGCAAGCTGACTCAAGGGGTGAATAAATGGAATACGATCAGTGAGTTAGCTGGCCTTCAGTGGCTTTACTTGTATTAGATGTTAAAGGTATGGTTAGTAGTGCTGTTCAAATACATTTTTGTTATATTTGTTGAAATTCTCATTACATCCCGACAGCAATCAATAAATCAAACGCTTCGACAAAAAAAAACAAAAAAAAACAAAACGGTATCTTTGGCTGTCGCAGGATTGTAATAAACCCGTCCAATCATTTCCATCGGCCCTAATATAAGGATTGGACGGACTACCTGTCTATCTACCTACCTACCTGCCTATGTGCACTCTGCCTGTGCACTTATTGCTTCCACAAGCTGCTAGCTTGACAGCTGTGAGAACTAGCAATAGCCATGTTTGCCGTTCATGTTCGTAATGATAATTTTGGGGGAGTGGCTTTGGAGGGAGGCCTGAAGGGACGGGCTGTCAGTGGGGAGAAATGGCATCTTTGTTGTGACGTTCAACTAAACCTCAGTCGCTCTTGCAGCCAGACAGGCAGACAGTGCAAGAGACACTACTACACTGTTTTCCTAATAAAACACAGATTGGTTTTGTGTGTGTGTGTAGTGTATTCAGTTTATCTGGTGTCAAACAGACTGGTGGTCTTGGAGCCTCGTAATCTTATCCACATTGTGTGTGTCAGGATCCTCCCTGTTAAACTCCTCTGAACTGTGACAATGGCTTGGATGCCGTCCTAGCGTCTATTTACTTCAACAGACTGGAACTAAATGTCTGCCAGTTCTAAACTGATGCATCCAAAGTCACTACGAGCAATGTTTTGATTTGTTAGAGTTCATCAAACATAATTACAACAGTATATCTATAGACCAAATAACCAATATCCAGTTACATTAGAACAATTTGATTACACTGGAAAAAAACCTTTAGTTAATTATATGGATGTCTGGGTCATGTTTAATTTTTTGAAATATGTTGGAAAGCTGCTGTGTTTCCAGTGTTTTAAAGTAGCAAAATGGGACATTTCTAGCAGTAGGGTTGGAACAGATATAGAACATACTGATCCATAAAATAAAAAGCCTGGATCAGCACAGATCCCGATCCTGCAAATTTGGCCTTGGACATACCTACTGAGTTTGTTTGTGATTGTTATTACTGCGGTTGTTGTGTAATCAGTAGTAATAGGATTATAGTTAGTATTAGTAAAGAATTACCTTTGGGATCATTTGCTGTCTGCAGTCTTCCTCCATCTCGGTCAGGGCTCTGCCATGAGCCTCTATCAATATCTCCCTGTAAACACACACAAACACTATATGAATGCTCAGGGCAACGTACACTCATAATGCAGCATTCAGTCATTCAGATATCTCCTTTTGTAATGAAGGTAATGTCCCGTACTTATAACTTAAAGGACCCGTGAGTAGGATTTAGTGGCATCTAGCTGTGTGGTTGCAGATTGCAACCAACTGAATACCCCTCCGCTCACCACTCTTTTTCCAAGCTTGTCGGAGAACAACGGTCATCAGGTAATGTAAAAATGTGGAAGGCTCAATCTAGAGTCAGTGTTTGGTTTGTCCGTTCTGGACTACTGTAGAAACATGGCGGTGCAACATGGCGGAGTTTGTGAAGAAGACCCGCTCCCTGTGTAGATCATGGATGTATTATAAGAACTGGATACCGGACCCCAGGACCCCTATTCATTTCAATGAGAATTGCTCGTCTGCCACAAGCCATAAAGTGTTCCAGCTACCGGGTTTACTTCCGGGGTATGCGGCCCACTGAATATGCGCAGTGGTGTTTCCTCTACTGGCCCGCCCTCAAGCTCCCGCACAGCCCATAGACGTTACATTGAGATGATGACATGGTTTTTTAAAACGCTTTTCTCTGCTTGAGGAAAGTTTTACAAATTTAAAACCTCTATGGATCAAAAATTCATAATAGAAAGAGTCATAATCAACCTTGTTTACAGTTTGAGGTGTCCTTTCAACAGTTTTATAGACATCTCTTTTACAGTGGTGGTCTTTGGGGAAAATGCTTTTTGGGCCACGGGGTGATTTTCCGCAATACTGCGAGTGGCCACTGGAAAAATTGGAAGCAAGGTCTGAGCGGTGGCGCCGTATCCAGGTCTTATTATACATCCATGATGTAGATATGATGGGCTCATTCTAAGCTGATGAAAACACAACTCTTCTTAGTTTCAGGTGAGTATACACTAATGAAAACATAGTTATGAATATTATATTCCATTTCTGCCAATAAATCTCCATACATCCTCCCCCTCGGATATTTAAATTAAAAATACTGTACCTTTAAAAAACTAAACTAAATCTGATAACAAGCATCCACAGTATAATGACAAGATAAATGTAGCATCAGGTCAACAGCAACATCTGAAGCTATGCTCAAATAGTAACTGCCCTAGGACCAAATAACTCATTCCCCTTACATGATACAGCAGCTGCCAACAGTCTTCCATCCGTTTCTAAAACCATCACCACTCTGCTGTTAATGCCTTAAGATTCCCATATGACACCAAATAACATGTTCACAGTCACTGGCTGCTTTAGCTTCTGGAGTTTCACAAAGATCCTTCCAGATAGAGGAAATGCAAACAAAAACACGACAAATCCATATATTCTAACACCAACTACAAAATCAGAGATATATTTTAAAAGATAACACACAGTGACAGCAGCAGACATGAAATATTAGCCAGTGAGTGAAGTAAGTGTAAAATACTCTCTCTCTCACACACACGCAAGATTACATTAACCCTTTTTCCTGTGCAGCACTTTCTGCAGTTGAATAGATAAATAAGTAAGCCAACATTAGTTCTGTGTCTGTCACGATCCAAAAAGCTCTGATAATATTTACACATGCTTGTTTTTTGATGATCCTCTCAGCATGTCAAGCTGCATAAAGAATATTTAACAAGAACACTCCCAACAGTCTCTGGGGAAAAGAGAGAGAGGGGGATGAGGAAGGAAAAGAAACATCTGCAAAAGAAAGAAAGCGTGAGATGGAGTTGAGATAGCTAGAGAGGGTGACTTTCATGGATTTGTTGATATTCTGTCCAAATATAATATGTCATTTCAGCAGCTGGTGCGGCTGATAAGATGTGAAGCAGCATGGATCTTAATCCAGCCAGAGACGAGTTAAGGAACTGCGTTTACTACCAATATTTATACCGTTAGAGTTGGAGGAAAAGGCTCTTTGAGGGAGCTCTCAAAGATTATGTATGTACATACACAATGTCATGAGAACATTTCAATTAGGGCTGTCAATCGATTGTAATATTTAATCGCATGATTGTCCATGATTAATTGCAAATTAACCACACATTTTTTTATCTGTTCAAAATGTACCTTTAAGGGAGATTTGTCAAGTATATAATACTCAAATATACTTTATGTAAATGTATGTATATATTTATTACTGGAAATCAATTAACAACACAAAACAATGACAAATATTGTCCAGAAACCCTCACAGGTACTGCATTTAGCATAAATAAATATGCTGAAATCATAACATGGCAAACTCAAGCCCAACAGGCAACAACAGCTGTCAGTGTGTCAGTGTGCTGACTTGACTATGACTTGCCCCAAACTGCATGTGATTATCATAAAGTGGGCATGTCTGTAAAGGGGAGACTCGTGGGTACCCATAGAACCCATTTTCATTCACATATCTTGAGGTCAGAGGTCAAGGGACCCCTTTGAAAATGGCCACGACAGTTTTTCCTCACCAAAATTTAGTGCAAGTTGGGAGCGTTATTTAGCCTCCTTCACGACTAAGCTAGTATGACATGGTTGGTACCAATGGATTCCTTAGGTTTTCTAGTTTCATATAAGGCCAGAAGCTAGTAGTACCTCACTTTAAAACTGAGTCCGCTACGACCTAAAAATCGCAAATTTCATTAAAAAGATTTGTGGCGTTAAAACAAATTTGCATTAACTTCGACAGCCCTACTTTCAATACATATAAGAAAATCCCTATGAGCCTTATAGCACTTTGTGTATGTAAGTGGGCCCGTCTGTATAAGGAAAGTGTGTGAGCTGATGTCTGTGTGTGCACACTTGACTCTGTGTATATCTGATGGTGGAGTGGATGATCTACAGTATAATAAAGAGCAGCAGCTACATTCCATCTCTTCCTAGTCAGGGCAGACAAAATATTATTCACTCCACTGGCTCTGGCTAATCACATCAGCCTACTCACCACACACACACACACACACACACACGCACACACACACACACACACACACACACACACACACACACACACACACACACACACGGAACCACAAAAATAGATGCAGACAGACAGCCATGCATGAACGCTCCCCAAAAGTTGCAAGTTTGATGCCAAGATCAGACTCCTGAAGCTCATTTAAATGTGTCCCAGCCTTGTTAAAAGATGGGATTCAGAGAGGAGATATGAGCTTAAAAAAAAGGCATTATGAAACTACCCACCAGAGTGAAAACATTTCTGATATATAGGTTTGGAATAGTTATGTGGCACGCACACCTCTACTCTAGGGATGGTTTTGGTCAGCCAGATACAGAGGATCGGCTCGAGACATTTCTACTTTACACAGAATCAGAAATACTTTATTGTTCCCCGGGGGCAAATTGGGATGTTACAGTTGCTCTTATATAAACATAAAGAAATGTAACAAAATATATAAAACATTATATGTAGAGAAATATAAGTAAATAACAAAAATAAGAAATGAGAATAAAAAAATATGTGCATTAAAGACTTACAATATATAACATATAATCACAGTGCAAATAAGTAAATACGAAATGCTGAGAAGTGGGATCTATTAAGTGTGTTAAATATAAATGCAATTATAGTATAAATATGAATTAAATAAGAATATTTCTTGAAATGTACAGTACAAATTCAGTATTAATGCCAGGGTATTGCACAGTTGAATTATTGCACAAAGTATTGTACAGTTGACGACTGTGATAATGACAATTTTTGTCTATTTTTTGTGTCCAAAGCGCCGACTATTTAGGGGTTTTGCTGTTAAGTCTTAGCTGGTGAAAAAGGATTTGATATCTTTTAAGAAGCTGAAGCCTTTTCAATATATAACAAACTGCTGATGCATTAGTGCTTGCGTGTGTGTATCCCACTGTCAGATAAAATTCTGGCTCTCTGATTATCAAAAAAAAAAAGCAGACCCCTGTAAAGGTATAAGTTTTAAGATCAACTTTAAGCCTGTAAGTGCACGTGTGTGTGTGTGTTGGCGTGTGTGTCTATGCGTGTGTGTGCCCCCCCGGGGAGCCTGAGCGTGCAAATTCAGCCCTCAGAAGGAGGTCTGGGGGGATTACAGGGAGGAATGATGGGAAAATCTGGGAGCACTCTCTCATTCACTCACACGCCAGGCTGCTTTTAAGGACAGACAAGTGTGTATATGTGTAGCGTGTGTGTGAGTGTGCAGTGTGAACGGCGGCTGCCTCATCAAAAGGCACGTTCCACTTTGTGCTGATACAATCTTCGCGTGCACACAAAGAAGGCTGACTGCAAATGATATCCAATTTTTACGGCGAAGCTCAAGGGCAATTTTAAATAGTTTTTATTGTGTATGAATCAACAACGCAGATCAACAGGAATCTCTGCTGACATCATCTCACGCAGCCTTTTTTTTTTTCCCAGGACATAACTCTCCACCTGGAAAGATGATTAAGATTTCAAAGTCAAGAATCTTCTCACACTAGCCTGCACTTTCAAAGCAGGAATGGACTGCCTTGTAAAAATTTTGACATATGAATTTACAGCAAATTTATGACAAGTGAATAAAAAGGACTGAGAGCCACAATAAAAGATCCAGACGAAGATGATATAATACTTTCCACTCTGGGAGAAAAATGGAGAAAATAAAGAAACAGAAGAGCGTAAATATAGCTGAATGATGTATCTTATAGATTTGCTGCTGACATTAAGTCTTTTATTAGCCTAATTGTGTAAGCCTAAGGCGTTACACCACTTCTCTGTATAGGGACAGACAGAGTTTTTGGGGATCATAATTTCTGTCACGAAAACATTCCTCCACTGCTTGAAACCACTTGAAACAAGTCCTCTCACATTTAACAGATGGATGAGGAACCGCACAGACTCCTGACCTCTCTTGACTTTTAAATCTTTTACTCTCTCTTCACTTTCTGCCACTTTCACTCTTTTTTTCCCTTCTCTTTTCCTCTCTCGCTCTGTCTGTCTGTTTTTAACTTTGTGTCAGTTGCACCGAGGGCGAGCTGTCGTGTTTCATATGTGTGCGTGGATGGTGTGCGGCCCCTGTGACCCGGACTGTGTGCATGCGAGAGCCAGACAGTGTGTGAAGTAACCACTTTGACCACAGTCACGGTCCTCCATCCCTCCTCCCTACAACAATCCCTCAACCCCTGCCTCCCACCCTCTCTCTCTCTCTCTCTCTCTCTCTCTCTCAGCCTCCTTCCTTCCTTCCCTCCCTCCTTTCATGCTTCTCTCTATCCCTGTCCATCATTCCTTCCTTCATCCCTCTCCACCCATATGTCTTTCCTTCACTTTCTTCCCCCACAATCCCACTGCTCTGCCCCGGAGAGACCATTGTCTGCTGGTTACCAAACTTGTCTTTTCACTGTCACTTCACAACTGGTTTTCATCAACATCTGCATTGTTCCACATAATAAGATTCGTAACTGCAGTCAATATAGACAAGAGGGGAAATTGCCCTTGTTATTGTGACCGAGTGACGTTTTTCAGTAGCGGTAATTTGGCTTTAAATTTGTTTTGACTTTAGTATTATACAAATGTGCCTCATTTGAAAAACATCTGTTTTGGATGACCAATTTTGCTCATAACTGGCCATTTATAAAGCTGAACAAATCATTACATTATTTCATTCTGTATTTACTCTTTTTATTTTGCTATGGTTTCTATTTTAAAATAATCTAGTGTTAACTCTTTTCTTTTAATCACCTATATTCACTGCTTTATAGTAGGAGTGGGGGAATAAATCAATACAGCGTAATATCGCGATATTTTGCGTGGCAATATTGTATCGATACACAGACGTCAAGTGTTGATCTTTTATTATATAAACTATTAACCTCTTAACAATCCAGCCGCTACTATGTCTTTCAGATGCTGTAGTGGGCTGAGCTTAAAGCTAGAGTGAAGATACAGATGTCATATGAAACTAGAAAACCAATTGGTACCAACCATGTCATGTTAGCTTGTTGGGAAGAACGCTAAATAACGCTCCAAATTTACACTATATTTTTGGCGAGGAAAAACTGGCATGGCTATTTTCAAAGGGGTTCTTGACCTCTGACCTCAAGACATCTGAATGAAATCTCTGAGATGAACAGAGTGAAAACTGTAATCTTATTAGATAAACACAGATGTGGACAAACAGCATAATTTGCTGTTGAAAAAAAGTAATAAATCGCAGTATATCTTATCACAATACTCAGCATATCTTAAAATGGTATTGTGACTTAAAGGGACAATATGTACGTTTTTACACGTATACATTTTTTAATTTTTTTTTTATTGCTAGTGTGTGAGCCGGTTGCAGCCTAACCTATAAACCTTCCATGACTTTCTGGGTTTCTTCTATCAGCCTGTAGACTGCTTTTAATGTGAAGAATGTTGGACATTTTTTTTCTGGGAAAATTCAACGGATGTGACGTCATGCACACTTGCAAGTGCCTTTACTCTCTTCAGCTCGGCTAACAGTGTGCAACTAACCACTAACGGCAACAAACGACCAGCCCCCACCACAACTCAGACTCCAACACAAACTCCACGGAAGCACAAAAAAAACAAAGTTACACCTACAGTAGTGAAGCCTGTCTGCAAAACAGGAACGTGACCGACGTCGGGGAAAACTAGGATCAACATCGGCCGGGCCTTCGATTCTTAGATGGAACTTCGTTTGGTTTTGAATATCAAAACAGACCCTGAGCTGGCAAAAATTCCTATTGGGAAGGTAAACTGACATTACTGCCAAGAATGTGAAATATATAGTGATATTGTGGTTTTAGTTGTCAATCCCATTCAGTTGCCTCACTGTTTTGACCGATGCTCGCTCGGGTCTACGTAGTGTGAGCCCAAGCGTAAGTAACAGGACACTGACTGTTGTTAACTTAATGGCCACATGTGTCACTGTTAACAAGCAATTTCTGAATCTCACATAGAGCCCCTTTAAGTATCGTGATAATATCGTATCGTGGGGCCTCTGGTGATTCCCTCCCCTGCTTTATAGTATAGTCGACATCTGACTACGGCACAATGCTTGTAGTAGATTAAACATTACATGACGGGGGAATAAAGCTGTATTATCTCTTTCCACAGTCTCCTATAAACATGTTTAAAGGCCGTATACAGAATAATCCTGCAAAGGGCTTATTACACAAGTGATGTATATTTGAACTCTACAAAACAATCTACCACAGTTATAATGCTATTGCATAAACGGGTCCACCCGGGGGTGGAAAGATGACGCTTGTTTCTGGCAACAGACGGGTTGGCAGAGGGCGATGTGCAGTGACAGGGTGGCACGGAGGGTGGAGTCAGTGTGTGTGTTTGGGTGTGTGTGAATGAGATAACAGGGGTTGGAAGGGGACAAAGACGGAATCAGATGAGATTAATATTGGAGGCTTGGTGAGAGAAAGCACTGGAGCATACAGTGTATAAATCTGTGTGAGTGTGTAAGAAAGACCGTTCAAGGGCGCAGCGTGTCCTTTCATGGGTCACTGGAGGTCAGTGGAAGTGGTCAAATCTCTTGACTTTATAACGAGGGCAAAAAAGAAAGTCTTGGAATGTGTGTGCGTGTACGTATGTGTGAATACTTGTGGTCGGGACATAAAGTGAGTACAGTCAAGTCAGTGATTCAGCCTCTCTGAACATCTGAAGAAAGGACATTTAGAAACACACACGCACACCCACACACACACACACACACACTGACCATTATACCTCCAACAACTGAATTCAGTTCAGCTGAGGACGCTTTGTGTCCAGCTAAGCCATTGATATGTATTCAAATAATGATATCAACTGGAAAAATTTATGTATTGCACCCTAGAGGGGCAAGCTTTCACTTTCCAGTCTACCACTGAGTTTTAGCATTCAAATATTTAGGGATTATTCTGCTGCAATTTTTGTGATGCCATTGGGCTCAAAAAGACTTTTTCCCCGTAGACTTACATTGGGAAAGAGACGTCTGTAACTCGGTGGATAATTTTGAGCCGAACAAAGTTGTCATCTGGCGGTAGCAATGTGTTTTCCTACGCTGTGACAAGAGTGTGTGGAAGAAGCATTAAGTTGTTAAATAATACAACGACTTTGATTTCTTTACGCAATACTCACTGTTGTTTCTCCTTGCAACAGGACACAATAGACACAGGATGCTGACTTTGACTGTACAAGACAATAAGGGAACTTTTGATGGTAAAGAACGGATGAACTGATAATGAAAACACACACACACACACACACACACACACACACACACAGGAGAGACATCTGCTGGGGGTCATGAACTTATTTGAGATCCTGAAAAAAGAAAACAAACCCCTGTTACGCAAGATGTCGAGAGGAGTATTTCCTATGTGAGGCCAACTGCATGATGAAGGTCATAGGTTGCAGCGCTGTCCCATAAACTTATATGATATACTATACAAATATATAAATTTGTCATCTATTTGGCTCTCCAGAAATACAGAAAGACAGCTGTGGAGTAAATAAGTACTCAAGAAAATATGGCTTTCCATGAACACTTGTAAGTGTTTCTGCTTGTACATTGTATGATTAATCTTTCAGTACAGTTTTTCAAGTAATGCATTGAGGGATTTTCAGACTCCGAGAAATAGAAAATAACATAGAACCCATTTTCATTCACATATCTTGAGGTCAGAGGTCAAGGGACCCCTTTGAAAATGTCCATGCCAGTTTTTCCTTGCCAAAATCTTGCGCAAGTTTGGAGCGTTATTTAGCCTCCTTCACGACAAGATAGTATGACATGGTTGGTACCAATGGATTCCTTAGGTTTTCTAGTTTCATATGATGTCAGTATCTTCACTCTAATACTGAGCCGCTAGACACACATAGGAAATACCCCTTCTAATGTCTTGCATAAATGGGGTGTCTCTTGCTTTTATGTGGTCTCAAAGAATACATCCATAATGCATTATAATAAAAACTATGACCCTTACAAATATGAAATATTAACCATAGGATATACAAGTAGAAACATATGGTCATGAAAAGCCTTTTTCTCTTTTCTCCAGCAGTTGCTCGTCCAACAAACATTTTTTCCAAGAAGTGAGAAAGGATAATTCGAAGCGCCTGGTACTGAAAATATATGTACTGTGGCACAGGAAAGCTGAATAGACAGAGGATCTGTTTATTTGAATACATATATCATATAGATTTATGAGCTTCAGCTTGCTGACCCAGCTTGAGATGACCTCTCAGGTCCTGCATGGAAAGATACACGTACATACTTACTCAAAAATCTTTTATAAGAGGCTTTGGATGTCTCTTTCTTGTGTGCGTGTGTTTTCACCTCATATTTTTCTTTTATGCTATTCCACTATTCATATTTCTCTTTGTGAGTTATGTAGACAAACCCTGAAGTTAAGTTAGGTGTACATTTTTGGGGAAAACATAATAAAGGATGCAAGCTTATAAACTTCATTTGATGATCTGAAAACTGTAGTTTCACCAAGCCTAAAACAGTTTTCCTCTGCTATTAAAAGTGTATAAGATAATGCTGTTTTAATCTCATTTTAACTAGAAAATGTTGACTTAAATCTCCCGATAAGGGGTAAATGTAGCACGATGTAACACTCTGAGCTCTGTCAACTTTATCTGCAAACAGTGCAATCAGGAACATTTAGTCACTCAAAAAAAAAACAGCTAGATAAAGTATTGACATGGATAAACACCCGTAAATGCAAGGTTATTGAGCAGTGTGCTGGGCAGTGTGAGCTGACCACACAGGGAGAGGTAACACCTTACATAAGAGACTGGGCACAGCTCCCAGTACTCTATTAGATCCACTCACTCTGCACTCAGAGAAAGTCCTAGGCCCTTGGTGTTGCATTGACAAGAACACATACACAGGATTCCTGCCTGTACTGTACTCACCCTATGTGCTCTCAGACACAAAAGGGTTGTAAATATTTAACATTAGAACAAAACAGTCTATCTCCCAACCAGGGATTTAGCACAGCCACCAGTCTGTGGTTAAGAAAAGCAAAGTGCAGCCGTGCACTGAAGCTGTAATTGGTCAACAGAGAGCAGCCAATTTGACATTGCAGTTCAATATCTGACAATATCTTCCCAATATGAGGAGGGTTTCTGACTGGCTTTGAGTAAGACCAAGTTAAGAATCAGATGAATAACAGATTTGTGAATAGAGTAGAGTAGAATATGGTAGATGTAAACCAATCATCACCTTTCGCGCCTCAGCTCTCTTGTTTCCTGCTGGACCTTCTCCAGAGCTTCCCTCAGTCGCGTCACTTCCTCTTCAGCTGCGCAGCACTTCCGGCTCATTTGTCCCTCTCTCTGCTGCCATGACGACAGCTGCTCCTGTATGGTGTCACACCTTCGTTGGCATGACAACAACCTCTCGTGTTTATCGTCCAACTCCCCTTTTAACCTGTTCAAAAGATGCAGAAGATGAGCACAAACACACACACAGCTACCATCCATGCTGTCATATTCTGGGAGGAAAAAATGACCCTGGTTGAGAACCAGTAGGGCGTGTGTGTGCGTGTTTTGAACAACCACGCAAACACACACACACCTGTAGTCACACAGTAACTCTATACAGACAGTTAACAGGTGAGTGTAAGCGTCAGAGCAATTCTGTTACATAAGAGAGAAGCCGTTTATTCTCCAACCTTATCAGGCTCCTTATAGTCTGCTGATTGACAAACACAAACACATCAAAACTGGGTCAAACCCTGAATTCAAACATCCTTGATGTTTTTCTTTTTACTCTACTAAACCCACAGGCAAGGTTTTCCACACAGTACCAAATCGTTGTAGTCTTCTGACAGTGAACTTTGGTACGTCAAGTTGTAGGCCTACTGAGAATATGCTCTTATGTACACGTTTGTACATATATATCAGTATCTGTGCGATATTAGTGCTTCTTTTCGTAGATTTCCGCCTTCATCAGGAGACAGACAAGTGGGATGAAATGTTTTAGAAAGGGAGTTCAAGTTAAGAAAGAGATGGACTGACAAAAGAGAGAAAGAGCAGTTACAGTAATTGCTGTCAAAAACAGGAAGAGGAGTTTTCTCATCTCATCTCTCCCCCTTAAGCCACCCGCACATGATCAACTGTACAATCACTCTGCGCTGGCTATGCCATTGTTTTCCTATGGGGAGAGCGGTGCCGCCCGACTTGGCGGAAGAGCTACCCTTGACGTGGCACACTGCTCCAAACTGCCATTATTTTAACTTTGACCTCAGTTGCCGCTGACCTTCCAAAGCGTAACCAATGAGATAACAGCTGCAACTGTTGTTGTTGCCTAGAAACAGTGAATGGCATTCCTTGCACACTTTTTGATGACATATTATACCTGCACTGCGCATTGCCTCTGCAAGGCTCTGCGCCCTATCTTGCGGTGAACGAAGAGCAAATTTCTTATCATGTGAAGGCAGCTTTACTCTGAGGAAAGGTTGGCAATAGAAATGACAATCAATTTTAACAAATACAGTAACATGCGAGAATGTAGTCAGTGTTCTGGTTGTAGCTGTATGAAGAGAAACTAAAACATTCACAAAAAGCCATTTCAAACCTTTTGAATAAAGTGAAACTGGACAGATTCACATATCCCATTAAACATAAAAACAGCAACAACTAGATAGCATCTACTTATTGATTTCTCTGCAGTAACCAAAGCTTTTTGACCAGATACACATTATCTTTAGGCCCCCGTGGTGTCTAATCTTGGACAATTTGGCGAATTGTTGTCTCCCATTACATTTTCTCTCAGCTATGGGGGGGCGTGCTCCCTCCCCCCAGCCTCCCATCCCTTCTGAAATAGCCTCCACCCCCCTAGTGGAGTGCTATCATATGTTGAGCTGTATAGGAGCCAGAGGGTGAGATCAGAGACTGCTGTGTGGGAAGGGAAATAAATCGACGGTGTAATTGAACACACCAGGCTGCCGATGGCTTAGAAAAAGAATACCAGCAGATACCATGTGAAAAAAACACCCACCCCGCATACATCTAACGCCTGCACGGGAAGATGAGAGGCTCTGTGTATACATGTCTGTCCGCGGGTGTACACATGTGGGTTGGGTGTGTGCACACACATGTGTCTGCCTGCGTATTAGTGTGATGCACTCCCAATAGAAGTGCCTCTGCATATCTACAATATGTGCGTGCCTCTGTGCGCAGATGAGTGTGTGAGAAACATGACTCCATGCCAACTAAGGAGTGCTTCCATCTGTTGCGCCATCCTCACACGAGACTCTCCGCTGTGTCACTGGCACTTTATGGAGCCTAAGATCTCCTCAACTGACCCAAGAGCAGATCTCAGCTGACACTAATATCCCCACCTCGCTCTCTCTGGGAGGAAGGAGATGGAGGAGAGAAATGAAGCAGAGGAAGAGGATTGATTTGGAGGACAATGAGTGGGATGAGTACAGGGATTGTGGGAAAGTTGGAGAAGGGAAGGGATGGGGATTTATCACGCGATTAAGTAGAAGTGCAGAGGAACAAGAAAGAGGATAGCTCAGTATACCTGAGTAGTTGCTCATTCTCAGAGTGTTTCTGTTGGGACAGCTGCTCCTCACTCTGATTCCTCTGCTCCCTGGAGACACAAAGTGCATGGCATGGTCACTCAATTTTCTCTATTTGTTGAGACAGTACATTTATGACCAAAGTAGACTGACATAGCTGAAAATATAACACTCCTTTCCTCTTGTAATGTAATTTGTAGGGCTGTCAAAGTTAACGCGTAAGATAATAACGCGTTCACGCAAATTCGCTTTAACGCCACTATTTTCTTTAATGCATTAACACAACTTCCGTCTTTTTAGGCTGTAGCTGGTTCATTTTAAAGCTAGAGTGAAGATATTGGAATCATATGAAACTAGAAAACTATTAGCTTGTCAGGAAGGAGGCTAAATAACACTAAAATGTGGCAAGGAAAAAGTGGCATGGCTATTTTCAAAGGGGTCTTTTGACCTCTGACCTCAAGATATGTGAATTAAAATGGGTTTTCTGGGTACCCACGAGTCTCCCCTTTACAGATATGCCAGCTTTATGATGATCATATGTTATGATTTGAGCATATTTTTTATGCTAAATGCAGTACCTGTGAGGGTTTCTGGACAATATTTGTCATTGTTTTGTATTGTTAATGGATTTCCTATAATAATATATACACATATTTGTATAAAGCAAGCATATTTGCCCACTACCATGTTGATGAGAGTATTAAATACCTGACAATTCTCTCTTTAAGGTACATTTTGAACAGATAAAAAATGTCTGAATAATTTGCAATTAATCACATGATTGTCAACGATTAATCGCAAGTTAATCACACATTTTTTATTCATTATTTGATTAAATATTTTAATTGATTGACATTAATTGTACCCATATTTTACATTCAGACAGGTGGAAATATAATATGTACTCCCAGAGTATGATTTTACAATTTCAAGTGTCATTGAAAAGTGCTTGAGCTGGATACCAACTCCATACAGCTGCTATTCTGTGTACTCCTACGCCTGAATCTCCATGTGGAAGAAGCTTAACAATGAATTCTCCGTCTGGGATCAGAAAAAGTTCAAGAAAGCCTCCTGTATATCATGACTCTTTCGGCTATTGGTTGTCATTTTTCACCAGCAGCTTTCCATACGTCATTTAGACTTTTGCTGTCATTGCTAAATTCAAAAGTAAATAAGCTCTGTGTGCTGTTACATATGTTTTTGAGATCACCTCTTCCTCCGTGTACAGCTGCTGCCTCGCTCTTGAGAAAGTAAATTGGAAATCAGTTTTAATTCTAATTCTGCGTGCCATGACAGTATGTGGTACTCCCGCCTCCTATGCACACACACACTCACACACACACACACACACACACACACACACACACACACACACACACACACACACACACACACACACACACACATAAACAGACTTTACCCTAACCCTCCCAACCCTGTCGGCTTCCCAGCCTAATCCCCTCTCTGGCGGCATGATCAGTTAATGTGTTTGTGTGTGTGTGTGTGTGTGTGTGTGTGTGTGTGTGTGTGTGTAGCTGTCTGTCTAGCCCTGTGACCTTGCAGCCACACGCAATGAGGATACAGAGTGAGAGGGCTCGCACGTCTGAGCTCACAGGCAGACAGCCTGTTTTCACTGCCAATCTACTGTGGCGACTGTATGGAATTATCTGTACATTGTACTAAAGTGGATTCAGTAAAACAGCCAGTATCACCATATCAATAATTTATTACATCTGCGTTGTACCAGATACCGATAGGCTAGTGGGCTCTTATTCCTTTAAAGCAGGGGTCAAGCTACCAGTGGCTCGCTACCCGTCAGATTTGACAATGACCGCAGAAAATAGCCAGGCCAATAAAAGACAAAAAATATACTATTTTCATGTGGAATGGGTAATATGAATGACAAATATGTGTGTCTCATTTGCGGAAAGATGTAACTTCACCAAAGTCCGTGACAGCTTTTCATGGGACTTTCTGGCTGAAGGTAGATGAGCTGAAACCAACGCTTAAGAGACAACAGTCTCTGTTTACCAAACTGATGGAAGAAGGCCAACGCAGCAACAGAGGCTTCATTTAGTGGCGCACATCCTAGCAAAACACAAAAAGCCCTTTGCCTATGGCGGGATTGTAATAGAGGCTTTGACTGCAGTGGCTGAAACGTTATTGAGGGACCATAAAAATGAGACAGAAATTATGACTACCATTGGCGATGTACAACTTATAACAAGCTATCATTTTGTCAAATTAGCTCTCAGAGGAAACCCCTGCTTTAAAGTGTATGACTAAAGATCCTGATGCTGGATATCTGGAAGTATTTTTCATAATTTAACAGTGACAATATGTGAGCCAAAGACAGAAGCACAGATAGAGACACAGGTCCAGATACACACAACACAATCAGAGTAACACACTCACAGCTGTCTGGCACCAGTTATCAGCCTCCCTCTCTTTGTAACTCTCATCACACATCTCCATGTGCATTTCCTCTCTCTCTCTTGCGCTTTTGCTTTCCTTAAACCTTCTTTTCCTCCCGTGCTGTCACAGCTACTGGTGATTTAGAGCAGGCCCCTGAGTGCTCCTACATTATGCCTGTTTACAGCACACTGTTTGTACTTTACAGTACACTGTCCCTCGTCTTTCCCTGTCTCACCCGTCTTTCTGTCCTCACGTTCAGAGACGACATGATATCTGACCCCCAGCTGCTGTTTCCACTATTCTTTATCTGCTGGTATCCTGTTCCTGACTCTTTTTTTCAGAGGTGAAAAGGGAGTTGAGAAAGAGAAATGTAAAACAGGAGGTGGTGTTTTGTGAATTACTGTAGGATGCAGGGTTCAAAGTGCAGTCAAGTGTACAGTGCACTGAAGGAGTGGCGGAGCACATTGGGTATTTTAGTGGCTGCAGGCATGTGGTGTACCCGGTGTGCACCTGCAAACGAGGTGAGATTAAGAAGAATCTATTATCATACATTATCAGTGTTGGGGGCAGGTTTATGCAGATTGCTTTGCTAATACTGCACACTCAGCCACTGAAATCCTACAACAAGCCTTTGACAAAATTGTAAGATGCACTTTTTAATTTGAAATTAGTTCTGAATGAAAACAAGGCTAAATATGTGCTCTTCTCTAGAGCCAGAGATATGTATGTTACTACTTTGAATGGACATAGTATTGACAGGGTGTCGCAGCATAGATATCTTGGCATCTAGCTGGAGCCAAAAGTTTCGTTTAAATTTCACATTGACACACTTGTCAGCAAGCTACGACAACATTTTTTATATTTGTACAGAAACAGAGCTAATTTTCCTATGTTCAGTCGGACGTGAATAATTGAGGCTGTCTTCTTGTCTGTCTATGGTGACGCTATCTATAGACATGTCTTTGCCTCCACTCTGAAACCGTTAGATTCAGTTTATCACAGCACCCTAAGATTCATTATCGGTGACGGTTATTCTACTCATCATTGCATCTTGTATGAAAAGGTTGGGTGGACCTCTCTAACAGTAATGGTGCGTGTCCACAGGATCCGTTCTTTCCACGCTTCCCATTCATCATCTATGTAAGCAGCCATGCAATGCATTCTGCTAAGGTGGCGTTGTGTTTCAAGAGATGGACCGTCACCTTGGCCAATGCTCATTTGCATAAAGTTGAGGTCTAGGCTACTTTATACAACTCAGGGACGTCCGGCGTGACTCGCCACCTCTGGAAACTCACAAAAAACGTTGTTGTCGATCTAAAATGAAGTCAGCAAATGCACGGCTTATTTCTCGCACTAAATTAAAGCTTAACACATTTTAACCTATAGGTCAATTTAAAAGCATGATTACAAACTACTCCGCTCTTGAGTGTAACTGTTTTTAACTGTTTTCTGTTGTTGTCTGGTTGTTTGTTTTATCGTTAATTATTTTCTCGTGTGTATTTATTCTATTTTAATTGTACTCTCGACATCATTGAAAATAAGGGCATGCCCTCAATGATCCTCGAGATTTAATTACAGGTTGAATGACTGAATGAAAAGGTTATAATCAGAGGGTTTCCTGAGGGGTTTCAGTGTAAAACTGTCTCATGAATTTCCATGGAAATGTGAGTCCAACGTGACCTAAAGACATCACTGTCTACACTCGTAATAACATCCACTGCATAAACTGAGAAACTATGCAGAATAATGAATCATATCCAATCAGACCAATGTGTAGGAGTGAAGAAGTTTGCTGGTTGCGCAAGACTTAGTAAAAGGTAACCACCGTTGATCTGGCATGTGTAATCACAGCTTGACAATGCGTTTCACTCAAATTAAAGACCGCAGATGGAACGCATGGCTGCCACCTCCAGCTGGCTGTACAGAGAGTTAATCAGCTGTTGTGAGTAACAGATGCTGATAAGAATCAAACATTAATTCAATCTGCCCTTTTGGTCATAGTCAGAGTAAAAATATAAATTTTTGTGCAATTAGTTGGTCAAAAAATGTATCTTAAAAGTGAAAGAGACAAGCAAAACATGTGGTTGGGCCTCCACAAATTAAAGTGAGCATAGTATGCTGTTGATCTAGTCCCAGCAGACGGGTGGCAGACGGCGAAAAACATGGTGAATCTTGACACTGAAATTGTAACATACGAGGAACACCCTGCTGAGCCTCTCCTCCCATTGTGGTGTATGGCAAAATACCAAACAGCCACATGAGAGGGAACAGCCTCTCTGCATTTCAGGAAAATACCATTTATTGTGCGGCATGTGCTCACATGATAACAGAGCCCAGAGGGAAAGAGAGAGAGAGAGAAACAAGAGGGGTGAGATTTTTTTTTTTTATCTGAGAAAGAAAGACGGAAAAAAGATGTCCTCTTTCCTGAAGGGCTGCGACTGATTTGATCTAATATGAGATAAACAGGGAACGAAGGTGTGTGTGTGTGCGTGTGTGTGTGTGTGTGTGTGTGTCAGGCAAATGGCAGAGCAAGATGTTGTGGGAAATGAGGTCCTTGGATACACCCTGGGATCAATAGTTATTTTACTGCCAACAGGCACACAGACACACAGACACACGGTGCACACACATACACACACGCACAGAGCAGCCAGCGTGCGTCAGCCTTATGAAAACAAGCTGTATCACATCAATCACATCAATCCTTTGCTCTTCCCTCTCTTGACCTTCACTCATTCCATCATCCACTCTTTCATCTCTCCTGCCTTGCTCAGCGCATCCATCCTGTCTTTCATCTATCCCTCTCTTCTCTCTAATCCACCCTTTCAACCTGGCCCGCTTCTGTGTCGGATGATCCATGTGTTCATCCTCTGATGAAAGGATGAGCTCAACGTCTCCTGCCAATCAGGATGCAGCAGGAAGCTTCCCAAACACCTTTGACACATATGTCATCATCCAGACGTTACAGGAAGAGGTTTGTGACGCTCTCTGTGATCCTTTTTGACAAACGCTGTCAAAGTGCCCTCGGGCAAAGTGCTTACTGTAACTGCCCATCACTCCCGAGGAAACCCTGTCTCCCACAAAATGATGTTCCCATACAACTAAACTGCATTCTCAATTCAGTTTCGAGGGAAATACAGTATATTTTCACAGTTTTAAACAGTTTTAAACACGTGGTTAACGTTGGAAATTGAAACAAAGCACAACAAAAAACACAACAACAATACTTTGTTAGGTTTAGGCTACAAAGCTACTTGGCTAAGTTTAGTAAAAAAAACATCATTGTTTGGGTTAAAATGACTATGTTTCACACAGAACACGAAGAGCGGCCTCCTCAACCCGGTCTCACTCCCAACTCGTCAAATAATGTTGTTTGCCCCCGAATACAGGAACATTCAGGGGCACAATCAAGATGGAAAACAAGCTAAAAGACCCTGCAAAGTGTGTAAGTGTGTGTGTGTGTCTGCGTGTAAGTGTATGCGTGTATGTGTGTGTAAATAGTCATGACAAAACAAGCTGCCCTTGAGTGTCTCTCCGGCACGCTGATCAGATTGCATGCTAGGATCAGAAGGATTCCACAGCCGCTCGCTGTCCTTAGTCCGCCCCTGAAATATGTGTGTATGTGCGTTTCCAAGACAACGCAGCTGGCGCCACAGAAACGCAACAGGTGCGGAACGCTGATGTTTGATGGAGGTGGGGGTCAAAGGTTGGGCAGTTGTCATGGCAACACCGCTTGCACACAAACAAAACTGGTACTTTTTGTTCTTGTATCTCCGGTGAGCATCACAGGTTTATGAAGCTCTGAAGCTGATACAATGCATGGCGTGACACACACACACACACACACACACACACACACACACACACACACACATAGAGCGGCAGTGGAAGAAGGTGTTTGAACAGGCGACCAATCAGCATTAACTGGACAGTGAAAGGAGGCTTAGCCTATCAACTCAGACATCCCATCTGGAGCTCAGTCTAGACCTCGCCTGTCTGTCTGCCACAGGACAGAAAGAGAGAAATCGTACTGTACTGTACAAATTTGTACTTTACTTGAGTATTTTCATTCCATGCAACTTCATACTTTTACTCCACTACACCTATGTGACAGCTATAGTTACTAGTTACATACAAAACCTATGATGAGCTCATAAAATATGTTTAAACTACCCAACAGTATATAAATATCATAGTTTAACTCGTAACACTTGCAGGGCCATTATTCTGCATTGAGTACTTTCACTTTTGTAGTACATTTTGCTAATATTACTTAAGGCCTTTATACACTTTGAAGGCGTTTTTTTTTTTCATGTGAAAAATTCCCACATCAATATATTTTCAAAACAACTAATCAACTATTTGCCTACATTTAGCCAAATCAAGCTGAAACACTGGCCTAGGTGTAGGTGTAGGTTAAATATTGTACACATTGGACAGCAGAGTTGAGCTGCTCAGATAGAGGTGAGCCCCCGTTTTCCCTCTCCACAATCCTGTACACACGCATGCACGCACGCATGCACGCACACACACACACACACACACACACACACACACACACAGCCTTGAGTACACCCGCCTCCTCCACACACACCTCATCATGCAACATGGCCTTAAGGCTGATTCTCCCTGTAGCATATGTCCATATGTCTGGGTGGGTCGCGTGCGACTGCAAACATCCCCTCCATCCTCCCCGTCTCAGCCCTGATCCCTGTATTGGATGGACGTGCACATTCCACACACACACGCACTGATACACACATATGAAGATGCACACGGTGGCATGTACAATTCATGTGGCGGGCCAGAGAGCAGGGGGTCAATAAAGGTTTCTTTTCTAGTAAGAGAGGGATTTGCCAGAGCTATTTTCTTTTTCTTGATTCGGTTTGGTTAGATATTTGGAGAGCAAATCGACTTGGTAAACGTAAATTATCTTATCAAAAAGTCATGTATGTACACACATAAATTCAACTCCACACTGCATGAGATAGTCTTTCCCATAACTGAGCACTTTGAAACTGATAAGAAAGAGGAAAAACAGCAAAATCAGTGATTTCTAAAGGTCAAAAGCAAAGATTTACAACAAAAACCTTTGGGAGAGAGAAATAGAGACCGATTTGGAGGTTATAGAGGGAGAAGGAGGAAACATTAGTGAGCAAATGAGTGCAGTAATCTGCAGTCTGTCAGGTCAAGCAGTCCTTTAATGTTCTGATTATCAGATAGCAGCAGCATTTAACATTTACTCCCTTCATGTTTTTGTGGGTGTTTCTGTGGATGTTTGTCCATGTGCGTGTCTGTGTCTGCACTTTTGAAGTGGTTCATTTTCCAAATATCACGAATGAGGTCACTAACACAAGATTAAAAGGCATCCTCTGTTGCTTAAAAATAACACTATCAGTCAAAATGCGTGACGTGTGCAAACATTTGAAAAAGTTGCCACTGTTCAGTGCAAACAAGTGTCAGCAGATGACCAAATATGGAATGATTTATCCATCTGGAATTCTTGGAGAAGAAAAAACTTCAATTTTTTTAAAGGATGGCAAAACTTGACCTAAACAGTGACCAGCTCAAACCTTTCTTGTGCTTGTGATAACAGTAGATAGTGACTCGAATTTGCATGACATCTTCACAACTGCTTCTGGGGCACATGAGAATTTAGGTGTAAAACTCTGATTTATGTGATTTACTGAATCGCTAGGTGCATTTGTCCGTGTGTATATTTGTGTCTCCAGGTGCAGGTAAAAAGGGCAAAAAAAAAAACGTCAAAGGAGCTGCAAAATGTGCGTCTGTGTGAGCCTCGTCATCAGCATATTTTCAAAAGCCACAAGGGGCATATTTTTTTTTTAAGTCCTAAACCCCTGACTAGACCTTTGTGTGAGTGTATACAAGTCAAATCCTCTGTTGTTGCAGCCGGTGTGTGGAACGTGAGCATTTCCTGGTTTGGGCGGTGCCAGTGGGGCTGTGCAGACAGTTTTGATTGGTAGAGGAAAATCATACAATGAGCCGAGCCCTGCGGTGACCTGCTCCTCACCCGGCATATTCCACATACCAAAATCCACCTGCGTCCCCATCTGTGCATGTGCATGTGCATGCTTTTTAATGTGTGTGTGTGTGTGTGTGTGTGTGTGTGTGTGTGTGTGTGTGTGTGTGTGTGTGTGTGTGTGTGTGTGTGTGTGTGTGCGTGTGCGTGCGTGTGTGTGTGTGGTGGGGGGTGTGTGTGTTTTACCGCATACTGTAGACACTTACATCAGCTGCTGTGCTAGGCGCTCTTTCTCTTCTCTCATTTTCTGTAACTCCACACTGGAATGCTTCAGCTCATCTCTCAGCACTGTTCTCACACACACACACACACACACACACACACACACACACATAGACAGATTACAAAAGCTTGCCTGCATATATAACGCCGGCTCAAAGCCAGGCTTGTCACCAGAGGCTGTATGATTTACAGAAAGAGACAGGCAGGTACAGTAGGTAGAGTTTTCAATCACATTGCTACTTCACACTTGAGTAATGGAGGAAACCCTACACCAAATTAATCCATCTAGGAGAGTGACAAGATTGGAAGGAGAAACAAAACAAGACGCGGAGGAGGAAGAACAAAAGAAAGACAGACGTTCCAGACAGAAACATGAGAGCACCTCAAACAGGAGGTGAGGAGGAAGAGTGAGAAACACAGTAGGATTGAAACGAAAACCAAGGTGGGAAACTGAGATACAAGGAAGCAGTTGAAAATGAGAAAGACAGAGGGAGCAGAAGGAGGGGAGTGTGATGAGAAGAAGGGGAGTACGAGGGACTCTGTACTCAAGGGAAACCATGAAACTGTACACCACAGTCTGGCAGTCTTTGTTGTTGTGTGTCTGACATAAAGTAGCTGCTGTGTTGCTACTGTTTCCTCCCTTCACTGCCTGTCCATTTTCACCTTGACAGTTATGAGGCAATTTGTATACAGTAGGGCTGTCAAACAATTAAAATACTGAATCGCGATTAATCGCATGATTGTCCATAGTCAGTCGCAATTAATCACAAACTAATCACACATTTTTTTATCTGTTCAAAATGTATTTATGCAAATGTATGTACATATTTATTATTGGAAATCACTTAACAACACAAAACAATGACAAATATTGTCCAGAAACCCTCACAGGTACTGCATTTAGCATAAAAAATATGCTCAAATCAACAACAGCTGTCAGTGTGTCAGTGTGCTGACTTGACTATGACTTGCACCAAACTGCATGTGATTATCATAAAGTGGGCATTTCTGTAAAGGGGAGACTCGTGGGTACCAATAGAACCCATTTTCTTCACATATCTTGAGGGCAAAGGTCAAGGGACTTCTTCGAAAATGTCCATACCAGATTTTCCTCGCCAAAATTTAGCCTCCTTCACGACAAGCTAGTATGACCTGATTGGTGCCAATGGATTCCTTAGGTTTTTTTCACTCTAGCTTTAAAACTGAACTCGCTACAACCTAAAAATCGCAAGTTGCATTAATGCCTTAAAGAAATTAGTGGCGTTAAAACTAACGCATTATTATCGCATTACCTTTGACACCCCTCGTATACTGTAATCTGAACCTGCTGTGATCTTGCAAAGGTAGAGAGTGTCATGTTGCTCTGCACATTCAAATCTACATAACAGGTTTCCAGGCCGGTGAATGCATTTATTAAAAAACAGACCTGGAAGAAATGCTTATCTGCAATATTTAGGCCATATGTCAGGCCAACAACTTGTCAGACTGTTGCGCTGGACTTACTGCAGCTCCAGGCAGGAGTGCATATCACGCAAGAGAAAAGCACTTAAGATCCAAGTCTGAATAGTGAAGAACTCGAGTCACGCTACTATTTTCTGGAAACTCTACTTTTGTTGTGCACAACACTGTCTTTAAATATTTGCATACCGGCTTCTGTCTTCTAGTAGAAGTGAGATACATAAAATGAGAAAGGCTCATATAATCATGGCGTAATCATCATCAACATTCATTACCATTATCTTCACCAACATCATCCCCAACTACCTCGTTACTGTCATCGGTAGTGAGCTGAAGTGTTTTGGCAATGCTCACAGAGGAAAATAGACTTTGGGTCGCAGCTATACGCACATGAAACGCAGATGAAGCATGAGCCTTTATATGGTCAGTGTAGACAATTGTTTTGATTCAAATTGAAGTGTATCTGTTCTATAAGATGTGTGTACAGACATGTAGACAGAAACTGAATGACGTGGCAGAAGCTTGCCGGCTTAAAGGGATGGTTCAAGTGTTTTGAACTGGGGTTGTATGAGGTACTTATCCATAGTCAGTGTATTACCTACAGTAGATGACGGTCAGCACGCACCCACCTAAAAAAAATCCATATCAGTTGAAGTGTATGCTATGTTTAGAATATTTCACCGGTTTACCTTGCTGTGAGACAGCTATACAATCTGTGTTTCTAACGGGGAACTGAAGCCGACTCCATTGAAAAAAACAGTAATTTTACCTTGCAGAACATAATAGCACAAACAAACTAACCGATTGAGGCAGAGGTAGACCAGCAACCCCCCGTTCTGCGAGGTAAAATTACAGGTTTTTTCAATGGAGTCTGGTGTGAGTATTGATGGATGCTTTCCGTCGGAAAGGGCTGTCTGACAGCAAAGTAAAGCTTTGAAAATATTCTAAATATAGCGTACACTTAAACTGATATTGATTTTTTTAGGCGGCCCTTTCTTTTAGGTGGCTAAAATACGTTTTGCTGCCGGCCTCGTCCACAGCAGAACGTTGCTTTGGGTCTGTGCGGTAATTCCTGTCTGCTTCTCCAAACTGGGGGCGTGCCAATCGCCATTTACTGTAGGTAATACACTGAATATGGATAAGTACCTCATACAACCCCACTTCAAAACACCAAAACTATGACTTTAAGTCGGCAGATGTATTAGTAAGCGAGTGGCCACTGCAGAATATAAAGTCTGTGTTTGTATCACTAGCTAATATATACCCATTCAATATTACTCTATGGCTTGTGCATTTAAGGATATGTTCACATTACAGTGTTCAGATTTTTCTGCCTAGACTGTTCACATTCATGTTTGAAGTGACCCATATCTGACATCAGTGTGAACGGATCTCTGCCCTGAAATGCCTCACATGCAACCAATAACGTCACACACACGGGGTACGGCCTATTGGTCCAAAAACACACACTGGAGTTGTTGGATTCCAGTGACTGCCAGACTCTGTTAACATATTGCTCAATTTAACAAATCTGGGTTCCTCGTTACACAGATGATACTCCTAAATAGTAACATATGACTTTGTATGACTTCTAAAGAAAACATTTTCATTAGTTATATTAGTATTATCATTAGCATTAGTATAAGTACGTTGAATGAAACCTTCCTTTGCTGTTTTATGGAGCAAAAAAAGCAGCCAAAAAAGCCAACAGACAAAGACTCTGTGTGGGTGTCTGACTAGTTGTTTGCATGGCCTACAGGCTAGCAGTGTGGGTAGTGGAGTGTGTCAGCGTTATGTGTTTGTATTTGTGTGCGTATGTGTGTGTGTGTGTGTGTGTGTGTGTGTGTGTGTGTGTGTCTACTGTATATTGAGAGAGTTGTCTGTGAGGGTCCTTCAGAGTGCTGCGACAGGGCACAGTGGCTGTGACTCTGGACAGCTCTCAAACTGATCCAGCAATGTCAGCCTGACATTTTCCTCCTCCAAGTCTTTGTTTTCATCGCTCTCTCTCTCTCATTGTTTTTATCTCCTTCATCCCTCTCTCCTCTCAGTCTTTCTTCATTTCTTTGTTCCTCTCTTTCTATGGCTTTGTTTTCTTATTTCTCTCTTGCTCTCTCGCAGCAGGAAGAGGGGAGTGTAGGAGGTCCTCTTCAAAGCGGCAATACACCGATAATTGCTTTCTGGTCACTGTGACATGACAAGGTCCGGAAGGGTAACGCAACACACACACACACACACACACAGGCACACTCACTCACAGACACTCGGAAGCTCACAGACTCACACAATAATACAGAATTTGTGCAAAAACCACTTGCAGAAAGACACACAAGCAGCACAAAACCACACAAAGAATACACACAGTAACAGACATGTCCAAACAGAAATTGTTGTATAAATACTTGATGGAGCAGAAAGACTCTGCAATGAAAGCAAACCAGCCTTTCTCTACAGGGCTTCTATTATGTGTCACAGTGCTTACACACACAGACACACACAGTGCAACAAGAAGTGGCTGTAAATATTACAGCAACTTACTGGCAGCTGGCCATCAAGGTACAGTAACAGTTTTACAGTATTGTTACTGGGCAGGTTGTTTGCAGTGCTGCAGTTAAATTACATGTTTATTTACTGTAAAGTCAATCACAATGCATCGCTGTAGTGACTGCTATTACTGCAATTTTCAAAACTAGTAGTACAACTACTAATGCGTTCCTCCTCTCTGACATATTGACTGGTCCTCACAACAATATTTTCTGAGTAACTCAAACACCATTAAGACCAGGGAAGGTTTTAAGTGCAGAGAATATCTTATAACTTCAGATATTTATGGGAAATCACCAATATAATCAACATATTTAGCCAGGTTTCCATGCATTAACATAGTAATAACAGGAAAGAGTCCCTGTAGATAAATTGCACTGCTTGCCACAGATTTGGTGGTCGTAGATGTCTTTACCAATACAAAAACATCCAACAAATATACTGAATCATGCCATAAGTGGTGCTTAAGTGGTTAACTGTTAGCTATAGCTATAAGCAAAGATGCTCTATAACGATGATGCATTACAAGCTGCACCAATGGTATGAAATGGTAAACACTGTCTGTCTCCAAAGTGGGCGCGGTCTAATGTATTTATATTTTCTTTTGCTATTTACACAGCTTATAGTAATAGATCACATTCTGCAAATTTCTTAGCAAGGGCGTTCGCGAACATTAGCTTAAAATGTTGAAACAGTTTTGACAGTTTCCAACAACGTTCATTTTCAAATTCTTTTCAGATGGGACGCGATCAATGATAGGCCTGCGGGCAGGTAGCGAGGCGCAGGCGATCCGATGCAACAAGCAGGCGCAATCCCGTGAAACTGTCGCGGTCATGCTCGTCTCATGCACAGGCCCGCCCGCTGCCAGAGTTGAATTGTCTTGACTTGTCTGCGCTTGGCGACGCACAGTGCAAATCAATTTATGAGGAACTGATCCTTTGCCGTTTTTGAGTTCCTTGAAATATATAACTGCTTTTCGGCACATTAACAAGAGGGCTTTCGCATGGGAGAGCATCGGCGCAACTGGATGTATCAGGTAACGTTTTGTAAAGTTTTAACAACAATGCTTTAGCTGTCAACAGTAACAGTCTGTGGCTGGCATCAAAGACTAGGATTGCCACTATATGTCAACGAATCGAGCTGTGATTAGGGATATATGATACAACACACAGGGATACATACAGTAGTGCACAGAAGCCGTTTCCATGGTCACCACACATGGAGCACCTGGTGTTTACTTGTAGAGCGCTTGTCTGTCTTTCTATTCACATGAGGAGGGTAATCAGATCCTATGGATCCAAGCAAGTATGCAGTGTCGCTTACCGTCTGAAAAGACCTTCAGTGTCAGAATGTTGTGAAGATATGTGGCTTGTGAAAAATGAGTTAAATATTTACTTTGATGACTAGGGGACAAAATAATCAGTGATAATCTGTGCTCAAGTTCACTTCTCCCATCGGGGTGAACACACTCAGGGCCTGCTGCTAGTCTTCGTAAGGGGCGGGGCAGTGGCGAAACCAATGTAACACAGATACAGGAAATAGACTCTCAGTGTGCTGTCTCCTTTCTGAACTGTCTCTGCTATAAGGCAGCTACACTGAACAAAACTAGGCTAATGTGGTCGCTTGGAAGATAAAGAAATGCTAATGACAACAGAAGTCAGCAAAAACAGGATCAATGTTACACAACTGTCAGAAGAAAAGGTCACCATATGAGTGATCTACAAGGAAATTTCAAAATCAAAAAAAGATGTGGGTGATACCGAAAGAGAAAACATCTCAGTATTACATAAACTGTGAAAAGAACAGGCTATAACTGCAGTTTCCGTTGAGTTCTATTATATTATCTTCGCTCCACAGCCTTGTAAAAGTAAGAAAACAAGTTCTGTCATGTCATTGGCCAGTTTTTGATAGGCAAAGATATTACTGTAAATAGATTAAAAATAAAGAAACATAGTACCACACAACTGATGAAAGTTTTCACTCACAATTTACTACGCTGCAGTAACAGACTATAAATTAACTGATTTCAACATGAAATAATTTGCAATTAACAATAATTGGTAACACATGCTCTCTCCAACCAACACAAGCACACATAGACACACCCGGCGCCTCCAGTTATATTGGGATTTACATCGTATGAGGCAATGTATAAGGAGCTAACTGTAGTGTCACTGTGACACTACAGGGTCCTGTAGATTACAGCTACCTTTACAGTTACCTATTAACTCACAAACAGCTACAGCTTGGAATTCTTACGAGAGTCTACATAACTATAATATGACTCTTAAGTGGTCGGGTACCACAAACATTTTTGGGTGTCTGCCTAGTTTATTATGCGTAATAAAAGCAATACCAACTTCTAAACCACAGCAGCACAGAAAAAGTCATGGAAGTGCTGGATGGCAGAGACCAGGAGGAGTGCAGCTGTTACAACGAGAATACTGTGGAATTTAACGTTAGTCCTCCCAGAAACTTACAAAGTTGTGCTAAACTAACAAAGAAACCTGTTTTTTGTTTTATTATAATATGGCTCAGTAGAGAGACTCATTTTAGCTCTACTTTAGATACAAACTGTAATCCAGTTGATGCTTATATGTCAGGGAACCATCCTGTTTCCCATAAAATTACATTTCCATACAACTAAACTGCATTCTCGATTACGTTTTGAGGGAAATATGTTTTCTCCCGGATTACGGTCGCAGTTTTAAATAGTTTAAACACGTTGTAAATTGAAACAAAACAAAACAAAAAATGCAACAACACTTATTTAGGTTCAGGCAACAAAACTACTGGGTTAGGTTTAGGAAAAAAACATCATGGTTTGGCTTTAAATTACTACGTTTCACACGGGACACGAACAGCGGTCTCCTGAGGGAAAGTTGACCCATTTACCTCCCCTCCCGTCCACCCGCCAGTAGTGGACTTTCTTACTTGTTATACTGTACTCGTTATTATACCACCTAACTTTCAATAACGTTATTATTAGAGCTGTCAATTGATTCAAATATTTAATCGTGATTAATCACAACTTAATCGCACATTTTTTATCTGTTCAAAATGTACCTTAAAGGGAGATTTGTCAAGTATTTGATACTCTTATCAACATGGGAGTTGACAAATATGCTTCCATTATGCAAATATATGTATATATTTACTATTTGAAATCAATTAACAACGCAGAACAATGACAAATATTGTCCAGAAACCCTCACAGGTACTGACTGCATTCAGCATAAAAAATATGCTCAATCTTTTAGGAGACAGGGCCGCATGGAATCAGTTTATTTCTAATGCAGTCCATAAATCTTTCAATGATTTATGCATGTTGCCACAGACACATTTCTTACATGAACATTTACATAATAGCACTCTTGACAACAGTATATATAGTATGACATAGTCACACTACAGGGCTAACAGACAGACGTGGAGACAGGGAGACGATGGAAAGGAAAACTCTTTGCTGAGAATACAGTATATTTGATGTTTTTATATTGCTGCTCTATTGCTGACACACACACACACACACACACACACACACACACACAGAAAGTAGGCTTCTGGGTAAATAGATACCATATAGTCAAAGGATAGCCCAGGGTGTTGGCAGATGGCTGCGGTTCAGGGATCGGTCACACACACACACACACACACACACACACACAGATTCATACACGCTTAGTCACACTTAGTCATGGCCTTTCACCTTGATTTCCCTGTCAACCCTCTATCTTCTTTTCCAAAACGCTGAATGAAAACTCCCACACTCTCAAAACTCTTCAAATGAAACTGTCAGTGAAGTCAAATGCTGACATCTGCACAAAATGAACAGAGATCAATTATGTTTTCATCTCCGTCTGCTCTCAGCGCTCGTCTTTGTCCTGTTCTCGGTAAAATTCCACATCCCTTGAGGTTGTTCTCTCGTCTCCTCCCTCTTCTTCTCTACCTAACCATAAACCACATTCATCTGTTCACATTAGGCCACCTCCTTATGTTTCTCTGTCTTTTTTTTCCCCGTCTCCTCCTTTCTTCTGCTGTTCTGACGCTAACCGCAGGACGCTGATAGACAGGTAGCACGGTTTAATTGCCAGCTAACGCCCATATCAGTTTGAAGTTACATGCAGGTGACTGGTTAAGGTGTGTGCTTTGTAGAGGTCTGCAACTCAGTCCAACAAGGCCTGAAGGTCTCACACATTCTGGCTGGGCAGAAATAAAGCTATTAAACATTAAACGAACAGTGTGTAGCATTTCAGGGGATCTATAAGCAGAAATGGAATATAAGATTCATGTTTTCATTAGTGTATAATCACCTGAAACTAAGAATCGTTGTGTTTTCATTAGCTCAGAACGAGTCCTTCATATCTACATAGGGAGCGGGTCCTCTTCATGGAGTCCGCCATGTTGCTCCGCCATGTTTCTACAATAGACCAGAACGGACGAACCAAACACTGGCTCTAGAGAGAGCCTTTCACGTTCACCTGAAGGCCACCGTAGTTCTCCGACACGCTTGTGAAACTGCAGTAACGTGAGCCGCAGAGTGCAAAATCGTGGTACCGCCAGCCAACGTCTGACTTCCGTTGCTCCTGAAGTAGTGTTATTATGGTAAGGATGGCCTCTGAACGAGGTGAACGGCGTTACCACAGTTTTGCACTCGGCGGCTCACGTTACCGCAGTATTGGAAAAGGAGGAGTGAGCGGAGGGGTACTCAGGTGGTGGCAATCTACAACCACACCACTAGATGCCCCCAAATCCTACACACTGTCCCTTTAAATGTTCTCACTAATCAGTTTTGCATTGATATATTTATGTGCAACTATTTGGATAATTGATGGATTGTTCATTTCCCTGGTTACAGCTTCTCATAAGGGAGAATTTGCTGTTTTTCTTTGCCTTATTTTATCGTAAATTGAATATCTTGGACCGTCAGTCGGACAAAACAAGCATGACATCATCTTGGTCTTCAGTAAATAATGATGTCACTATTTTTTTGACATTTTATGGATGAAACGATTAATCAATAATGAAAATAATTGCTAGGTCCAGCTCTAGATTGATGCATTGATTAATATACTGATTACAGTTCCTGTACGTCCTGTCCTGAGCACTGTGAGTTCTTTTTATTTCTGGGCTCGGTTCAGGGTCCCATAGGTGCTGTGTTAAGCTCTGTGCTGCGTCACCCTGCCCACCCCTAACCTCCCCCAGGAGTTATGTGATGTGTCTTGTTGCTCTTATTTAGAGTTAGAGTTAAAACAACAAGTAGAGGAGATTGTCTTACTTCTAAAAAAGTAGTTTGGGTCAATCTGCTTTTTCTGTCAGGGCCTCCCAGAACTGGAACAACTTAACATAACGCATTAGAAACTGTGCCAACTACCGTTCCTTCTCCAGAGCATTAATAGCCTAGAACATTGGAGTGGTGAGGTGTTGTCTTATTTGTCATTATTATAATTAGTGTAACAGCTGCTCCTGCTTATTATGTAGCTGTACAGTGTACATATTCACCAGTCCTGACACTGTGTTGTCATGCTATGAATTGTTTGTACTATCATGCCATCATGCTATTGTTGATTCTATGTGTTATAAGAGCGGTTTCTCTCGTCTCTTCGTAGTGCAGGCTCTGTTCGTATCTGCATTTCTTTTTCATTGCTTTTAATGTTGACTGCATTTCCAATGCTTTTATTCTTAACATCTGTGTTTTAACTATTGCCTGTTACAGATGAAAATTTGCCTTTCTGGCTAACTCTGGCATATTTTCAGAAATGTTATTTATATGTAGTGTCCCTGTCAAATAAAGTAATAATAAACTAATAAATAATTTATTACTATCACATTTGTGGTATTGTGATCTGTAAACACACAGGACAAAAGTGCAGTTAAATAAGTAAATGAAAACTCAGATGTTATCTCGGTAAAAGTTACTTATCACAACAAAACATGTGGCAGCTTTGATCACAGAAATGATCTGATATACATTTACAAATCACATGAGGTTGTTTTGTGATTAAATTAGACAAACTATATATGAAAGGTGATTAAAAGACAGGAAATGTGTTGAATTACTGCTGCATTATAATAGTCTAGTTTCTACAAAACCATCTTTTTCTTTTATAAAAGGGTAGATTTTCACATTATTTACATCACGATCACCAAATCTCCATTTTGTTTGCCTCTAGTAGTAGTAGCAGTCATTTATTTCGGTTCTTATTAACGATTTTCACATAATAAAGAATAGATAACAATAAGGCATTGAATTAAATAGAAAAACTAATCATTCAGTACTTTGTTTAGGCTATACAAAAACAAAATGAAAAAATAACAAATGAAATACAAATAGTAGCTTTTTGGGAGACGAGACAACTTAATGAATTACAAAGCACAGCTTACAACAAGATAAAGTATATAATCTCTAAATTAAGTTCCTGAGTGTGTGAGTCTGGGTAGTTTCTGTGATCGCAATGTATTGCGGGCATGTGTGATTATATGCGTGTGTGTGAGTGTGCATTCCTGGGTGTGTATTTTATTGCGTGTGTTGGTTCGTGGAGCAGCTGCCTTTCATGCTCACATCACTGAACAAACACATACTCACACGGACGACATCAATACAAACAACAGACTGCTTTCTGTTTCTTCCTCGGTCAAATTGTCCGTTGTTCCCTCCCTCTCTGCCTAACACACACACACACACACACACACTTGGCAGCTGTTTGGAACGTGCAGTGGAGAGAAAAAGACCCACCCATGAGGTGAGCCGGAGGTTAGCTCTCCTTCGGGTATTTACTGTCAACGATGAACACACTGACACACACACACACACCCTGCAGTTCTGCTCCTCTTGCTTGAAGTCTCTTTAAGATTTATAGTAAGACATTCATCAGTTTACAGCCTTTACACACATATACCCATGAACACACACACACACATTCTTTCCTCCCTCAAGGTTACAAGAGTTTGTGTAGTGACTGTAAACACATTATAGTCATCCATTGTAGGTGCTGCCCTAAGAACTAAAAGAGTCCACGCTACAGTTAAACTAATATTTACTCCTTCTGAGAGATTATTTGCTCGACTTTTTGCTCCTTTTTTCCAACATTTCTCTTTCATGTCCACTCCAGCTCTGTATTAATATACACTCTCTGTCTCGCTTGTCCTATAAATTACCCTCATACATCTGAACCTCTGTTTCTCACTCTGTTTATACTTAAGGTGGTGTATGTGTATGTGTGTGTGTTACCTGAGAACACCTGTGTGCTGTGCTGCAGTATCTGAGATCTGAAGGCCTGCCAGACCCCCATCAGCTGGCTGAGGAAACCCCGTACACCTGTGAGCTCTCTGGCAGTGGATCGGAGCACAGAGAAAGTCGCTCGCAGGGCCTGCTTCTGCTGCACACACACTCCTCTGACACACACAAACACAGAGCATTTCATTACTTGGTCTCAATAAAATGACAGTACTTTACAAATGGCTAAAACATCCGAACATCTTATGGGAGCTGTCACATAAAGATTGAGACAGTGCTGTTAATAGCTACCTAGGTGGCTGTTAACAAGTGCTGTTGAAGTGACAAGTGTGTGAATAAGACCATTAAAGGTGTGGTTCGGAAAGACTGTATCCAAAACTGGGGGGGGAAATTCCTCAACAAATACTTTGAGTTTTAATCCCCACATGCTCCAGTGGAGATTATCAGTGTGTAAGAGCAGAGGACTGTGGTTCCTGCTCCCTGGTGTGAATGTGTGTAACTGTGGGCTTTTGAAGCAGAGCATTTCTGAAAAAGAGCACACTGACTGTACATTCTGTGACAACCCTCCCTGGATAGAGCGGTGAAGAGGTTTTAAAATCCTTCCCTGCAAAGAACGTTGCCCAGTTGTTACTGTAAATACTGCATGTCATAACCTAAAGCCACATGGTAGACACGATTCTGCAATTTCAGTCTGACAATTACTGACCTCAAACTACTTTTGTCACATTTAAATTTGTGAGACAGATAAATATGGAAGTATATACACGACACAAGAACTGAATGAACACAGAACAAATTCAAGCACTATTCTAGTCTGCAAGCCAACATTTGAGGGCCCAGATTCCTGCAGTGGAATCAGTTTTGAGCGTGCAGTCCTGATCCTGTTTCATGTCATCTCTCTCTCCTCAAAGTTCTTGTCTGCCTCTCAACTATATACATTTTATCAATTAATGGCGAAAAATGCCCCAAAATAATATTTAAAAATAAAGAACAAGAATCACAGAGACTTATTTGACTATGGGGCATCTAATATTAAAGGTGCAGGTGTTGCAACCAACTGAAACTTCTCCCGTGTGCCAAGTGTGTGGGAGAACTACGGTGGCCGACATGAAAACGTGAATGGCCCTATAGAGCCAGTGTTTGGTTTGTTCATTCTGGGGTATCGTTGAAACATGGCGGTCAGCTCCGTGACGAGGACCCGCTCCATATGTAGAAATAAACGGCTCAAAACACAACGGTTCCTATTTTCAGATGATTATACACTAAAGAAAATATACTTATTAATAGTATATTCCATTTCTGCCAATAGAGCCCCCTAAATGTTACACACTGTTCCTTTAAGGAAATCACCGGGCTTTAAAAATGTAGCTAATTAAAAAAGGTTGAAAATCAAGTTAGAAGTGGTACCAACCACTTAAGACTACTTTTACATTCATTTGACTCAGCAAATTACTCTCTCTAGTCTTAAAGCTAACTGATTTGCCAACATACTGTATGAAATAGTGTTAATTTTGTCAGCTATTATTTTATAACGTCCTTGTTCGTTTTTTATCATACTTATTCAACTACATCATGTTTTTTTAGTCATGTTTTAGTTGAATAAAATGTAGCTGCGATCTTCACTTTGTCAGAGAAAATTATAACTATCTTAGTTTAGTCAGTGAAAACTGTTGACATTTTAGTCTTTTTTAGTCGTCAGATGATATTGAACATTTCAGTCAACCTAGTCGAACCAAAATATCACCTTGTTTATTTCCCCCTAGCCCTGTTTTTGTCATCGTTAACTTTAACTTAAGTAAGTTACTCCGAGTCCTCCTGACTGTGCTACAGCATTGTGTGCTGCTGCCGGTGTTGCCTGATGTGGTGTGCACAGCACCGGAAACAGAACTGAAAAAATGCTTATTTCTTTTAAATATATATATAATTATTTTTATTTTTTTTAACTACATTTTAATCTTTTCTTTCATCTTCACATTGTTGCCATCTCGTCATCGTCTTGTCATTATGGAAAAAAAAGGTTGTTGACGAACATATTTACTCATAGTTTTCATTGACGAAATTAACATTGATATGTGATTATAACTTCTTCTTTTTTTTTTTAAATACTGACACCAAATACTTCTTCGTCTCTCCATTTGGTGGTTAAAAATCACCAGGATGGCACTTCACATCTGGGTCAAACTGAACAGAATACACTTAGTTTGAGCTTTCATTCAAAGAGAGATTGAGCAGCTAATGATTAATAATTATGAAATAATTATGAAAATGTAGTTACACAGTTCCCCTTGTTACGCTCACAATTCTGTCCGTAAAAATCTAATTCTGCTCTTACAAATTTGTGGTTGAACGCTCTCAAATGACTTGCACTAAACAGCTTGGATTGTTATGAAATCAGTTATTTTGTAATTTATAGGCTTACACAGATGCAGAGAATGAATGACAGGTAGATATTGAAAATTAATAGAGATAAAAAGAAGGCAGGACATAAAATAAATAAAACAGGTGAATGTATGAGACCTGAGGGAAACTGAGGACTGATGTAAGCACCATGTCCTTAAAAAAGGGCACAGCCATGTTTTACAGCACTCTCTCTCTCCTCCATCTCTCTCACTCTCAATGAAATATGTTCAGACGAAAAGCACTTTGAGCAACATGAAAGATCACTAGCTCAGCTCGCAAAGTCACACACATACTGTACGTGCACGCACACACACACATGCTCAGTCAAGTCACAGACCCATGCAAAGCGCGGACGTGGAAAACTAGAGTGCTGGAATAGAACATTCTGTTATTCCAAGAACACTTTTGAAGGAACATGTGGGCGAAAGCACACCGAACAGTTTCCTATTTTCTTACACACACACACACACACACACACACACACACAGGTGGGTGTGCACAGACACACGTGCGGCACATTGCAGTTACACACACCTGCACGGACACACACAAGCCCGCACAGACAAACGTCATGACCGTTGCTGGGTCTTGCGTGCAAAGTGACGTGACAGTTTTTGAGAGCTCAGCGGGGTTTAGTGGTTGTTGTTTTTCTTATTCAGGGTTTGTGGCTTAAGGTGATCAAAAATGAACGGAGTCCAAGACGAGACGGGATGAGAGGGGAGACTTTTGAGCTTCTCCGTGGCGCCTGAGTGTGTGTGTGTGCGTGCAGAGTGAAGGAGAGCACGGGCATTGCTTGTCACGAGAGCCCGTTTTATAATGTCAGATGACATAAATCATAAGGCTGACAGCACCAAATGGAGGAACAGATATGAGCCAGATCTGTCAATGGTGATAAGGGTAAGATAGTGAAAAACAGAGAGGGAGAAAGAGATTGCATGCGTTTGCACACCCGATGGTTTACTCATTTAGCAGCTTTCAATGTCAGCGGCCTGATTGAAAAACTTTCTTCCCCCCTGATGTCTCGTCTCCTTCCCTCCCACTCTCTTCACCTCCACCTCTCTCCTCTGCTCCTCCCCTGTCACGTCTTTTTCAATCTATCACTTTATTTCCAGGAAATAACCATGTGGGTCAGCTGAATTAACTTTCTCTCCTCTGTTTTTGCATTCCCCCTTTTACTGTTTTCTCTCTATCATCTCACACAGTTGTTTCCCATCTGCTCCGGCCTTCCTGCCATGCATCTGGTCAAGGAGCTGACAGCCAATCAGGGTGATGCCGGCCAATACTTTACTTTTTTCTTTTTTTTTTCTTCATTTGTTTTTGTGTTTCATCTCCATTCTGCTTTGGCTTTACCAAACCTTTATCGCGTTACCCTACCACCCACTCTCTCATGTCTTTTAGGGCTTTTGCATTGGCACTTATAACCGGGCGGATGGCACAGTGGTTAGCACTGCCGCCTGCCGGTTTCCTTCCACACTCCAAAGACATGCAGGTTAGGTGAATTGGTGACTCTAAATTGCGTGAATGTGAGCGTGAATGGTTGAATGAATAAGATAAGCGGTTACAGATAATGGATGGATGGGACTTATGGCCGCGCCAAGTTAAACCATGCCGCACTGATTTGCGTTTCCATCACCAGTTTTAGCGCGCCGAGCTGTGTCACGCAGGGCCCGAGATGGACCTTCTCCAGAGTCAGGCCAAAGTGCACCTCCAAGCTGGGTTGTGATGACGTCTCGCCAGCCGCGTCCAACCAGTGACGATGCCCCTTCTCCCCTGAAACAAACGTGTGATGCGAGCAGGTTGCAAGCAAGACTCAACTCTGAGCAGGAGACCCGAGAGACGTTATTAATACTTTTTGTAGCTTCTGACTTAATCTCTGTGGTTCGAGGTTTAGTTTCTCTCCTCCATCTAGATATCTGCTCTATTTTACTGTTTCTCTTTTGTAGCTGCTGATGGAAACCCAACATTTCCTGATTGTGCTGCTTCATAATAAAAGCTTTTGAATAACAAAATGACAAGGGACTTTTATTGTGATGACTGTATAGGAAATTAAATGTTTATCTCTGAGATAGCGATGCTTTGTTAGCAGCTATTCTTCATAAAAACAACTCTACTAATATTGCAGGGAAGAAGAGTACAAGAGGCAGCAAATATACCGGGAGGCTTTTATTGTGCAGAATTTAGGAAATGAAATGTGTTATCCACTGTTTTGTAGTTGCTCCTTTTGCCATACTCACACACAACGTAGCCCTGTTGTAATGGAGATGTAAATCCCTGCCATGCTGAGCTGACCTGCAGAGTCAAACCGAGTCGAACCAAGCCAACACATGTGAATGGAAAAACCCTATTTGTCTCTTCTCACTCTGGTTGTTTCCTTACCTGAGAATTTCACCTTGAAGCTTCTCTTTTCCAAGTAACTGCTCTGCCTCCTCCTTCGTGGTAGCCGCTACTGCCAGCCTGTCGAGGAAGAAGAAGAAGAGAGCAGAAGAATGAGGATGAAGAGCCGTGAGCAATATTCACTCATTAGAGGACCTAAGCCTAATGTAATGCCACTGCACTCCCATGGGGTAAAATGAGCTTATAGATGATGCAACTTTAATGATAGAGAGCAGAGGATGATCGTGATGAAATGGAATGAGATGAAAAATTAAAATGTTCCTCAGAGGTAATTGATCTAAAGAGATGCCCCCTCCTGCTCATCTTATCTAGTTTCAGATAATTTAATACATAATAAATTATTATTTGAATATGAGCAGAGTCAGCAATGCATAAAGGCAGTGATTAATAGGGTTGAAGTGCAAAATAGAGATAAAAAAAAAGAAAAGTGAATTACTCTGAAAGTGCTACAGATTTTGAGAGTAGCTTGGAGGTCCAGACATGATATCAGACTGAGTCTGTCCTTATACCCATTACCCACACTTGCAGTGTACATATTCATGAGTCGAAAAAGTAGCCTACATCTGCAAAATGCCAACACGCAGGACACTTAACCCTCACTTGATGCACACTTAACCGGAGCGATTGTCAGAGCTAGGAGTATCCCATAATTCACTATGGTCTTCTGCACCACCCCAGTCCAGTTGTTGGCAGTAATACGTCCATAAGATAGTTTTATGGCCAACAATAATCTAATAAAGGAAGTCTGAGGAAGAGCTTGGTGCTCGAAACGTTACAGCATAATAAAAATCCTTCTAACGGGAGCTGTTTAGTATGCAGATCTATCTGTTTTATTCTGCTATATTTCTTTTATCAAGCACCGATCCTATCGGACACTGGATGTGCGTGTCTTACTGTGTTTTATTCAACAATAATCTACAGACATGAAGAAGATAAAGTTTATGACATGGACTGTGTTCCAAATTACTTTTTTTATTTGTAGTACATACTGTTGCATGCAGTATGCACACAATTGGGACATACTACTTCGTCATAACATTGTGCCATAAACTTTGACCCTCTTGCTCATATGGTGCCTTCAAATGAAACTTTTGAGTTTGTGTTTACAACATGGGAAGTCGTGTACACAAAATGCTTGGCGCTAAGTCGTGAGAACACCGCTGCTAGGCAACGTCAATATTAACATATAATCAGATACATTCTACCACAAAGCTATGTGAAGGAGTTAAGCAATCAAGATAAAGTCAGATATTGAGGCTACAGGTTAAAAATGTTTGTAATGTAGTCCTGCCGAGTCAACAGAGAAATACTATAATAGGAATAATCTATAATAATTCTAATAATAATAATAATCTATAATTTGAAGGTGTAGAGGAGATGTTTCCAAGATATTGATGCTAGTGATTGTGATGTGCAGGAGCTTATGTGATTTGTTCTGTCTGTACGCTGACGGATCTATGTGGTGAACTTACACGTTACTGATTTGAAATAACATTATATTAAACTATAATAAGGTGAATTATGTCAGCAATAGCCTGAGGAAACCCTAAATCTGAGCAAGGCAGCTTAAATTCTCTATGTAGGAAAAGCTCTGAAATACATAACAATCCAAAGCAACAGAAAGAGTCTAAATTCATGCTGTTGCTCCAGCCGTGTCAAATTCAGTTGGTATAGTAGGTCAAGTTATCTTAAAAATATCTGATGATATACGCTAACTGCTGAATAGACAGCAGGCAATCTACATAGATAGACTTGTCCTGCTCGCCAGGTTGCAGTAACAATGTCAATGTGTTGACACGTTATGTCGAGGACAGATACAGAGTCAACAGAAAGACACGCACACATGATGATAAGTATTTAGCTGATGCTGTGGCACCTTACATTTTCTATTTTTACTCCAGTGGGGAATTAACTGGCATCATAATCTAACTACAGTTAGTGACCACAAAACACAAGCAGTTTTAGGGAAAGACAATCTAAGCTTAAAGGTCCATTTACTAATGATTCAGAGCTTTTAATCGCTATTTTTTTTGTCACCCGACCAAAAGTTCATATTTCGGTCATGTGATGTCATAGCTGAATGAAGATCCAGCTAAAAGCTCATCATTAGTAAGTGGGCCTTTCATCTTCAATTATCTTCACCACATATTGTTCCCAAAGGTCAAGACTGATCATCCATGCACAGAGCTGCAGTCTTTCTTCATGCTGTGTTGGTTGCATTCTGATTTGTGAAACATAACAGAGGTGCAAAATCGCAGTTTGCATGTGTGTGTGCAAGTGTAAGCATTTTAAGGACTGAAACGGACAAGTGCAATTGTTTTGATGCAAAGTTTAATTTCTCTGCTGAGAAATTGAGCATTTTTTTGTGTTTGAAAACATTTTATATATGTCCTTGAATGTTGGTTCTGTGTTCTTTCGAGTCATATATTTATGTTGCTATTTAAGGCTTAACTTAAAGGACCAGTGTGTAACAATTAGGGGAATCAATTGGCAAAAATGGAATATAATATACTTTGTTTTCTTTAGTGTATAATCATCTGATAATAAGAGTCATTGTGCTTTCGTTAGTTTAGAATGAGCCGTTTAGATCTACTGCACATACGGAGCGGGTCCTCTTCACGGAGTCCGCCAATTTTTCAACAGGAGCCCAGAACAGACAAACCAAACTCGTGACTTTTCCTGCTTGGGCCGGAGTCGATAACGTTACTCGCTGCCGCCGTTCTCTCTCTCTCTTGCTTCACCACTCACTTCCCACGTACACACACACTCTACGCACTGGCTCTGCCCCAAATGACCTACGCTACTCTTACAACAACTGGCTCTAGAGAAGGCCATTCACGCTTTTACGTCGGCCACCGTAGTTCTTCTACACGCTTGGCACACGGGAGAAGATTCAGTTGGATGCAATCTCCTCGCCTCACCGCTAGATACCGCCAGATCCTACACACTGGACCTTTAACAAGATTTTTATTTGCGAGAGACCAATCTGGTTAAATAAATGTCAAATAAAAAAATACATATTTTCTCTTTATCTGTGGGATAAACTCTGTATGAACTGCATGTACAGATGGACAGTTGACAGCAGTGTGCGGTACAAATGGTTAAGTATGCATGTTTCTAGTAATCCTGTCTGTGTGTGTGTGTGTGTGTGTGTGTGTGTGTGTGTGTGGGTGGTGTGTGGGTGTGAATGAGCGCATGTTTACAAGTTAATAAGTATGCGTGTAATTGTGGCTTAGCTGATGTATGTGTCCCTGTGTGAGACAGAGCAAGCTAGACTTTTCCGTAAGCATTTTAGCCTGTCTGTTTGTATGTTTGCCACTTTCAGACCAAGTCAGGGTGATCCTGTGATCCTGTGTGTGTTTGTGCCCGTGCATGTGTGTGTGTAATGTGTACTTGTGCGTGCATGCCTTTGCTTTTCGAGTGATGGCAGCCCAGACTCCCACTGTTCACCCATCTGTCCCCACCAGTCCCAAAGCGAGATCAGAAAGAACATTGCCTCGAGAGGGGTGTGTGTGTGTGTGTTTTTGTGAACGTGTGTGTGTATTTCGTGTGTGTGTATTTTGTATACGAATCTGTGTGCTTTGTGTGCGTGAGCCTGAGCTCCTGTTCCCAGGGCAGTGGCTGTCAGTGGAATAACTAGGTAGCACAGTGCCAGTGAGTGCGTGCCAGATTAGAGTACCCCCTACCAGCAGCCCAAATCAACTGCCTCATCAGGACATGTCACACACACACACACACTCACGCACACACACACACGCACACACACACACACACACACACACACACACACACACACACACACACACATAGTCGTGCACTCGACACGGATCTGCCAGCCACAGTGTTATGGTGACCTACCGAGTCAAATGTTTTCTCTTCTGGGGTGTGCATGTGTCAAAGGGTTTACCAGTTTCGTGCTCCTTCATATTTTCAGAGATTTGGATTGAAGGTCAACGCTAGTGGGCTTATTTTCAGCCCCAGGCTGTGTACAAAATGTTCTGCAACATTATGTCTGTTTATCCTAGTTTTAGTACTGGGCTAAAACTCACTGTTGCTTGCCCTGGACATCCTTCCCCTTCGTATCTGATTTTGCATATCAACCTACATCTAAAAATAATAGCTTCAAGGCCCCTCTTTGCTTTACTGGCTTTATTTGTTTGTGATGTTTTATTTCTGATATTGAAATGTGAACAACAACACTTGCTGCTTCATCTGTTATTATTTTTCTAGAAGCACAACCACACTGGGAATCATCAGTGGTGCCTTCAAAACATACAGCCAATACTAATTTGGTGTAATTCCTTGTTTAGCCACAAGAGACCATCTCTCAACAGTGATCACACACTGGAGCTGCAACACAAGTTTATGTCAAGCATTTATTGTTGCAGGCTTTTTGGCATTGGTTCATATAGATGGATTAAGTGATAACTTATGAGTGAATTTCCTGTCCTCATTAGAAGGGACATAAAAGCTTACCCCATATCAAAGTGTCATCTGTTCACCCACTGCGTGTGTGTGCATTTATGTGAGTTGAAAGACTGTTTTGATCAACACAATGGCAGGACATTCAGAGCTAAAAGCTATTTTACTTTGCAGTATGTAGGATTTGGTGGCATCTAGTGGTGGGGTTGCAAATTGCAACCAACTGAGTACCACTCCGCTCACTTTAAATATCAAACTAAGCGCTCTACAGATATTGAACATCATCTTTTCTTGTAAAATGTCCAGTGTAATCGCTAACACTGGTGTTAATCGGTGTCAAAATGTCCTCACTGTGACATCCCTAGCTCTCTCTAGTTTGGTTTGTCCGTTCTGGGCTACTGTAGAAACTTGGCGGATCAACATTGCGGACTCCGTGAAGAGGACCCGCTCCCTATGTAGATATGAGGGGGCTCATTCTAAGCTAACGAAAACATAACGATTCTTAGTTTCAGGTGATTACACACTATGGAATTTATAGTTATATAGATAGATCCCCGAAATGTTACACACTGTTTCTTAAACTTTAAAAAGCTGAAAACATATTTTAGGCTTGTCAAAGACTCATTAAATGCTCTGATGAGAACTTTAAGCAGTCAATGCCTCTTAAATTAACCATAATGCTTTACAGCAAATGTCCTGTGTGTGTGTGTAGTGTGACACCTGTCTGTATATATTTTGTTTTCAAGCTATCTGGTAACCATGTCGGGGATGCCATAACAATGATTGTGATCATCACAACAGCGCGCAGGCACACACACAAAGTACAAGCAGAAACAATGATATCATATTATGGCTAACCGCATGAACTAGAAGGTTATGAGGATGCATCTGTCCTCCAGCTTGTCAATTTGAATTCAAATTCAGAAGAGCAACGTGTCTCTGTGTTTCATTTGTATGTGTGGGTTGCTATGCTACTGCTCCTATGTGTTATTGTTGATTACCAAATAAACTTTGTCATATCGAGTGTGTGTGTGTGTTCTTGTTTAATATCCTTGTTTTTGTTTATCTAGTTGTCATGAGCCCCACGGTAATGTTGAGCCACCATTAGAGCTGAAGAGAGGTCATCCTCTCTTCCTCTCCAATGCTACTAAGATATACACAACACACAGTAGTGTGTGTGTGTGTGTGTGTGTGTGTGTGTGTGTGTGTGTGTGTGTGTGTGTGTGTGTGCGTGTGTGTGTGTGTGTGTGTGTGTGTGTGTTAGCCTGTCTGTTTGATGTGGTAATGTGAACTTGAAGTTGGATCTATGCTAATGCATCACATGCTGGCTTTGATGGCTGTTTGACTCTGTACATAGTAGACTTGACATTTTACCTAACACAAACACACACACACACACACACACAAAGAGAGAGGGAGAGAGGGTATAGTGATTTGTATATTGTTTCTGCGGTTGCTAGTGGAAACCAGAAATTGAAATAAAACCACACGAGTACATTCTTAATTTGCCATAAAGCACTTCCTAGTTACTAACGGATACCTTTCTATTTGTCATCCATCATTTGTGTCGACTTCACTCCCACTCTCACACCTGCTGCAAGGCTTCTTATCACTGTTACCATCCACCCCCAGGTGTGTGCATGTGTGTGCATGTGTGTGTGTGCTCTCACACATTTTTATGATTCATAAGTCATAACTGCCAAGTATAATTTTTGTTACTGTGCACAGGAGTGACTATCTTATTCATTGCAGGTGTATACAAGTGTGTGCAGGCGCACACACACACACGCGCTCACACAGATACAAATACATCACACTCCCACACACACACACAGTGAGGTAGAGATGCAAACAGACTCACACCCAGAGTCACTGTTTGGATCAAGACTGAGATCAGCCAGCCAAAAAGAAGCAAACAGAGCGTATTAAATTCCCAGACATGTCTCTCAACGCCATAAGCATGTGCACAAGTTACATGATATGTTTCAACCTGTCTTCAGTTAGAGGAGCTTTGTCTATCCATACCGGTTTATCAGTGTCTTCTACCAAGGGGTAGTTTTTACCCTTGGTAAGTTTTGATTGATATTTACATGACCTAACAGCTCATCCAAACAGAAAGATAGAAAGAAAAAGCATATACCAAATGGGTGTATTTGGGAAGGTAAAAAATGTGATGACAAGGGATTAACCAGTGGGCAACCTCTGAGTCTGTAAAGTGAAGCCAAAGCAGAAGTGCCTTAAACTTGCATTCTTTCTAGCAACCTGCAGGGGGCGACTCTGAAGTCTGATTGTATAGAAGTCAATGAGAAAATTACCCTATTTCTCATTTTATTTATTACCTCAATAAACATTGTAAACATGAGTTTATGGTCTCAATCACTAGTTTCAAGTCTTCTGCAATACAGAATGATGTTCATTTAGTAAATTATGGTCCCATTTAGAGTCAAATAGACCATAAAGCAGGATATGCTTCAGGGCGTGGCTACCTTGTGATTGACAGGTCGCTACCACGGTGTTGTCCGATCTGGGAGTTGTCGGTGTGTTCTTCTTACAACTTTAACCCTTTCACATTATTTTTCAGTTCATGAAAGTGAATTGTAACTTTTTTAGTCGCCTGAATTTTTTTTTCAATGTTCAGGTGTACTTAGCTCCACCCTCTCGTGCCACTTCTGGTTGCAAAAAACAAAGATGACGATGGACAAATACAACGATGGCGGGTTCAAAACAGCAGTCCACAAACCAATGGGTGACGTAATGGTGACGACGTCCACTTCTTATATACAGGCTATGGGATTAACCTATGCTTAGTATTTGCCAAATGCAGTCATCAAATACTTAATCCTTACGAATCCCTTACGAAATTAGATTTTGCTTTTTAAAGGTGCTAAATGCGAGATTGGAGCATTTCTATTGCCTCCGCAGGGCTCTCAACATGATGACAGCTGAGCCGGTGGCTCGCAGCTAACGGTGCTAACTGCGCTAACAGTGTTAACATGAGGGTGAACCGAAGGGTGGGTGCTATGCTTCCGCAACGGCGCTGTCGGTCGGGACGACGTTATCAGCTGTAACCGCTGTATGAAAGCAGTGCAGAGCGGCAGCCGTAAGCTAGCCGGCTATGTCAGCAAAGCACAGAGAAACTCGGATTACAACACACACAGAGGGAGAGTGACTTCCTTCTCTGCTCAGGGAGACATTACTCCTCTATATCTTTACATAGCAAATAGTTGTTTGCTGCTATATTAATGCTCTGGGTACCATATAGAGCACCTTTAAAGTTTACGAGTAACTAAAGTCTGTAATCACCCTTTGTTGGGTGAGACAGCAAAAAACAGTTTTGAGTGGCAGCCTAATTAACGTTCACAGCCTGTAGCAACAACTCGAAAATGAGGTGAACAGCACATGATATGAAATGTTGATTAAAGGCATCTGATGCTTTGAAATAACAGGTGTACCATAGTGTGGTAAGAGCAGAGCGTCACCAGTGTAACAGCAGCATCGTCAGTCCTGTATTGATTAAAATAAAAGCATATTTGCGTAGACAGGGTGTTGCTTTGCACAGGAATCTGGGAGTAGTCATAGATTCTGACCTGGAGAGACCTATTGCTACAGCTGAAAAACTAATACATGCCTTCGTCACCAGTCAGTTAAATTACCGTAAAGGTCTGCTTCCTGGTTTAGCCCAAAAAAATCTGCATTTGTTCAGAAGCAGCTGCCAGGATCCTGACAATGATAAAGAGAGTAGAACACTTGATATATTACTGACCTGCTTGTACAATATGAAACAGCCTTTTAGATCCTCTGCAAAACATTTCCTTGAGTGAGAACACAGATTGGTGAAGCTTCATTCAGTTACTATGGGCTGCACTTGTGGGACAAATTACCAGAGGATCCAATGTGTGCTCCAACTTTGACCGCCTTTAAAAGCTGGATTAAAACCCTCTTGTTTTCTTCTGCCTTCTACTGTTGTGTTTATCTCTTTTATTTCTTTATTTTCATTTTCATTTTCAGTATTTGCTCCCCATTTTGCCAATTGCCAGTGTTACTATCAATGAGTGTGTAGTGTAATTCACACCCTGAATAAATTAGGGTTGTTTCCATTGTTTCGTGATACTGTGTCAATTCTCAAAAACGCTGTATTGATGTTTAATTAATAGTTTACATGCAAAGATAGACTCAGTTAATACTTTATTTTATTTGCAAAGAGCATATGCTGGTGTGTTCTTTATACGACAGCTTTCCTAAAATTAGATTTAAAAAATTGCAATATATCGTCTTGCTTACAGGATCGCAATATATCACAATATACTGAATTGTAACCCCTGTATCATGTGTATCGTATCACCAGATTCTTGCCAATACACTGCCCTAGAATAAATAATAAATCTGTTGAGCTACAGGCAGTTTTGCACATGTGGCGCTAAATAATAGTGTATATTTACCAGCTAGTAGTTACATTACATCCCCTTCATCTCAGTGAAGTGTACTTATCTTGATTGATGGACAATGTCAGAAATTCTTGTCTATTTGCCTTTGAGAAACGTTGGCATCAAGTTGAATGCCATATCAAAGTCAAAATTACTACTGGGATGTAGACATGAACTGTATTTACAAATCATAAATTAACTATGACGTAAATAAGTGTATTGCTCTCTCTTTCCTTTCTCTTCAGCCGATCAAAATATCTCCAGCTCATCGGTGTCTGAACTTGTCTAGCAGGTGGCATTTTAAAATCAGGTTTAATTGCACTCTGCACATTACTACCCTTCCAACCCTGTTTTCTTCTGTCATACGCCTGTCATCCACACACAAACTCTCCCATGTCACGAACACACACACTGTCTGAGAGGTGGCATTTTAATCAGGTTTGGTTTGTGTGGAGAGTGTGTTGTTATCGAGCTACCAGTCAGACTCTCCCACACACACCACTTCTCTCGTCCTGTCAGACTAACACAGGATCAGCTAAGTCAGATATAGGAAGAAAGCAGGAAAACCTCTGTGTTGGGGTTTTGTTGTAGTTGTATGTGCAGGTAGATTAGTATTAGGATCTCTAAAAAAAAATGGTCCAAAAACAGTATCAGAAAAACATAGCACCCTGCTGGCTAGAAACCTTTACGTCCATTCCTGTAAAAAAAATCTACTGTCCTAAATTACATAACATCCCAACAAAAGCTGTATTAAGTCTCTCAGAACGAGAGGGGGAGGGGGGGGGGGCAATAAAAAATGCATCTCACATAACAACAGAGTCACACTCCTGCTGTGTAGCCAGCCATTCAGAACATCCTCATTAACTCCCACTTGCATGCTATCTTTCTCTTTTTCTCTCCCTCCCTCTTTTGCCTTTTAATCTGTTCATTACCACCTGTGTGGGTGATGGCGTTCTGGCAAATTGCTGGTGTAAGTGTTTAGGGAGTGACAGAGAGAAAAAGAGAGAAGTGTGAAAGAGAGTAAATAGGAAATTCTAATGAAAAAAAAATTGCATATTTGAAGGCAAATGATCATTGAGATATATACAGAGAAATAAGGCAAATGATAACAAGCATCTGAGATGGGATAGATAAAGCAAGATATAGAGAGTTAAAGGCACAATGAGAAGGATTTGTCGGTTGGATGCGTGCGTACAATCTGGCACCTTGTCGCTACGTCGTTATTAGGGCTTGGTATCGGTACTTGATATCTTTAAGGTATCGAAGTATACGTTTTTAGATGATACCCAGCCCTAGTTGTTATAGATGTTGATGCCCAGAAACTTCCCAAACACAACAAATGAAAAGAAAAGAGAAAATACAGGCAGGATGCAGGGTCTGTGCAGATACAGACACCACCACACACTTGTAGTGGGTCATTAAGTGATTATTGAGAGGTATTATGTTTGTATGAGTCTACTGTTATACATTTTTATTTGTTTTTTAGTTTTTTTTCAGGAAAATCCTACTCATTGTGCTTCAAAGAAAGTCAAAGAAAGAACTAAAGAAAAAACGCATAAAAATATAGAAAGACAAAAAAGACAAAGAGTAAGCAGGAGAGAGAATCCACTGCTGTGAGTCCATGCTGGCCTCTCACACATCACTGTGTCGTGCATCATTATCTGACTGAACTTTGACCTCCTGACCCACGCTTGGCCCCAAGGCTCCAGAGCACAACTGTGTGCAGTGCGTGTTTGTGTGTGTGTGTGTGTGTGTGTGTGTGTATATGTGTGTGTGTGTGTGTGGTTGAGTGTGTTTTTGGCTCAATAAAGAGGCAGTGTATGTGAGAGATAATCAGCTTACATTAGAGCAGATAGTGGATTGGCTCACCAGTCTACCATACACAGAACAACATACGGACAACCTGCAACCCAGCAAGCCATCTGAGCATACCGGCTGTGGCCTGCACATACACTACACGCACACACAAACAAAAATTAAAGCTAAATATCCACGATTTACCAATCCATACTGGACATTTGAGCCCGGCTTTGACATTTTTGTACTGCCATTTCTTGTTATATAGTGCCCAAAATATACACACAGATGTGAGAATTCTGTGGGGCGAATTCACAAAAGGATTGTGAGACTTTTGCGGGCGCTAAACCGACATAAAATAAGACAAAAAAAAAAAATGATTATATATTATATATTATTATATATATTTAAATTAGGTAATATGCATACATTTGGCGCAAAATTGGCCCGTCTATACAAAAACAGTTCAATACGCAAAGATCAGCACTAATAGCCACACCCAGTAAAATTATTAGCGTCTTCAGAGAGTTGGTGATAACTGAAGCACATTTATACTGACATACTGTTTCTCTCTGTAACGTTTAAAATCCTGGCATAAAGTTGTGAGGAATGCCTCTGCACCTCATCTGTCAGGACCTGTAGCTCGCAGTCAGAAAATTTAATTTCTGTTTTTCTCTCTGCCGTTGTTCTGCCTACTGTGTTCTTGGCACAAAGGCAACACCTACGTGGATAATTGCAATCAGGCGCAAAAAAGGGTAAATTGCACTCAGCTGCAAAACTTCATGGGCATGTTTGCCCTGTAATATCAGTAGTGCAATATCTTGAGTCCGTCCTTGAGGGGGGCAGATAGCGGTTGCAAGTGATGCGCAATTCATGCTGCTGTCGCAGCCACAATTGGCCGCAATCCATTCTTTGTGAATTCACCCTTGAGTGTGTAAAATGTATCCACTGTATAGTCAATGCCCTCAAATATCCCACAATGGAAAAAAAAGTGGTACTGTATCCATGACATGTACAATACTTTCTGCTAACAATCCCACAATGCAATGCACCACATTTTATAGGTATGAACATTACCGTTGTGCGACTCTACACCTGTCGGTGATGATGCAAAATGACTAAAAAAGTACTATTGAGTGTCTATTACATAGGGAGTGGTGATTGATGATTTTTAGTAGAGTGACAATACTTTTTGTTCCATTTTGGGAATTTTTGAGGACTCTATATGCAACATAAATTTCATAATCAGAATTTGGACATTCAAATAAAATTGCAAAAGGTACAAACAGTGCACTATTTAGTAAATGGAGAGTAATTTTGGACATAGCCCTGATCTCCAATTTTCTCAAATCTCAAATTTTTAGAAAATATTTAAACAGTCAGTGTATGAAATTCTGTCAAATTAAAACTTGATAACTTTGTAATTCTACCAGCCATGATGAATAGTAACAATGCAAACCACTTATAACCCTCATGTACGTGGATGGCCAACGTCTATCTTTTTAAGCTCTGAAGTTATGACAAGGCCATCCTGAGGGTTATACAAAAATAAAACAAGGTGAGGCTGCAGGTGTGCGTGCATTGTGGCATGCAATTGTGTGACTAGGGCAGTTTCAGATTGGTGTCATTGTTTTATATGTCAACAGGATGGTCTTTAGATGTTGTGGGCTATTCATAGCATTCCCATGAGTCACGGCATGCGATCATTTCATACATGCAAACGTAATTTAATCTTTGATGGCTGTTTGATTAACAAACACCTGCTATTTGATTGCCAACATTTTAAAGCTGATGAAACACAACAGGAATCTTCACCACCTGCGTGCACACATGTGTATACTTAATGTGGGTAGATAAACAACACACACAAACCTACTTTTGATGCTGATAATATGTAGAGCACATGACTTGAACTTTCTCTGAAACTGGGCGTACTAAGTGGAAAAAGTAAAATACAACAGTATCTCTACCATCATCTTCCTAATTCTACTGCACAAGAAAACACACACACACACACACACACAGACACACACAAGTACAATTAAGTAAATAAACAAAGTGTAAATGAAACAAACAAAATTTGTCTTTGTATACAGTATACTTTTTGAAACTAAATGGGATATACTGAATTGCTTTTGTGCTTTTGCTATATAAAGAAGCTCTGACGTTAACGAGCGTACTGAGATAAATAGATATCTATGATATACCACTTATTTATAACACTATTTTTGGTGTACACTTACATTCCCTATAATAGCTTTGTACAACCCCCAGAGAACATGACTGAACATGCTGTATTCAGCTGAGATACAGAACATGTGTAGGTGGGGAGAGAAATAGCAATGAATGATGGCGTAGTAACGAAGAGGAAAGGAAAGAGCTGCACCCATTATTTCAAATCATAACATGCCGCACGGCTCTGTTGTATTCTGGTCTATTAACACCACCGTCAATGGAGAAAATAGTCTTTTAATTTCCGCCACTGTGACTGTTTAATGTTGACGTGAGCATCGAAAGAAACCCTTCCTCTTTAATTCTGAGGATCTGAGACTTACGCTTTAACCTTCCAGCCAGCCATACAGATCAGACACTACTCAGCCGCCAGAACAAATTGACAATATGCCAGTATCAAAAAGTGTCCTCATGTCATATACACACTGATATGGCCCAGTATTTTAACCTCACCCCATTTATTGGAGAGGACGCAGACCAATCAGCCAATAAAATGGTCTGTCACACACTGTTATCATAAAGCAATTCACAACAATCAAAGGACAAGTTGTTCCCATCAGAAGGGACACTGTGCTAACTAAAACCTTGGCTTACATCCCTTATTGATTAGGATGCCAAATGCTTTTTAAGAGTTGCAAGCCTACATAATGAACGTTTGATGTTATATAAAGCCTCAAGTCATAAGGCATGAAAGGAAGTAGTAAAAAATGTTATGAGGTCAGATATCAAAATTGCTTACAGTTGCTCTCCCAATGTTGCATGGAAAGCGTTACCAAAACGTAGAAAAAAACCCAAGTAATTCATCACATGCCTTTATGCTTTCCTCCCAAAAATTGGGCTCATGGCTGAGAACTTACTACACAGTATAAATACTGTATATCTAACTTATCTCCTATCATCATCCTATAAGCAAGTCATATGTAACTATTTTGTATTGGTGATGTATGTTTTGTGGTAAACATAGTTTTCTTTGATGAATCAATGAATGATGAATTAATCGCAAATTAATCGCACATTTTTTATCTGTTCAAAATGTACCTTAAAGGGAGATTTGTCAAGTACTTAATACTCTTATCAACATGGGAGTGGACAAATATGCTTGCTTAATGCAAATATATGTATATATATATTATTGGAAATCAATTAATGAAACAAGCACTGACAAATATTGTCCAGAAACCCTCACAGGTACTGCATTTAGCATAACAATATGCTCAAATCATAACAAATTCAAGCCCAACAGGCAACAACAGCTGTCAGTATGTCAGTGTGTTGACTTGACTATGACTTGCCCAAAACTGCATGTGATTATCATAAAGTGGGCATGTCTGTAAAGGGGAGACTCGTGGGTACCCATAGAACCCATTTTCATTCACATATCTTGAGGTCAGAGGTCAAGGAACCCCTTTGAAAATGGCCATGGCAGTTTTTCCTCGCCAAAATTTAGCGTTATCGCGTTAACTTTGCAGCCCTAGTTTCCACTAAATATAAGTGACAAAGATATTTTCAATTCTCTGATAAAATGAGGAGGATGTTTGTCAAACATTGTGTTTACAAACACACTATTTCCTCCCATAATAAGCTAGACCCTGCTTACAACAGTGTGTTGAGTATGTTTGTTGTTGAGCAAAACAATTCCAGTAACCTAATAAATATTGTGAAACGGTTTCATGGAAATCAAATTGGGTCATTTGGAATTTAATCAGTACGTTTCCTGAAATAACTCACTTCCTTAGACGTATTACCGAGCCTTGTTTATCTATTTTTCCTAGGTTTGGATGATGACAGTGGAATATATAATTATACATCAAGGTCTGTGTCAGAGATTCACATACACACACCAGCTACATGTCTGATTTGTCTGAGAGTGTGTTTGTGTGTTTTTGTACTAACAGCGTGACTCACAGGATAATTGCCCACATGAAGCCTGGCATTAGAGATCATTTCACACCAGGGACGGGAAGTCCAGACAAACACACACAAACCTCACCTCTCTTCCAGCTGTTGGAAGTATTTTCTCAGCTCGTCTAAATTTTTATTGGCCTTTTGAAGTGCGTCACTCAGAACTTTCTCCCTCTCCTCAGACCTCCTCTCCAGCTCTTCTCGCTGCTTCCTCAGTGTCTCCTCCTCCAGGTCTCCCAGCTCTCTTCTAAGTCGTCTCTCTTTTTCTTCACTAATTTTCTGATACTCGTCTTTCATCTCTCGCCTCGTCTTCTCGTTCTTTTGTTCAAACTCCTCTCTCAGAGCTCTCTTTGTGTCTTTGTTCCTCTCTTCTAACTCTTCTCTTGTGCTTTTCTCATTCTCCTCTGTCTGTCTCTGCACCTCCAGGTGGAACGCCCTCTCCCACTCCAGCCTGCCCAGCTCCAGTGCCTCTCGCTGGGCCTTCTCTCTCTGGGTGGTCTCTCTCAGTCCCTGGAGCTCTTCCTCCAACTGAGCCAGCCGGGTGTTGAGCTGATGGAACTCGTGGAAAATTAAGTAGCTTACACCGCAGTAACGACACACTGTCTCACTGCGCTCCATCTGAGGAGAAAATACACACACATTTGTTTTAAATGAGAGTAATAATATTAATTTAGAAGTAACTACAGAAGTACAACTAATTACAAAACCTCTGAAATTTAAAGCCCCTGAAAAGTGGTTATTTTATTATTTATTAAGAGTTTAACACACAGAAATCATCAGGACTGTGTGGGTGTGGTTTGATCAGATTTGATTAAGCATAAGCAAACAACCTCACAACTGTCATCAGATTCTGATTCAAAAGTTTGCTAAAGCTGAAACTATTTGACATCAACTTGATCCATGCCCACTTTAAACCCCCTCTTCATTTCTCATAGTTAAAAGATGATTGAAAATGATGTGTTTTCAAGGTTTAGAACAAAGTATTAACTACATGCAAAAAGTGCAAATGAGGGTAAGTCTAGATTTGTAAAAAATATAATAATATGATGAGTCTTTCTCTAGCATAATATATTATCTATACAATCAAAAACTTGTGTAAGTAAAACTGTGCTGTATATTATATAAATCATGGTATGAATAAATAATAAAATAACTGTAACTTGCTCTTTATCAGCGAATGAAATTGAGTCTAGAAATAGCATTCACTATTTTATTGTTTATGTATGGGGCCTTTACAACAGCAGTATCAAAGCTGTCTATAAAAACAGTTAGACTGACAACTACAGGCCCCATTATCCATCACAATCTGTTTCAACCGCTGGTGTCAAAAACATCTTTTTATCTGTCAGCAGTTCAAAGCAGAGGAACACAGATACTCTAATCCCTCCTTCAGATATTGTTTTTACTGCTGTCTGTTAGGGGGAAAAAATCATCTCCCAAAATTATCTTTCTTTCTCTGTGCGTGTCAGTGTATTCTCTCAAAGCTGTTGTCACTTCTTTCAGGCTTATGAGGGATAAGATCACATCCCCGAGCTTTCATCTTCATGATGATATGAGGCAGCTGATATTTGGATGACATGCTGACAGCTCCCATGTCAGAAAGCTCCAAATAGACTGCTACATGATGTAAACAAGGTGAAAGAAATGTGCAAACAAAGCTGGCATTCTTGGGAAGACAAGACAGATTATTTAATTACTGCTGTTAAGGCACAATGGCCACATGATTGCCTTTGTCGATTTGGCCATCCACTTGTTTTGAGTGTGACTAAAATATTCCAAAACCTAATGACCAGAGTGACATGTAATCTGGTGTGCAATGATGAGAAAACTATTGATTTTGATTCCGCTGTGACCTTCTCTCCAGTGCCACATTCAGACCAAATTTGCCATTTTCTCATGAGCGTACCTTTAAAGCCGAATTCACACCACAGCAGCGGCTAAGTGCGGCCTTCGGCGAGCTGCCATGCAATGTCTATGAAAAGCTGCGGCCGCTTGATTCTGTGGCAAAGTGCAGCCAAACAAAAGTGGGGAAAAGTTCAGTTTTAGCGGCGAAGTGCGGCCAGAGAATAGCCGCGGCCAATCAGTAAACAAATCCTGTGACATGTTGACCTGTGTTACAAAGAATTTCTTCCCACCTGAAACACATGACTACGCTTCCTGGCTGCAGAAAAATGTGATTATTGTGGCGAGCCGCACTTCGCCGCTGCCTGGTGTGAATTTGTCATTAAACAGAGATTCATGTGGACATTCATGCTTCAAAAATAAACTAACTAATTTGTTTTGGTGACCCCATGACCTTTCCCCTTTGGCCCCAGGCCCAGAGGGTCATAGACTGATGGTAGTGATGTTTTTTGTGGAGTGTTTGATTACATATGTAAATATAAGACTATTTTGTGATATTGAAATCAACTAGGGCTGTCAAAGTTAACGCGATAATAACGGGTTAACGCAAATTCGTTTTAACGCCTCTAATTTATTTAATGCGTTAATGCAATCTATACTCGGATGACTTTAGTGTTTGGGAGTTCCATTGTCTTGTCCTTCGTGGTGATCTACAACTAAAACACAACAACAACAAATGCTAAGAGCCTAAACACAACAAGACAGCCTCTGTCGAAGGACAGAGATCAAAAGAATGGCAGCCACTATTTGAAAGTCTTTTTCCTGAAAGACACTGAGATGGGTTTCATTGAGTGAACCCTTGCTGTGGCGTCCTTTTCGCTCTCCCTCTGCCTCTCTTGTTTCCTTCATCTCCACAGTAAGAGAGAATTCAGAAAGAATGACAGGGTTTTAGACAAGACAGACAGACAAAACACACAGCAACACTTGAAAGTGCTTTTGACGTGACAAATGATTGACAGGTGACGCATTTAGGAAGATAGAGCTTCTCTCTCTCTCTCAGTCTCTCCATCAGCCACATCTAACTTTCTGTCTGTTCCCACCTATCACAGTGCGTTCTCGCTCTGTGTTAGCATCTTGTCTATCCATGTCAGGTCAAGGTGCAGATTAAGTCTGCCTCGTGTCTTCAAGACAGCGGGAGTCTGTCTTCGAGCAACCATGGAAGACAGAAAGACAGCCAGAACAACACTTTAGAAGAAGAGCACTGCACTCAGTAATGTTTACCATGTTCACCATGTTAGTTTAGCATGAACACATTTGCTAATTAGCACAGTGTAAGGTGCAGCTGAGGATGATGGGAATGTCATTAGTTTTGCAGGTATTTGGACAAACTAACGTTTACAGAGGTTCCATTGAGTTACATTATGATGCAATTCCATTCAGTAAAAATGAGTATTGTGTGAAGGTAAATTCTAACGTTATCATGATGTGTTCAAATGTAATCTAAAATTGAAATCTGAGTGGTAGATATAAAAAAATTCTTGCCTGCCACAGTGGCAGGTGGTGAAAAAAGTTAATTTCAGACTCAATGCTTCAGATACCCGGATGCTTGTACAATAAAGCAAAGGTGTGCTCCTTATGATGTCACTGTACTGTAGGGTGTTGGATTCCCCTGTGCCAGACATTTGCCCTGATGAAAGGTCAAGAGACGGACAGAAGAAAAAAGGGACAGAGAGGACATAGAGGAGGGGGTGTATTAGTGTGGGTGGAGAAAAAGCTCCAAAGCACAACAATGTATGACATTGTGTTGCCACAGAATGCACTCTGGAGAATATGGGCTACTATCTATTTGCAGTTTGTGTATGTGTGTGAGAGAGAGAGAGACAGACAGAGAGAGCCAGAGAGAGTAAAAGTGCGTGCAAGTGTGAGCAATATTTGGAAGTGAGGCTCAGGGGGTTTTAGTGTTTACTGTGCAGATGTCCTCATGGTTCCTGCAGGCATAGATACAGCACAAACTACTAAGTGTGTGTGTGTGTGTGTGTGTGTGTGTGTGTGTGTGTGTGTGTGTTTGAGTGGGGATTGAATTTTATCCAAAAATGATTATGCATGTAAATGTGTGTGTGAGTGTGAGGGTGGGAGTGATGGGGGAGTTCTTTATGCGAGTGATGTAGTCATGAAGACAGACAACAAGGGGGCAATAGACAACGTTAGAGTGACCTGAGGGCTGAATCGTGCCTTAGCTATGGCTTGACACACACACACACACACACACACACACAAAGAGGCAAGCTTCCTCACACTCACACACTCAAGCACAAACAGTCAAAAGCACATTTTAAACACACAGGGGCAAATGAAAGGCACAGACAGAAACACACACCCAAAGACACACAGACTGACGAACTGATACACACATTTAAAACCCACACTGATGCAAGCACGAACATGTACGTGGGTACAAACAAAAGACACAGACGTAGACAGACGCATACAAAGGCAAATTTACTCACATAAGCATCTTCTGACAGACAGGATACTCACACAATCGCTCAACACACACTGACAGACACACACACACACACACACACACACACACACACATAATGTATACACACACACCCTGAGGGCAGAATGTCTGCGCCACCAGTGTGGGTTGTGTGCTCCCGTGACTGAGTCCGGCCCCTCGGGGAGACCCCTTGCCCTGGGCACTGACACGTTCACTTAGCACTCAAACCACAAAACTAACCCCTCCACACGCTCTCTCTCACACACACACAACTACTACCACACATGCTTGCAAAAAATACCTAAGAGGAGGAGGAAAGACGAGGATGGTTTGAATGAAACAAGGAAGTGATAGAAAAAGAGGGAAAGAATGAGGGAGAGGAGGAAAAATGTCTTGTTGTCCTTTAAATGTTTCATGCCAGCAGCCAATAGATGCTTCTCTTCTACACACAAAACCTCTTTGTCCTCTAGTGCGCACGACACGTCTATGGCTCCCCAATGTGTCTCTCTTATCTCGCTTTCATTCTGTCTCTTGATTGACTCCATTAACATGCTGGACTGTTGCCAACAGCGGTTTAAAACATTAAATTTCAAGACACATGCAAGTCTCTTACACTTGCACATTAGTTTAATTAATCTGGTAATTATTATTCTATTATAAAGAGAGTTAATAAATATCTATTACAAAAGGGTTTATTATAAAGGCAACACACTGTATTTAACTATTGGCGGTGGGAATCACCAGAGGCCCCACGATTCGATATTATCACGAGTCACGATACGATCTTATTGCAATTTTAAACATTTTGCGATAAGATATATACATTTTTGGAACTTTTTTCAACTGCAAATTATGCAGTTTGTTAACATCTGTTTTCATTTACATATCTTGATGTCAGAGGTCAAGCAACCCCTTTGAAAATGACCATGCTAGTTTTTCCTTGCCAAAATTTAACGTCATTTTGGAGCATTATTTAGCGTTCTTCCTGACAAGCTAATATGAAATGGTTGGTTGGTACCAATGGATTCCTTAGGTTTTCCAGTTTCATATGATACCTGTTTCTTCAGCTCTAAAACTGAACCTGCTACAGCCTCTGAATAGCGCCTGGGTCGTTGGATTGTTAAGAGGTTAGTTTATATAACAAAAAAATCGATACTTGATGTCTGTGTATCGACACAATATTGCCACGCAAAATATCGCAATACTGTGTTTTTCCCTCACCCCTAGTAACTATGCAAAACATGCATAATGCCTGAGGGTACATCAGTGATATAGTCGTTTCAATCTTCAGTCAATAACCACAGAGCGCCAACACTGAATCATCCACCTCTTACTGTAACTGAACCTCCAGCATGTGTCAACAGCTAACAGGTACCAAGGCTGCTCTGTGTGTGAGTGTGTGTCTGTTTTTTGTGACTTGGACCCCCTCAACAGTCCATGTTATCACCATAATGCCTCCATGCTCCATCAATTAAACATGGGGCTATTACCTCTCGCCTGATGTGAAACATTTAGGAGGGGTGGAGTGGGTGCAGGTGGGGGCGACAGGGCGGGGGTATTCTGTGGGCGGCTGGTGTCTTGCCAGGATGAGAAACATAATTAATTTAGGTGATGCCTTTTTAACTCCCTGACTGTCTGTGTCTGTGTGCAAATGTCTGCACTCATTGTCTCATGCACTGAGGGTGGAGACGGGACGCTATGCAGACAAGTCACACAAAAAGATCTTAATTTTTACCAACTTCTCTTCTGCTATGTTCACGCCACCTCTCCACTCCTCCTTCGTCTTTCCCTATAATATCCTCCTTGCATCCCTTTTCCTCCTCTTTGTCCTTTTCTCCTTCCGTCTAATATCACATTTCTTTGGCTTCTGCACTGCAATTTCTTGGTACATAACAGCCAACAGATCAGTCAATATATCAGACTAGCCAACAACAACAAAATCATATTTGTCTCTTAATTGCATTCATCAGTTAAAGTAGGCTTTTTAATAAAGGAGAGACATCATGCAGGCTATACAAAGCAGGCAGGAACAGAGCACTGTAGACAGCAGTGCTCTGTTCCTGAGATCTCCTGAGATCTTCACAAACAGACAGACTAAACCATTTATTTCCTCTCATCCTCAGTACTTTACAAACCTGAATACCCTTGTGTAATTTTGGAAAGCAGGGGGGATAGAAAAACTACAGTCACCGAAATACTGTAAAGAGGCACAATTCAGCGCACGCTGAATGCTGTTGAGAGATGTTATGGAGGGGTACAAGGCACTTAGGCATTTTTTTGGGTGCCTGAAGGATTAGAGGCATTAGGATTAGGTTTAATCAAGTGATATGATGATGGGCGGCGGATTTAGAGAGGAAAAACAAAGGCACGAGTGCTTCCTCGCATCATACCTGGATCCTTCTAAACTGTTTCTCATTCAAATTCTTTCTCTCTCCCTCTTTCAATCTAACAAATGCTTTCTCCTTTCCATCTGCTTAGCTGGCACTTCATCCCGCTTCTCTCTCTGTCTGTCTGTCTGTGAAATCACAGACATGATAGATCACGCAAGCATTTAAGAAGGGATTAAGTAGTTGACGGACTTATCCTTGTTTTTTTAACCTAATTTTCCTAAATTATTTTTTTTGGGACTGTGACAGTGCGTGAGAGCTTGTGGAGTGTGTGTGTCCTGCTGAAAACATTGTCCAGCTGTGCTCTTGTCTTTGCGTGTCAAAACGAGAATGCTTTTGTGAGCTTTTGTCACTTTGAGTGCGTGTGAGCGCTTTTGTTTTTTTGCTTTTTTGTGTGTTGCTGGTGTGTGCGAAAATATGCCTGGACGCATACTATGTGCGCACATTCTCGTGTGTGTTTATGTGTGTGATCGAGACGGCGCTTCGTGACTGTGGCTTTGTTGATTTTTGCGACGATAAAGACCCCCTGTGGTGCTCAGTGTAGCGAGAGCCAACACTGAGATTCCACTCATCTGGACCCCATGGCGCACCACAAATCACATGACGTGAAGTGTGTGTTTATGAGCGCGTGCATGAGTGTAGAGGAGGGCATGTGTGTGAATATTGTGTGTATGAAGAAGTTCCTTGACCACGGCACAGTGTGTGTGTGTGTGTGTGTGTGTGTGTGTGTGTGTGTGTGTGTGTGTGTGTGTGTCTGTGAATGAATATGTCTGTTTATCTGTATGTATATGTGTGTATCTGGGTGTGTGTGGAGGAGGGAGGGGTAGTAGCGGTCACAAGGGACAGAGGGAAGAGCAAGAGGGAGGGGGGTCGAGGCATGCGAGTAGCAGAGAGGAGACAAGGGAGGGGGCAGACAGATCCGGGGCATACTGTACTGTAGAGTGGATGAATCAAAATGTGTAAGATGGCCAGTTTCTGGGTTGTGTGTGTCTGTATGGAAAAGTAGCACAGAAGAATCAACAGTCAAATCACTCACACACGTGTGACAGATGTGTGCATGCAGACAGCAGAGGTTGAAATGATCAGCAACAGTCATAAGAAAGTCAGGATGAAGTCAGCAGAGCAGACAGAGTGCAGGAAGGAGGGGGTTTGAACTGTGTGTCAGAGGGGTGATTGAGCCACGGGGGTAGTAATGAAAATTTGGGAGAATAATAAAGCGAGGGTTTATACCCCTCGTAATCCAGGGTTGCATGTTTGCCGGCTGACTGGCTGTCCTCCCGTTGCATTATCCTCTCTTCCCTCGCCTTCCCCTCCCCGTCTGCCTCGCCGCCTACCTCACTTGCTCCTTTGCGTGGAAGCGGGGAAAGGGCAGTGGCAGGGAAAGAATCACCTATGGCTGCGTCGACCAGCACTTGGCCACGCATCACATCACATCCAAACAGGGAGAGGCACAGCACGGCATGGCATGGCACGGCACGGCTCACACACAACAAACAACTAGCCTGAGGAGCAGCAGGCAGACGACTGGCTGTGTCCATTTTGTTCTGTGTGTGTGAGGGGGATTGGTCGTGTGGGAGTCAACTAATCAGCCTTCTTGGATTAATGTATTTTCTTAAAGTTAGTTATGCTTGTCTCCAGAACTGACTGCCGACTGCACCCATTGCAGCCTGGTAGCTTTTTACAGTCAATATCAGTCAATCAGTCAATAACGCCTTGCATATCGTGTACACAACTTCCCATGTGGTAAAGGCAAGCTCACGATTGCAGCTGCTCAACTGGATAGGTTGTGTTTATGATGCACTGTGTGAAGCAGTGCACACTAGAACAGTACAAGACTAAGAAAGCAGACGGTGAACACAGTCTTTGTTTTGAATTCCCAAACGTTTCTCCAAACCTTCTTGACAGACTTAAGTAAGATATGATGTATGCTAATAAGGAAGGATATTAGTGCCAAGTATGTGATACTACCTACCGTATCAATCATAATAACGCGGCAGCAACGTGGCAGCAATGCAGTAGAAACGCGGCAGTAACACGGCAGCAAAATGATAGCAACCGATTTTTATGCTAAATGCAGTACCTGTGAGGATTTCTGGACAATATTTGTCCACTCATTCTAATCTGCATGAATACTACAAAATCTGAAACACATATTTTCTCCATGTATACACTTGTAAACATACTGTATATAATGTTACCGTAAATCTTCAACAGCTGAATGACAAAATAGAAGCTAATTTGACTCTTCAGAACCATAAATTTGAACTGTCCTGAGCCCTGCAAGTAACGTTTTGTAACATTTTAGCCAACATTGTTTCCTTTATAGACTCCAATGCACTATATTCTATACCAACAAAACGAGAGAAGCACTGTATTATAATTTAATGACTCTCTCGCTTTCTCATGCAGGTTTGAAACACAGACTGAGTGCAGACGTACATGTAAGAGGTGATGCCAGGACAGCAGGGCGGCCAGTGAAAAAAAAATAAGCCAGAGAGAGAAGGGGGGAGTATAGTCTGTTACATTAATCAGAGTTAGCAGACAACACATGTGCTTCCGTTAGCCCCACTAGACCACGCATCACAACACACGGCTAGGCACGACATGGCACGGCACAGTAAGCCAGGAGAGGCCAGAGGAGGTAACACTGACTGAGTGTGTGTGCGTGTCTGTTTGCCTGTCTATCTGGCTGTGCTCTATTTTTTATTGCTGTTCAGTTTGTCAATGAATGAACCCATACCTTCTCAACATTTATCCTATTTTTATGTTCTTCATTTGCAGCTCAAACCAGGTGGAATGACATTCTGTCTGATTGGATGACAGCCAGTGGAGCGAAGCAAAACGCAACCTCATTTAACCCTCTTAAGCAAGAGAAAACAAGTGTCGTCGCCTGCAGTGTTTAACTCTGTGCTAAAGTACATTATGCAAAGAAGCTTCAGACACTTATGAATGAGTAAAACAGAGAAGATCTTATTCAGTTTGACAGTACAAATAACTCAAGCTTTACGTCACAGAAAACCATCCTTTGAGCAAGGCAGTTAAAGTTGTACCCACTTTCCCTCAAATTCTACCTCAGTTATTTTGGTTTCCTTGAATGACTTTTAACAGCACTCACAAAACATGCCGAGACTAGCTGTATTGAGCTCTAAATATGCGCAAGTGGTGAAAGCTGTAACCATGATAGTGAGAAATGATAGTTGTCAATTAAATAATAGTAAGAGTGGTAGTAAATGCAACAGATTTTCCAGACTTCAAAAAGTGATACTTGCACCCCTTGCTGAAAATACAAAACATCTCTGTGAATATCATGGATAATGGTCCATTGAGGAAATTCTTCCTCTATTGACAGTGAATTTCTCTCTGTATGACTTGTTCAGAATCAGTGCAAAACATTGAGTTAATAAAAAAAACCTTCCCCTTATAATTTAATGCTGTAGATACTTTTTCTGCTATCAAACTCAGTTGTAATCAGTGGGCAAACTCAAAGCTTCAAAATGGCAGTCCACAAATCAATGGGTGACGTCACGGTGACTACGTCCACTTCTTATATACAGTCTATGGTTGTAACCTGACCTGAGGTATCTTGACATGACATTGACATGATGAGGGTAGTTTCACCACACAACAATATGGATGCCGGGTATGCAACAAACTCTCACAATAACTGGGATTTTAGTGTTTAGGGATCGACTGTCTGAACACTTGATTAATGTGCATCCTTTTCAAAAACAACTGCCCCACTGGCTGGCATGGCAACTGCTTCATAAAAGCAACGGTGACCTTGTAATGACCCTTGGATTATCATGCAATATTGTCACTTCGTATTTCCAGGCTCCAGACAACACCCGTGACAATATTGCACAATAATCCCCCCGCTGTCTCTCAGTCATTACTGCAGATCAGCATTCACCTGATGGCCCCTCTCCCCCTCTCCCCCTCTCTTAATCTCTCTCTCTCTCCTCCCCCAGATTTAAGAAAACAGACTGAAAGGGGCAGAAAAGGTGAGGAGGACAATGAAGAGAAGAGGAGGAGAAAGGAAGTGAGTCTGAGATAACACTGATTCGAGTGAACAGACAACACATGTGCAACCATTATCCAGCGACCTCCTGAGGTCTTATTGAGGAGAAGGATCAAGACAAAAAAGGGAGGAGTGTGTCTGGTTTAAAACTATCCATTATTCAAGGAAAGGATTACTGCAGGAACGGGAGAGAAAGAGAGTGAGACGGACAGAGAAAAGGAGAGATGTGTAGCACGGTGTAGCTCACTAGGACGAGTGGCTTGTCTCTACTCTCCTCTTTTCCTCTAGAAGACTTTGCCGTGCTCACATTAAAAATGGATGGATGGAGGGAAGGAGATGGAGAGCAAGAGCAGTTGAGAGGCCTCGGTTGGACAGTCAACAGTCAGAGGCACGGAAAGACACGAAAGAGGCTAGTCAGGACGTCGATTTACACATTTCCATTAAAACAGATAAACAGCGAGAGAAGATGAAGATGTTTTTAGAATCAGCAATGATCTAAGTGTCAGGTTTCAGTAAGAAGAAGCTCTCCAGCGAACTAACCAGACTTGTCTGGTAATTAGAGTGTTTCAGTGTTGTAACTCCAACAACTGAGTCTCATGTGAGGTTTCCAAAAGCACACACTGTACGACCGTAGACTACAGACAACACGAAGACATCTCAACTTTCTATACACTGCTGCTCTGCTGCCACAGCAATATTGTCTTGTTCTTACAAGAAATGCTTTAAAACTGTCAGTCTCTTCCCTGATAAGATGAGATAAGCCTTTATTGATCCCCTGAGGGGAAATTCAGGATGTACAAAGAAAGAGATTAAATCTTATCTATTAAAAGGGACTATTTCACTCCAGGGAGTGGAGAATGAATTTAGTACAAGTTCAAGTAAATTTGTATAGCACCTTTCCATTCAAATGCAGCTAAAAGTGCTTTACAGGATGATAAAACAGTAAATCAGAGAGGCAGAAGTAAGGCAAACGTCTACACACACACACACACACACACACACACACACTCAGCCACACACAAGTCATGGTCATGGGTATGGTCCAGAAAAACGGCAGGTTTTAGAATATGTCCTTTTTCCTAACCTAACCTGCCAGATGGCTAGTTACACAGAACCATCTGAGAAGCCGTCATTGGAAATTGTTTGGAAAAGGGCAGGCACTTTAAAAAAATACTTGGCAGGTGATTGGATGAACCATTTGTCAGTCAAACTATTGCCGAAATCGGTCGGGAGAAGAGCGAAAACATTTTTCCATCGTCGTACTTTGCTCTTCTTTCAATGAAGAAATACTGTCCAGTTCTGATATAAGTGATGCTATTGCAGCTACGCTAACCTCTTTAGGAGCTGCCACTGTTGTTCTGAACGAAGATTCGCCACTCCGTGTCATCTCACACACATATAAGCCACGCCCGTAGCAGCAGTAGGTCCTCACAGGACGCCGACTGGTCAGTGACCTGGCTTGCCTGATACAAACGCATTACTCGAAGCCTGACAAGATGGATTTTCGCATGATCTCATGACATCGTGAGAATCCAGCTGTCGAGCAAGGTAACCTTTTTCCACCTTTACACTGAAACAAACACATATGTGACCACTCCACAACAGACACAGACAGAGGCACATTTTCACACATATTTGTCTGCCAAACACCCTTGCTGACATGGGCAGATGGTGAAATTTACTTCACTGACATAATGTACTGTCCGGCCCCCAATAACCCAATTTTAACCTCTTAAGATTTTGTAACATACTTGTAAAAAGACCGATAACACAGAGAGGCTTAGCAAGCAAGCAAAAAGGTGTGACTGATGTGACACCTTATGAACAGAGAAAGTTTTAGAGACTGAAATTTAAAAAAAAATAAACTGATTAGAAGTATGATTTTATGCAGTCACACAGAGGTAAAGCGGTTGGATAAAGAGGTGCAGAGAATGACTCAAACTTTCATCTTGTAATGAAGACGAGTGAGGCCTAGTCCCTTTTGTACCTGTCCTATTAACATACAGAGGGCAGTGTGGTCAAAGCATGGACTGATCACAGCTGATCACTTCAGAAGGTCTGTAAGTGTATACCAGATACCCTTCATGTGGAACTGTGACATTTATTATACAAGTCAGATGTGATAGCGTGTCTGCCTTCAGGGCAGAGAAAGGTAAACATTTAAGTGATGTAAAAGTGAAACTCCACAACAGGGGGTTTTGCATCTATTAGCAAGTGTGCACAGCAGAGGAGATACCACTGTCTGATCTACATTTATTGTTTAAGTACGATAAAATGAAATTTCTTTTTTAAATACACTTTTATGCCTCCGCGTTGGCAACAGCCGTGGCCAAAGGCATTATGTTTTTCGGTTGTCCACACATCCGTCTTTCTCAACTGATTAGATTTTGGTGGTCAAAGGTCAAGGTCACTGTGACCTTATGTCTGTCTCATTCTTGTGAATGCAATATTTCAGGAACAACACAAGCGAATTTCTTCAAATTTGGCCAGGTTACTTTGACCTCACAAAACACGTTTTTGGCCATAATTCAAGAATTCATTCGTTAATTATGACAATTTTACACAAATGTCTAACAGGATATATTGATGAAGTGATGACATTTTGGATTGACATGGATGCAAACTGCAACTTGACTGCTTGGCGGAGGCATACAACCGTGAGGTGGTAATTCTAGTATTTAATGAATCCATATTCTGTTGTGACATAATGTTCCCACATCCCCCTAAGCTTAACCTATATAACATTTAGGGCTTGTTTACACAGGAGGTGTTTCGTCATGCATCTCACGCACCTCCTACACAGCTGTCTGTATGCAAAGGCTGCTTAACAACTAGCGTTTCACTTGCACGTAACCACGACCAAAAGCTGGTTTCACGCTTCAAGTCTATTTCTGCTGCTTTAGCGCGCAACTACAGTGATCAAGTGACTGCCTAAACGCGTGCGACCTGCAGTCAATACTGTGCCTGAACACATCCTGTGTAGATGCAGATGAAGGACTGGAGCTGCTGCTGCTGCGCTGCTAATGGTGCTGCATTGGCTACACAGACTATTTGGACATTGTGTGACCTTAACTATAACATCAGGTCTTTAAAGTGAAGACCGGCTTAAATGTTCTCCCATTTCAGTACATTACAAAAATGTCCTCACTCTCAAGGTCTAAAAGAGAGGAGCACACACACACACAAAATGCTTGGACTACATAAAGTATTCAGCAAGGGAGCCAAACCTGTCAGTACTACAGGTCCTATGGTGACACATGCAGCGTCTCTGCTCTGTCAGCTGTCCATATAAAACTACATATACAGTACTGTACCGCATATAGAAAGAGAGAGAGTGAGATGGAAGGAAAAGTACCATGTTGCAGAGACACTGTAGTAGGGATGGCAGGCTGAAACTCACTGTAATGTGAATGCACTGGCTAACAAAACTCAGCACCTCAATTATGAATGAAACTAGAGTCAGACAGGTAGTGAATGCATGCCATGACGTGCAGTGTGTGTGTGCACGTGAATGTGTGGAGAAGGGTAGGTAAACACAGCCCTTTTTAAGTACCAATGTTTTGTCTAAAGTATCCTGTTGTGTTGGTAATGTGTATGTCTGGAAGGATGAAAGATAAATAGCATAAAAGATAGAGCTGAATGTGTTTGTGTGCTTGCATGTGTATCTCTATGTATGTGTGACAGAAAGTGTCTTGGTGTTTTTGGTTTCTCTCTGGTCTCATTCTTTTCATTGATTATCTCTCTCCGATGAAAACAAAACAGAAAAATCACTTCTCTCTCCTGCACACACACACACACACTCGGATGCTCCCTGTTTTGTCGCTGCCTCCCTTGCTCTGCACTCGCTCTCTAATTATCTCTAAAGTGAGCGTCTTGTCCTGTTACATTGTGTTTCGGAGCTCTTCACAGTACTCTGCTCGGTGCTGCACTGAAAACAACTAATCTTTGAACCACATTTGGACTAGAACATTGTTAGGGAAATTGAAAGTGTCACTTTGACAACTGGGAGAAAAATCCTGTCGAGTAATGAAGGAGTGAAACAGCATTGCTGGCTTATGCTTTGTTCAGACCGGCTATAGCACTGTGTCATCGTCAGCATGGCAGGAGTCCTGACCTCTCGGAGCACTTTCTCAGAGCGTTTAATAATGATGCGGATGGGTTTACATTGTAGTTACTTGAAAACCCAGTGTGTCTCATACAGACGCTCAAGGGTGCCTTGTACGCCATATCAGACGTCGAAGGGGCGTGTCAAAGCCCCACTATTCGACGCCCTGGGAATAAGAACAGGCAGCAGCAGCGCCCTGTGTAAGTGCAAGCACAAAATCTAGGTAGACTACTTTGTAACATGAACAGCATATTCTACTTTTCACCTTGTGATCGTCAAAAGAGAACATAATACGACTGCTGCTATGATAATGTTGCTGTCTCACAGCATTATAAACTTCTGGGATGGTGTTTTGGCGTCTGATAAACCTTCAAATTAATGGATGTTTTAATCAAACTGGACTTCCTGGATCATATTCCTTCTTCTCACTGGTACCTGTAGCAACACACCAACGCATGCATTTCTTTTAACGCAGTGCTATTTTTAGTCTGACCACCTGCTTGGAGAAGCAGGTTTGAGTTGATTTTCAATTCAAAGACCATCAGTGAAAGGGGGGAGTAACCTGAATAATAAGTGCTAATGTGCCCTTGAGAAAGACAAAGAAAGGAAGCAAGGGGAAGTGTGACTGTATTCACATGACAAAGGGTGGAACTGAAAAGCACCATGCACTCTCAGCATATTTACAATAAAATATAATAACTGCATAGATTATTTTCAGTTCCCTCGCAAGAAACTGTTATGGTGGCAGAGAGTGGATGGTTTAGCTCCACAGAAACATGAAACAAAAGAATAAAACCATTTCCTTCTCTCCCGTAAACCTCACCAAAATAATTAAGCCAGTAAGTAGCTTGAGGAAAGATTGTTGGTATAGAGACGCATTTCATGCAAATTTTGAAAAAGTTCAGAGAAATTGCAGTAGATGCCACGGTCATGTTCAAACAAATCTATGTAACATCCCGAGAGTGGCGAGTTACTAATTATCTGTACTAGCTTAATGCTCTTTAGTAATGTCCCAGCATGCTCTGGGCAGAAGACAGGGAGATAAAATGGACAGGCTGCCAGACCAGATGCTGCATGTCCAACACAGATTCATACCCAACAGAAAATTATAAGTTTTCAATCCACCTAACTTGCAACCCACATGAAAAGGAAACCCATGTTTGTAGTTATTGGTGTCACAACCTGTCTAACATTGTTTACGTTACTGTTTTGTAATGACCGAGTAGGTGTTTTCATGAATAAGGTCCCATGGGATCCACCGGAAGGGGAGGGACTTCGTCTCTCTATTTGAGCTGCAACCCCGTGTTTGTATACACACACACACAATAAACATACTCTCGGCATGAAAGTTCAGAGCAAGTATGTGTGTTTTTGTGCCGGAGTGTGTGGGTGGAAGGCATGGTGTTTGTGTGTAACCGCAGCGCTCTCCTTCTCAGCAGCCCACCATTAAACCTTGGTGCCAGCCCTCTCACAGCACACCAGGATTAACAGCACTTAAATGGGCCTGTTAGTACACCACCTCCTCTTTGCCTCCCACGCCGACTAGCGCACATGGTGCTGCCCACAGCTTTGCGCTTGCAACGCACACTGCCTCTGTTGTTTTTTGTTCTCCGCTCGCCCCCAGCCACCTAAGCCTCCTCCAATAAATGGTGCTGAAGTGTACTCAGCGGGGGGCTAAGCCCAGAACATCCTCTATTTTACGGACCTATTGGAATCTGAGTGGATGACAGAGGGAGGAAAACAAGGAGGGAGGGAGGTAGATCCTGAGACCAGATGGGCTATGATCAAAATGTCAGTCTCTCCCTCCCTCTCTCATTATTTGTTATTGTCTCTCTTCCTCTCTTTCCTGTGCTCTGTGTCTGGTTATCACATGCCCCTTGTGACAAATCATAAACAGACGCACTGAAAGGGACGCACACACACACACACTGGGGAGAGACGGATGCCCACCACAGAAATCAATAAATAAAATGGATTCCCATTTGAGTCTGTTGGCCATGGCACAGCAGGCAGAAAAATAGATGGACGAATGGATGGATGGGAGAATGGACCATGTGTGTGTGTGTGTGTGTGTGTGTGTGTGTGTGTGTGCGCACTGTGCATGCATAGATGTGTTTGTAGGAGACTTTCGGGGGAGGCTAGAGGAGAGGGGGTTGTCTGTACATGGTCATGGAAAGGCCACCCTCACATAATACCAGGGGGTGTATTGTTCACAGCCATCTACTGGCCTCAATGAGAAAATTCCAGACATTACTCGAGAGCAACAGACAGGGGAACTGAGAGAGACAGGAAGAGAGGGCAGAGCACAGAGAGATAGACAGCGGCCTCATACATCCACTGAGTAATCTTACTTACAGCATGAGAAACGTGGAGTGGGCGATCAGACAGGTTGTAAACAAGCCAACAGTTGGGGTGTGCCATATCATATCGTTCTTGATCAATTCTAATGTGATAAATGTGTCATATTATGATGATTTGCAACGTGCTGACTTATTCATGTCTTGACTACGCAGCAGCAACACACATTACTAAAAACGAAACTTAACTGCTGGCTCAAATGTAGAAGTATTAGTTCCAAAAATGTAGTGACTTTGTTAGTGTGGATAACATTAACTTTCAGAGAAAAGAGTACTCATCCCACAGCAAATGCCACATATAATAATATGTAATACCCCGTCATCTGGTACCTAAATTGACCACAAGATGAGTCACATCAGGAGCTTTGGGATTTAGCTCAGGTGACAATAATTGATCAATTACAAAGTACCGCAATGCCATATAGGGGAAATAGACAAGTTTTTACACGTTGTGAGGTGAACGGTACAGTCAGTCCAACCCGACATCAGGCTAAAGCGTGTAAAAGACAGAAATCTATGGTTAAGTTTTCCCAGCCTTTCGGAGAGTTAGAGGTAAAGCAGTCGCAGAGAGAGGTCCCTCTCATAACCAGCCAGCTGCTCTGTTTGGAATATTCAGCAGTTCTAATGTGTAAGAGATGATTTATACAAAGTCATTATTGTAAGTGGAAATGACGCCATGTTGGCTGGGTTTCCCACCACAGGCATGAGAAATTAATTAACTTTGCAAAGGACCAAGGTAGAAAAAACGCTTTCTCAAGTTGTTTTTTGACAATCAGAATGTGAAGTAAAACTACTGGGTACAACCATTGGCCAAAACATTTTTCTTAGTCTAATTACTTTGTTTTTTATGCGCTCAGTACATTTTTTTGATGTAAGGGAATGTAAAAAGAACCTTTCAAAATAGTGTAATAAAAGTGTAATGAAAATAAGAATTAAGAATTTCTGGAAAACATGGTCTTTGGAGATAATAATTTCCTTTGGCAAACAGAGAATACATAACTGGTAATAGAGACCCTGTGTGCTTCCTGTTTAAAGCAAAAGATTTTCCCTGCTAATTCATATTCATACCATATGGCATATCATATGGGAATATGTAACTGCCACCTGACATTAACAAGGATATAAAGCAACACGCCATCACTGCCATGTTACTTCCTAAGTGCTTTATCTTAAAACAGATGGAGGATTAAAAGAGGAGACATTGTCCCATTTCTTATTCAAATCATATGGATTACTGCAGCAGAAGGACAGCAGTGTTGAAACACTCATCAGGACGTATACAAAAAAATCACATTTGTTAACGACATATGTTGTGTCAATATGGTCTTTCATTAACAAGCTGCTTTGAGATGTACGCTGAAAATGATTTCATAAGTATATGTCCCTCCTGAGAGCAGAATCTTGATGTTCAGATACAACTTCAAATACAAAACCTACAAGGTACCTGCCAGGGGTTTTCAGGAACATGATTGATTCACTGCCTACCTGTTTTATCTCTTCAGGCAGTGGGTAGATCGGAGGACAGCGAAGAACCATCTTCATTTCCTTCTCTCCCTCCTGCTCCGCCTCCATAGATTTCTCCTCGTCTCCTGGAAACAAGAAGGCCAGCAGAATTAGCTATACTGGAAATGGTATACACTGTGTGTGTTATGGATTTCTATTTGGTGCTGCAAACCAGGGCTGCAACTAACAAACATTTTCAATACTGATTAAGATGTCGATTTAGTATTTTTAATGAATGGACTAATCATTTTGTCTAGACAAAGTCAGAAAATAATGAAAAAATGTCCATCACAATTTCACAAAGCCTAGCAGACATCATGAAACTCCTTGCTTTAAACAGCATAAGATAATCAATTTGCAATGCTATTAAACAGCTACTAAAAGTCACAAATCCTTATATTTGAAAATCTGGAGCCAGTGAATGTTTGGCATTTTTTCTTTATAAATGATGAATTGATTATTGATAATTTGCTCATCAAGAAGTTGATTTTTTGACCAGCTTAATAGTTTTGGCTCTACAACAAACTTAAGTAAAAATTAGGGCTCCGCGATTTTGAAAAAGTATCTAATGCGATTATTTTTAGCTTCCAAATTCTTGTATAAAATTCATCTCCTTCAACCATTCCCCTTCATGACCAACAGTAGCTGTTTCAAGAAAAAGATGCCTCCTAATCACTCTAAAAAAGAAAACCCTGATATCAAAGTATTTCTTCAGCCATCCAATGACATTGTGTTCTACTCAATATTTCCAAGAAAAATTGACGACTCTTTTCAGGATAAAAGTGGGTGGTACTTTTAAACTGATGAATAGCACTTAGCATCTGAGGTTAATGTAAGGGTAAATCCCTTAGCGTGATGCCCACCATATTAAACCCATTTGCTGTACACTCTATTCAATAGATTAATAAGTCAAGCTTATGGCATTAAGCTTATAGACTGTAGATTATGGCATTTCACAGCTGAGTGTATTTTGAGTTCACAGTCATACATTAGCCTGTCCTCCACTGCAGGGCAACACAAGGTTCAACAAGGACTGATTCAACCTTCAAGTGTGGGAAATATCCATGAAATGGGTCAAGGAAAAAAATGATTTATGTACACTGAGCTCTGTTTTTTAGTTGCAAACCAAGGGAAGTCCAGCTTTCCTATGTTGTGTAATAGTAGCCACTGAGGAGTAGTCAGTAATGTGGCCATGGGAGCAGCAGGAGGTTGTGCGAGGAGAACAGAGCAAGCCTAACCCAGCCTCTGTCTGTCTATCTGTGTGTGCATGCTTTCAGGGCATTTATCTATCACTTCACCATTAGTGAGGGGAAACCATCACGCCAACTCAACACTTGACCTCAGATTAAATACCTCTGGCTAACTTAGGGCCAGAGGTCACTCCTATCAGATGGTCCCCTGTGCATGGCTGCATGCCAGACATTAAATGCCCTCGCAGACCATCGGAGGGAAATAGAGTGAGAGGACAAGCAGGAAAATGTACAGCACTAACACACAAGGATTTGGCCACGAGCACAATGCACACAGACAGACACACATCCAATTATATACAATCTGAGAACTCATGCAAAGACAGGCAGGTTTAATTTAATGCACACACCAAAACATTCAAGAACTAGCATACAAACAAGCACGTGTATTCCCTCGGTCTCTCCCACACCAGTGCAGACACACAAACCCTGCCCAGTCCAAGAGTAGGACTCATGCTCGCGCACGCTAATAGCCTGATTGCCCCCCTACTGTCTCTAGGCTCTGCATTTACAACACGGCAGAGATCCTCAATCGCTGGCTCACACAACACAGATAAATTAGTAACGCTCTGTGACAGCATTAAGCAGGCCTATCCCTTTAGATGGACGCAGCTATAAAGGGCTGATTTCGCATGACAACTGTTCCCCCGTGACATTTTGTCCGTTTTAGCCCTGATTGAACTATTAATCAGTCTAATGTGAGGGAGGCAAGCTGTTCATAAACTCATCTATTCTGCATGGACGCATGCCTAAGTCGTGAGAGGAAACACACACGAACATATTAACTCGTGAGGGCCTACAGTTCGGCACGAGCACAAACAAAAGCACTAAGGGGCAAAAAGCATTTCGGCTACCAGGGAATGATGAAGAAATGTCCCCGAACCACCCCATCCTGAAGGAAGCAGATGGAGTTGAAATAATTTGATTTCATTGATCCACAAGATAATTGCTTATTTAAGGAGCTGAGCAGCACTAAGTTTTGTTTTGTGGAAGAGGAAGAAGAATTACTTTGTTAATCCTTGGGAGGGAATTTCAATTATTTTACTCCTTGTTATTTTGGATTACACACACACAAGCACACACAGGACCCACAGACATGCAGGGCAGCCCATGTCTGATGCATCCCGAGTAGTTTGGGTTGGGTGCTTTGCTCAAGGGAACCTCGGCAGGGCCCAGGAGGTGAACTAGCACCTGTACTTTGTCCATGCTGGACTTGAACCGGCCAGGTCCCCACGGACTGAGCTATTGCCGCCCAGGGCCTCATTCCTGCTCAAAATAGTATGGGTAATTGATGGTAGTCAGAAAATAGTTCACTGATTGCGGCAAAAAAAATAATATTACTAAATTGGAAGACTCCATCATCACCTTGTTTCAGGAGGTGGCTAAACTAAATGCTTTCCATCGCTAAGATGGAACCGATTCGCTTTAGCAAATATAATTCACAAATCAACTTTTTAAAGGTGTGGAAGCCGTTCTTGACATTGCTTGATAAGCCCTAATTGTATAATTCATGAGCGTTTCTGCTATGTTGTATCTCTATTTTGTGCGAACTCTGCTTTATCCTGTATGCTGACTGATATTCTAGTCTCTCACTGTGTTTTTTTTTTTATTTGTTGTTTCTGATTTAGTTTTTTGGCTGTTTGAATTTTTTTTTTGTTCTCACTCTTTACCCTGATGGGGTCTCCTGTTTTGCTTATATTGTGGTTGTCTGGCAGCTCTGTAATTGTTTTTGACATGTACCCTCGTCTTTTTTGTATAAGGGGTGTTTCACGTCTTGTGTGTGTCTACTGTAAAAAAAGTCGAAAATATATATATAATATATAATATATATAAGAGAATCAAAATTTAAAAAAATGTAAAACAATTAAAAAAAATAAAAAATAGTTCACTGACAGTCAAAGCATATGCAGACTTTGGGGTGAATGGCTTGTAGGCCTATACAAATATCTTAGGAAAGCAGTTTTAAGTGTATATATTTATATTACAGATCTCATCTTTAATATAATTCAGTTGAATAGTTAGCACATACTCATTATTAATGGCAGACACATTACAGTTAGCTAAGTCTCTAGATTAGTTTACTTGTAATGTACATTGTGTCCAAAATGCAGCTTTGTTTAGATGCAGGCATAGTAAACATACAGTATATACACATTATAAAGTCTACATTGCTGTAGGTCAATGTTAATTAAATGGGTGACAAACACTAACTAAAAGAAACCGAGTTTAACAGCATTTATGACGTGAAGAAACTAACCTGTAAACAAATCACTGCGGTCCCTCGCATAACATGACGTTTACTACTGCAGTCACACAAGAATGACGCCTTTTAATTTGACTTATATCGACTTGTAAACAGAACAAACTTTTACCTACCCATAGTCAACAGTTTCCGACTGAATGAAGGCGAATATAATCACAAAATACTAAAAACTTTGACTGACTTTTTCCTTGTCGTGAGCCACGCTCTGACTGTTGTTATGGTTACGACGTAGCCTTGTTACGTAACCACGCAGTGTAGAACGTCTGGGGTAGTGACTATCAAGTTAGCCAGAGTTGGCACAGGAAGTTTATTTACCTATCAAAATAAAAGCTTTTTAAATTTATTTGACAATAGCAGTGATTATGCGTATCATATACAAAAAATATATGCAAAATCATTCAATTCAGTTTTTATAGCAAATTAAAAAAAATTATCCTATTTCAATCAATCAATCAATCAATACTTGTATTGCCATGTCAACCCACAGTTGATTTGAATTTGTTTCAGTGCAGTGCTCATTAAAAACAGACAAAAGACAAAAGCACAAACATATAAGTAAACATAGAAGACAACCACCTACATTTATACAATCATTCAGACCAATAAAATCCTAAAATGCTAAAATACTGTGAAGAACCTTGTGCTATTGCAACTTCCCCTAAAGTGTTTAGTGCAAAACATTCCTTAGTGCGTGTTGGCTGGAGCTCAATTTGAGGAGGAAATGGCTCCAAGTCTGAGGGGAAAATGCCCCAATATTCCCAAACAAGGCCATCTTAACCCTGGACCATCTTTAGACCTCAGCAACTTTTCTGCGTTCATCAACCATGTGTGGAAGCTTCTTATTTAACCCTTACCACAACCACCTTAACCACGGTCTGTCTCAGGGGATGGAAATATCAGTTGGTAATGCTCATCACTTCAATTTTATGCTTTGACAGCCAGAGGCATCGCATGGCACAAAGGGGCCTGATTGACGTGAACAGGCCAGTGGCATTCCTGTGGTTACATGACATGCAACAACAGAGTTAATAGATGAGATGAGGGGAGTCATTGAGACACAAGAAGATGATATTGATCCTCTCATGTTTACACATTAATGATTTAACTCCAGGTTAACAGCTGACAAGTATATTTTCCAAAATATCAGAGCCTACATAATTATTTTTGTTTGTAAAAAATAAAGAATGAATAAGCAGTTGTGTACAAAATGCAGACAGACAATGCCTTGAAGTCACATTAGCTGAGCTCTGCCTGCTTGAATGCATAGGTCACACTCAATGCTCTGTTTGGGTTGTGTGCATTTAATTCGTTGCCTCAGAAGTAATTTGAAATAGCGGCCAGACATTCCCGCAGGGGCTTTTACGGGACCACTCTTTTCATGGTAATATGTGGTTCACAAATGTCTTCAGACAGAGATTTTTGCGTTTTTATGTGGTATAATTGCCCTTATTTCTGTGTGGCTGACCAGAGCAAACCTTTGTCTTAATCTGGGCTAATGTCGTCTGTACTAATAGAGAGGGAAAGAGAAATATTTGCTATGATTTCATCTGTGATGCATGTTCATGCTATTTCTGGACCCGTCAATGAATCGTGCAGACTCAGTCACTCTGATGCAAATTGCACTCGCCCACTGAAGTCTAGCCTACCTTCCGTGCTTGTTTATCTGCCTCCACAGCAGAAAAAAATTGGAGAACGTGACAAAAGGGAAAAACATGTTGTATTCAGGCAGAGACAATAATCAAACCTTGCACCCTACTGTGCCAAAGAGGGGAGAGGGAAGACAAGCCCTCTCACTGTATCCCCCCACCCCTCCCTCTCCCTCTTTCTGTCTCACTCTCTCACCCTCTCTATAACCGGTCATATCCTCAGATACCCTCATGACAAGGACATAGGAGGAAGGAGTTCGTAGCGTGCATTTAATGCAACAGCATACACAAAGCAGTACTGAACTGGACCACAATTTACAATCATTTGGTTATTTATAAAGTTTATCAGAGCTCTCTTTGTAGCATATAAAATACTGAATGTCTACTTTCAGAATAGTCTGATTGCATATACAGCATTTGACTACATCAGGGTTATCATAACATTTTGATTGTCTTGATTATGACCATTTCAATATAGCTCATATCTATTTCACTTAAGCTAGTCTGATTACTGAACCATGCAGGTTAATAATTGATGAGAGCTGGAATTTCCCAAAAAAATTCTAATCTAATTATTTCTCTGTCTTAATTTGTTTGTGACCACTAGTATTTTGGGCAAGTCTCTGTGGCAAATTAACCTAATTTGGGAAGGTGCATCCAGTGTTTTAAGGGCACTGAGCCTGCAGGGACCGGGAGCTTGGCATCTATTGAGTCTGTTTCCGGCACGCTATGCTGTGTGGGCAAGTGTATAATGGAGCATGCTGAGTGTGTGCTTGCGTGCGTGTGTGTAAGAGGGAGAGAGAGAGAGGGGAAGGAGAAGGAGGGGCGACAGGCGAAAGTGTGTGTGTCTGTGTGTGCATGCAGGGATTTAAGAGAGGGAGGAGGAGGAGGAGGGGTGAATGTGACCCACTATTCTTTTTTTGGCTTGAAATGACTAATATTGTCACGCTTGACATATTTGGGCTAGGCTATGCAGGACAAATCCAATGGCCAACCATGCAGGTTTAACTCACCCAAAATCCCCACAAGATACTGCAGGACCAGCACTCCGCACACAAAACTGACAGTGAAAGAGGAGAGTTATGAAACTGGTGAGGCACTCAGAACACATACACTGTGAAATTAAAAGGTCTTTCTTTTTTCTGTATTATGAAATAACTTTTGTGACATAAGCTTCCTCTACACTCACTCACTCATATAACCCAAATAGACCGTCCCACCCACTGCTTTCACAGCGCTCATCGGATGTGAGCTGCTTTCCTTGGTATTTCTTTTTGGGTGAGTCCAAATGGCCCTCTTGTGCACGCGATGCTCCACTGTATATAAGCCCCGTCCACTCCATCTGAATCTAAGTCTTGTCCACCTGTTATGTTGCGTCACTGTGTGTAGCCCCCGGATCCTGATTCACAAAGCATTTGTACACCACTGATTAGTTCATACACACACATGCCAACCAATTTGTCATTGGTTTGTGTGAATGCCCAAAACATTCCCTCAAAAATCGGAACAAATGACAATAAAGATCCTAATTATAGTGCAACAATAACGAGCAAATAATATTTAAGAAACCTCTCAAAACATTTTACCTTAAAAACTATATTGTCACATCCATGTCTTGTATTGCTTAACCCTTCCTTGATCCCGTAGCTAGCACAGTTTGACTTCATAGGTGTCATGTTTTATATAAAAAATGGCCGACCAAGTTTTATTCTGAAGAGATAAATCATTCTCATTTATGGAGGATAAAGCAAGCCCCCAAGAAGTGTGCAGAGCTTTGAAGCAAATTTTCGTAGTGGCCAAACGGTGGAATTACAACTTCCATGTCTGTCACATGATGCCATTGGGCCCGAAAAGATTTTTTTTTTCACACAGATATTTGCGTCATTTTTCTTTTCTTATGTACAAACAAGTCCAACACTATCAATGCCTTTGAGGAGAGACAAAAGTGTGCGCCATTATCCCCATATTTGAACCCTGACCTTTTGACCTACTTTCAATGGCTGATCCTCTACACACTTCTTGCATCTGCCCCACTCAGTAGACAGTTAACTAATCAGTTACATAATTGCTAAATCCAAACTGTTACCTCTTGCTACCATTTGGGGACACTAGTAGTCTGACTCACTGGATGTAGACTGTGGGTATAAGCCTGCCATTGGCCACGTATTTCAGGTGGCATTCTCCTCCCCTTGCGCTATGGTCATGTCTAGAAGGCAACTCACGAGTTGGGAAACTCTCGTGAGATGGTTAAGGTTAGGCGTCGACCTTGAATAGTTAAGGTTAGGCATGATGTATTTTTGTAGGCTAACTAGGAAGTTTTGATCGCCTAGGTTCCCCCAACATAAAGCCAAGGGGATTTTTCCATTGGATTTTGGAATATCGCAGAAAATAAGCTCTGTGGCAAACAAATGTTTATGATACTTATGCGTTTTGCTCCGTAAAATAATCTTCACAAATTAACACCACTTTATGGTTTTTGAAGTGTAAATGCAATTGCCAACGTAAAATGCTAACGTTAGGCTATAAATGAATTACACCACGGTCACATGAGCGCAAGTATACACAACGAGGCTCTGAAGGCGGACGAGTCGGCGTGATGACGTTCAGTATTCTCATTTAGCCATTTGTTAGCAACCGCCTTTTTTTAAGACACATAAAGGCTTCAAAATTCATGAGTGGGATATTTACTGATGCATTTTATATTGTAGAATAAAATCTCTCAAGCTTGTGTTAACCACAGACCTTATTTCAGGCATGTAACTAAAAACCCATTGACTTCCAGATGAGGGAACCAGAAGTGCTAAAATGCTAAATCATTTCAGAGTTTTAGGACTCTATTGACCTAGAATAGTAAAGGTTAGGATCGGTTGTCGGGCAACGAGTCTAGCAAGTTTTTGCCAGATTTCGCAATTTGTGCATTACCTTCTTGAGACGACCTTCCACTATCTGCGATGTCTATTTTGCATCCTTTGCTTAGCTCCGCCAAGGACGATTGTGATTGGTTCAAAGAAATACAAACAAGCCAGAGCAATTTTCCCCTATAGCAGAATGATAATGTGTGGAGCCAGACCTGTTTTTAGTGCTGACTCAACACTGTAGAGATAGGTAGCTCAGGATAACTGTTAATTTAATTATGTTTAATTAGGATTTGATGTTTGTCTGTCTGTCTATCTGTCTGTCTGTCTGCCCTTCATTTTGTTCTTCTGTCTGCTCAATGTTTTTTCTGTCCGCTCGTCTCTCTCTGCTTGCCTGCCTGTCTATCTGTCTGTCTTTTTGCTTATTTGCAGGACTATTAAGTGTGTGCGTGTGTCTGTGTGTGTGTGTGTGTGTGTGTGTGTGTGTGTGCGCGCACGCGTGTGCTGAATGGATTTGCATGAGAGCCAGTGGAGTGACCCTGCTCTCTCACGCCACGGCTTCTGTGGAACAAATAGGACTAGTCGGATGTCGTGACAGCACTCACATCAGTTTAAATAAGAGCGCTGTGCTGCAGCCGTGTGTGTGTACGTCTGTGTGTGAGTGTGTGTGTGTTTAAGCAAGCAGCCAGGCACGCATTTAGTCAGAAAAGCTTTATGAGGCTTTGTGTGTGTGCCGGGCTGTGTGTTTCAGCTACTGAGCATGCAATATCTTGTGGGGTTTCAGGTTTTGTGAAGAGGAAGACAGCGATATTAACAGTTTAATGAGCTCAGTGGGGTTCACACACAAACTGACACACGGGCCAAACGCTCCACAGAGTTCCTTATAAAAGAAACAGGTTTGTCCTGCAAGGCCAACCTGCCTTGTGAATAAATTACTACGGGTTAAATAGAGTTCACTTCAACATACATCACTGCAATATAAATGAGTGCCAACCACAACTCTTCATTATAGTTATGATGCCTGCAATTTAAAGAGCTGTGTTATTATAGAAGGCACAGTCAGGGTCAATTAATAGTTAGATCAAATTAAGTTAATTATTTTTTACCTATTTTTAATTATTGTTTTGGGTTCATTATATGTTTTGTTTCCTTATGTGCATGCTCCCATTCTGTCATATGAAATGATATATAATATCACTTTTCATTTCCTTGTTTATACCACATATCTTTTTCTGTGATCTTACCACGCTCACTGCTGTCTTTTAAAACTCACTTGAAATGTATTTTACGTATTTTAACTTCCATGAAAAGATTTCCATAAGACAATAAAGTCCAAAAGGCGACATATTTTTGAGAGATTATTTTCTGGAGGAGACTTTAAATTCTTTCTGTAACTTCTGAAACTAAGAATCGTTGTGTTTTCGTTAGCTTAGAATGAGCCCTTCATATCTACATAGGGAGCATGTTGCTCCGCCATGTTTCTACAGTAGCCCAGAACCGACAAACCAAACACTGGCTCTAGAGAGAGCCATTCATGTTTTTAGGTTACCTGAAGACCACCGTAGTTCTCCGACACGCTTGTGAAACTGTGGTAATGAGCTGCATAGTGCTAAACCGTGGTACGTTGTACCGTTGCTCCTAAAGTAGTGTTATCATGGTAAGGATGGCCTCTGAGCGAGTTGAACGGCGTTACCACGGTTTTGCACTCGGCAGCTCACGTTACCGCAGTATTGGACAAGGGGGAGTGAGTGGAGGGGTATTCAGTTGGTTGCAATCTGCAACCACACCACTAGATGCCACCAAATCCTACACACTGTACCTTTAAATAACAACTAAATAAAATGGTCATAACCAAATTAAGGTTTGGATTTACTTTAAGGTGTTTTTTAATGATGTACAGCAAGAATGAAACCTGATATCTCCAACTATCCTGTGTGTTCTCCTTTGAGGGTGTCAACACTGTGTGTTTGTATCATAACTGTTGTTTTCTGTGCCTTGCAATTGTGTGAAAAGTGCCACACAAATATGAACTTGCAAACTTTGATGATTACCGTTTTTGTCCTTGTGGTAGTATAACTACATTTTCTAGTTTTAGATTTATTGTACTATGAAAACTGTTTGTTTTTGTGGCAAAACCAAAGATAAACATTTTATGTGTTCACGAGTCATGCTTAGGCAGAGGGAGTGGTTCAAGAGTGTTTTGTGGAAACAATGAGGATGGAAATTTCAGGCTCAGCTATTCAGCATCAAATGAATCCATGGGCTTTCTTTTTATTGTGATGATAATTTCTTACTATTATGCAAAAACTCTAGGATAATGTGGAATGGTATAATGAGTGCTACACAGTGGAAAAACTGGGGGAAGGAAAAGGACATAGGAAAACATATTAATCTGGCATTATAAATCTGACTTTATAGGATGGTTCTGGTTAATTATAAGTCTCACTTTCATAGGTCAGGCCATTTTTCCTAAATACTAATGATAGCTTTGCTCTAACCAAAGTAATTGCTGAGATATGGGAATATGGCAAAAAGTCCAACCAACACGTTCTCATCCCAACTCGTCACATACCGCCCCTTGGCGTCACACCCTTTTATTTTACACTGTGATGGGTGTTTACAGTTTGGGAAATAATTCATCTTTGTTTTCTTTTCCAAAATCAGTTCAGGGGATTTGTTTTGCAACTTGTATGATCACATGACTGCTCATGTTTCTTGACCTCCTTAGTGATGTTGCTGCATTTCCAGATCTCAGTACTTAACTTGGTGAGTAGGAAAGATGGCCAAACCTACCAAAATAAGACAGAAGCTGTAATAAACCACAATTATCCTTTACAAGCTCAACCGATCATTGGATCCCTCAGTGTTTCCAACTCATTAAAATGTCTATATCTTTACAACAAACACCCATTTGTATGTCAAAGGAATAAAATCTTTTACAGCGAGGGCTTCCCCCTGAACCGAACTCACATGAACCTGGTCAGGTAGTCTGGATTTAGGATGCCCACACATCTCCTGCGTCACCACACACCCTGAGGCACGACGGTTGATGAAACACAAGGAAGATATGCGTCACAGGGGCAGGACGGGGGGAGATGAGTGTGATGCGTGCAGCGGATGACTCCTGCATTGGAAACCCCTTTCACTATATGGCAAGTCACGAAGGCATCTCTTTTTTTTCTCCCTGAAGCTGTGAAAGGAGTCCTTTGAGTTGTGTGTCGGCAGGGTAGGATATAGCCCCATTGCATGGGTAACACTGTGTCATACGCATATACATTCACACACACATGCACTGCTAGCCGTCCTGAGGCGACCACGACTCTGGTCTCTTGAGAAAAAGAGGGAAAAAAGAGAGAGAGTCTAGGAGACAGGGAATCAATGTATGTGTGTGACTGTGAGTGAGCTGGCTGTGAGACATAATTACGGCAGATTAGTGAAGCCACACTGAGAACCTGAGTCGGAGCCGTCTGGACCCAGAGACAATGACCTCTGGGATATCTCACACCCACACACCCACACAAACACAAGCATGGAGAGATCCTCACGGAAAGGCGGAGTTAAGTGGAAAAAATAGAAAGTACACATGCTTATCCCCTGCTCGTAAATTCCAGTCTGAGCTGCATGTTTTTAGTCTGTCAGCAGCAGCATTCGGCGGTTTATGAATCCCTGAGGTATCGCAAAGTTCCAACATGAATAACATCAGTGAAGCAATCACAAGACTTTAGGCCATAATCATGATGATATCAATCAAACAAAGGGCACCTGTCATGCATGTAGACACACTTACTACTGCACACATGGTGGAAGGCTGCTTTAGTTTTAACTGTGGTGTCTTAAGCATCTCGAGTAAATTTGGTATGACAGTTACTTTGCTTTAATGATAATGCGACATCAAATTAACCAACTAAAGCTGAGATGTGTCATCAAGGCCACAGTTGTCGAGTCTGAACATCTGGAGCCTGTTTCACAAAAGCACAGACTGCAAATGGTGGCAGTTTCACGTTTTGTTGCAACCAAATTGCAGATAAATTTGTGAGTCCTACAGGGCTCTTGATGCGCATGCAAGAGCTCCAATTCATTTCACTCATTTAGTGAATTGTGTCAAAATTAAACTTTATTTATATTACACATTTCATACAAAAATATGCCATGCAATGTGCTTCATAAAAAAACATAACAAGACAGATCCAAGAAGTAGGAACATTAAAAACATAGCATGTAGGATTTTTTTAATCCTATGTGCATAACGCCAGGTTGACAAGAGTACACCGCTGCCATACACACACGCTCTGTCTCTCAACTGGACACTTGGTAAAGCTACGCCGTGCTCACTGAGTACGCCAGGCAGACAAACAGCTGACAACCTCGCAGCTAAATGATGTGGTGGAGACTTACTGGGACAATACATGCAGCAGCGTGGCTGCTACAGTAACTCTCCCGGACGGATGAACTATGGACTCAGTTGTCTGTTTTGCACACACACTGCAGCTGGTGATAAATGATGGATTTAACCTGTTTGTGCATCTGTTTTTCATTGCAGCTAGGCATCTCGTTAGGCACTAAAAATAGCACCACTAATCTTGTGGGTTTATGGTTAATAATTGGTTAACAAGGGTCGGTTATCGGTTAAATTTTTTTTTCAAAATTAGCATCCCTAATAATCACTGTTGACTTTAGTCCTGGACAGAGGAATGGTTAATGTGAGTCAATAGACCACAGTAATCTGTTAGGAGTTCATTGATGTAGTCTGGAGCGAGGCCGTAAAATGATTTGAAAACAACAAGAAGCACCTTAAATCTAATTAGGAGAGAGTGGAATGATTTTAGTGCCGGGGCGATATGTGCACTCCGTTTAGCTTTGGTCAGGATCTTGGCTGCAATGTTTTGAAAAAGTTGTAGATGTTTGATCAGGTTATTAGGAGCAACTAAAACACATGTTAATAAAAGTATGTTCTAAAGTGAAAGGCCACTTTAATAGTGTGTTGAATGTGCTTCAAAATTTGAATTGTTATCAAAAGTTTCCTCCAGATTCTTAGCCACAGATGTAGTGTTGACAGGGCTCAGATCCTTAAGTGAGAGATGTAGAATTGTGTATCATCTGCGTATCAGTGTAGAAACAGATGCTATGTTAATGGATGAAAATTAAGGGGGCCCAAGACTGAACCTTGGGGCACACCACAAGAAATATTTACTCTTCCTGAACATAACTCCCCAAGGGAAACATCTCAATCTGTAAGCGATAAATCAGTCTATAAACTCTGCCAAAGATCCCAATCCACATTTCTAACCTTTCTATAATACATTTACATACTGCTTCTATCTACTCTCAGGAGTAAAAGGTCCAAGAAAAAATGTTTACATTTTTTGTTAAGATAAAGGATAACCAGCTGTAAAAGATACACTGAGGATAAGCAAAAGGACATTTGTGAGCACAGTGAAATGGTATATAAGCACTCATGTTGCAGGTTCACTAGACAGTTCTGGGAAGTTGATGTGTTTGTCTGACAGAACAAAGAACTTCCAGCCTTCTGTTTTCACTCACTTCTTTTTCTCAAACAAGACAAACAACAAAGAATGCTGATTTTTTTCTTTTCTTTCAACAGAATGCCTTTTTAATTTCCTCCTCATTACTTTGTGTGTGTGTGTGTGTGTGTGTGTGTGTGTGTGTGTGTGTGTGCGTGTGTGTGTGTGTGTTTCTGGGCAGCACTCCAGTCTGTCATCTCAATCTGATCTCTATCACCCACGGCTGTCTGGCTGGGGTTATCTAGCCAGAGGACCACCCCTGCTGAAGGGAAGAGAAGTGCAACACAGGAGCAGCGCTTGTCCTACCCTAATTTTTACATCCTCTTTGCCACATCCTCCTTTACTTCCTCTCTTTAACTTATCATTCAGTAAAGGTGTTCAATACAGAATTCATAGCATAGAGATGGCTGAGCCGGTAACTAGCAGCCTATGGTGCTAACAACGCTAACAGTGCAAACAAAGTGCAAACAAAGTGCAACAGTTTCCGACAGAGCTAACAGTGTTTACCTGGAGGGTAAGATAAGCTAACCGCCTCCTCAAGGTTTAAGGTTCTTTATTTGCCTTTTATCAAAAAAATCTTTGGTCTCATGTTCCTTCAACAATGCTCATATAATATGTATATGTACAATAAAAGAGGAAATCACACAAGTAAAAGTAAAAGAAAAATGATAATCTAAGGCATAAAACAGTGTAGTTAAAATATAGGGCTTAAATATAAGCATAAGTAATTATAAAACAGTAATGTAAATTTGTAATTTTGTTGAAGATGATATATCAGATGGCTGTAGCTTCATATTTAATGAACAGATACGAGAGTGGTATCAGTCTTGTTATCGAACACTCTTGTTATCTAACACTTCTTTGATAATCTTGATAAATGACCAGATCATAAATTTAATTTTTAGAAAAGCAGATTGAACCTTTGCATTTATGTCATGCAGTATCGCTTTAGTTTGATGTACTAGGTGATGTATTCCGAAAAGTAGGTACAATTGCTTTATTTTAGGTTTATTTTCAACCATATTCTGGCTGCAGCGCTCATACATGTGCCTCGACAAACAGTAGGTTTTGGCATGTAGCATCAACTCAGGGTAGCTTCTCTCACCACATGCTTTGTATTCATGTTGTAATACTCAGTGTGCAGATAAAAGACACAAAACAAAACAAAAAGTCTGGACAGCCTCACGGCCGTTAGAATAAGTTAAATTCTAGACCTCATAGCTAATGGAAAATTGTACAAACCAAAACATGTTCGACTCACCCTTTGTGTCAGTGTTGATGGTTCCTTCCTCACTTCCTTGCGGTGAGATAAGGAGTTGGTCCGGCCCTTTGGAGGGGTGTGTGTCTTAATCAAGATCGCTATGTGCAGAAACAGAAGCAGAGAGAACAAATTAGACTTGGCAGAGGCCAGGGGAGAGTTTATTAGGATTGGGATCTTAGAGGGCGTTCAGGGATTTGGCCGCCTGCTTATATACAAAGTTATCCATTTTAATTTCGGTACTCATATTGTTTTGTCTGTTGTTGACTCTGGTGGGGCTGCCAACATTCAGGCGTAGCATTTCCTCTCTTAATACATAAAACATAGAAGGGGGGAAAAACACAAATTGGTTTCCTTATAGGCAAATAGGTTCAGGGTTGATTTCATTCTTCGGTTTCTCCGTATTTGCCTTTCTATACCTGCCTAATCCATTCTTCCAAGTTAATATCTAGCAAATGATTCCTTAATTCATCCCAGGCTGCGATCCAAGATCAGATTATAATCCTTTGATCATTAAATCTGCCAGCGACAGCTGAATTTGACAGTGTCAGTCTGATCTTTTGCATGGTTAAGCAAGGTGGTTGCATTTGAGCTGTTCCAGATCTATTTCCCCCTCGGTAATGCTCGCTGCATATCGTAGTTAATTAACACATACAGCTAAAAAAGGCTGACACACAGATGTGCACGCTGGCTTTCACACGCACAAACACAAAACCCCCTAAGCCACCCATGAATGATGTCTCTGTACCAGAAAGTGCACATTAACACATCTTTAAAACCTGACATTTATATCACTCTCCATCTCTCGACTCCCCTTCTCAAAACTGTTTGCTATATTGTCTGTGGTGTTGTTGGCTCCATTTGAATCCCCAGCTACTAATTAGGCATTTGTTTTGAATCTTTCTCTTGATTTTGCCTGGTCATTACTTTTCCCACATTTGCATGTGAAGCGCGGGCACACCCAGCCATTAAAACTATCTCAGGGCTCTCGGGGGGAGAACAACACATGAATGACACATGAGAAAGAGAGCTTATCAAAGCCATGTTCTTTAGAGGTTAAGAAGAGGAGCAACACAATGATATATGTCTTGTTATTTTAAAATACAAAATACTGTTCACGCAATCAGACATTCAAAAATCCTACAGCACAATCCCAGGGAACTCGTGGGAAACATACAAAGTTACATCAATATGATCTGGTCTACATCATTTCCAAAGTCTGTGTTAAAGTAGGACACTAGCTGTGAGACTAAAGATACAGCATTGTATAAATAAAGCGTGTGACACGCTGCCAACTTTAGATTCCCACTCATCAGCTGAAATCGTGAAAGGTTCCTCAGCTCCAGCCTACAAGCACTCACGCTGCAAGCAGAACTACGGTGACGTATTCGCCACACACGTCTGAGCAAACTACATACATCACCTGTATGTATGTGTGTCCCTGTGTGTGTGTGTGGCTCCCGTGTTGCCTTGACAACCTGCTGCCGTTTCTCTTTTTGTTTGTCCTTGGAGCCGAGAGCGGACTCACACCAACGCAGGAGCAGAAATCGGAACAGAGGGAGGAAGGAGAATGACATCGTCCTGGGCTTTTCATCTCACCTCTCGAGTGAACGACACCCACGGCTCTCCCACCTGCTTTCACCTGTCAAGCTGCAGACGTAGGCTGATCGTGCTGATATGTCTCATCTGTGAGCTTCGTGCTCTCAGGAAGTGGTTGAACTGAATGCAACACTAGGGTCCAGGTTTGGGGCCAGATTATGTATCTTGCTTTGGTTAAAAGTAAAAATGTGATAATTTAAAGGAATAGTTCAACATTGTGGGAAGTGCGCTTATTTGCTTTCTTGCAGAGAGTTAAGCTGTGTTCACATGATAAGAAATTTGCTCTTCACTCAGCGCAAGGTCGGGCCCAGAGACTTGCAGAGGCAGCAGGTAAAATCTCTCATCAAAAAGAGCACAAGGAACGCCATTCACTGTTTCTAGGCAACAACAATAGTTGCAGCTGTTCTCATTGGAAGGTCAGCGGAAACCAAGGTCAAAGTTGAAATCATTTGAACTTTGAGCGCAGTGCTCTGTGGCAATTCCGAGCGGTGCGCCACGCCAAAGGTATCGCTTGTATGATATCTTACGAAAAGTTATACCTAATTTTTCGTGTGTTTTCCTACAAATGTCCAGGACCACGTGACGCAGGTGTCATTTTCCACTTGTTATGTGCACAGTCTTTTCAAAATAAACTTCTGCCTTCACGGGAAACAACTTGGTTAGGTTTAGGAAACAAAACTACTTAGTTAGGTTTAGGAAAAGATCATGGTTTGGATTAAAATAACTCTGGATGTGGCGTAATTTAAGTATGGAAGTTACGTGACAAATAAATCAACTTTTACTTCTGGTTTCACACGGGACACGAACACCAGTCTCCGGGGTAAAAGTCCGGTGGTTTCTGCCCCACCCATCCACTGCGACATCCTCCTTACGCACCGTTTGCCGCTCTTTATACTTCCTGGATCACAATTACGTAGATTACATACAAATTGAGTTTTTAGGATATATAAGAATTACAGTACTTGTCATAGCTATAGCTACTAACGGTGTATGAGACCAGCCTGTTAGATGTGACAATAGATACCACTCTCATATCCGTCCCGTAGATATGAGAATACAGGCAGCAGCTTAGGTCAGCTTAGCTTAGAATAAAAACTGGAAGCCGGGTAAACAGCAAGCCTGGCTCTGTCTGGCGGTGACAAAATCCACCAAACAGCACTTCTAAAGCTCACAAAATAAAACATTATATCTTGTATGTTTAATCCATACAAAATTAAAGTGTAAAAAGGACACGTTGCAGTTTTACAGTGTTGCCGGACTATTTCTTGGCCAGGAGCAGTAACTTCCTGAAGTCTCAGGTGGTTTACTGGCAACCTCACGGTGATGACCCCCCCCATAAAACTACAACTTGTCATTTGTACACTTTTTGTTTTTTACGGATGAAACAAACAAGGCATAACAAACTTTGCTGTTGTTTTGATTTGGGACATCTGGTTTGAAGGTCAACTTCCATTGTCAAAGAAAAGACAAGACAATGGAGCAGAGCTAGGCCGTGTTATCTGTCATGTGCAGCACCTGAATTTGAAATGAGGAAACAACAAGGATTCACATTTTGAAGGATAAATGGGCGATCTATTCGAACACCATCTTCAAAACCTGATATTACCTTTACTATTTCAACAGACACTGAACTGGGTATGATGACCTGACAGATACATTTGACTAGTTATCCACAAAATAGATAAATACCCAAAAAGTACAAAAGTAGCTATTACAGTAATGCCAGCAATATATTTCAAAGATCCTCTGCCATTAGCCACTATGCGGTGATGAAAATGTATATCCTGCCCTTCACGCTGCTTTCCACTGTACCCCACAATCTCCATCTTAGCGAGCAGCTGTGTTTGGCAGTAAACATCAGTTGGCTAGTGAGCACAAACAGCTTAAGACTGAGTCAGTGGAAATGACCTGAAAAACCCACCGTCCTCCACAACAGAGAGTTTGGAATAGAAACAGAGCAGAACAGGTAACGTGTCCCCAGTGAATACAAGGATCTGTTCCTCCAGGTCTGGTATTTCTCTCTCTCCATCTCCCTTGTTTAGGGTGTGTGTAGGATACTTCCCAGAGTACCAGACACTGTAGCCCTGACCCACCAATATCCTGTAACCCCCCCTTTAGCACCTTGTCAAACTACAGTGTGTGTTAGTGTGTGTGTGTGCGCGTGCAGTTCAATCAGACAGGACATCGTGACTGCCAAAACAGTATCAGATGATTGGGGACCATGACGCCCCCAAGGCTTGTTGTCAAGGTTACGAGAGAAAAGAAGTAACAACAAACATTTACTAAAGTACACCACAGACAAATGACAGATCCAGGCTGTCAGAGCACTACTGGCTGTCTCTCAGTAACAGTAACAGCCTCTAGTTTTCTGCTAGACTCACTGACAAAGTCTTGTGCTATAAATTTAACGCATTTAGAAGTTGGACATATTTTTATTATTGATTAATCTGTTGGTTATTTTCTTAATGAATTGATTCATTTTTGGTCTATAAATGTCACAACATGAAGAAAAATGGCCTCACAGTTTCCTAAAGCCCGAGGTGACATCTTCAAATGTTTTGTTTTTGACTTACTAAAGCCCCGTTTCCACCACAGGAACTTTCCCCCGGAACAAGGAACCTTTTGAGGAACTCATCGACCGCAGGGACAAGGGCCTAAATTAAGTTACGGGGCCTTGTAGCACTCAGATAGAGAGATGGCATTATACAGTAGGTGTGATTTGTTATTGTGTATACCATTAAAAAAACCCAGAAAGAAATCTGCTAATACAGGATGGATGATCATCTGGAATATCTACCAAAGAGGTTGTAAAATCACCATCATAGTACAATTAAAGCTTTGTTAGTTTAGAAAAAACAAACAAATGTTTTCTATCTTTTTTTCTAGATAGTAAGACAAGTCTGCAACTAAATGTTGCCATTTGTTCTGTCCTCGTGTCTGCATGTGAACAAAGAGGGCAACCCTTTCACACTAAATCTGATGACCAAGCCGTTCATACAAGACGTGGGCACACGAGTCATGCAGTGAGTCACATTGTAGATGCAGTCATTGTTTACAGGCTGACATTTCCACAACTTCTATTTTTTTCTGGATATATATTTAGAATTGAATTATCTACCCTTTTAGATTTAAAAAAGACAATAGTGTCAATATTAATGAAGAAAAATAGGGAGTGCTGCTCTGGGTCAAGAACTTCGGTGTTGGTAATGTTGGAGTAAAAAAACAGGTGCTCCTCAAGGATAGGGCGAGCATTCAAATAAAAATAAAAACAAATAAAATAAAATAATAATTTTTTAAAAAATGATTAAAAAGCAATTAAAAAAGAATAAGTAAAAAAAACAATACAAAGCCAAAATAAAATAATAATTAAAAAAAAATAGATTAAAAATTACAATAAAAACAAAATAAAATAACAAAAACAATAAAAGAATAAAAAAGAAAAAAGAAAAAACAAAACAAAGAAAAAAAAAAAGAAAAAGAAATAAAAAAAACAACAATAAAAATAATAATATTGTCATTGTTTTTTGTATCAATATTAAATCTCACACAAACTAACCAGGATAATTAGTGTTTTTGCTTGTTTTCTTCTATATTGCTGGGTACCGCATCCCAAATAACTGGAAGTAGGCTTTGAGGTGTTGACTGATGATGAGTAAAGCAGCAATTTCAAGAACGCTATATTATAGCATGCTATTCATGTGTCATTCATAGAGCATCAATATGATATTTTAAGACAATTTTCAAAGCAAATGATAAGAAAAATAGCGCTTTTACACAAATGCTTGACCAGCATCTTGTTTGCCAGTCATTGTTAAAATATTGTTTTGTAGGTTGGTAGGTAATTTGGCTAAAAACACAACCATCCGGCTCATTGGATGGATACATGAAAGGTGAGTGACTTTAGCTAAGTAGGGTACAGAGTTTGCAGGCTGACAGCAGAAGGCTGGAATGCAGGCCTGCTGTGGCTAGTTAGCCAGCCAGAGCTAAGCAGCATGCAGCACAGTAAATAAAGTGCAGTCCTGTGCTGTTCTGTTACATGGTCTGTTCTGTTCTGGTCTCCAGGATAATCAGGACGAATGGAGAGCAGCTGTTTTTTCTGGGGGTTGGGGGGTTGTGTAGGGAACGGGAGGGGAAGGGGTGCGAGAGAGAAATGGAGGAGTTTTTACATGGGAAAAGAATGTGGATGAAATGAATGGGAAGGGAACATGCCCAAGGCTACTTGTCAAAAAAATAAGATCCGGCCTGATACACGTGAGTGAGCGAGGTAGGAGTGTAGGTGTAAGGTAAACGATACAATTAGAAGTCAGGCGACTTTTAGGGGATTCTGCGGCGGAGAGGCAAAAGCATGTGACACAAAGGTCACCACGGCAACCCTTGAAGTCGTGAGCTGCAAGCTGTAGTAGTTTGCAGGGCTCCCCTGAGATCCATGTGACTCATGCTACAGCAGCAAGATGTGAAGTTACAGCAGAAAATTTTAGGCTTCGAGTCATTTGAAGGCACAAAGTGATAATGGGATCGTGTCCCGTTCACTGCAGTTGTTTCATCTCTCTCATCTCTCTGACCTTTTTTAATGTCCCAAAGGCCCTTTCTCTTCCCTCTGCCCGTCACTAGCCTCTTTCATACTCGTCCTTTAATTTCCCTCACTATCTCAGCCAACAGATCTTGCTGCCAATGTGACTGGTGTCCCTTCCCTCGCTGCACGGGACAGCAGAGAGGAGGCTGAGGGAAGGAAAGAGGGAGAAAAGAAAAGTGGTGCAGTGGAGGGAGGGATGAGTTTCACAGACGTGCCACCAGGCTGTACACATTCCTCAAGGGCTGTGCATCCTGTTCTTTCGTCCCCACCTCCACCAAGGCTGCACCACGCTGCACGTACGCATGCCTCACACACTCTCACCCCCTCCTACTCCCACAATGGTGCCCACTCTTCCTCCAGCATACTCCCTATAGGACAGGAAATGGTGACTTTTTCTTTTTCTTTCTTTAATCCTTACTTTCTTTCCGTTTGTTCCACGTTATTTTCCTCTGCACACTGCTTCCTGCACCACCAGTATTTTTTCTCTGACAGGGAGAGCTGTTTCCCATTCTACCTACACTAGTCTGGATGTAATGGTTTTGATCAAATGAGTTTGCACTCTCCCTCCTGCTTGTCACCATCATGCATTCCCTTCCCTCCCTGTAACCTATTATTGCATCATTTGGCCTCAGGGATCAGCAGCAGATGGGGACATGGGGAGAGAGACCAAGAGAAAGAGAAAGAGAGACAAATGAAAGGAAGTAAGCAAGAAAGAAAACAGTTAGGCAAACATTAATCTCGATAAACAGATTCTACATTCACATGTAGAACGACGGCATCAGATTTATCGGAAGCGTCCTGGTTTCCGTTTGTAGTCCGAGTAGTATTGACCAAACACGTTCGAGCAGGCTTTGGTTGAATGCAGGTAAACAGCCCGTGTGGAGAGAAAAAGAGGCGCAGCGCATCGGCGAAATGCAATCTGGGAACCCAGCAGCTATCGTCTGACAATGATTCCGCTTTTTTTTTGGTTTAGTATTAGCTTATAAACTGGCTACTTGTGAAACAACGCGGTCGTACACGTTGTCTTTCAACTCAAACTCCAGTCTGGCATCTCAAGTTGCTAATTGGACTGAAAACAATGAGTAGTGCACGGAAAAGGAAGTCTTAGTATGGATATTTGCTAGCTATACCAGAAACCCAGAAATATAGCCCCTTACCCCCAGAGGCTTAGCTGTCAGACCGATTGTCGATGGGTTCCAAGATTGGGCATTTGGATGACATTGCAGGAGTAGGTTGCAATATAAGCATTATACAGTAGGCCTATCTAGTATATATTATTTGTAAACTGGGCCAACCGACTCACTGTAAACCATTTAAATGCTTTAAAGGTGTGGAATTGGGAGCATTTATATTGCCTCTCAATGGCTCAACATGGCAACGGCGAGCCAGTGGCTCACAGCTAACAGTGCTAACAGTGCAAACAACAGCGAAAGTGTTGACAGAGATAACAGTGTTAACCTAGGGGGGGGGGGACCGGAGGGTGGCTGCTATGTTTCCACGACGACGCCGGTGCATGGGACGGTGTTATCAGCTGTAACCGCAGTATGAGGGCAGTGCAGAGCGGCAGCCATGAGCTAGCTAGTGAGGCACACGCTCACATACACTAAAAGGCATGCGCGTCCGGTCCAGCTATTTCAACAAAACATAGAGAAACTCAGATTAAAACACACACAGAGGGAGAGCGACTTTATTCTCTGCTCAGGTAGACATTACTCCTCTATATCTTTACATAGCAAATGGTTGTTTGCTGCTATATTAATGCTCTGGATATTGAATTGAGCACCTTTAATCAAACTATAGTCTTATATGCACATATAACATTGATTGGATGGTGGATTGAGTTAGTAAAACTTGAATATAAACCTAACCAAACAATGCTTTAAGGTATTGAGGAAACAGGAAGCTTCCCAATGAGAGTCACGTATAAGAGAGACATTATTTGATGCTGAATTTACATAAAAAAAACACACAGAGTTTACTTGTAATAAAATATGCTGTTGAAATCAAACTGCCAGTGTGGACACGGTGGTTCTTGCATGGGAGCAGAGGAGCTTCTGTTCCAGACAAGAATAGGCTCAAACACATTTAGCCTCAATTGCAGACTTGGATGGATGAACAAGACATACAAGTTCATTTATCATGTCGGGAGCGGCCAGACACATTTTGAGTCCCAGCCTATTATATTAAGAAACGCTGCAGTAAGGGAGCGTGGAAATAGGATGATTCATAACCAGTCGTCATTTGGCAACTGCTAGAATTTAGTCACCCTATAGCGTAATTGTTAAAGGTGTAAACACGTCTAAGTAAATAAGGAGTGGATTTAAAACCAAATGTCTGTGCACACTAGATTGCCCATGTATAAGCATCTGAGAGACCGAGTAACGATAAGATTTGAGCGAGTATTCGTGAAAAGCCTGTGTGTGTGTGTGTGTGAGTGTGTGTGCTCCAGCTATAATCCTTGAGGCCTTAGGGAGGTGTGCACACATTCAGTCTTTTCCTGTTGCTTCCCATTAATTCCACCTGTATACACTGGGAATGAGCCCCTGCTGGCCCTCACCCTTCCTGCCTCCTTCCCTCCTTCCACTCCTCCCCAACTCTAAATCCCCAGATGTAGGCTTACCGAACACCCAGAGAGACCAGGCTGCTCTCTTCTGTTGCACGCTGTTCCTCTCTGCACACCGTGTTCTCAGCCACAGCGCCACACATTACAATTTGAATGGATAGGATGAGCATACTTATTCAAATCAACATTTGAATGGCCATTTCGCTGGAACACGTAAGACAGCTGCCACATGGCTGCTGAACTTTTGATAGTGTTGCCATGGGAATGAGCACTGGCACCGTGCACGAGGTGTTGCCAGCTGTGCTGAACATTTGCATTGTGTGTGCCTGTTTGCACTGCCCACACACACACACACACACACACTCACTCACGAAGCAGCAAATTAATGCTCATTTAAATGACAATCAGGGTTGGGTAGGTTACTTTAAAAATATTCCCGTAACAGTTACACAATAATAATAATAATTAGTAACATAACCCAGTTTCCAATGGAGTCAGATTACTCTTCAGTTTACTTTCACTCATAAGGGTAATGACAAATTATAACTAAATATACATACATATACATATATGCCATATATATAAAAAAGATATTCTAAGATGTATTCTCAAACTTCTACCCTCCTGTGAGAAGACGGCCTGAATGGAGTTTCCAATTTAAAATGGGGCGTGAGACAAAATGACTTCTAAAGTGAGCCTAGATGGTTCTAAGTAATGTCATTCATTACATATAATCCGGCAAGCACGAAACACATAATAGCTGCTCATTGTATTATCCAACATGTAAACCGGATGCTGTTGCCAAATATGGTCATGCCCTAAATGAAGAACTATGTAGATAGAGATTTGAAATGTTATTACTGACATGACTACATTTCTAATCCTATTGAATCTCAGACTCGTCCTGCTGGTTCGTGTCATCTTGCAGATAAAAGGTGTATATTCGTGCTATGTAAGTGATATCAGCATGCTTTCCAGTAAGAGAAATATCACACCTTCCCCGTGAGAGAGATGTGGGGAGATTGATGGTGTTGTTATGACTAATAGGTGAGTGGGCAGGTGTGTTCCTCCTATAAAGAAGAACTAATGATTAAAAACAAATATATAAAAATTAACAAACGTTCTCAGTAATAACCACCAAAGTGGAAAGCGAATGAGGAAGGAGATTGGGTTCACGTGAACTGGTGAATAATTGATTTTGGACAAACAAGCTGTTTTTGCTGCTCTCATGTCTGAGCCATGACTGAGTGAGAGAGGGGATCATGATGTTTTAACATGTGCTTGTTAAGCCTCAATTATCAAGACAGAATCCACAGCCCTTTGGCACGGCTGACCTTTTGAACTCAGCGCAGACGAGCTCGCTTCGCATGCATACTGGCATACATGAGCCCGCACGCACGCACGCACGCTCCATATGGCACAATTAACCTTTTGAACTCCAAGCAGACACACAGTCAGACGGATGCACATGAACATGCATAGATACACACACACACGCACTAAATGTGCATCCTCAGACTTTTACACGCGACCTTGTGTGAGTACGTTCTCCTGAATAAGTTCTTGATTAGCAGCCATCTTTCCTGTCTTTCTTCCTTGAAAGGCCGCATTATACATGGTTCGACTGTTGTGAACAGAAGCCACCTGATTCTCACGCATTTGACTACTTTGGTAGAGAGAGAGCGATGGATGTTGTTTTCTTGGGAGTGGCAACAACACATTTAATTGCCTCTTCAAAATATATATATATATATATATACTGTATATATATATATACAGTATATATATGTATATATATCAGTATGACAAACAGGATGCGCATATATGCACATACAGATGGGCTAAGTGAGAAACATCCCGGGAGATTTGTCACAGAATCATTCAGCTTTTCCTAATGCATGCCATCATTTCGATGCTTTACGTTTAATATTTCAACGTTTAACAAATTGTACAGCTTTTACGTACCTTTGGCTTTCAAGGACTCCTCACGTACGTATCCTGAGGGCAGGTGCCAACTTCAACCGTCACATCAGGAAGAGTAGTTGATGTATCTGCATCAACTAATGGGGATCCTAATAAAAAAAAATACATCTAATTAGTCAGCAAAACACAATTTTCCTGCTGAAATTGGGAATTTAATGTATCTACAGTGTGTCTGATCTACTATACTGCCTAGCATTCATTTATCAAAACATGACACAATGATCCAAACTTGTATCAAGGAGCCTTATTCCATTCAAATCTAACATCCATCCATTAGCTGTACCCGCTTATCCTTTAGAGGGTCACAGAGCTGATCCCAGCTGACATGTTGCTAATGATTTGCTTGTTTGAACTCCCTCTTTGGTAATGGAACAAAACAAGACATCAGCTAATGTTGCAACATAAACACAGTTGTTCAGGACAAGTCATGGCACACTGAAGCAGAATAATACCGCAATAATTTTGGTATGCTCCTTCTGTTGTAGCCCTAAAATGAATCTAATTGGTCTTGTGTTTCTGGTGGGCCATCCCAGAGTCCCAACAACATCAGTTATAAATTCCCTATTAAATGCAAATGCATGTTTAGTTCCCCTTCCACACAGCTAAGCTAACGTGCTGATGTTGTCATATTCATCCCACTGCAGCCCAGTTAGTCACAGCTGCATTGCTGCTACAGTTTAGGAAACATCCTCCTGCTGTTGGGCTGCTACCAAGCAACAAAAAAACTAGCAAAAAGCTGTGTTAAAAACATAGACTGTATGTAAGAAGTGGATGTAGTCTCCGTGACGTCACCCATTGGTTTGTGGACTGCCGTTTGAAACCTCGAGATCAGCATTTTGGCCGTCACCACGTTTTTTGCAACCCCAAGTGACACAAGAAGGTGGAGTTCTACAAGTACAACTGAACGCTGAATAAGACATTTTTAGGTGACCAAAAAGGTTATAATTAACTTTGAGGAACTGAAAACACACTGTGAAAGGGTTAAAATTGGACAACTCCCAGACCGGACAACGCCGTTGTCTATCACAAGGTAGCCACGTCCTAAAGCATAATTTTCTAAATGAACATAGACCTACAACAATGATAAATAAAATTTAAAATGTAAACAAAAAACAGCTATTCATTCCCACTATTGTTTTTAAAAATCCACAGGTAGCCACTGGAGAGGGGCTAAAGAGCCGCATGTGGGTCTGGAGCCGCAGGTTGCCTGCCAGGTTGACCCCTGCTCCAGACTATCCTCCACCCTCCAAGCTCCAACACAATTTGCGTGGAAACTTCCCGCCTGTTCAGGCTCCTAATAGGCCTGTTCCTGAAGTCCCTTTGTGTCTCTGCCTCCTTCTCCTCCTCATCTCCGTCTCCTGTCCCTCCTCCTGTCCTCTGAACCCCAATTAGATAAACAGGAGATGACAGCAGCACTGGTGGAGCACAGCCAGAGATATGGATGATGATAAAAGAGAGGGAGGGAGAGAGAAAGGGAGTTAGAGTTGGACACAGAGAAAGAGGGCCTTAATGTTGTACCTGCTCAGATCAAGCAGTGATGGGCACAGGTGGATTTTAACCTGCACGTGTTTGGTACTTCCATGTCCCATCATGATAATGACACGTTTTGAGAGGGGAATGCACAAGAAGATAATGTCAATAAAACTCAGGTGGCAAAAAACAGATGTAGCCCCATAAAAAGCCTTTGGTAAATTTCCATCTTCTCTCTTCACAACAATAAGCTCCATTGTGGTAACCCCCTTTCCCACCAATGAGAGAAGACAGATGAATCTGTTTGCTCAGTTTGTTAGTCGGCAGGTGCAGCACGTGTTTAGAAATAAAACTCACTGGCTGGAAAGGAATTACCACTTTATATTGTACAGCCCTGTTTCTTAAATCTTTTACAGCATTACGGGGAAGCAATAAAATGGCAGAAAATGAGAACACAAAAAAGTAACTGCTGGAGATAATTAGGAAGCCATAAACCGAGGGTGCCGAAACAGTAAAACGAGCCTCTAAATGGTCAGAAATATTTGGTAAGTCACAGGTCATGAACTCTCTCTGTCGGACTTACCCACAACAGCGTGCATGCGCACATGCACGTCTGACTTCTCTCTGCGGTCATGCAGAATGGTGCCTAAAGCCCAGCCTCAGGCAAGGTCTTAAAGGTCACGATCTCGATGCCGCTTTGGAAGGTCGCGCAAAGTTCATGACACAAGCCTGACCATATTTGGCTGCTGGCTCTCTTAAAGGCTTAGAGCTGAAATTTGAAATGATAGAGAGGGAGGGAGGGAAAAAAACAGTAACTGGAATGTTCATTGGTTGCAGCTGGGCATCGTTGGAGCAATATGGGCCCGGGCTTAATGCAGGAAGTGTGTGTGTGTGTCTGTTATGCATACATATGTGCATGCATGTCAGTGTGTGTGCATGCGTGTGAGAGAAGAGGAACGAGATATTGGGCTAATACGAACCAAAGCTTTAGACATTTCCAGATACATGTGTGAGTCTGAAAAATAAACACATGTATGAAAGCTCCTGCGTGCGTGTCTGCATGCCGGCATGTGTGTGACTGACAGAGATATTGGAGCAATATGAAAAAGCTTAAGCCGGAAGTATGGGGCTGCGGTGTGAGACCTGCGAGTGTGTGAGGAGAGTTTTAGTTGAGCAGACCAGCAGCAGAGAGGAGCGTTTAAAACTATAGAAAAGATCACATTGTATTAAAAAAGTACACTGGAACAGATTTCAAAAGAAGTTCTCAGAAGTGTGTTGCGTCATTTTTTGTGGAATAACGCATTCAAAATGAGACACTTACTTATAAGGTGCTATTTAAAATGGGATCCTCACCAGTTTATAAAAATTGAATGATTCACTTCAGGTGAAATTCTTTGAAATACTGAATTTCAGAAGTGAAATTCAGCCGTGTAGATTCAGAGGTCACCAGGCAGGGATGAGTCCAGGATTTTTAAAATGAGATGGCACGAGGGGGACCAAAAACCTACAAGGCTACACGATAACCCCCAAGTTGCAAAAACGTCCGAAAACTTTAGATTTACTCGCTGCCCGACGATCTATAACCTTAACCACTCAAGGTCAAGACTTAACCTTAACCATCTCGCAAGAGTTTCGCAACTTGGGGGATACCTTTAGCCCCTTTCACACAGATATTCCGCAATACTGCCTTCCACACTGGACCAAACAACGGCGGCACAATGCTGCCAGCTGTCCCTTTCACACAGACATCGACTCGGCTCTTTGACTACCTCAGCTGCCGGCTCAGCGGCGGAACAACTCTGTTCCCCCATTTCGTCTCTGTACCTTTCATACAGAACAGCGAGGCAGAATAACGGCGCAACATTCCCGCCTTGAACAGGCAGTGTGAAAGGGGCTTTCTAGATATGACCATGGGAAATCCATCCATCCAACCATTATCTGTAACCGCTAATCCTTTTTAGGGTCGTAGGGGTGGCTGGAACCGACATTGGGCGAAGGCGGGGTACACCCTGGACAGGTCGCCAGACTATCACAGGGCTGAAACAGCGACAGACAAACATTCACACCCACGGGCAATTTAGAGTCAACTGGACTGTGGGAGGAAACCGGAGAACCCGGAGAAAACTCACGCTAACACGGGGAGAACATGCCAACGCTGGACAGAAAGGCAGTGCTAACAACTGCACCACTGTATTGGCCCCCATGGGAAATCAGAAAATTCAATCAGAAATAAATAGAGCGTTTAAAATTGGCCTAAAAAACATTGGGCACGATTTTCAGGCTCTTGAATCACCCCTGGTACTCTAGCGCAATGGTGTTGGGGGATCACCATATTTCGGCGGGGGTGCCACCTGCGCCATCCCTTTAAACACGCCCCTGTCATCAGGTAGCTGTATCTCATGTGCAGAAGTAATGTGTTCCACAGTGTGCAGTAGATTAATGGAGGTAATGTTCTGCTGTTTTTCTCCTCATCTATTAGAAGTGAAAAATAACACTACAGGTCTATTACAACCCAAGATTGAAAATATATCAGCAAAAGCAATTTCGCACACGCTCAATCATTGTAAAACTGCATGTTACAAATCAGTGTGGGTGTGTTTAACTGTCTCATTTCTCTACAAAGAAACCCCCTTTTTACACACTGAATAATTTAGATGGGAAAGTTTAATAAGCTTGATTCAAATTGATGTGTGTGTGTGTGTTTGTATGTGTATGTGCACATTTGAACCTAATGTACAATGAGACCCAAATGAATTATAAATGCATCCAAAATGATTTTGAATCTGTTTTATACAGAGTTGTTGCTGTCTGTTTCATTCAGAGTCTTACTTTAGATGCTGCAATGTAAGACGTAAAAACACACACAAATGGTCGCTGTGGGACTGCATCAAACATCACACTCAATAATGTTGACTCCTTTGAATAATTCAAAGTTCTGTCGTTGCTCTTATGAAGGCTAAACTTCACTCTCTGCATGCCTTTATCTTCCTAACACACACAGTCCTTTCTGCAACCTCATCTCTCCTCTGTCCCTCATCGTTTCTTTATTTTATCTCCCTCCTGTCCTTCCCCCATCTCTCCATCCTCCCTCCTCATCTTCTCCTGCTCTCCTCCTCCTCCTCCTCTTCTAACCCCAGCCAGCAGGTCTACAAAGTAGTGCTCTCTGTGTGCCAGCAGCAATTCCTGGAGGGCAGTCAGGCAAACGAACCCAGCCAATGCCCGCTGCATGACTCACAGGGAGACAGAGACAGGGAGAGACAGAAGGGGGTAGAATCATTAAGATGTGAGGGCAAAAGGATTTTAAGCTGCTAAGAGCTGATGAGAGAGGGCAGGTTGGAAAAAGGAGATTGAAAAAAAAAAAGTGGAAAGAGAACGAAAAGCTGTAAGAGAGATTAAGAGCGGGAAGCTCAGCAGAGAGAGAGACTGGGAGATAGAGAGCGATGGGGGCAAACAGAGGGCAACCTGCGCGATCTTGCATGCACACGAGAAGAGCAGACAGGCACGCAGCTCAGCGAGGAGGCACGAAGAGAGCAAAATAACTCCTCCTCCTCCTCCCACTCTCTCTATCCCTCTCCATCACCCCTCCCTTCCCTCCTCTCTATCTCCCTCGTTCCCTTCTCCTCTGCCAAAAAGCAAAGCTCAGCACGACTGCCTTACACGACACGGTGACCCGAGGACGAGCAGAGAGCGGGCTGAGGGGGCGACCGAAGGGAGGCTAAAGTGGGTGCACTTACAGAGAGAGGAATGAGATTGGAGTAAAGGGAAGCACAGAGAAATGTGCATATCAACAATTGTGATGCTGTATTTAATTTAAATTATACTTTTCTTATGAAATGAATTAAAAAAAAAGATTTTTGAAATCAGTTTTACTGCTCACACTTCTTGTTATGAGGGGATGACACTGTTTTATTTTAAGGGTCTACAAGCCAAAAAAGGAAAAATGAAGGAATCAGAAGCATTGATTTTATATATAATGAAGTCAGAAGTCCCCCAACACATAACCCACCACTGTGATACTTTTGACGAGAAACCAAAATTACTACTTTTTCTTTAATTTATTATTTGGCTTTATCTGTATTTTATTTGTTTTCTTAACTGTTATACTGTCTGATAATTTTATTTTATAATTTTGTTGGCCTAAAAGTAGTCAAATGAAACTCTACTAATACTGGAATAAGCTTAGACAATAAACACCTTATTAAAAGGAGTAGTTCAATAACAGTTTGGGTTATGAGTTGGAACTTGTTTTTCCAGGAGAACCAGCAGGAAGTCAATGAGTCTGGCCAAAAAAATAGTCCCGCACATAACACCCTATAAAACCACAAATTATTGTTCATAGACTTCGGTCGCTGCACGAATTAAAGGAACCAGATATATCATGTTATAGAGAGAGATATATCAGATTTCGTTACTTTGGAGAGAGCCAGGCTAGCTGTTCCCCCCCAAACCCCTCATTTCCATTCTTCAAAGCTAATGTCGAACTATTCCATTAATCCCCAAATTCACAAAAAAGAATTAAATAAATAAATAGGATCTGACCTCATTGTCCACTATGGTAGATATGGAAACAAATAAAACCCGCAAATGAGAACAAGCCTGATTGAGAGAAAGGAAGGTTAGATAAAAGGATTAGGGGTAGAAAGACAAGAGATGAGGTGAAAGATAAGACAGGAGGGAGACGTTTGTCTGAGCTGTAGAGGAAGAGAAAGAGGAGGAGGAGGAGGGGTGTTGAGTTCTTCTGCTGTGCCCCATGTGTGCCGTCTCTGGGCTGGGATAGACAGCTACCTCCGCCAGCCTCCCTCTGGACCGCATTAGACATGGCGCTCAAATAATGCACTGCTGGGGATGTGGGGGGGATGAGAGAGAGCTCGGGGAGGTGGCAGACAGAGGGAGGGCTGAGCATGGGCGAATTCTTCTCTGACTTTAATACCACCGGACCAAGACAGGAACAAATAATCAGATGAACTCCTCGAAACAGCTGACGGTGAAATAACATGTAGATTATATTTAGACGAGCGGCCAACAGCATATTATGACAGTTATACTCAGCAGAAGTACTTCTTTCACTGCATATCTTTAACACAATTATTCCAAATTTCGTTAAATACACTTGTTCGCTTTAACTAACTCTTTTCAGAAACAATAGCTGTTTTTATGCATTCTCTGAATAAGTTTCCAACTAATGAAGTCTATATTAAGCTCATTTTGAGTACTAATTGGTCTAATGTAAGGTTAAGAAAAACAACATTACCGCTACATTACTAATAAATCTGACTGGACATGATTTGAATAAAGCTCACCAACTAGTCTTTTCTTTCTTTTAGATTCTTTATTTAATCAATGTTACATTAAACTAACATAAATAAATTTTTTTATGAACAAAAGGCACACAGTTCAAATATAAACAAAGAGAACGTCTGTACAGTTTGTCTCAATAAAACATGTCTACTGTCTCTGAGCGAGAGAGAGACAGAGCGGTCCAAGAGAGATGAGTTTCAGGGGAGGGAGGGTGTTTGTTGACGAAACGCTACAGCGCTGCCGAGTCTCAGCGGGAAACTGTACGCTCTTCAATCCCCCGCGAGGAACTGAAGCGGTGGGCGCAAAAGGCAAAAACGCCAACCGGGCACAGCACTGGCTTCATGTGAAATCATCTGCCGGGAGGTTTTCTGTGGATGTCCATGTTTGTAAAAGTCCCACTGAAACTCACGTCCGTTGTCTGTTTGAAGAGGCCACAAGATTCATTTGCACTAAATTAAAAAGATTCAAACACGCAGCACATAGACTTGAAAAACAAAACGTAAGGGCCGGAGGCTGGGTAAACACTCACAATGATTTTTGTAAGAGAATGACGGGAGTTGGGGGGGGAGTCAGTGTCGCCATGGTTTCTCTATGGAAGCGTCTGATTGGTTGTTGGTTGCTGCTTCCTCAGAATAATACGGTCATTCACAGTACTGGCAGGACGCTAACTGTCTTCTTCAGCGTTTGTCCTGATGTGGAGTTCATGTACAGTCATACGACTAAGTCAAAACGATAAAGGTTTGGTTTTTCCTGCATCTGCTCCAGATCAGTAAGGTAGATACAATCCGGTTGTGATCGTCACTAGGCTCCTGTTCCTACTAGATAACAACGTGAGTCCAGTCAAGCTGTTGTCAGTTGCCATCCACCTCTGAACACTGGATGAAAACAGGTGTCGTCCTTTGCTAGTCCAGTTTTGTCCAGTTTAATCCGGTCCAGACCAGTTATTTACTGTAGTCCAGTCTGGGTGGATCCAGTTGACTGCAGACATGAATCATTTAGTATTTGCAAACATGTCTCAGACTGTTTTAACCAGTTTAGAGCAGCAGATGGGTAAAGTTTAGTCTGGCAAAGTGACTCCAATAGAGCTTGTTATTGGTCTCAACTGTTCCTTTTCATCTCAAGTTGGCAAACGCCACCCATCTGGCACCTCCTTACCAGACTAAAACAAACTCTGAGTAAGTATTTGCAAATGCAGGTCTGATCCAGGGCTTAGACGGCGACCGTGCCGGGTACCTCCTCGTAGTGGATGATAAAGTACGGGTAGCTCTGGTCGTCGTTGAAGATGACGTAGATCTGGGGGTCCACCCAGTTGTCCACACAGGAGTCATAAAGGTCACTGGAGGGGTCACGGAGGTTGATGGGTGGAGGTCGGCGCATGGAGGGATTTCCTACAGTAAACCTATATGAACATAACAAAGAGGAGAGAGACGAGGTTAGTTATGTGGTCGGAACTATCGGCACGTTTCCACCAAGCAGTCCAGTTTAGTTCAGTTCAGTTCGTAACACATCAGAACGGTTATTTTCACGTTTCCATTAGCAAAAGTTGTGGATGGTACCGCCACTGAGAATCTGCAGTGGAAACACGGCATAGAGAAAAGGACCCGGTACCAAAAGTGAGCTGAGCCGAAGAAGAGCCGTACCGTGCTGTGGAACCACTGCTTAAATAAAGTTATACAGCGTGTAAACTGGAAAGCTTTGCATTTGTATTATGTAACTGATTTTGACTCCGTTCTGCAAGTCTGGAGTTACAGAAGAATAATTTACCATCTCTTATAAATTTAATGATTACAAGACTGCTGCTCCTCTGTGCATTTTAGGGCACCTTAAATAATATAAGCATATAAGCCGTAAGTGCATGAAATTAATGTAATGTAAGTATATGAAATGAGCCAGTGCATTTGTTTTTCCTCTCTTAAATATTCATGTAAAGACCCGTAATAATCCATCAATCTTTGTTCTACTTTCTCTGGGGTCATAAATAAAACATATTAAAATAAGAACATTTTCAGCTACAGACAGAGTGGGTGGGTAGAAGTAGTCTGTGTGCCAGATACAGTTCCAGACAGGAGAGTTAACCACACAGAACAGATAACTTCTTTATAGGTCTATATCTCAGGTCTGGAGGCAATGTCTCCGTCTGTGCCGAGGAACACATTGAACCCAGGTTTGGTGTCGTTGGAGGAGGAGGGGGTGGGGGCACCGCACTCTGTCTGCTGCACCATAACAACGCTGGTGATGTATGATGGTTCAGCCAAATCAGCTGTTTTACATGTGTGGCTCTGGATTTGACTGTCACTTTAAGGAATGGGAGTAGCATGACACAAAGCATGGCTGAATGATGGTTTATGGAAAAGAACTTCCACATTTCCATGATCCAAATTAGTGCCGATGTATTCTGTAAATTTATTTTGAAAGCACTAAGAGCGAGATAGTGATAAGATCGGAAAAGGGATGTTGCTTATGTGGAGGGAACACACCAAACGGCTCATTTCTAGACACTAATACATGTGACCCCGATAAAAACTGGACACATAAAGCTTCAATTTAGCATTCACCAAACTTATGTCACTTCTAGCTAATACATCAAACTAAAGCTATCCTGATATACCACTGACATAAAGAAGAATTAAATATATTTTGCCACTTATATTAAAACATTTAGAGGCTCAATATCACATAAAATACATTGAGTGACGATATAAGTCGATATAAGTGACGATTGAAAAATCCCATCCCTAATTAAAGACACAGAAATGTTTCCCTCTATCAACACACACCTGCCAGTGAGGACTTTAGCGAGGAACATGCAGTGGACTCCTTTGGGCGAGCGCTTGGAGAAGTTGTGGGAGTAGACGGCCTTGCGGGCGAAGTAGGAGCCCTGGCCGAACATGGTGGCGTGCTTGCCGCAGACTCGGGGGTCGAAGTTGTGCTTGCAGATTCCCTCCACCACGTCGGCCGAGGTGCCGTGGAAGAGGTGGCGCTCGCTCAGCAGCCGGTCCATCTCTGACATGCGCCGCGACATGTACTCCTTCTTCCTGTTGGAGCAGAGAGAGAGAGAGAGAAGGTGAGATTGTTGATTTTGATTAGAACTGTGTATTGACAAGAATCTGGCGATATGATACGAGTCATGATGCCGGGGCAGTGGTGGAATGTAACTAACTTACTCAAGTACTATACTTAAGTACAATTTTGAATATGTACTTTGTGTGAGTATTTCCATTTTCTGCTTCACCTCCACTACACCTCAGAGGGAAATATTGTACTTTTTACTCCACTAGTTATGTTTCACATAAAAAAGACATGATATGCTTGTGTGATATGATGCAGTACTATACTTAAATCTACCCAGTAGTATACAAAGTATCTACAATTGTCTCCAAGTTGAGGAACTACAACATTAAAATGCTCTTACATGAATGTGTTAGTGATAAAAACTGAATAATATAATATTCTATAATAATATAACACTGAAAGGAGCCATTCTGCATAATAAGTACTTTGGATAATTTAAGTACACTTTGCTGATAATACTTCTGTGCTTTTACTTAAGTGACATTCTGAATTTTGCACTTTTACTTTTATTTTTAAATTGTGGTATTTCTACTTTTACTTAAGTAAAGTATCTGAGTACTGTACAGGGGTTACGATTCAATATATTGCGATATTTACATTTTTTAAATCTAATTTTAATTAATTAATTTCAATTTAAGGGGTAATTTCACAATAATGACCCGCTATCTGTACATTATCCCGCTTATTACATGGCTACTTATCAATAATAATAAAATCAATAATTTGACACAAAAATGGTCCGCCAGAGTCTGAAATCAGAAATCCGCCCATAGCAACAGTCTGTTATACATAGCAACGGTCTGCTATAAAGAAATAACAGACCGTAGAACGCCGTGATTGACCAATCAGAATCAAGTAGTTAACAAAGCCGTGTAATAAAACATTGCGATACTCAATATTTCCGATATTTTCTTACACCCCTAATTAGACAAAATATAATACAATAATAAATGAATTCTAATTCTGATGCACCAGGAGATGAATTAGTAAACACCTGGGTGTAGTCCTGCTATTTTTATTCAAACGTTGTGATCACAGCCTTGTTTGCTCTGAACAGGATAAGAACATCAGGTCTAATCCGTTTCTTGAACAACACACACGCACGCACACATACACACACCCACATGCAGCTCATTTGATGTGAGCGGATCAATCAGGCATGTGGAGGTGAAAGCGCTTCGAGCCAGAGCGTCTGTGGCCCGGGCATGACCTCCCATGACCCACGCAGCTTGTGACCTGACACAGACAGACACTGCACTCATCCAGGCACGCACACACACTTTCATTTCCAATCTAATTGTAGGATGAAGCTGCTCAACTTCCTTTGATAAGAACAACCAGCTAATACACACACGCATACACGCAACAAGCAGTTATGACTTCTCTGTCATAACCTGAGTGTGGGAAGAGGAAATCGACTGACATTCAGAGAGGAGGGGCATCACTTTCAGAGTCAGTGACACACACACAGTCAGTCATTGTGAAAGTGTGTGGTACCAGTCAGTGTGGGAGAGTTTAACTGTCACAGCTGATAGAACCAGCTCTGCTCTAACCGCAGCGGTTAGCCCGCTGTGTTTGCGACAGGAACACCATCATCACCAAACATCTCTCCATCCACCGTGCTCACACACCACCGCCGACTCGTTCTCACGAAGTCACACACAGCTGGTCCCATTTGCCCTATTTTCTTTTTTTTTCTCCCACATTGTTTCTCATTCATCCTGTGTTTGTTGTTAATGTTTTTATTCATGTTTATGACTGCAAGTTAATGTGCAGCTGTGTCAGAAGTATTTTGAGCTCAACAACAGAGATCTGGATAAAAAGCACAACAATTTTGTGCCACAGCAGCAGAATATGTGAAACTAGGACAAAAGAGGAACCAGAAAACTTTACACAACAGAAACCACACTGTGCTGATATTTTGTTACAACTTTAGCACAACTTTGGGTTAATAATATCCTATAAATACAAATATGAAAGACTTATTCTGTGCTTGTAACCTCAATACGATCTTGGGTCTCCAAGTGTGGACAAATCTTTTGACTTTGAAAACAAATTTCTCTCAAACACACTAAATCCACCACTTAAAGTCAGACCATTCTCATGACATAGCAGCTGGTGATAACTTTAGCAGTTCTGCAGAGAGTTACATTTAATAAGGCAACCACAAATGCGTCTAAGTCAACAGCATGCAAAGAAAAATGCATGAGAAAGAGACACTGAAACCTGACAACCGTGAACTTTCTGCCCGTGACAGAAACGTTTCCTCTGTTACAATTATTATTGGTTTCATGATTCTGAGGTCAGATTGACAGATGATATCTCCAACAAAGAGGAAGTACTGTAAAAAGTAAAATGCTTCACCTCTTGTACTTCTCCCAGAGGAAGGGGTTCTGCACACGCTGGATCTTGAGGATCCTGAACTTGGTCTCCGACACCGTCTTGTGGAAAAGGCTGTACACCGTCCGGTAGCTGCGGTCTTCACGCGAGACCGGCACCTGCAGGAAGTCCTGGCTCATCGTCATGGGCAACCACGTTTCCGGAAAGAGGCTGGGTGGGTTGGTGGTGGTCGGCGAGAGGGGGTGTGACACGGAGAGATCCATGGACGAGGAGGATGAGGAGGAGGAAGAGGAACAGCCGAGGGGAGATGAAGAGAGGCCGCATAAAGTCCTAGAGACAAAGACAGAGATAGAAAAGGTGTTAGATATTTGGTTAGAAAAAAATACTACCATTTACTTCATAGGGTTTACAAACCCTTTAATAGTTTGTACTTCAGTACTAGATGCTTGAGTTTTGCCACATTGCAGTCAACAGGTTGACCTCATGTGCAAAAATGTGACATTAGTCAACTAACAAGGATACAATTTAACATACATGTAGAATAATATAGCATTAATTAATTAATATTCATCATCATAAATGGATTTCCAGAGGAAATTCAACTGGAAATCAACAACCTCTTATAAACTCAACACAACTAACAGATAACCGTTTTAGAAACTTATTTTTTATTCTCCCTATATGTACCAAATTACATAGATCTTTCCAGGAAACCTTTAAGGAATATATAGAAATAAGCACTACATACAATGCATTTATTTTAATTTTATTTATTCAAAAGATAATTTCCCAAAAGATAAATAAATAATAAATAAAAACGGTGACCACATACAGTCTATAAATAAATATGAACAAAAAGAAATACCTTTGTACATTATAACCCACTCCTTTTTATAGGCCTTCCCATAGAGTACAACATGATTAAACCAGCGCCTCAACAGACAGGCTCAGGAATGACGAGATCTGGAGCACTCTTTTATAACAACATACGTCAACATTTTCGACACAAAGAGCGGAAGAGTTTACTTTGATGAAGACATGCTTCACGCTGAAATGTTATTAAAAAGCTCCTACTATAAACTAATCAACCACAAGTCATAAAACACCTATCTCCCCTCCCTCCTACAGCTTCATTCCCATGTGTTTCCAATCAAAGCTGCATCCCAACGTAAGAAGAAAACGCTGTCTGCTGCGATGAACCGACACGTCTCTTTGCTTCCAAACTCATCATCCACCAACTGTCAACAATGACATCACCGCGCTGTTGAGCGGAGCAGCTCCACAGCAGCCGTCAGCCGTCACCGACCAAACAGAAACAGCAGGGCCGCGCGAAAATGAAACCCAGACACCAAACAAGACGACGGGGAGGCAGAGTGAGAGGGAGCGACAGGAACGAGAACAAGAGAGGGGGAAGAATGAAAAAAGTCAATTGCGGAGCTGTCATGAAAAGCGACAAAAAAGCTATTGTGTCTGGCATTTCAGTCAATAACAGTGGTTTGGCTGTCAAGTTATTGCTCTCTAAGTGTAAATGCTGTTAGCCCTATCAGCCTTAAGAGAGTGTGCATGTGTGTGTGTGTCGTCAAGAGACTGTGATCAGTGCGACTCTGAGTCAACGCGACACTTTTTCTCATCTCTTTTCTCTCTTATCTCGTCTGTCCGGTCTCGATCTCTCTCCTCGCAATCGATGTCTCGATTCCCCCCGTGTGCTTTGAAGAGATCACAGAACAGCCCGCTGCCGAAAACAAGTGTGAAACGAAAAGGGACAGATAACGAGAGAGTGATGGAGTTGGGGAGAGAAAAGGAGTGAAGAGGAGAAAAGATAAGGAGGGGAGGGAGAGATGGCTGAAAATAACATCATCAGGAGGGAGAGATGACAGAAGGAAAGGGAGGGAGGGAGAGTGCCAATCAAGCTAATGACCTCAACCTCTAAGCCTTGCACAGATTGTTCCCGATACACACACTTGTTCCCCTCACTTGGGAGGACACTGCATTCACTTGAGGGAAAAACTAACCAAAAAAACAAGTGTTACCGCTAACACTTTGCTTGCTTTTTGTTCCCATAGTGTGATCACATTTTGTGATTAATCGACACTCAACAAACGGATGAAAAAGTCCCAGAAACAAATTCCAGCTCTCCACATTTCACACTCCTTCACTCACCAGCTCCACTCGGCTGTGCAGCCAGTCTGGAAACCATTTAAACCTCTCTCACTTCCTCTCTCTATCTCACTTGCTGTCTCTTTCTCCCTCCATTCCTCCTCCCTCCATCTAATTTCCTCCATCTCCTGCTCTCCATTTTGTCTCCTTTTCGACTGTCAAGGCCCCGTAGGAACAGCTCGTACTAGCGTTCGCTCTGTCCGGGACGCTGGCAGCTCGACACCGCTACGGCAGCCGGCTCGGCAAAGGAAGTGAAACATTCTGCAAATGGGGTGAGATGACTCCACTTGTTTCCAATCTGGTATCACTTGTTTCAGGAATATCACTGAGGCGGGCGGCGAGGAAGATCACTTCACTGCTCTAAAGAGGAAATGGCAGCTGAAAGATGAAAATCCGCTTGGTTCCTCGATGAACAAAATGAACAGATCTCATCTCATTTGCAGATTTTCTCACTAGTTATGAGACAAATAAGATTTAAATGACTTTCACTCTTTCTCTATCTTGCTTCCCTCTCTGTGTGTCTCATATGCTCTCATTTGCCTCTCTAATTTTCCGCCTGTCTGGTTCAGGCTCGCTTCCCTCTGCACAGGACATCTCCTGTGTCCCGGTAAGTCCGTTTGATTCGCCAAAAATCAAGCGTTAATATGTGCTCCAAGTTCAGCTCCAGGCTACTAATGTGCACCAGTGCTGGAATGGATTAAAGGTGAATGTGGTGTTCAGAGGCTTTTTGAGTATTCAGCCCTGAGTGTTACATTAGCATTGTGTACCAACCTGTGCGTGCTCAGGACGCTCACAGAACACAGAAAGCCACAGCGAGACACTGTATCACATACTGAAGAGCCACCTTTATATGTGTGTGTGTCACTGTGCATGTGTTGCTAGGCACTTTATGTAAAATCGAGGACTTTGTTCTAAGTGGCTTCATATCCAAAACACGAAATGTTCTCTAACGAGGTTGTGATCTGGGTGCTGAACGATCGACTGAGGACTGACTGTTCCTGACACTTTGCCTTTCCATTAATTAGCAGCTAAACCCCGATGCTTATCAGAATGATTTGCTATCCTTCATAGAGGTTAATAGTCTACTCAGAAATAGCTTCCTCTTTGACAACGCCAAGAAAATTCTGCTTGATTGGCAGAAACAAGACTAAAGGTCTTTGCACACCAAGTCAGTATTTTTCTGATGCATTTTTTTAATCAGTCATCCGATAAAAAACGCTACGCACCTCGCACACTGAGCGTGATGCGTTTTATTATTCCCTTTGTTGCGAAAATTTGCAATATGAGACAAAACTGAATTAATTACGTGCGTGCAATGGATAGCGCTAGTCCCAAATGGGACTAATGAATGAATGATTGAGCAAGAAGCTATTGTTAGCTGCCAAGAGCACAACCACTACTGGTACCACGCTGTTCTGAAATCACCTGCCACAATCTATCTTTAAATGTGTATAATTCTTTATTGTAGTGCTTTTGTGTCTCATAGACTATTTCTGAGTTATTTTTTTTGCAAATATCTTTCGCTTTTGAAGGGATACACACATTTACAGAGGTGCTTTGTCCAACGTGAATGTGAGCACCGTCCGGATTACCGTGAGCCCTCATGGTAATCCGGACTCCGTGTTTACTGACTATTTTTCTCAAAATATCTCCCAAATGATTGGCTCAAAATATGTCAATCAAACTTTGGTATACGTGTAAGATCCACCCCCAAAAACAGATAAACCAATCAGGTTTATCTTTCCATGCATTGATATCTTATGGGACTTTTACTGTGCTAAGTGTCTGGAACACTGTGAGTCTACGTTAGTATTGAACAAATTAAAACTTTGATCAAAAGTCAAAGGATCACCAAAGTTTATTACAAATCACCCTGATGGGGGCCATGAATGTCTCTACAAAAACTCTCATTGCAATCCATCCAATAGTCAACCAATAGAGGGCCGTCCAACACGGTCATCCCTAGAGCTGCGCTGCTTGCATGGCTAAAAACACAACTCTAGATTTGTAACATCCAGTCTAGACCTCTATATGTCCTTACCTTCTTATTTTAAGAGATAATGAAGTGTTTAACGTCTTCACTTACTGTAGGTGGGGTGTAAGCATCACGGAGGACATGAACATGGGCCGCTTCTTGATCTGACGCCTGAACCCGAAGACGGCGTTCTGCTGGAAGCCCTCCCTGATGTTGAGGATATACTGGTTCTGGAGCGTAATGAATCGCACCTCCTTAAGACCCCTCGAACTCGCCTCTTCTATGAGCTTCACCACCGGCTGTGGGAAAAGTAGAAAAGGAAGTGGAGGACAAGGCAGAGATTAGACTCAGTTGTTTGACTGTTCTGCATTTTTTATTCAATTATAGAAGGAGGAAGGGAATCTGGAGGGGGAAATGTCGGTGAAGTGTGGCGCAATGTTCAGATAACAAAGAGCTGAGCTGATAACGACATCATCATGAGACACAAACTCAAACTTCCGCACAGATAGAAAACAGTCAATCTTTACTGATTTGGTGAAATACATTGGCTGGGGACAGCTGTGTCACAAGGGGTGTTAAGGTGTGTGTATATGTGTGTGTGTATGTGTGTCTAAAAATCGATCCCATCACAGTGGCTAGACAATCGATTGGTGTGGGCAGAGTTAATGCATCTGGCCTCGTGTTCATAGAGCGTACACGCAAACAAACACACACACATAATTGCACTGAGTGGCTCACCTCGGAGTATTCCCTCCAGCCAAAGTTGTCTCTGCAGTAGTACTTCCACACTGTGTGACAGCTGGGGATGGGGTTCGGGTTGGTCGTGAGCGCGGGTAGAGGGCTGGCGGGAGAGGTCAGTCGTCGGACGCGGTCGAATTCCAGGTCACACACTCGCATCGCACTGAAGTCGAGGGAAAACACACGACCCCTGAAACACAAAGATAAAATCATTGTTAAAAAAATAACTAACATCTGCAGTCAGCGGGGGAAAAAACATAAATGTACATTGGCACGGTCGGCTAACATGTGGCTGCGGCACGGTGACCTTGTTGTTAAATGGTCACAGTTTATAATTCCATGAAACCTTAATTCAACCCGAGTGCCCTGGAGCAAGACGACCAAACCTCTAATTGCTAAACCAGAATGAGTCACACAGGATGACAGCATCAACTACAATGTCACATGTAAACATGCAGGGAGTAGAAAGAAACAAGATGTAAATGATCAAAACTTTATACTTACTCACACTGAAAACACGAATGTCACTGTAATGATTCACATTCATTAAACTTAGTTTACTTTGAAAACAGACAAGAATGTAATGAAGAAAGCAAAACTGCCAAGGAATATGTTATTTCTGATATTTCACAATGTAGCGTGATATTTACAGGAATAGTTAACTAAGCTAAGCTAGCATGCTGCTGGCACATCTTTTATCTGTTCAAATGTTAAATGGAGATTTGTCAAGTATTTAATACTCTTATCAACATGGGAGTGGACAAATATGCCTGTTTTATGCAAATGTATGTATATATTCATTACTGGAAATCAATTAACAACACAAAACTATGACAAATATTGTCCGAAAACCTTCACAGGTACTGCATTCAGCATAAAAAACATGTTCAAATCATAACATGGCAAACTGCAGCCCAACAGGCAACAACAGCTGTCAGTGCGCTGACTTGACTATGAGTTGCCCAAAACTGCATGTGTTTATCATAAAGTGGGCATGTCTGTGAAGGGGAGACTCGTGGGTACCCATAGAACCCATTTTCATTCACATCTCCTGAGGTTAGAGGTCAAGGGACCCCTTTGAAAATGGCCATGACAGTAAGTTTGGAGCGTTATTTAGACTCTTTTGTGACAAACTAGCACTGTAGCTTTAAAACTGAGCCTGTTACAACCTAAAAATCACACCTTGCTTTAATGCGTTAAAGAAATAAGTGCTGTTAAAACAAATTGTCGTTAACACGTTATTATCGCGTTAACTTTGGCAGCCCTACTTCAAAGCTTTGCCTCTCATTTGTCTTCTCGAGAAGTCATCAGTCAGGTTCAGCTACGGAACGATGATTTCGTAACATGCTAAAGTGTCAGCATCAGCTAAGTAAATAAATGTTGGAAACGCATAATCTTATCATGTGCAACCTCCCTTAACCCCTCTCTGTCTCGACAAGCACGGGTGGGACAAACCCCCATTATATATGTGTGTGTGAGTGTGTGTGCATCAGTCTATCTGCATTAGTCCTCCATAGGGCCTCTGGCAAATCCTTTCTGGGTCAGACATACCACTCACATAAATGTGGGCATCACGGACTGGCACGCTATGCCATGGACGGCAGCCAGACAGAGAGGCAGACACACACACACATACAAACACACACATTCACACTACAGAGACACATGCAAATTTTGCAAAAAAACATGCACACATAGCCTGACAGTGTTAATGGGCTCATTGATTTTTGCCGGGAAACTAATTGGATGTCATGTCAAAGGTTAGACATCGGTGGGTGTGTGTGTCTGCCTGGAAATGTGTGTGAAGCAGGGGTTGTGATCTGGTAATGTGTGTGTGCCTCAGGTTTGTTCTAAATAAAGCACATGAATTACAGTCTTTAGATGTTTCTTATCTAAGTGTGTGGACCTGCTGGGTTATTAGTTCATCAGCCTGGAGAAGTGAAACCTTATATTATAATGGGTACACGGTTTGTAAGTATTCAGTTTCATCTCCTGCAAGTGCAATTACTGGTCACTGGGGTTACAGGCACACACACACACATCAGTTTCGGTCAGGATGAGAGGTGCTGAGTCATTTTCCAAAAACAATATAATGCAAACTGATACAAATCATGTACACCCTATTTAAGGTGTGTTTCTGCTAAGTCACACTGCGACTGCATCTCTATAAGAGGAAGTGAAATAGGCAGTCAGTAACCGAGCACGTGCAGAAACAAAACAGTAACTCAAGAGTGAGTCACTGATGATCAGACCACCAGATTACCAGAAAGACAAGGCAGATGCACGACGCAGATGTCCACGGTTTCTTTCTGAACTGCATTCAAGCAACTAAAAAGCATGTTTCGGTTTCATGCTAAAAGAATTTGAATATCAAAAAGGAAGAGCTAGGACCGAGAAAGAGAAGAGAAAGGATGATGGAAATAGGCGCTACAAGAAGGCAAGAAACTGAAAATATAGCCGAAACAAATTAACTGTGAAAACAGTACATCCTTTACTTCACCTCTAGTCGCCCTGTTCTCTACTGCTCACTTTGTTCTCTTAATTTTTTCTCAATTTGTGCCGTCATCTCTCTGCTCTGTTCCCTGTTTCACTCCTTCTTTTTATCTCTTCTCTGTACTTTGTGTCTGAAAAAGAAAGATGCACCTGCATGGCCTTCTCTCTCTGTTTTACTGTCTCTGAGTACAGAACAGTTTCTGCCTGCAGCGGTATGTTATGATGACAAGCTGTAGATATGTGTGTGTGTGTGAACTTGAGAGTGGCTTATGATGCACACACACACATTTTCAGGTTTTAATATGAGGAAGTTAAGTGAACTTAATTGTGGCATTTACAAGCAGACAGTCCACACCTCACTGATTACCTCTCTCACACACACACACACACACACACAGACAAAGACAGGTCTCCAGAGAGGTCAGTCAATGATTTTCAAAGCCTTTCACAGAGTCCTTTCCCCTCCCTCCCTCGCTCCCTCCCAGACTAGTTTGTGCTGTTCTAAAAATAAAATTCCACCGGTTAAATTAAGTGCACTGAGATTCGGGTGCTTTCAAAGCGGAGGCCAATCAAAAGTTGGAAAGAGACGCAACACACGCTCGCTCTGGCAAGGTCGACGCTTTCAAGACCAAAATGTCGAACTGCTTCCAAGTTTGTGCAAAAAGGTACAAGTCAACAGAAAATTAGGGCTGCACAATTGTGGTAAATACGATTATTTTTTAATCACTATTGAGATCACGGTTATCTATCACGATTATTCATTGATTTTAGGGACAAAATATTTTTCTTGCACTTTTAAATTCACATTTAAATAAAAAGGCTTTCACTTCCATGTTTTACTACATTCCTGGTAATGTAAATCTTTGCATCAAAATAAGACTTCCTTATTCACAGTGCATCTTCGAGAAGCAAAAAAAAAACTGAACCAAAACCAGTAGAGCGCTGCTTTCACGTTGTGCTACATTTCTGCTAAATAAGAAATACTTGCATCAAAATAAGACTGAAGCTTTTGAGTTCCTTTCGGGGATTTTTGAGTTACCGTTGGACAGAGCCAGGATAGCTGTTTTCACCTGTTTCCAGTCTCTATTCTAAGCTAAGCTGACATGCTGCTGGCTGTAGCTTCATATTTAGCGTACAGAAATGAAAGCGGTATCGTTCTTCTCATCTGACGCCCGGCAAGAAAGTGGAAGAGCGCATTTCCAAAAATGTCGAGCTATTCCTTCAAAGCTTTGCCTCTCATTTTTGTGATAGACTTAAAATAAGGTTCTCCTTCACCTGAATGCGGTGCATTTTCGTTTTACAAAAAGATTAATGTACATTATACTCTTCTACTCTGGACTGCAGCCGCAACATTCAAGAACGTTTTTCACGGGCAGCGGCATGACAGCTCCCCAAAAGTGAAGCCAAAACATCTTGATCGCCTCCCCTGGTGGTTGGAGTTTTCTATGAGCGGAGCGCACACTTTAAACGTCAATATTGCAGTTGATCATGTTAATTTAATTGCGGGAGGCCAAAATCGTGATCACGATTAATCTTCGATTAATTGTGCAGCCCTACAGAAAATGCAGCGTATTTTAGTTTAACAGGAAAAAGACTTTCGAATCAAAAACCCAACTGCTGACTAGGGAGGGGTGTTTGTGTGCTGAAGGTGAAAGAAGAAGGCCCCTTGAGCGAAGCACGTGGCGCTGAAAAAGCACCAAACCTGCTCTGTTCTTGTAGCGGGGCAGCTCCCAGGTGTGTGTGGATCATTCAGTACTGAATGTGAGAGCAGGGTGTTGCTGGAGAAAATGAGAAAGCGTGTTCAGCAAAACCTTTCCCTGGATAAATAAAGGTTAAGAAAACTCACTGCACTGTCAAAATGGCTGTTAATCCTCCACACTGCCTTTTGCACACACACACACACACACACCTTCGAACTTTCTCACGGACCCGCATACCAGCATCAGTCATGCCATTGTGAACGTCACAGGCTAGGAAAAAAAAAATAACATGAGAGCTCACTCACACACATTCTTTCGACAGATTCATGTACACACGCGCAAACTTCATCCAGTCACGCCTTGATAAGTCAGTCAGTCAACCAAATCTGCTGACGAAGGCTTCTTTCTCACACACACAACCGTGATGTTATTTCCTCATGTCAGAGCTATTCACTCTCCAGTTATCTATTCAAATGTGCTTCATTTGATTTTGTTTTTTTGCTCTCAAGGCTGCGAGTCAATCACATAAAGAGAACAGGAAAACATGTACACCGTCGTCTTCTGCATGTCGTGGATTGTTCCCGTTAAGAGTGCCATCCTCTACAGCACACCATTAAGCTCATAGTTCAGGGTGTCCTCTCTCTCTCTCTCAGTCCTTTAACCCTCTCTTTGAAATTTCAAAACTCTTCCCAGGGTACAAAACGTGAAAGAACCAGCAGTAAGATAGTGGAGATAACTGAGTTTGACATTAAAAATAACACCTGAAAAAGAGACGCTTGAGTGCAGAAGCGAGGCACACACATTTCCACATCTCCTACACCTCTTCAGGCCCTCAGGGGACAATTGAGGAATGAAAGAGAGGCACAAAGACAGAGAGAGAGGGAGCAAAAGAGGGGCGAGAGCAGGAAATGTACAGGAGGAAAGATCCAGTAAGGAGGAAGAGGCAAATAAAAAGATGGAGGGTTGAAGGCAGACTCTGAGTAATAAGAGGCAGGGCAACCCAGACCTCGCCCCACTGATTCATGACATGGACTGTCTGACACGTTATCACGCACACACACATTCAGTCTGATTAAGTTGACGACGCCTCTTTTCACACACGCCACAATCACCAAACGCAAATAAACCATTATAATATAACACAACCATCCCTGATTTTCTTTGATTCGTGTGACACAAGGAGGTAACATGGAATCCCCCACGATATAAACACACACACACACACACACACGCACACGCCGTGGTGTCAGGTCGCTCTGCCCTCGGTGCTCGGTGACTCTTTATGTCAATTAATGACAGGCGAGGCTTATAAAAGAGACGCTCACACACACATATAAGTGTGTGCTTCGTCATGGTTACGCAGATCAGAGATGTTTTTCAAGTTCAAAGATATTACAGGAAATTGGTGTCATTATAGGAGGATTTGAACCTGAATTTCTGTTTTCCTGTAAATAACAAACACCACGTAACACTCTTCAAATAGGTCGAGGAGGAATAACACGGGAGATTTCATATTTTCCCTCACACACACACACACACACTACAGCTCAAATCTGTTAACAAGCAAGTGTACAGCCGAAGATTATCACAGTATAACTTTTAGAAGCGATGACTGTGACATTCCTCCTTACTGCTGAGTTCATGACTAAGGCGGATTAGCCAGACTTCCATTCCTGCTTATCATATGGATGGGATTAACCTGCGCTATGGATCATACACACATGGGAACAGCTCAACGCACACTCACATACGCTACAATACACCAGCACGGGACATAATCAGATGCAGACACACAAAAATGCTCATACGTTTTCTGTCCACTCCCTCTCTTCTTCCTCACACACACATGGCAGATGGCAAAACAGGCCTGTGTTGCCATACCGACAGTAGAGCTTGTTAAGTCATCTGCTGCTCTTTAGATCGCTAACGATGTTATCATTTGGCTGTGGTAACCACGGTGATGCCTTCAGCCCCTGTGTGTGTGTGTAGTTGCGTGCATGAAAAGACAGGCTGGACTGCGTCTCTAAAGAACCGTATCAAAAGAGTTCTCACACACACCCAGCGCAACACAAAGCTCTGAGTAAATGACTGAACGGAGCGCTGAATAACCAGAACAGTGTGAACGCCACGCAGTTTTACTGCCTTTCCTGTTTGTCCCTCGTCACCCGTACAGCTCTTAGGAGGCCCAAACCAATACTGAGTTTACCTGGCGTCAACATATTATTCAAACAAACAATTTAATAACGTTCACATCCACCTGAGGCAGCTCAACCGCCTATTTTAAGTCCCAACCTGTGGTGTAAATAAACACTGGATTAGCAGAAGACAACTCTTTAAAAACAACTTTACGTTACTTTTTTAAAACCAGGAATTATCCAGTGTTTACTTACTGTGAATGAATACTAAAAAAAACTACAAACACGTGTTATTAGGAATGAAAATGTTTTACGTTATGTCTAAGGCTGACCCGAATGCTTTGACCGTTGCCATAGTAACCGATCTCCAAATCAGTATTCGACTGCTTCGTTTTTTTTTGTTTATTTATATATAAGTATGTAATAATAATGTATAAACCCCAAAATAGCACATTAAATAAGGAATAAATCCACATTATTCAATATTCATATTTAACATGACTTATTATTAGTTATTCTCAGACGGATATCACTGTTTGTTGTGTGTAGAGGTGTGTCTTTGTACAGTAGTGTGGCAGCGACGCTGTCCCAAGACGGAGAAAGAGACAAAAGAACATGTCAGCCTGCTGCGAAGCTTCGAATATTTCACACCGAAGCTTCGAAGCCCATAAAAAAATGGTATTTGGGACAGCCCTAGTTATGTGAAATGTTTTGCTTTGTGTTTTCACTCTGCCGTTCTTAAACAGTCAAACCTGTTTTTAGGGGTCAGGGTTAGAAAAACTTCAAAAACACATTCTTGAGAGTTTTATGCCTTGGGTGCTGGAGGAAAAAAATTTCAAAATGCACTCCAGAAGCAGCAACAGGGAGGGTTATGACAAAGAATAGCCATGATGAGAATGTATTTGACAGTTTAAAGACCTTACGGGTTAAATTTAAAATGTGTTGACACTGCCTGGAATGGTATAATTAAGTGAAGCGAGTGTGATTATCTAGCTTGAAACAAAGTGTGTCAAGAAACATGAAAAACAAATTATCGGAGTCAGACTCATAAAGTATCACAAAGAAAATCAAAAGAAAATTGTCGTGTGCAAAATGTTTAGTGCTCATTACAAAAGAATATCTTCTGCTCAATATAAAAGGAAAATAATCATTACTATCATTATGATGACAATGACCATATGTGAATTTGTTCTGGCGTTTCTAGTGGAGTTTCAGTCGAGAGAGCCAGATGGTCCTGTCTGACTGTATGAGAGCGGAACGCACTCAAAGGGCCTCTGAAGAATGTAGGTTGACACCACAAGGTGCATATCCTGTTTGTGGAGCAATATGCACTTTGCATAGAGTTTCAGTTGAAAACATGAGTCAACAAGTCAAACACACACACAGACACATACAAATCTTTGAACACACACGCAAAGCCTCTCTGCGTGTGTGTGTGTGTGTGTGGTGTCCACACAGACATAAACAAAGACAAACACACATGGCGGCTCAAAGGGCTCAGTTAATCATGAAAGAGCTGATGATGTGGACGCGGTTGATAGTTTGAGGGTATAATGGCATAACGCTGTGTCATTGGCTGTGTTTACACAGACTGCACTTTTAACCCGATTCAGACAATAATGTGACGGAGAAAGCATTCAAATTTCCTGATTACATTATGAGATCACACTTGAACCGAGTTAAAATGTGGTCGTTTATAATTTGCCTTAAAAACGCGTCTACACCTTAATCAAACAGCGAATTATCTGTGTGTTTGCCGATTTTCCTGATGTGTGACAGTTCAACCGCTTCACCGTGTCCGCTTTCTGCAACTGTAAATGTTACTAAAACAACAGGCTGAAACTGTGAGTCGACTCATTTTGATAAGCCAAAGTAATTTCTCAACATCTTCTAGTTTCAGGTCCTCAATTGTTGAGGATTTGCTGCTTTTCTTTGATTTATGTGATAGCAAACTGAATATTAAGATTAGGTATTGTTTAAAAAACAATGATACCAGTACCCGTAAAGGTCTTATTGATAACATTTTTCTAATATAATACAGCCACAGAGCTTTTAGAAAGCTGCCAAATAAAAGTATGGCTTTTCATAAAAAAGTTGTTATGATTGTGAATTAATCGTTTAAAAGAAAATTTGGCGGGTCCAAAATGAATGTTTTGTTTATCTCTGTGGAAGATACCTGACGTTTGGTTCCCACTTTGGTTCCCACTTCTAACAATGTTATCAATGTTATCACCTTTAAAGTGATACCGATACCAATAGCGTACTTTATTCGATACCCATCATGTGATTGGAAGCATTTGGTTGCATAAAATGCCACCACCCCATTTATTTTCATCACACACCACAGGCATGTAGTATAGCCATACTTTTGAATGTTTTGGTGGCATCTCGCCACGATGAACTGCCAACTCCGTCAAAACACGCCACGCTCGACTTCACCACACCACAGACTGTATGGGTTGTAGCTGCTGCGGTAGTGGGCTAATCCCAAGTTGCATTATATTGAAGAACGCTTGCGGTGATTGGCTGCGAGCAAAACCATACAAATAGTTTTTTTCTCTGGGTACAAAGAGGTTTGAAAGCAGGTATCGTTTGACTGGTGAAGTTTCGATACTACTTGGTACTGGGTTATTTCGGTCGTTATTTTAAAAGGTATCGATACCCAGCCCTACTGAATATCTTGGGTTTTGGACTGTTAGTCGGACAAAGCCAGACGTTAGAAGATGTCACATTGGGCTTTATGTAACTGTGATTGTGAAAAATGCTACAGACCAAACATTTGCTCAAGAAAATATTTGGCAACCCTGAACAGTACATAGGAAAATATGCCTGATACCAGAAAAAGAACTGGCAATATTTTGTCTTTGGTTGCGTCTCGCCACGCTGAACTGCCAACTCTGTCAAATACAATGCGCTCAACTTCACCACACCACAGACTGTATGGGTTGTAGCCGCTGCGGTAGTGGGCCAATCATGCATCGCATTAAATCGAAGAACGCTTGAGGTGATTGGCTGTGAGCAAAACAATACAAATAGTCATCTTTTCTCAATATGGGTACAAAAAAAATGTAATGCAGGTATTGTTTGACAGGAGAAGTTTCAATACTACTTGGTACTGTGTTATTTCAATCGATACTTTATAGATATTGATACCCAGCCCTACTGAATATCTTGGGTTTTGGACATTTAGTTGCACAAAACCAGACTTTAGAAGACGTAACATTGGGCTTTACAAAACTGTGATTGTGAAAAACGCTAACACTAAACAATTTATTAAGAAAATAATTGGCAGATTAATAAAATAATAGTTGCCGCCCTGAATGGTACAGAGGAACATATGTCTGACGCCAGAGAAAGAACAGTTTGCGTCATGAACACAGTAACATGACATCATGGGATAAGATAGATATAATAAACTGGATTATAAACAGAATAAACCTGTGTTTAGAATAAGGTGAACAGCTTCCAAGCAGACGTACTCATTGTGCGTGAGTGCTGGTGTGTGACTGCATACAGTACAGCTTCACAGGAAGCGGTGCATGCTCCTTTATGTCACCCCACTGGGGCTTGCCAAGTGCTCGCATGTGTGTGTATCTATGTGGGTGTGTGTGAGAGAGTGAAAGAGAGGTTTATCTCTGTCTGCTAAAAGGCGTGCGTGTGAGCACTGCAAGCCACTGAGCTTCTCTGTGCAGCCGATTCGTGTGAGCGTCTGCGTGCCAAGCAGTGTGAGTGTGTGTGTGTGTGTGTGTGTGTGTGTGTGTGTACACAGTGGTGTGCATGTCTATGACCGAGGGAAGTAGAGAAGCTGCCAAGTGCGTCTGTGTCAGTGACCGCACAAGGCAACTGAGGGTCATCGAAGTTCACAGCTTTCTGCTATAGTTTTAGGACGGAGCTCCGGCCAATCGCGGGGGAGAAATACAGGAAATAGATAACCAATATCAGGGCTGGGAGATGGAGTGCCGTGACTACACAAGGGCACGATAGCTGATATGATAGTTCAAATAAAGATGCAGGTCGGTCACACATTAACTAGAAGACACGTGAAGGCCAAAACACACACACACACACACACACACACACACACACACACACACACACGGGAAATAAAAAGGACACACTTCCACATTAATAAACCACAGTTACGGCGTTAATAACTGTGAAAATAACAACATACAGGCACATTCACTTGGCTGCCGTCCATGAGCCACACATGCACAGAACAGCTGGAGAGTTTTCAGTTTGTCAGCGGTGGCGAAACCAAAGAGGAAGCTCAGGGCCGAGGTCTACTGTTCCCGACACGGCGAACCAGAAGTGCTTATCATTCACAAGCAGCCTATCAGCTTACTGCACCATTGTTGCCGTGTCACACAAGTGTCAAATATTTGTTAATTCATAGGTACTTGTGACACGGCGACAATGTACCTAATCAATTTACCATACAGTGGCCTTTTCAGCAGTTGCTTACGACACTACTATATACTGGCGTGGATGCAATGTACTGTACTTTCCAACTGATCCAGTGAGAGGATTGTTAGTGAAAACTGTTCTGTTATTAAAGGTCTATATAGGAAATTATTACAAATAACATTTAAGTATTGTTGTCCAGAATAAACTGATGCTCTTCCACATGTGCATGAACCATGTTTTCAGTTCCTCTTTTGAATTGATTGAATTGAAAGTAAATTGACCTGCTGGTACAGATCCAAAGCTCTGTTACTGCCCCCCCCCCCCCCCCCCCCACCACAGTAACATCTAACCAGAGGGCACACAGGACACACAATACATAGAATAACACAGCCTGCAGGTTGCACTATAGAGGGATACTTACTGAAACTTGAGCCTGACTTGCTCATTGTCCGGGTTGCAGTACAGCCTCTCCAGCTGTTCCTGGGAGTCGTCTGCTATGCTCTGCCACGTCTGATTACTGCTCCTGCGGATCTGCCAGTGGTAGGGCAGCACAGTGTGGTGGTGGGCACAGTCATTGCCGTACACACACTGTCCTTGGAGGAAATCCACACAGATGTCCACCGAGTCCGACTGGCGCGTGTGATACTGGAGCTGTGTGAGCAGCTCAAAAACCAGGTCCAGGGAGGCCTCTTCGCTTTTATCCTGAAATAGCACTCCTTTGTCAGGCTGCAGGAGGAGGAGGGCATGGGGGTCCTGGAGGTTGGAGCAGTCTTTGACTGGAAGGTTTTTAGCCCCAGAGGTTAAGAGGTCATTGCTTTTGATGCTGCCCTCCTGGTGGGGAGCCTGGGGTGCAGCTGTGGGAGGTATATCCCTGCCTGGGGGTGCTATTGTCACTGTGCTCCCGGCCGCCCTGAGGCCAGGTTCCGGCTGAAAGCAGCGGCTGTCGGGGGTAGGATCCGTGATCTTGGGTCGCTCCCCTCGCCGCTCGGTCTCCTCCAGCTCCGCAGTAGTATCGGCTATTTCCACATCACCGTCCCGGGTCATCAACCCTGGTACTCCAGCCACAGCTGTGGTGACGCCAGCAGCTACCACCTGGCCCATACAGTTCTGCTTCACCACGGCCGCTGCGCACAAAGTGCCCGGAGTCCGACCCGGCTGGTTCCGGGGAACAAACACCCCATCCCCTGACACCAGCGCATCCGTGCTCAGCAAAGTAGTCAGTATGGGGTCCTCCAGGGCGCGGTGGAGGCATTTGGCGTCCAATTTCCTCTGCTTCTTTTTGAAATAGGGTTTCACCAGAGGTATTTTGTCCGGGAGACCCACTATCTGCTGTTCCGTGAAATCCCCACCTTCGTCCATATTTAAACTCACATCCAGGGAGATCCCAGTCGGCACACACACGTCTGCGGATTTCTGGAGAATGTGCAAAGTTTTATCCATGATCCCCCCCTTCTCTCTCTCTGTCTCCTTTAAACCCCGACAGTCCTGAAGGAAAGAGAAAGAAACTGTGAAATACTAATTTATACTGTACAGTTCAATATATATTCTTATTTAACTTTTATTTAAACCATTCTTGCATTTATATTTAACACACTTAAAAGATCAGACTCCTCAGCATGTTTCATTTACACTGTGGTTATATATTAGATCTGTTTGATTCATATATTTCTCATGTCTCATGATCCCCCCCTCCTCTCACTCTCCTTTAAACCCGGACAGTCCTGGAGGAAAGAGAAAGAAAGGAGGTAGTCATCAAAGATAGCACCTATAATCCTATAATCTGAGTTTCCAAGGTGAAGTCATCGTGGCGCATAAAAGCGATGATTAATAGGTTGCTGCTTTGGACTGAGCTGTAAAAATAAAAAAACTCTTTCCTTTCCTGGGAAGGAAACCCCTATCAGTGTGTGCTGAAACGAAACCTATTTAACCCCCCTCCTCCTCTGACAAAAGCTACACACTGGTCTAATGACCCCTCAGGATAAATAATTACGCACTAACATCAATAACATTAATGAAAGACCTAGAAGTAGAGTCAATCAGGAGCTGTCTGTGTTTCTGAATGTTCTCACTTTAACGTTGGCTTCAAACACTTGATTTTAATGTGTTTTGTATAATATTATGATATGTATTTATTTAGTTTTTATGTTGTGGTGTACCTATATTTGTATTTCATATTTAGCTTTTTTTTACTTATTATTATATCTTTATTGTTTACTTACTATTTATTATATCTTTATTATTGTCTTTTTTTTACTGATGCCTCGTGTTGTTTGCACTGTCCCCTTTGCTGCTGTAACACAGTTAAATAAAGTATAAAATAACGATCAGCTGACACCTAGACATTATAATAAACCCATAATATATATGAATGTTTTGGAAAAAGGGTTCAACCAGTTAATTGAAGTGGAAAGATATGACCTAATCCTTTCTGTAGGGAACTTGAGTCACCAGTTTCAGATTAATGTGATAATAAAAATGAGGATATGTATTTACATTATACTTGTTCACCTAATGCGTCCTGTCAACTGTGTTACTTTGTCTGTCAACTGTGTTACGTGTGGTTTTTGTGTCATAAATCTTTTAAATGTTGGCTAAACTGTAACAAAAAAGATGGAGGAAGACTTACATAAGGATGGTGAATAACTCTAAATTCAGTGTAATGTGGATTTATGTTGAAAAAGATATTCATCCTTCCTGATAGCATCCCACAAAATGTCCATTATGAAGCTTAAAAATTCACATTTTCAAATCAGTAACACAGACAACCTTAAAACCCCTCTAGTGAATAGACTCAACAACTTTCAAACAAATGTGTTATTCATGTTTTATATGACACAACATTTGCCTGTAACACAGTTGACAAAATAATGAATTGATTTTAATTAAAATATTTAAAAGAGCTTTTAAAGCTTTACAATTTATGAATTTAGCACATTTATGGGGGTATATTATGATAACAACTAAATTATTTATCAAAAAAAAGAAAACTGATTTCTTCACTTTCTGGTTGACATGAATGAAATGTACCCTTAATTATAGAATGACTCATATATAATCGTGGACAGTGGAGGCTATTGGTGTCTTTCTTTGGTCTCTCTCTATACTACTAACGTCATGACTGCAATTACAGCTGCGTCTCTCTGAGCAAGGAGCGATAAAATCATCCCTGTAACAAAAACCTCTCTCTCTCTCTCTCATGGGACGATATATTTTGATCACAGGAGTCCGATACGAGTCTAGATGTGCCGCTTACACAACGCTGGCCGAGCAAGTTTGCACGTAGGCTACTGTAGACACACAGACACATAGACGCACATACATAGACATATATACAAGGCACTGCGGCGGAGCAGCAGCAGCGACAAAAGATAAACGAGGCAGCTTTTATTTCACCACCACAGCTTTTCCTTTTTTTTGTTGTGCACTCTGAGTAAATGGAAATACTGCAGTAAAGCTAATTTGTTATAGAAAAAAAATTCACAACCATACGACAAAAAACAACCACCATACCTGAGCGTTAAAGTCCGCCCCTCTCCCCCAGGTCTCGACACTCTTCTGTGGGTAAAATCCAGTGCGCACATCGGTGGCGGAGCTGCGTTATCCAAGAGTCTGGAAAGATATATCCTAGTCTGGACTACTAGACTGTAGTCCGGGTTAGGTTTCCTCTCGTGTCCACTCCGCCGCTCTGCATTGCTCTTTATGTGTCTCTATTTCATGCTTCTTCTCTTCTCTTTGTATCCTTGAAGCCGGATAGAACAGAAAACGCGCAGGAGAAGAGAGGAGAGGAGAGGAGCCGACAAAGAGCGGAGCACACAGCTGTGGAGAGATCTGACTGCCTCCCGGCGCAGAGCAGCGAAGCTCCGCCTCGTAACCTGGTGACAGGCGGGGCCTAGCGAGCAGGAGGAGGAGGAACAGGAGGAGGAGGGACAGGAGGAGGAGGGAGGCGTCTGCTGGTGAAAGGAAGAAGCTGCATGGGGGTGTGGGAGGGTGGACACTTGGGGGGCCTTTTATGCCGGGCCCCGGAAGTAATAAAAACTGGACGCAGTGTGTCTGGAAGACAAGAAATGTCATGACATCATACAACCATTAAAGGCTGACCAGCACCAGAAGGATTTTTAGATCATTTAATAATAATAATAATACATTTTATTTATATAGCGCTTTTCTAAAAAACTCAAAGACACTTTACATAGACGAGAAGATCATAACACAAGGACATAATAAAAAAAGATATAAAACACACAATATTAATTACACGTTCTACAAAGGTGAGTTTTGATTTGTGATTTGAATGTGGACAGGTTGGTGCAGTCTCGGATGTGTTTGGGGAGTGAGTTCCAGAGGAAGGGGGCGGCTATGGCAAATTAACTCATTAAAAAGTAGTAAATCAACATACAAATACTCCACTACAAGTAAAACATACACACTCTGAGTCAATAAACTAAATGCTAAATTTCTCCACTGTCAGCAGCGACTACCCAATAATTCCGTAATAAATAATTCAATAATTCAAATGCGAAATAATCATTTATACTGTACAGTTTAATAAATATTCTTATTGAACTTTTACAGGGATCCTGCGGGGGAAATGAGGGTGACTTTAATTTCCTGTTATTTCACTTTCTAGAACAATAGGAAAAAGTACAAGACTGAATGTTTCATTCTACTGTTATCTCCCGTCCTTACAGAGTCAAACTTAACTTTAATGGTTAAATGCTTGATTGAGTATTTGGATGAAGGGGTTTTTATTAGGGCTGTCAATCGATTCAAATCCTCTTATCAACATGGGAGTGGGCTAATATGCTTGCTTAATGCAAATGTATGTATATATGTATTATTTGGAATCAATTAACAACACAAAACAATGACAAATATTGTCCAGAAACCCTCACAGGTACTGCATTTAGCATAGAAATATGCTCAAATCATAACATGGCAAACTGCAGCCCAACAGGCAACAACAGCTGTCAGTGTGTCAGTGTGCTGACTTGACTATGACTTGCCCCAAACTGCATGTGATTATCATAAAGTGGGCATGTCTGTAAAGGGGAGACTCGTGGGTACCCGTAGAACCCATTTACATTCACATATCTGGAGGTCAGAGGTCAAGGGACCCCTTTAAAAATGGCCATGACAGTTTTTCCTCGTCAAAATTTAGCATAAGTTTGGAGCGTTATTTAGCCTCCTTTGCGACAAGCTAGTATGACATGGATGGTCCAAAATTAAAGCGTTATCACGTTCATTTTGACAGCCCTAATTTCTCTACATAATATTGTGTTATACATATGTTACAGCATTTTGTACATCATTTACATGTAACATATTCCTTTATTTCTATTTTTCTTATACTTCTTTATACTTTTATATAAGAGCAACTGTAATCTCCCCCGGGATCAATAAAGTATATTTCTGATTCTGATTTAATCTTAGGTCAGTAAAGTAGGCCTACACATGTATGGGTAGCCTACACCGTACTTTGAGACATCACCAGATTAATTAAAAAAATGTAGTATGTGTTTTATGTATGCACGCTGTCACCAATTTCCTATTAAATATAGTTGACACAAAGAACCCAAAAACAACCAGTAGCCTGTTCCTATATTGGACCAGTACTACCCGCCCACAGGTTTTCCATTTGTGAGTTTTTGTCCCCATTTTCACCATCATGGCCATATTGCTTACTAATTTAACCATGCTGCTTGTTAATTGTTTGTTTTAACCATAGTTCCATCATTGCTCTGTAACTTGCAGACACATATTATCCCGGATTTGTTGTGTTTGTATTGTGTTTGGTTAGTGTTAACATTTCATTAACATTTCTGGTTAGAATAAAACACGGACCAGTAGGCCTATTAAGTTAATTATTGTTTATTGGTTTAGTTTTATAAGTTAATCATTTTGTTTCCCTACCATACCCAGCATGTGTTCTAGAAACAAAAGCCCTGTTTCCACCGCAGGAACTTTCCCCCGGAACAAGGAACCTTTAGAAGAACTCATTTTGTTTTGACCGCAGGGACCAGGGTCTAAATTAAGTTCAGGGAACATTTTCCAAGGCCTTTTTGGGGGGGGTTAAAAGCCGTCGCTGATTGGTGAAACACACATACAGCAGCGCGAAATACTCGCCTGCAAATATTATATGTCTAGGGCTTTTATTGTTAAAGGCAAGAACGAAAGGACTGGATCTGGTCCACGCTGGGTTGGTTCAAGGTTGAAAGGAGTAATAAAGTTTGCCGTCCTGGTTTGAACTACGGAGCCTCTGTGTTGTCGTTTCCTAAGTATAGGCGCAACTCAACTCGTTCGGCACAGTGTGATTGGTTGATGCCTTTATTCATGGTGAAAAAGCTCAGAAAATCGGCGTTGTTCTGAAAAAAAAATTCCACTTTTTCACCGCGTAACATTTGCGTTATGTGTGAAAGTAATCATGACAAAAACAACAGTTCAAAAAATATATTGACGTGAATTAATCACACAAAAAAAAACGTGTATAAATGCCTTAACACGCAAGGAGAGGAGGCAAGGAGGGAAGGAAAGAAATTGAGGATGTACAAATTGGGAAATGGGAAATGCCCCAGTTCTCTTTAAATAGAGGAAGGGGTTGGGTACCTCCCATGGATGTGTATACACTGGGTGACATCATCAGTGATATCACCTATGATAGAGATAGAACAAAGTAGTTGGTAGGACGAGGGTTAATCAATAACAATGCATCATACTTTGTACAATGATTAAACTGTATGTTTTGTAAGTAAAATCTTAATCTACAAAGTAAATACATGTAGTCGAGTGAAAAGTACAACATATGCATACAAAATGTAGTGAAATAAAAAAATAAAGTACCATAAAAGTGTACCATAAAGTGTCTTGAAACACAAGTACAATACTCGAGCAAATTTGCTCACTTTCCACCACGTAAATATCCCTCGAAATACTGTGTAACAATCCGCCTCAAACATGAGGAATATTTTGTTAATTAACTCTTGTTTGAAGACGACTATTACTCCTCATGACAGTTCTTGTAAAGAGGTGAAACTCCACTGGAAACATTTGGATGGATCACAGTGGATCATTTCACATGAGACTAAACATGAAACCTGTTGAGACATAATTATAATTACACCAAAAGCAGAGGAGAATGAGTCATTTTCTTATGCTGGTATTTATCTGGTTATCTGCTGGTTTTTATTTAGTTTCTATAGAGTATTTACTGGAGGAAGCCCGACTCCTGCGTCCTGTGCAGCTGATCGGTCACATTTCCATAAGGGAGTGTAATGTTTACTGACTGCATTGAGTCAGCTTCTCTTTCCTCCTTGTTTTACCAGAAGTAGTGTTTTAGGAACCTGCTGTGCTGCACTGCCTTCCGGCTTAAGTTTCGCTGTGTGCAGACAAGCCTGCTCAACCAAACGGTTTCTAAAGAGAGGATTTCTCCGAAGGGCTGGTCTCTAAGCACAAAATACAAACTTGCCACGTAGTTGTGTATGCGTCAGATTACGACAGAAACAATTCAGGGATTCTTGGATATTAAGTAACATGCTTGGAGTGGCCGGAGTTATAACATATATATCAGATGAGTGGCTTTAAAAATAAGCCTGCTGTGCTCTATTATTTCCTTTCTACAGGAATTAGAGACAGGTTTGTAAAACTAGTTTTTATAAGGACAAGGGCTGTCAAATTTAACGCAAATTAGTTTTTCACGCCGCTAATTTCTTTAACGCATTTACACAATCGATCTTGTTGTAGTGGGCTCAGTTTTAAAGCTAGTGAAGGTACTGGCATCATATGAAACTAGAAAACCTAAGGAATCCATTGGTGCCAACCATGTCATACTAGCTTGTCAGGAAGGAGGTTAAATAACGCTCAAAACTTGCGCTATATTTTGGCGAGGAAAAACTGTCATGGCCATTTTCAAAGGGGTCCCTTGACCTCTGAACTCAAGATATGTGAATGAAAATGGGTTCTATGGGTACCCACGAGTCTCCCCTTTACAGACATGCCCACTTTATGATAATCACATGCAGTTTGGGACAAGTCATAGTCAAGTCAGCACATTGACACACTGACAGCTGTTGTTGCCTGTTGGGCTTGAATTTGCCATGTTATGATTTGATCATATTATTTGTGCTAAATGCAGTACCTGTGAGGGTTTCTGGACAATATTTGTCATTGTTTTGTGTTGTTAATTGATTTACAATAATAAATATATACATATATTTGTATAAAAGCAAACATATTGCCCACCCCCATGTTGATAAGAGTATTAAATACTTGACAAATCTCCATTTAAAGTACATTTTGAACAGATAAAAAAAAATGTGTGAATAATTTCATAATAATAATTAATTTTCCAAATTCTCAATCAAGCCTTTAACCATTAAAGTTTAGTTTGTCTCTGTAAGGATGGCAGATAACAGTAGAATGAAACATTCAGTCTTGTACTTTTTTCCTATTGTTCTAGAAAGTGAAATAACAGGAAATTAAAGTCACCCTCATTTCCCCCGCAGGATCCCTGTGGGAGCCACTATGGAGGAAACACCAAATTGAATATGTTATTCATGAGATTAATTACCTATTAATCACCCCCTCAACGCCGTTTAAACATGTGTATCTTTTAACATCTCCCACCATTAACCCCCTGAATGTTAATGACAAAGGTGAAAACCTGATAATGCGCCGCAGCTATTTACATGCAAACTGTTTTAACACCCACAAACCACCAACTGATCCCTGCTCCGTTTTTAAATTATTTATTTTTCCACGTACAGGCCACAGGCTGCGGTTCAAGAGGTCAAAAGAGCGCAAAGTGCAACCATCTTCCAGTCAGATGCCGTCAAAGCAGCTCCAATGAGGTTTAGTAATTGAGAAATTACAGGCTTGCTGCAGAAGACATGGGAGAGCTGACGTATATGAGAGTAATTGCCTGGTTGCATACCGACGGATCTCCAGCATTCCTCCTCGGCTGACATGCATAACGACGTCCTATTGTTCAAGTTTTGACTTGTCTCAGAGGACGCCCTTTAAAAGAGATACCTGCCTGCCAACTCCAGCTCGCTTGTTGTCTTACAAAAGTCAGCGAGTGATCTCAACACATGAAACAACAAGTACTGTGACGAGGAGTGCTGTTACGAAGTGTTAAAGAAACATTGCAGAAATACTATTGTCACATCAGTGGAGATTTAAAATAACATAATGTTCCACAGAGGGTGTCAGTATCTGCAGATTATTAGAGTATTTATTCGACAGATAAACTCACAAGTACAGGATCGTGCTTGAACTTGGAGTAAAAATGTACTTGTACTGACGCTTTATCAGTCCCTGTGGGTACATTTCTGCCCACTTGCTTCCCTGAAAAGGAGGTCAAAGGTCAGACCAGCAGGGCGGATGCTTACAGGAGCAGGAACCTGAACCCAGGTGTGTTTTTAGACCCAAATAAAACGAGCAGTAAACTAATTCTATGAACCAAAAGCACATGAAAGGCCATTTGGGTGGGTCTTCTTTGTAAGTTGCGGGGTAAAGGTGCTGCGTTTCAGCCCCCACCCTCCGAATCTTATCTGTTCACATGCCTGCACATAACACAATTACTGGAGGCAGATCAGTTAACGCCGGTGACAGGGCTTCAGCCTTGACACGCCTGTTTAACGCACAAAATGGTCCCACAGCATGGAAACATAAAAATACATTTTATTGAGGTAATTGGCGTTGGATTGGCAAGTGGAACCCGTGGGTGCCATAAACAACGATGAAAGTCTCGCTGTGTAATTATTGTCATTACGACCAGTCATTTTGTCTCTTTCATGTGAAATTAAATGGTTTAAATTTATGGATTTTACACAACTATGTGTTGTGTAGATTTTACAGGTGGAAAGTAACATGTTTCTCACACATTATATGCTGTGGTGGAAGAAGTGCTCAGATCTTTTACTAAGGTAAAAGTAGCAATACCACAGTGTAGAAATACTCTGTTACAAGTCCTGCATTCAAAATGTTGAGTAAGTAAAAGTACAAAAGTATTAATAACAAAAAGTACCAAAAGTAAAAGTTCCCAGTATGCAGAATGGTCCATTTTAAGAAAAATGCATATTATATTATTGAGTTATTATTGATGCATTAATGTGTATGATACTTTAGTTGGTAAAGGTGCCTTATTTCTTATTATATATACTGCAGCGGAACTTGTGAATTTCACCAAAGGACCAATAAAGTCTTATCTTTATCCATAATAATACATACATTTTGTATTAATAATCTGAAACTGCAAATAAGCTAGTAACCAAATGTGTCAAATAAATGTAGTGGAGTAAAAAGTACAATATTTCCGTCTGACATATAGTTGAGTAGAAGCATAAAGTAGCAAAAAATGGAAATAGTCAAGTAAAGTACAAGTACCTAAAAATTGTATTTAAATACAGCACTTAAGTAAATGTACTTTACACCGCTAATTATATGCCATTCTGCATACTGAGTACTATAAGTACATTTTGTTGCTTCTTAAGTTCTTAACCTTTACTCAAGTAACATTTTGAAAGCAGGACTTTTAAGGGAGTATTTGTACATTGTGGTAAGTCTGACCTGCATACTTCCTCCACACTAGTCGGCTTCTCTGATATAACAGAAAGCAGTGTGAGTGACCTGAGACTATTGACTTTATATGACTAAAGTTCCAGATATGCGCAACTTCCAACGCCCTTAGCAGGTGCTTTATGTTGTGAGTCAGCGACACAGCTTGTTCCACTCTGTCAGATTGAAACTGGTTCTGTGTGCATCTTATACCAACTCTGAGCTGTGCCAAGACCTTTTTTTTTTCTTTTTTTTTTACGACTAATTGTTTTGTGCGAGAGATGAAAATAAAAGAGTGCGTGGGCTGCGTGAAATAACCTCATGAATACTGGAAAACCCTGTCAATAATGCTAAATGAGGGGTAGTTTATGATCTATTTTCCCCACTCTTTTAATCCGGCCAAACACAGAGCACAACACATGGAAAGTTACGCGTAGTACCAACAAGAAGAGGAAAGATTTGAATAAGTTGAATTGGCATTAAGACAAAAACAGCAGGGCTAAACAGGATATTAAAACACGCCTACTTGTCTTACGGTGGTTGCTTCAAATCTAAATCATTTCTAGGTCATCGGTTCGCTGAAATCCAAACACCTGCTTTGTATTGCATGCAGTGTGTGAACCGTGTCTGCATCTACACAGTCAACAAACTGTCAAACAATCTGAATTAATGAGTTTTAAATGCAAACAGCCTTTTACAGAGAGCTGGGTAGCATCGCTAATGAGCTACCTGCAGCCTGCATGTACCCACATGAACCTGACATACATTATAGATCTCTCTACCAATTTATGTTTACATTCTGCTGCACAGTTTTCCTCAAATGGCGCAGGAAAAAAGGTAGCTTTTATATGTGAACACACCCAGAGGTATTTGAGGTGATCGGTGACTAAAATAGTTACTAGTCTTCTCTTTGTGTATTGTGTGACAATTGCACAAACAAAACAGGAAACACCAGGGAGAAAGATATTTTTTTGCAAACAGTATGACGTTGTAGGGAGTAGCAAAATGTACTTTTGAGAGACAATGTCATTTGTCAAAAGGCACAAAAGGAGACTTAAAAAAAAAGGCAAGGCAATGAGATGATGTAACCAGGTGACTAGAATGGGATGTTAATGGGCTGAAGTGCTGGAGGGAACACTCTGTGGTGGTGGTGGTAACCCATTATGAGGCTCCATTCACGACTGCAGTATAAAGTGGCACAAAGAATTTCTCACATCTATTGAACCTTCCTTCAACACATCAGTCTGCACACTACTGTCACACACTCTCGTTATCCTCTCGCTCTGAAATACAACACACAGACAACAGCCTCCTCCTTGTGATCTAACCAGTCAGGCTACCTGTAAATTTCTCTCTCTCTGACAACAGTATACAACCTGAAATAACTAGAAGAGCTATGACGAGCATGCTAGTTTAAGTCAACAGAGTGGAATCCTAAAATAACAACTAGATTTAGTGTATGTATGTGTGCGCATGAGATACACATGCATTCCTGCATGTGTTGTCTGCACACGTGCCAGTGCGTTAAATTGCAGATTTTCTTGCACAATGAGCTATAGGTGTACACTTTCACAGCTGACTCACATGTAGTAGCATGTGTATTAGGGCTTCACAGTGTTGAGATGTGGGCTGGAAGCCAGGGACGCAGTGGAGGTGCATTACAGTAAAGAGCTTCAGATGTATGTAAACTGCATTAATGCAGCCTCAGTTTTAAAAAAAATATGAATTCATGTTACTCTGACAGTGCTAGAGGGTGCTGTGGGAATGAGTCTGAAACATGGAAATTAGTTTTTGCACTTCTGGTTCCCTGATCTCAAAGTCAATGGACTTTTTGAATGTTTTTTTTAGTTAGAAGTCTGAAATAAGGTTTGTGGTTAACACAAGCTTAAGAGATTTTAATGTTTTGTTCTACGACATAAAATACAGTAAATAAAAGTCAGTAAATCTTTAATTTTAATTGTGAATTTGAAGCTTTTATATATCTTAAAACAACTAACAAGTGGCTAAATGAGACTATTAAACATCATCACGCCGACTCGGCTTTTTGTCGAGGGAGCCAGGGCGATGCTAACTTCCTGGTTGGCCTACAAAAATAGTCATCCCTGCAACACTCTATTACCACACAGACGTGTAAATAGCAGGACATTACAAGGACATTCTGCGTGTCATGAGAACGTATTTTAGACTTTTTGCGTGTAATTTTTACACCACACACAAAGATACGGTAACGGCCACAGTTAGGTTTAGGCAACAAAACCACTTAGTTAGGTTTAGGAAAAACATCATGTAAAATACGTACGGAAACAATGTAACAGATTTACGGAAAACAGGTCACTAAAAAACACGTCACAAACCTCACTAACATACAAACCTCACTACCATAACTTCAAATTAGCTCAACAACCCTTTGGGAGACAAACACCAGTCTTGAACACCGGTCTCCGGGTTGAAAGTCCTGTGTTTTCTGGACCCATCCAACTCCCCACCTGCCATAGGCTATCTTTCTCACTTTTTATTCTACCTCACTAGCTCTGAGAGGATGCGTTTACATTGCAGTCAATACAGACTACATGGTGTACAAATGACACCACCAAAAGCAAGAAGGGCGTTCTTATTGCATGAAAAATAACTTGTGATTACCGTGTCATTCATACGCGACATTTAGTGCGACCGAGCTGAACTACATAAGGCAAGACTTTGAGCTAAATGGTAACGTCAGTATGCTCACAATGACAATGCTAACATGCTGATGTTTAGCAGGTATGTTGTTTACCGTGTTCACCATCTTGGCTTAGCATGCTAACATTTGCTAATAAGCACAACATACAGCTGCGGCTGAAGGGAATCTCATTAGTTTTGCATAAATTATAAATCAAAGTATGGTACAAATAAACATTTTGACCTGACGATGGTGCTTGATAAAAAGTCAGAGGATCACCAGTCATTGTGATTCTTCCTCTGACCACCATGACCGTCCGTAATCCATCTAATAGTTGTTGAGACATTTCAATCTGGACCAAAGTGGTGGACTAATCAACAGACCGCAGTAACGCCACGCCGCTCGTGATGATCATTGACTAGTTAATTCACCTTTCTCTTCACCAACATGTCACTGTGTATAATGCATTGCTACCTTTTCTTAAGATTCAGGCGTCTAACCATACATTAACCTTTAGAAGGAACCGTCTCAGTGTCACATCTGATCTGTCTGAGTGGACCCCCTAAAGGTGAGAATGACCTACTCGGGTACACATTCAAAGCGTGGTATCAGGGATCTGTGCTGCTATGGCAACGTATCAGGAATGCATGTGTGTGTCTGTGTGTGTGTGTGTGTGTGTGTGAGAGCGAGTGTGTGTTTGTGTCAACGTGTGCTCTGGTGGTCTCTTTGATGATCAATTCCCAGAGTTTGGCATTAGTGTATGTTTGAGGTTCAAGGAGAGAGGGAAGAAAAGGTCAAGAAGAAAGAAAGAGGGGGTAGATGGAGACGGGGAGGAGCACAGGAGAGGTTGAGGGTCAGCTAAACAAAAGGCTCTTTGGCCGTGTTTCCCCGGGTCAGGGCTTAGCGGGCAGGAAGTAGCGCAACAATATCCGGCACTTCAGGTTAGGACCTCCCACCCCCCACCACACTTCAGGCTCTCTCCCTCACACACACACACACACACACAGGTCACCCAGTGTGCCTTGACAATGTATGTTGATCAAAGGAAAGCTCTGGCTCTTAGGTGGGGGGGTTGGTGTAGGAGATTAGCCCGGGAGGGAGTGTGAGCTTGTGTGAGGTTGTTCATGTGTGCTGTGGGTCAGCAGGTCTTGTGTAGACAGAGTAGCGGGTAGTTTTTATGATTACACAGTCTGAAATATACATATAAGTTTTGTCTCGGTTGCAGCCACAGACGGTATTAGTGGTAGATACTGTTGTGTATGAACAAGGTTTGGGTGTTCTCGGGGTGGGACAGGAGTATCACAACCCCCCCACCCGCCTGCAGCCCCCGTTCCAGTCTCCATTACATGCCAAATCAAAATGACGCAGCTCTTAAATCACACTTTTATACAGTTATGGTTACAGTCTCTCTCTCTCCACCTCCCTACATTTGTATTTTGAGTGTAGTTAATTTGCCAAAAAAGAGACAAAACGCACAATAAACAAAGTTAAAGGTGCTCTATACGATATTCAGAGCATTAATATAGAAGCAAACAACTATTTGCCATGTAAAGATATAGAGGAGTAATGTCTACCTGAGCAGAGAATGAAGTCGCTCCCCTTCTATGTGTGCTGTTATCCGAGTTTCTTTGTGCTTTCTTGACATAGTCATGCCGGCTGCGTATGCTTTTAGTGCATGTTCCTGCATCTGAGCGTGCCCCACTGACTAGCTCACAGGCGCCGCTCTGCACTGCCTTCATACAGTGGTCACAGCTGATAATGCCGTCCTGACCGTCAACGCCGTTTTGGAAGCGTTGAATAGAAATGCTCCCAATCTCGCAGTTAGCATCTTTAAAGATTCATTTGACTGATAGCATTATTATTTTTTTCAAATTTTCTTTAGATATTGCAATAATATCGTTATTGTGAATTCTTTTGGCCACAATAATCGTGTAGTAAAAATCTGGGTAACACTTAATTTTACAGGTCCGCAAATTTCATGGTAATTAGGTGATGATTAGCAAGTAACCTATTTGAAATGTCTTTGGAATTACTGCCAAAGTGCCCCAATATTATCCTCAAAATGTATCAAAAATTACTTTATTATAAACATTATTTAATAATCTTTGCGGACCATGTTATAATCCTCAATCAACATGTACAATAAGCACCAGATACTGAAGCTATTTGCCAACTTAATCTCAACATGCTTCTCTAGCAGAGCCAGGGCTGTTTCCGTGGTATTTGGTGACATTTGGAAGTGCTTGGGAGCTCGGGTTGCCTGTACATATTTAAGTCAGGTCATGGCTGTATTTGTTGTGGTTGTTGTTGTTGTTGTTGGCAGGGGATACTTAAACAAGTGGTAAGGAGTTTGGGCAGGTTTGACGTTTACTTTGTATGCTTCATCATCTCAGATTTGAGCGGAAGTGACACTCCAGAGAAATACCGCCTTACACGCTTCGCTGGACAGAGAGGGAGCAGACGCCGGGGACAGGAAGGTGAGTAGAAGAAAGAAAATAGAAAGTTGGAAGGGAAGACAAAGACGACGGTTGACTAAGATCTGTGCCGTCAAAGAGAAATTATTGTGATCACATCTGGATGCAGAGAAGAAAGAGAGGGATGACAGAGAGGGAAACACAAGGCAGCCAGAAGGACACAAACTTCTAGAGAAAATTGTCTCCCTGGCTCGCGGGCTAAAGCAGTGTGCTCTGCAGCAGGGAGATAACAGAGAGAGAGAGAGAGAGAGTGAAGGTGGAGGAGACGAGGCTAGGTCGAGCAGGTGGACATGAGCCAACATGTCGCTTGGGGCAGAAACTGTGGCTTCAGAGAGGAGAAGAGAGGAGAAGAGAGGAGGAATTTTAATGACCCAGAAACCAGCCCAGCAGGTTTGGAGTGGAGGAATGCCTCAGATGCCTCCCTCGTCCTCCTCCTCTCAATCTCCTACTTGTTAAATTAGGTTAAGTGTTATTATTTACAGTAGCATCATTATCTATCGCACTTTTATATCTTTACCCATCAATAAACTGTCACTGTTTACAGTAGTGTTTGTGGTTTCTGTGTGTTTTGAAGCAGAATCCCTGTTTCTATTCATGTCTAAAAGCTAGTTAATGATTCCTTCAAGTTTCTGTTTACAAAAGCTGATCTTTCCCTTTCCCTCTCCAGCTGATGTCCCAAGATTAACTTTGACCCGAGCGTGGTGACGTGCCCTTCGTCACATTCCCTCGGAGTGGTGTGATCTGCTATTTTCCTTTCTCCGTCAGACGCTGCACTGTTTTACTAGAAACGCCTCTTTCTCTCTCTCTCTCTCTATTCTCCTGATCAGATCTGGAGCAGATGAGTTAACCATCTTCTTGTAGTTTTGCTGGCAGTGCTGAATAAAGCGCTCTGGTGTGCATGTGACGGTGAGTGTATGTGTGTGCTGGGTGGGAGAGGGGTGGGGGTGGGGGGAGGTTTTGGTTTTCATTCTCTGTCCCTGTTTTGGCCCCATGTTTGGTTGCAGCACATGCTATACAAGCTCATTGTGCAATGATTTAATGTTACTTATAGGCCTATTTAACTGCTGATAGAAGTAGTTCATTGTATTTAAACTGAATTATTTATTAATTTATCAGTGTTATCAGAGCTGCAAGGATTAATCGATTAGTTGTCAACTACTAAATTAATTGCAAACTACTTTGACAATCGATTAATCAAGAATTAGTCATTTTTTATGGGGAAAAAAAGTAAAAATTCTCTGATTCCAGCTACTTAAATATGAATATTTTCTGTTTTTCTTTAATCCACTATGACAGTCAACTGAATATCTCTGAGTTGTGGACAAAACAAGACATTTGAGGACGTCATCTTGGGCTTTCGGAAACACTGATCAACATTATTCACCATTTTATAGATCAAACAACTAATCAATTAATTGAGAAAATAAACAACAGATTAATCAACAATGAAAAAAATCATTAGTTGCGGCCCTGAGTGTTATATTTGAATTATATTACTTTCTTATTTGGCTAAGATTGTTGAGTCATATGCCTTCTCCTTTCTACTGAACTAAAAAAAAAACCTTTGTCTCTCCCTTTTGTCCCCCACATTTCATTATCATGCCCAGGCTACAGGAATACAGTCAGTATGAGATAACACGCTGTGCTTTTTGCATTTTAAGCTTATTCTGTTGTTGTTCCTCAGCTTTGCTGCAGCTATGAATATCTATTACAAATACATTTAAGGACATAAAACTAAAGTCAGTTTTAGAGTCAGTATCCAGCCGTCACTGCCGTGCCTGAGACATTGCAACGCCGGTTGACCAGGAAATGACCTCGACCAAGTGGTACCATCATTGCCATGGAGACCAGCACCGCCCATGGCGTGCAGGTTTCAACCACAGAAACTTGAGGGCCCAGGAAACAAGACAGAAAAGAGGACATAAAAGATCTCTTTTTGTTCAGGAAGTGGCAAAGGTTGCTTAGCTTGCAGAAGCGCTGGCATCTGTTTAACTGTTTTTTTACTCAGTATGGAGGAATGTAATATGCTTATATTTGGTTAGCTAGGAGACATATTTAATCCAGTTTTGGAAAGAGGAACTTGAATGTCACTTTGTCAGCCATTTTTTCTCCACTAAACATGTTCATGATTCTCCTCAGAATCTTAATATTGATCAGTATTGCTGACTGATAGCCAGCAGTGGGCCTATAGGGGCTTCAGTGTCAATTGTTTGGTCCATCTGTCCATCTGCCCAAAACTGTTCCAGAGCAAGATTGCCATGAAATATATACAGTATCTATGACCCCCAAAGACTGATTTTCCAATGATTTTGCTGACTCATTGACCTTTCATCTGTCTGCATCAATACTTTAGTCTACAGCAAACTATCTCAAGTACTAATGGCCCGATAATCACCAAATCTACTGCAGATATTCATGGTCTCCTCAGCAGGAACACTAATGTTTTGTTGACTTCCTGACCTCTCATCTAGCACCACCACTGGCGTGATATTTACAAGCACACTCACGCTGTCAAAGAGGATGAATCATTTCTATTCTGGACACTTCAGGTGCTTTCCGCCTGTATGCCAAACTAATGCCAAAATGTCAACTATTCACACAAGATATCCATAGCAGAGGTGGGATCAAGTAATTGTTTTGCAAGTCACAAGTAAGTCTCAAGTATTTGCACTCAAGCCCAGAGTCAAGTCGCATGTGACTCTGATGCACTTTGAGTTCTAAATGAGTCATAATGCACTCTTCACCAAATGTAATGCAATTTGCGTCTCTGTCTAATTTTTGACACGCATGTTTTGCATAATGCAGTTAGTTGTTTATTGACCTCCGCATAGTTTTTGTACACAAATGAAATGATCTTTGTTATGATTTTTTCCAACTGGCGCACAGTAACGTAACGTTAGTTCTTCACGGTTGATTGTATGCTGTTGGATTGGTTCAAACAATGTGGATCTGGGGAATTAAGTGTCGACTTGCTGGGAATGAATAGCTTTAAAGTTAGTCATTACACGGCTTTGTTGAATACTCAATTCTGATTGGTCAATCACGGCATTCTACGGTCTGTTATTTCTTTATAACAGACCGTTGCTATGGACGCATTTCTGATCCCGGACTCAGGAGGACCATTTTTGTGTCAATTAAGGATTTTTTGAAGTAAGTAGCCATGTAATAAACAGGATAATGTACAGCTAGCGGGTCATTGTTGTGAAATAAACCCCTTCAGGGCAATGCAAGACCTCTCCACAAGACCCCTTCGCCAAGGCCCTGTTGGGGTTTATTTCACAACAATGACCGTCTCGCTGTACATTATCCCTGACTTGATTCAGGAAATAAAGGGAAATTAATTGACACTTTTTAAATAACATACTTTTTAATCTTTGGGCCTAGGGAAAGGTTTCACGTATTTTCCTCAAAAGGCTCAAGTCCAAGTGAAGTAGCCAGTCATTGGTGTTAAAGATCAAGTTGTGTTGCAAGTCTTTTTTGATTTTGTCAAGTCAAGTTTAAAGTCATCAAATCTATGACTCAAGTCTGACTCAATTTAAAGACCCAATGGCCTCTTTTCTTCTCCCACATCACGACAGATATATTGTTGTTTGTTCTGGCTATATTTCCTATTATATGGTGCAGTGAATGTAACAGTCTCTAGAGTCTACTAGATCGGCTTTAAGCTTCTTTTTCCTTTCCCAAACGTATCTCCTCTTCTGTCTGTCTCGTCCGTCTCTCCCTCTCCCACTGATCTGCGATACTCCTTTCTTCTACTTATCCTGTCATATTATGTTTCCCTATCCTCCTCCTCCCTCGCTGACCATCCATCACTCCGAACGACAAGTATACAAAGACATCACAAGAGAAACAGAAAAAAACGAAAAAAAACGATGAGAAAGCGAGCTAGAGGGCCGTTGGCTAGCGTTAAGATTTCAAGTATATTGACTGAAGGAGTGGTGGAGGATGATAGAAAGAATGACACTCCACCGTTTCCTGTCTGGAAAAACGGTTTTGGCAGAATGGTCCCACGCATACACAGATACAGCAATGTTGACAGGAAAACAGCTTGTTGCCAGGACGGAGTATTCATTTATTGCTTCCCCTCTGTCTCCATGCATGCACCATAGGGTACTGACACACACACAATCACACAAGTATTGTTCTGTACATTGTTCTGTATGTGTTCCTGCTTGCTTAGCAACCGCAGCGTGCAAGTTATGCAATAAAGCGGCAATAATACGTGTCAAGAGATGAGTTATGGAGCTAAAGGTGAAAGGTTGGTGTGTGTTTGTGCATGCATGTTTTTTTGGATGCTAAACACACATATATGCACCCACTGGCTTGTTTGTGTGTGGGTTGCAGGACAACTGACTCACACGAGGGGGTGAACTTTATCCCCCGAACGTTCTGCACAGGAAGCATGTGTACAGCCGTTGCCTTTGTGTTGCGGCGTGGTTTGAAATGGAGTCAATCACCTCATTTCCTGGCAAAAGGGCAGAGTGGCACGAGAGGAGAGTAGGAATCGGAAGGGGAGTAGAACAGCAGGGAGAAAGAACAGAGGATAAATCTACTTTTTATGACACAAAGTCCAGGGGTGGTATAATGAACAACAAGTCGTCCTCCATCCACAGTTCATGACCTTCTGAGGATAAACAAACTCCCTGCTGAAGTGTCCTTGAGCAGGACTCTGATTCAAGCTCTCTATCTGACTCTTATCTCTAACCTCCTCCTGAAAGGAAGCACAACAAGATGCTGTTTCTCTACAGGGAGCCACAAGCTGTCATTTCACTAATAAACTCATTTGTGCTCCTAATAGAGAAATATGAAGACATTAGCTCCACCTCCTGGCCTTGTGCTTTCCCACACTTGCCGCAAACAGAAGGAAAAAATTGTGTAAAAAAATAAAGAAGAGATCTGAGTGACTCAGTTCCTGTTAAGTGAGGATCAACATACAAAAATGTCAAAAACACACACACATACACCCACACTGCTATGGAGTCTGTAGTCTAAACATGTGGGTAAGAGCCTATTCAGTCTTCCCAGAAATTATACACAGTACTATTCACAGGACCAGTTGGATTGTTTCTGTCTGTTAAGAGTCCTCTCTCTGACACAGACACACACCTTGCAGACACATGAAATAAAGGAATAGTTTGGCATTTTGAGAAATACGCTTATTTGCTTTTTTGGCACCCAATTAGACTGTTATCAGGACATTAAATAGCTGTTATTGATCGTTATAGGCAACATAAATGTGGGTCATTACGGGCATACTACGTTGTATAAGTGATAGTGAAATTTAAAAGCAACTCGTTCTAACACGTAAAACTGAATGAAACGTTACGTTTTCAACACAAACAAAACGTCTACTTTAGGCTGAAGCAATAAAACCACTTAGTTAAGTTTACGAACCTCGACCCCATATTGAGTTTCACACTGTCTATACTAAAGCGCCAGACTTCTGCTTCTGCTCCTGCCATAATTACTACGGTCGCTAGAGGTCTCTGTCTTGTTCTATTATACCTTCTTTCGGTGATCTACCATGTGAATAGATGATAAAGGCCCAGACACACCAAGCCAACCGTCGGCCGTCGGACAGTTTGGGGCCGTCGGTGAGCGTCTGTCGCCCTAGTTTTTGCTGTGTGTTGGAGGCTTTTTGGCCGATTCAGCATGTTGAATTGGCGGCGGAGCCCGTGGTTGAGAGAAATCACTCTGATTGGCTGTTAAGCTTAAACAAATCAGTGCACAAGAAGAGAAACGGAAATGAAGAAAGCAAGCAAACGACTTAAGTCAAGAGGACACACATTTTTCAACTTCATTTCATCTGATCATTCCAATACACAGATATTTTCACAACGACATGGCCATCTGGATTGAAGCTAAAGCTTGATTTACGCTTCCCGCACCAACGAGGGTCGTGAGTGTCCACACGGCCAGTGACATCACACCATCAGACATGGCCCTTCGCGGGGGTTAGCGCGGCAGGTTTTGGCCCGTCCGCGCACATCCACATTTTTCTAACTATGCGGACGTGTATGGGCGGTGAAAATGATGAACTTTAGGGAGCTTTGAGAGTGTCTGTTTGCCGCGAGGAGAAATCCGCACTATGGTATAAAAGATTCAGATACATAAGGCAGATCTTGTTTTCCCTGTTTCCAGTCTAGCCAGCTAACTGGCTGCTGGCTTCAGTTTCATATTTGACAGACAGATATGAGAGTGGTATCTATCGTCGCATCTGCCTCTAAGAAAGAAAGCAAATAAATAATATTATAACCATAATGGAAACCAGAGAAAGTGAGATAGAGGGGGACAGAGAAAGTGTTAAACAGTCGAGCAGATACAGGGGAGTAAATGTGAGAGAGGGAAACTGAAATACCGACAGGGGTGGGAGGCGACGCAGCAGTACGGCGGAGGTGGTAATATGGAAAATGTGCTGCTTGCTACCGGCTCTGTGCAACAGTTAAGTGGTATTGTGTGATTCACTGGAAGACCACTGACCCATCTGGAACACAGCTGCAACTGTACTGTACGTGTGTGCATGTGTCTGCACTGCCTACGTGTGGAAGATGAAACCAACATGTGTAAAAAAGTTTTCTTGAGAACTAAAGGATTTATCCCACCCCCATCCTCCCGCACAAGTTCATCTACAGAAGAAATAACACACACATATACACTATGATCAGTGGGCCACGTCACAGAACATCCCGAGAACATCCAGGGGAGTGCCAGGAAACCTCTCATCCTGATCGATTTATAAGGACTTAACAAGAAGTAATAAAGAACAGATTACTCACTCTTACTCTCTTTATTGCCCTGTTTTCTTCACTCACTCACCTCTTAAAATACCTAAATCACTGCTCTATAAGGCAAACCACTTATTCACATTAAATCACCGGCTCTTACTGAGATACAAACACACACAGATTATTAACAGGAAGGTCTCCACTTAAAATAAATGTTATAGGTTTTATTTGGTGACACTTTCTTTGAGTGTATTGGCTTATTGAACCAATATAGCTCATGAGCAAGTGTTCATAATTGACAGTATGCTAAACCCCACCCAACTTAGTTACTGTTGCCATGCTTTCCATTCTCGCACTGTACGCAGTTTTGAAGTCCAGAACAGATAAACACACAGTTTAATCCCTTCCTTAAACTTTTGCCCTTGTATTTTGGTTTTGGCAAGGATTAAAAAAAAAGCCAAGTATGTCTCTTACTGCAGTCCCATGTACATTATTTAAACATCTGGAATAATCCAAAGCACAGTTGCTGTTTTGGGGAGTAAACACCAGCAAAATGATCTTTTAGTGTGTTTTTTTTTACTTTCACACACACACGCTCTGGAGCATGTTGTTGTCATACAATATTGCCTAAACATATCCACACACACACACACACACACACCCACACACCAGAGTCAGAGCGAAACACGCCATTGTTATCCTAGTAATGCTCTCCCGTGCATGTCAGCGAGGCTGTCTGCTTTTCTGGTGTCAGACCCGTCTATCCTTCACGCCAGCGGCTTCATGACCTACTGCCTAGCGTGCCTCTGTCTGCATGCATGTACGTGTATGTGTGTGTGTGTGTGTGTGTGTGTGTGTGTGTGTGTGTGGGTGTGGGTGTGTGTGTGTCTGGAGGCTCCCGGACTGCCAGCTGTACTCTCAACATGCCCAGGGAGAGCCTCGCCTCACAGGATAGAGAAGACAGAGAGAAAACCTCTTTCCACGCTAACGCTTCCATGTTAACACGAGCTGTGCACGCATGCCTGTTTGTGTGTGTGAACAAGGGAGAATGTGTGTGTGTCGGTATGTGTGTGTGTGTGTGTGTGTGTGTGTGAGACAGAGGGGATTCAGTACAACGGGGGGGAGGGCAGAGGTGACTTGGAGGGCTTTCACATTTCATTAGGACAGCGGTTCACGCATGTAGACACACACACACATTTCCTGCCCACCTCGTCCACTCCTCATTTAGCATCCCATTCACTAACACGTTTATTCCCCTCTCGCCCCCCCGACACGCCAACACGCACAGCACTCTTCTCATAAGACCTTGGCCCCGGCCTCACCCAGTAGTAGCACACAAACGCATTTATACACTCTCTCATGCAAAGTGTGTCAACCGCTCACAGGGAATTGGACATTAACTCTGATCCACACATGCACCTTGAACATATGATCAAAGTGACACGCACACCAGCAAACAAAGTACTTCCATATTCACAGTCTTACATGCATGCATGCAGAGCATCATGCAAATATGTTTTTTATTACCATGCCATCAGTGGCCTCGGCACACAATTCCCTCCTCATGACACAAACACATTAGCCATAGGTGGTGTTTAGCATGCAAAACACACATGCAAACGGTGCATGTCAGCTGCATGTCAGACGGCCAGGATGTTATTTGGAGGGAATATCTTTGACCTTGTTTTGACAAACAGACAGACCCAAAACTGAGCAACAGCGCTAAACATCAGGGCAAAGATTTCAGCGAGCAGAACAAAGAAAATAAAGAGAAAAAAAAGACTATAGAAGAAAATGATTCCTTTTGTTGAGTTTTTAATCAGTACATTTAAAAAAGGGTAATTTCCATTTTGGGAAAAAAAACATGCTGCACGAAATGAATTAGTCAGTATTTCAAAAATAAACATGATTAAATCCAGTGACATAATCATTTAAAAGAGTAGAGTGTGTGTGGGATTCAAGTGACTCATAAGATGATGTAATTTACTATACTGTTTTTTAATGATGTTTATATGATATTTTAAACAAATGCGTAAAGTGTCACACAATCTAAAATGCTCCATCCTCCTGTTCACTGTGTAGCATGACAGCTTTGGTTTGATTATTTATAGCTTTGTTTAAAATGTGAACCAAGTCAAACCATGCAAATTGTCCTCTGAATCCTATGACTTTTATGCTATAAATTAGAGCATAAAGAGTAAACCTGCTTTGTCCAGAGATAATTAGTTTGTAAAAGTCTGTCTGACTTAATACTAGTTTTATCAGTCAAGCCACAAAGCACATGTGTGAGAGATTCTGTTGTGAGCACACATGGTTGACTAAACCATAAAATAATGAAGAAGCTGTTTGGAAGGTGACACATCATTATATTTGACTTACATCACCATGAATTAGCACTGCTCATGAAGGGTGACATATGTATTTTTGGTCTCTTGCAGCTGATAAGTGAGATAAATAAGATATGTTCACAACCCGATCACATGGGAAAGCGTATAAATAGCACGACATTACAAGGACATTCTGCGTGTCATGGGGACACATTTCAGGCTTTTTGCGTGTAATTTGTACACCACACAACAAACCTATACGGTAACGTCCGCAGTTAGGTTTAGGCAACAAAACCACTTATTTAGGTTCAGGGAAACTGTCATGGTTGGCCTTAAAATAAGTACAATACGTACGGAAACAACAGAAGTAAGGAAAACGCCACAAAGGTCACTAAAAAACTTGTCACAAATGAAACTTACAAAACAAAACGCCGGTCTCCTGGTTGACAGTCCTGTGTTTGTTGAGGTATGGTTACCGATAGGCAACAAGTTAAAGAAAGATTGAGTGCTGGGCCTCCACAAGCCTTAACATTTGTTGCACTATGTATAAAAGTGAGTGAGAAACAGGATGAATATTGAATAGGATACATAAAACAGGAAATAACACGAACAATGTGACTGAAACTAACGCTCTAAATCTGGTGCTATCTGTAGAAGCAGACAGGCTGCAGCAGCGGCCCTCCAGCTTTGATCCTGTTTTTTTATATGGAGTAGGTCAGACATGCAGTATATCCAAGAAGAATTCCTTCTGTTATCTCACACATGTTCTCCACAACCACACCGTCTGATCGCTCACGCTCCCCATATGGTGCTTTGTACACATCCAAAGACACAAACAAACACACCAGAGATGTTCAGAGAGGCATGTGTTTGTATATACACATGTGCAGGATGTATGCAGCAGCCACACAGCTGTGTGCACACGCAGTCAAACAATCCACTCCTCAGTAAACATTTAATTCACTGAGATGCTTAATATTGAGTCCCTTTCACTGCTCCCTCATTTTGGTAAAGACCCCAACTCTCCACCTCAACGGGACCTTGTGGGAGCAGTCGCTCCAAAAGGACAACATCATCTGCAAACAACAGAGATGCCACTGTAATGTCACTAAACTGGACACTTTCCAGGCCTTTCTGGCATCTTGATGTCTCACACATGAACATTAAACAGCACACCTGACACCCAGCTTAAAAGAGCTTGACTCAATGCCAAGAATGCTGCTGTGCTCTCATACCAAGTGCGTAAAGACTGGCTAGACTCTTGGCTCTCCACACGCCACACATACTTCTCTCAGGACATCTTTGCAATTTACAAATCTATAAAACGTGTGGACACAATTAGCTAAGCTCTCATTATTCATGCATTATCTCCGAGACTGTGAGCAGCTGGTCTGCGGTTACATGACCAGGATGGAATCTGCATTGTTCCGTGTGAATCTGAGGCTCAGCACTTGGTGAGTGCCCCGTAACCACCCCGCCATGAAGTACTTAGTTGACGAGACAGACACCAGAGCCGCAACTATGACAGGCAGGCACTGAGCATATTTTGGCCATAGCTCCTTGCAGCTGCTTCCACGACAGAGGATCAACTGGCCACGCCTTCTCATTAAATCTGTCAACATTATTTCGTAAGTGAGCATTCCCACCACATCCTTACTGCAGGTTTGTGCCACTTCCTGTCATTTGATGCCACGAGTCACCCTCACAAGTGTGTTTGTTATTCATGGCCAGCACTAAACGTCTCCATTTCAGGTTCCAAGTGCCACGAGACAGTTACTGTGGTCATTGTCCACAATGTCAAAATTTGCCATTGTCATTGTCATTTAGGCCCTGAAACACCAAGCCAACAGTCGGCCGTCGGACAGTTTCCGGCCGTCAGTGAGCGTCTGTCAGCCTACTTTTTTTGGTGTGTCCCGCATCGTCAGCTCTAGTCTGCCCGTTTCAGAGGTTTTTTCGGCCGATTCAGCATGTTGAATCGGCGGCGTAGCACGTTGGTGAGAGATATCACTCTGATTGGCTGTTTAGCTTAAACTAATCAGTGCACGAGAAGAGAAACAGAAGAGAGGAAAGCAAGCCAACGAGTAAAGAGGGCAAACACAGAAGACATTTTTCATCTTTATCTCATCTGATCATACCAATACACAGATATTTTCGCAACAATATGTCCATCTGGAATGAAGCTAAGTGATGAGTGAGAGTGGTGTGAAGATGGTCGTCTTCCTGTTTCCCTTTTTGAATGACGAATACAGACTACCGCCGCCTGCTGCTGTGGAGAGTTTTTTCCTCTAACGTACTCAGGCGCAGAACGTACATATCTGGCCGTTGGCTGTAGTCTTTACGGTGTGTTCGAGTGTGCATTTTTTGGCCAAGACGCAGGTGATGTGAGGGAACGCAACAATCGACCTTGGTCGCCGCTAGTTCTTTGATATCGGTTTGGTGTATCTGGGACTTTAAACATGACGTATGTGTCTGCTGGATGTGTAAATAGGCAACTGTTTGCTAACACATTCACTACAATAAAAGTATTGTGTTTACAGCTTGCCTCCACTGACCAAATAAGCAATTAATGTTAATTTAAGCGAACACAGTTTTGATGAAGGTTAGCAGTTTTATTAGAAAGATTAAACTGATCTCGGTTAACTTCATTTAACTCCGTAGGTTAGACAGAATTTCCCCAAAATGTCGGAGTATCCCTCTCACCAAAATATTTGTTCCAATGTAGTTCCTACAAACATCTTCAAAGCAAGAATGTGTGTGTGTGTACAAATTAATCTGTGTGTGTGTTTGTGAGAGAGAGAGAGGCAGGGGTGGGGGGTGGGTGGGTGGACTCCTACTATTCTGTTTGTGCTATGCCCAACACTTCCAGCATCTTTGTTTATAGCTCTCCTCTGCTCTTTTCACACAGAATAGATGAGAAAGACACACACACACACACACATTAAACACATTGCTTTTGGCAGGCACAGTGGCGCACACACACACACACACACGCACACATACACACATACACACACACACACACACACACACACACGCACACACAATCTCACAATCGCACACATACTGTGCTCCAAAACCCACCGCGGTGACCTTTCAGATGCAGATGGAACAGCAGCTTCTCTCCACTGCCAAAATGTCAACATCTTCTGCTCTCGCTCTGCTTCTTAGACGAGCCAAGTTGGCAGCAGGTTAGCCTTCATGTCTCTGCACATTGACTAAACACTCACACACACACACACACACACACACATAAAATGTCCTGTGCACAGTGTTCTCATTATTGTTGAAGGATATAAATTCCCACGTAATTCATTCAAGAGCAAAACAGCCTTGCAAATAGACAACGGTCCGCGGTGAACTCCATCTGTATCGACACATTAAAACAGAGCAGAACAATCTTATCTATTTGTTTCTTTACGAGTACACAGTGAAATCTGAGGGTTTGTTTCAGTGAAGGAATGAACCACGTCAGCATTTGTTTTGGGACTGATCGCTGCGCTGAAGGGTCACCATAACTCTGCCAGGGAAAGCTGAGCCTGTGTCATCGCAGTCCGGATAGTTGAGAATCTCAGCGCCGGGGTCCAGCTGACCCGATAAGAAATGTTTATCTGACCGCAGCTACACCTCCGCACCTACAGCGTGACTCACCATCAGCTGGGAAACACATACATGATGCAAAAGACAAAGACAAAAAATCAGCAGATACAAGATAAAGCTAAGTTGTTTTTTTCTTAAAGTGTGTAAATGAATCAACCTCTAGTTTCCAGTGTTTAACTTTTAGACCAGAAATAGGCTTAAATATCATGTCAAGCAAAATGATACTTTGAACAGGCTGTATCTGCACGGAAACAGAAATCTGGTCACAGAAAATGAAAAGTGAAGCCAATGTAGAAGTGCCTTAAACTTGCATTCTTTCTAACAGCCAGCAGGGGGCGACTCTTCTGGTTGCAAAAAGAAGTCTGATTCTATAGAAGTCTATATGAGCCTACTTCTCATTTGATTTATTACCTCAGTAAACATTGTAAACATGAGTTTATGGTCTCAATCGCTAGTTTCAAATCTTCTTCAATACAGCATGATGTTCATTTAGTAAATTATGGTCCCATTTAGAGTAAAATAGACCATAAAGCAGGGTATGCTTTAGGTCAATGATTCTCAAAGTGGGGTCCGTGGCACTTTGTCAGGGGGTCCACGAAATAGTTAGCTATAAATTATAACAATTGTGCTGTATCATTAAAAAGTATATCTACAGGCGCCTGGGTTAGCTCATTTGTTAGTGCGGGCGTTCATGTATCAAGGCTTGGTCCTGACCGCGGCGGCCCGGGTTCGAATCCGGCCTGTGGCCCTTTCCGCATCCACTCTCTCTCTCCCCCCTTTCAAGACTCTATCCACTGTCCTCAATAAAAATGGAAAAATGCCCCCAAAAAAATAACTTTAAAAAAAAAAAAAAAAAAAGTATATGTACAGATGGGGACCATTTGCACCAATAAAACAAGCATACTGTGTCCATTACTCCCACCCACGTTAGCCTAGGGCCAATAAAAACTCTGTTGTTGTGACACATTACATCAATCTGTCATGAATCAGTCACTTCACTTCACAACAAACCGTTTTCTGCTGCTGATTAGTTTAGCTTATTAGTCAGCTAGCTGGCCGGCGAGCATGGAGGAATAATTGAGTCAGTCCATATCGTCAAGTGACGCCAAGCCCAAACTAGCTAAATTGAGAAAATATGACGACAGTTACATCGAACGACAGCGACGGAAGACCAAAATGCATCTTCAGGGGTTAGCAAACAAAGCCATGAAACCGGCCAAGCTGAAGCGACGTCTGATTAGAAAGCACCCAGACTATCAGGGCAAAACAAAGTGGTGGTAACATGATTCAAATTGAAATGTGTCTTTGTTTGTCCCTGTCAAACAGATCTGAAGTATTTAAGGTGTTAATGGTCTTCAGCTTTATGCTTAATCGGTGTTATGATAATGAGGGTTCTCCCCTTAAAGAGGTCACTGGTCCCAAAAAAGTTTGAGAAGCCATGCTTTAGGATGTGGCTGCCTTGTGATTGACAGGTGAGGTCGCTACGCTATGCTAGTGGCATGCACACATTTTATTGCTTTAACTCCAACACATTTTCCTACCAATGATGAGGAAAGGGAATGAAGAAAATAGATCAAAGTTTCAGGTTTGGTCTCTGGGGTCTCTCCATCTCTCTCTATCACACACACTCACACACACAGTCGTATGCTCGCATGCAGGTTCACATGCAAGCGCGCAACCCCGAGGGTGAGGAAACTATTTATGGTGAAAGTGGGCAGAAAGTGTAAACACATGTCTGGCATCCTTTGAAAAGACAAATATTTCACTCCTTTTCCTCCCTTCATTTCTCTGAGGGATCCCCCACTCCTCACGTCCTCCGTCCCTCCACCCTCCAGCTCCAACATATCACATTCTGCTCCGTGCCTTTCAGCCGAAGGGGGAACATAAATCACAGGACACGGAGGAGATAGGAGTGGAGAAGCACACGCAACCATTGGAGCAAATGTATGTGAGAGGGAGAGACGTTATGGGCGGGGGTAGAGATGTGGAATACAATCCCTTCCTTAACGAAAGCAACATCTGACAGAAGACACGTCGCCAGACGCTGAAACAGTTGAACGGCGCCTCCAGTGTCACCACACAGGTGCTTCTGTCTGTCTACCCTCTAATCCGTTCATTTTACAGCCTCTCTATTCATCTCTCACCCCGACTCAAGGATATTGTTGTCATGTTTGATGACATCAAATCGCAATCTGAGGCCTGAGAGGTGACGGTGAGGGAAAAAAAGTGAAAGCCAGCGATGTTCTGTCCCCTTTAATATTTCCTTCCTCTGTTCTATTTATCCGTTCTTCCATGAAGTTGTATAAAGCAACACAACATAACATCCAACACAACCACAAGTAATTACAAGACTGCCACCCGCTCCTATTCCATTGTTGTCCTCTTAAAGGTGCAGTGTGTAGGATTTTCACGGCATCTAGCGGCATCATCTTCTCCCGTGTGAGCAAGCGTGTAGGAGAACTAAAAACGTGAAAAGCCTAGAGCCAGTGTTTGGTTGGACGCGCTCCTTTTGTAGATATAAACGGCTCATTTTAAGGTAACAAAAACACAACAATTCATATTTTTAGCTGATTATACACTAAAGAAAACATACTTATTAATATTATATTCAATTTCTGCCAATAGATCCCCCTAAATGTTACACACGGTTCCTTTAAGAAAGGGGAAAAAGAGGAAGATGGCAGATCTTCAATTCAGGGAAGACGGGTTAAAAGACCCGTCTATAGAGATAAAAGTTGTTTGAAAAATACTCTGGAGAAGTAATTGTGTATATTATGACATTTACTATAGTCACTTTTCAGCTGTAGTGTGCAGAGTAAAGCTGTGTTGTGGATCGCTCCCTTTCTTTTGGGATCGTCTCAGAGAGGAAATTGAGAAACCAAACGTTTTTGAGGAAAAGGAAAAAATCTATAAACTCCCACTCTGAGCCCCTCCAACTTAAGAACTCATGCCACATGTCAGTGATAAAAGATTAATAAATGTTGTTCCTCTTTTAACCATCAGAAGCCAGAGGATGTTGTGTGACCACACGCCTGCTCAGTCATACTTCATACCACTTGTGAATTATTTTTGCAGTGGCAGGGGACTTCCATAATATCCAACACTGTGGAAAATTACTGAGTTCTGTAGCCACTTTAGATACCTTTTCAAATCCAATAAGCCGGCACTCATTTAACCTCTTCAACTCCTTGAGGGAACCGGCGCCCTCGGATGAATTTACCGTCTTTCAGAGGCTGTAGCGGGCTCAGTTTTAGAGCTAGCACTGGTAGAAATATATTAGTACCAACCATGTCATACTAGCTTGTTGGGAAGGAGGCTAAATAAAGCTTCAAAGTTAGGCTAAATTTTAGCGAGGAAACACTGTCATTGCCATTTTCAAAGGGGTCCCTTGACCTCTGACCTCAAGATATGTGAATGAAAATGGGTTCTATGGGTACCCACGAGTCTCCCCTTTACAGACGTGCCCATTTTATGATAATCACATGCAGTTTGGGCCAAAAAACATGTGTTTTTTTTGTTATTTTTGCCTATTCTAAAAATGTTTTCTGTATACTGGGGTCCCTAAACAGTCTTGGAATTGCATAAATTGGGTATGACTGGAGAGCTGAGACTCTTACTCCATTGGAGTGAGACCATTTTTTGAAACTTGATGTCACTCTATAAAATGACCTGTGGTGACCTCTAGGATAATCACAGCCTCATGAAACTTCACAGCCACAAACTAGAGACTTAGGGCATTCAGAGCAGGGATGGCTTTCATAGGTAGATTGACAATAAGGGGGTTTCTGAGCAGTTTCCAGAGCAGAAGTGCTCGCCATCCAATCGCCGAAAAATGCAATTCTTGCAGAAATCTCAAAATGTCAAACGTTTTTGTTACCTAATCACAGAATGGCTTTTTCTATGCTGTTCCTCAAGGTCTTGGTGTCTTAATGTGGTATTTTGGAGGAATTTTTAATCATTTTTTATCAATTCTCGAGTGGTAAAAAGTGGTTAAATTTAACACCAACCTATGTAACAAATGATATCAACCTAAAAACTGCTGCAACAACTTATGAGACATAGTAGAGCATGAAAATGGCCATCATATACTTCCATCATAATGTTCTAAACCCTTATACGCATTCTTAATTAATTAATTAATGTTTTTAGTAGAACAACTTTACACAGTTAAATGCAGAGCAGAGCTGCATCTCAAATTAATCTTCAGGTTCCCAGCTTTCAGATGATGAAGAGGTTAAAGAAAATGTCACACTCACCTCATCAGATTCTCTATGAGTCGTTTTTATGTGAGTTTGTGCCTGTAAATCAGAAATCATCAGTTATTTGAAGTTGCACAAACATAAACACTGATAAAAAGTACCGTGCAAAGAGATTCATGTTGATCTCATACTGCAGCCTTGGATAGCCGATGGCACAATAGTACTATCTTTACACACAAACATACACACAGACAATGTTGTGGCATGCAGATGTAATAGATGTGAGGCTCCTAGAGATTAGCTCTGGGCAACAGAGAGAAGATAACTCAAAAATAATTTGTCACTATGATAGGTGATCTGTCATAAATGCTCCTTAGGGTACGATCGGAGTGAGCTAAAAGATGCGAGCGCTGCCAGGCACGAAGCCCTGGAGAAATCAACTGTGTGCCAGTGTGAGTGTTTTCCACTTGTTCCCTGTCGGCTGTGGCTGGTCAAGTGTGTGTGTTTGCCCCTGTGGTTATGTCTGTGGTACCACCAAAGCCAAAGTAATCTGGCACAAACATACGCACTAACACATAAGGGAGAGAGAGAGAGAGAGAAAGCGAGAGAGAGAGAGAGAGAGAGAGAGAGATCACCAGCCTTGCCTGGCATCGTGTTGGCAGGCCTTTTGGCATCACCCCCTCCCTCCCTCTCCTCCTCTTCCTGCACCCCTGAAGTGCACGGTTAATCCCTAAGCTCTATCCCCATTTAAAGACAGGGACATCACGCAAACCTGCCTGTCTGCATTGCAGTCTAACACACACACACACACACACACACACACAAACCCATGCACTCAGTCACACGCACATACCGCTGCAAACACACAGAGAAAGAAAGAGAACAGCTCAGCGGGCGGTTAAGCACTGCAGTGGCAGCAGCAGCAGGCCGAAATATCCGTCTGGTTTTTCCACGGTCCTAAAACGTCTCCAGCGGCGGGCATGTGACGGGCTTGGAGGACGAGATAAGGAAGAGAGGGGGACTTTTGCAGATGCTCCACTAATGGGTTATGCATCTGTAGCTGCATGGTCACACTCTCATGCACACCACGGACTGTGGCATGTTTGTCAGATGAGGATGTGTATGTGTATGGAGGAGGAACTTTAAATAGCATCTTGAATATGTGTGTGAGCACTTGAAAGCAGGAGCAGGCCGAGGTATGTGGGCCTGTAGCGTCAACAGAAGTCTCACTTTTTGTTTATGAAAGGAGTTATTCTTCGCTTATCCCTAAAGCCTCTCCAGTCAGTCCAAACTTTTGCTCATATTCTCAAGAAGTAGCTCAAATCTCTCCCTCCTGAATGACATCCACCTTTCTACACTTTGTAACGGCTCTTTAAAACTCCTAAAACACTCAATAAAAGACTTTTTCTCTGGCACTATAAGCGCTATGAAGCCGTGACCTTACTCTGTGGTTCAAGACCTGCAGATCTACTGTTGCACTCATTGCCAGTCCCTCAGCTGGATAGGCTATCTGACATGTACAGACATGTAGATATTGACCTCTAGTGGGCAAAATGTGAATCCTGCAAGTACTTAAACTCTGCTGCAGTAGCTCTAGTACAGAGGACTGCAACCCGCGGCTCCGGAGCCACATGCGGCTCTTTAGCCCCTCTCCAGTGGCTCCTTGTGGATTTTTTAAAAAAATTAGTGGAAATGAATAACTGTTAACATTGAATAACTTTGTTTACATTTCCAGTATTAGGGCCACATTGAGGAAAAAAAATAAATCTGAGATTTCGAGAATAAAGTCATAATATTAAGAGAATAAAGTCATAGGTTTACAAGAAAAAAAGTTGTGGTATTATAAAAATAAATTCATGATATTATAAACTAGTACGTTTACGTGTCATTTTCTTTTTTTCTCATAAAGTTATGACTTTATTCTCGTTATATTACGACTTTTTTTCTTGTAAAGTTATGACTTTATTCTCTTAACATTACAACTTTTTTCTTATAATATTTTGACTTTATTCTGGAAATCTCAGATGTTTTTTCCTCAATGTGGCCCTAATACTCCATCGTACATTTGCACTTTGTCTTATATACTTAGAGTATAAACTGTGTTACCTTCATCACAATGCTCAAATGTTTTGCGGCTCCAGACAGATTTGTTTTGCCTAAAATGACTCTTTTGATAGTAAAGGTTGCTTACCCTGCTTTAGTATGACTGGTAATAAAGGTGCAGTGTCTCTTAACTTCCTCTGGAGGGCAGCAGTGAGGCTGAAGCACCAGAAACCACAGAAGAAGAAGAGAGCCGGGTTTATGCTGACGCGTCTCTCTTCTCCTCATCCACCGACGTGTCAGTCCTCTTCTCTTCTAGTGTCCAGAGCTGAAGACACATCAGACAGACAACACACCGGTCAACCAGCAGACATGGCTCCTAAAGGCAACAACAAGCAGCAGTCAGAGGAAGACCTGCTCCTCCAGGACTTCAGCAGAAACCTCTCGGCCAAATCCACCGCGTTGTTTTACGGAAACGCTCTCATCGTCTCTGCCATCCCGATCTGTGAGTTACACCAGAGAGGCTAGCAATGCTAACTAGCTCATGCTAACACTCCATCAGTAGAGACTGGCGCAGCTAGCAATGCTAACTAGCTGAGGCTAACTAGCTGAGGCTAACACTGGAGGAGTAGTTTAGAGGGAAACTGCTTTAATGATGTTATTAAGAGCACTTTTAATTAACTTTAATACACTTTCACAGACAGAAAAGCATAATAACATAGTGTTATCAATGATAGAATGATTGTGATATGATAAAGGTAGTTAACTGTGATCTGAGTGTTTAAATGCAGGTTAGTTACTATGGTAATAAAAGTTATAGTTAGCTAGTAGTGTTGGTAATTTTATGTTTTACAAAGCAAAATAAGTAACCTAATCTTCAGTTATAATTTACTGGAGAACACCTGAGTTATAACATGTATTTAACCAACATTACTGCATATTTACTGACTTGATCTAATGAGCCAGTATTGATTATTGACTCTATGTATCTTTAACAGAACATAAATTAATTAATAAATTAACAAATAATCAATTAATATTAATAAAATAAAATATTAAATAATAATTATAATTATTAATTAATATTATCAATTAGAATGATTGTGATCTGAGTGTTTAAATGCAGGTTAGTTACTATAGTAATAAACTATATAGTTAGCTAGTAGTCTTGGTAATTTTATGTTTTAAAAGCAAAAAAAGGTACCCAATCTTCAGTTATAATTTACTGGAGAACACCTGAGTTATAACATGTATTTAACCAACTGCATATTGATCATTAAGCCAGTATTGATGATTGACTCTATGTGTCTTTCCAGGGCTGTTTTGGAGGATCTGGCACATGGACCTTGTCCAGTCTGCAGTCTTGTACGCTGTGATGACTCTGGTCAGCACCTACCTGGTGGCCTTCGCCTACAAGAATGTCAAGTTTGTTCTCAAACACAAGTAAGAAGGATGAACGCACTCACTACTCTTGTCTGCATTTGTCCCATCTGAAGTTTCTCTTTGCTGTACGTGCACTTATAATGCTGTCACACTGACACTGTATTGACATAGAATAGGGGGAAACTTTGAAACAAAGTAGTAATCTGGTATGCAATAACATTGTCAATACATTTGGTAAACAAAATACCATATAAATCAAATTAGGGGGAACTGCTGTGTGCCAAGCTTGACAAAAATCTTTCACTAAATATTTGTGACCTTTCTCTCTTCACCCTCAAGAGTTGCCCAGAAACGTGAGGATGCTGTTTCCAAGGAGGTAACCAGGAAGTTGTCTGAGGCTGACAACCGCAAGATGTCCCGCAAGGAGAAAGACGAGAGGTGAAACATGCATCATATTGTAAAGCCGTATTTTAATACAGTGTGTTGAGCTGCTGGAGGTTTGCATTCGTGGTTTCACATTTAGCTTTGACAAGCGAACGAACTTTGGCAAATGGAGCATGAAAAATTGTCCAGATGTACTGCGAGACAGTGATGTTGTTTTATGTAAGTTGACAAAGTGAAAATAGGTTGGAAGTGTGCAAAACTTTGCATAAATAGAGCCAGGGTGAGTTTTTTCAAACAAGTGACACGTCGCTCAGCCTGTTTGCTGACGCACGCAGCAGGTTAGGACATCAAAAAATCTGATGTTTGCATCACGTCCGGTTAGGAAGAGCGGTTACAGAATAAAAGCCTGCTGAATCAGTGTAAGTGAAGGCTTCTCTGCAGTGCCCCTAAGACACATACTGTGCTCTAGTTCTGTATTTTTACATGATACATTTTTTGTTTTGTTTCTAGGATCCTGTGGAAGAAGAACGAGGTCGCCGACTACGAGGCCACCACCTTCTCCATCTTCTACAACAACACCCTCTTCCTGGTGCTCGTCATCGTCGCCTCCTTCTTCTTGCTCAGGAACTTCAACCCCACCGTGTATCCTTTTTAATCACATGTCATCAGCTCTAATAACATTTGGGATTGGTAGCTTTACACATACTCTGTTATCAGTCATCAAATAATAATAATAACTTTATTTATAGAGCACTTTTTGTACAAGAGATGTAGCTCAAAGTGCTTTACAAAAGAAAAAGAAAAACACATTCATACAAGGGCAATGCAATTACAGGACAGCAGATGCTAAAATACATTAGGGAAATTAAAAACAGAGACCATTAAGAATAAGAAAAATAAGAATTAGTAAAAAGAAATTAAAATACAAAAAATAAATTGAATGACATTACTTAATTTCAGAGCTTTAAAAACAAGTAAAAGAACCTTCAATTTATGCAAAAAAATTCTGGGAGTCAATGGAGTGTAGCTAAACCCGGGGTAATACGCTCTTTCTTCTTTGTATTGGTTAAAAGTTTAGCAGCACTGTTCTTAATAAGTAGACATTTTTTCAATTGTCTGTTTCGGAAGACCAGCAAAAAGAGCATTGCAGTGGTCTAATCTATTAGAAATAAAAGCATGTGCAAATACATCTTATATGGCATCTGTCTGAAGATGGCATGAGTGCAGTCCAGTTTTTTTTGTCAGGTGAAAGCAGATGCTGCACATTTCCACACAAATTCTTTCAACGAGTTGTCATTTAACGCTCTGACGTTTTTTGCCTTAACCTACTTTTTTTCCAGCAACTACATTCTGTCCATCAGTGCCTCCTCAGGACTCATCGCTCTGCTGTCCACAGGCTCCAAGTAAAGGAGGAAGAAAAGCTGGAGGGATGGAGGGGTGGGATTGGGTGGAGAAAGTGGGTTAAAGATGGGTATACACTATACTGTTTTTCACTTAAGTTAGGAATGGGGTTTAAGGGATCGAAATATCACATTTCAACTTCATGAAATTCATGATCAAATGTCTGGAGGGTGTTTTCTCCAGGTCCGTCTTCTGTTTTTTGTAACAAATAAAGCAACCAGTATACTTGTTCTCTGTGTTGATTGGATGTGTCTGCTTCAAAGCCCTTTGAGAATAAGATATTGTGAAAGTTGAATTACCTTTTTAAATTATATTGTTGGAGACAAAAACAGAGACACTGATGTTTCCATTGGCGATGCATTTATTCAGAATCACACTTTCATATAGACTATTTACAGAGAAACCACTGATCAGGAGAGAAATGGTACACTGATGGTTTGCATGTCACTTTAACATGAAGAAAGAAACAAACTCAATGTCGAGTCTTTTCCATCCACAAATTTACATGCTGTAGAAAAACAACACTGATCTGAAGAATAGATTACTTGACATTTTTATGAGAATTGATTCATACCAGAACAGGAAATCTTGGGTTAAAATATTATGTGTCGCATTGAAGGACTTTTCATGTTTCCGTTAGAGTTGAGAATTTAACCACAGCTTCATTGTTTCTAGCTTTGCTCCATTTTGACCTTCAGACCTGTTTAACATTGTGAACATGTCAAGGTTATAATAGTCTTTAATTTTCAATTAGTTTTTATCTTATTTTAGTTTTGACTTTTTAATTTCAGTTTGGTTTTAGTTAGTTTTCAGAACTAGTTTTAGTTTAGTTTTATTTTTTTTAATTTTTTTTTGTTAGACCAGCTATAATGTCTCACAAGTTTGTAGCTACATATACAGTCAAAACACATTGTTGGAGATCTGTGTAGGAATGGCGAAAATCTTTAATTGTTTAACTACTGTAGTGAAGTAATTTAGGCATGAAACCATCTCCTGGAAGGTCACGTACATTCAGTTTCTGTGTTTCAATGTCACGAAAAATGACGGAAGTTCATGCTGTCTCCTTTTTTTTCGGTAGTGACACATTATTGTTAAAAGAATAAAACAAAATTTTTATTTTTATTTCACTTCAGTTTTTCTTTAAAGGATATAGTTTTAATTTAGTTTCAGTTAACTAAAAATATTTTTCACTACTTATTTTAGTTTACTATAATAACCCTGTAACATGTTGAAGAACAATTCCCTATTCTCTCAGACATCACTGACAGATTTAAACCAATTTCCCGACACTACCACTGTATCGGTGCATTACATTTCATTGGTACCTATATGAATATTGTATTGCTTGTTTACCTCTGTTGAGCTGGTTTCTGAGGACAAACTGATGCTTTATGAAGCAAATGGCTGGTTTAAGGAAAAGACACTTTTACATCTCTGTGACTGAACTGTTCCTGTGAGATTAGTTTAGGGAAAACAGCCTAAATAATGGTCAAGATGGAACAAAGCCACTGTCATACACCGTAACAAGCTGTAGGGTACGATTAAGTAAACATTGTTTACTTCATTTTAAGTCCCAATAGTTACCTCTACACAAACTGTGCTGCTGTGAGGGTCTTACCTTTGTCCAAATGAGGTAATAGTTAATATATACTGTAGAATAGGCAATCTAATAATATAAGAATCTGCATACATATTGTTCTATTCTCACTTTGTTTGTAGGACAGCATCCAAACACCATTTAACAACTCGTAATGAAAGACATCCCTGATTTTTGTGTTTTCCTGTAGCGGGACTCAAGTCAAGGCACTCTGTCGGGTGGAGACGTCTCCACGCACACCGGCAGGCCGCCGTCCAACACGGTCACTGACTCACACTGAGAGGCAGCTTGTTGACTTGCAACCAAACTAAAAGTACACATTAGTAGTAATAGTAGTACACAAACACATTTTGCCATCAGGAGTTAAAGACAATTTAATATTTTAGTATATAGAGCACTTATTGATAAGTATAGTTAGAGCTGGGCGATAATTCAATATAATTTATGGTCTTTAAATGGAATCATATCGTGATACACAATGGCGGCGGCGTCACAAACTTTCTCATTTTACAGCTAAACCGTGCACTACATGATTCTGAAAACATTTGAGGTGAGAAGTAGGCATTAACGTAACATAATATTGATTCATATTTGATCAGCGCTGCCTAGTTTGACCGTTTGGTCGGAGTTTGCGAGTGATTGACAGCCGGCTCTCATAGACGGCAGCTGGACAGCAGAATCCAGATCAGCTCTTACTGCTTGTTTTCTTCCGGTCTGTGAAATCTTGCAGATGCCGTTAGGAGCACCGGAGGACACAGAGGCACATGATTTTTTTCAGTTTACCTGTCTCATGTACTACTGTCACGATATAGTGACCGTTTTATAAAGTAACTTTTTTAAATCTTATTTGCTCCAATCTCGCCTACTTCAGCTTTAATGCGATTTACAAACGGTGTATATATGGAAATATATATATTTTTTTTTCCTCTATAATTTCACTTGAAACAGTTATTAATTAAATGAGAAAATACTTTTTATTCGTCAAGTATTTACTTCACATAAAAGTATGCAAATATAGGCTTTACCATGTGGTTATTTCATATAGACTTTATTTATTGACATACCAGAAAACTTGATATATGTCGTTATTGAGATATGAAATGACATATATGATAGAAGATTCTGGCCATATCGCCCAGCCCTAAGTAGAGTCAAATGGCTTTAAGTAATATGTCTTCTAAGGCAAAAAATTGCTTTTCTGGATGTTTTTTTTGTCATTAAATTGCTGTTGTTTTGCATTACAATGATGACTAAGAGGAGGTCAGGTCACACTTCTTTGTATGTAACACCAAGTAAAAGCAAATAGTCAGGAGGAAGTCTGTTCATTATCCAAGGCCAGACTTCTTAAAATAACCATGAGCCAAACATGGCTCATCGATGCTTTCCCATTTCTGGCAAAAGTCTACATCAGCTTAAAAAACCTTTTTCTTTGATTCCAATCCGGAGGGTGTTTGTGCTACAAGTCAACAAATGTACACCGAGGACAAGACAGCGACTCAACTGGAACCTGGCCAACATTTCTGCTGATCTCTGCGATGGCTTGTTTTTCCAGATGAAAAAGAACAACATGAACTGTGAGAGCTGAGCCACCTGGTCAGAGATAATGAGTCAAGGTCAACGCTTAACAGAAGCTCATTAGTTTCAGAAGCTCCTGCTTTAAATAATGCCGCTATTAATACAGATTTTATAATCTGACGTCACGATGCAAAAGAACAAAGAAAACTGATGAATGCTTCTATGAAATATCGTTCAGGAGCCAAGAAATGAATTGTGTGACAGTGTAAAGTCAGGATGGGATGAAGAGCGACTCAAACACTGCAGTGATTCTGCAACAAAATAACTCTATTTACATCTTATTTATATTTATATATTAGCCATACAGTACTGGGAAGTCCTCATGTGCATGAGAGGCTTCTTCATGGTGTTGCTTATGTTACAAGGTATGCATTAACATTTTATGTACATCCCCATAAATTCTCCAAACAATATCTCAAAATGTCAAAATAAATTTATATCTATTATCTACTCTAGAATAAATACTGTAATCTTTGCCACATCCCTTTGCCTATATGCCTCTTTGTGCCATTAACAAGCAATTTCTGCAGTTATAACCAGCCAGTCATCCTTTTATGATATAGATTTAAAGTCCTTTTTCTGCATTGAGGCAATCAGCGATGTAGGTTCAGTTCACAAGCAGAGAAGGAGTCAAACGTCTCCATAATGAATGCAAACTGTGAGAAAAGTCGTCCACTTCTTCTTGCAAAACGTTATTTCTCTCTTCTATAATCTACTGAAGCAGAGCAGCAGTTCCTGAAAGAGACCACACGGGGGGGACATGCTTCACTCTCTCTTCCACCGATGCTCCACAATCCTTTGCTTCACAGGACGGTAGGCCAGCTTGCGGTATTTTTTCGATCAAACTCTCAAACTTTCTGTTGTTTCATTATGTGCTTTGTAGAAAAGTAAAGAGAGGCACACTATAGCAGGAGAAACATGCACCTGTTGGTTAATATACTCCAGATTTGCAGCCTAAAATATCTACTGTGCTATACTAAATATAGGAGTACATTTGGTAGGTAGTTTAAAGCTGATTCAAGATAACAGGGGACTGGTTTGTTGAGGCCTCACTCTTTTTTTTCAAGAAGTATGAGCACTGTCGTGTTTAAACCTCACATTTCACAAGAAAAAGACATTTTATCCCACGACTCTTCAGCGTGCACCTCTGACACAAGAGGTGAGAGTATTGAGCTCGCATGGTAATTCATTTTGCTGTGCTGCATAGCAATTGAATGAAAGCACTGACTAACTGACCGGGGGTGTTCATGCAACAAAAGCGTCTCCGTGTCTACTTTCCTAGTAAGCCACCTCTAATGTACAAGTCTAAGGTGCTGGTATATTGATGCATTCAGCTTGTGGTACGATTCTCATGAATAAAACATGTGCTCAGTATGAATTTTGTGCTCAAATTAAATTACTTGTGGGTGGAAGTCTGGGCATTAGAGAGGAAGGCTTGAGACCTGAGGGTCTGAGTCATCGGCCGGAAAAGCGAGTAAGTAACAGAACCGTCTCACTCAACAATTACTATCAAGGTGCCCTGGAGCAAGGCACTTTTACTTGAAATACTCCCATAGTGCTTTTCATTCTGTACTGCTCAAATCCCAACTGTGAATGGGTAAAATGGTGTGCATGTGTGTAAGCTGTCCTTGCATACCTTGTCATCTGATATAAATTAATTAAATTTCTTAATGAGGCCCCTGGATGGAGTTGAACCGAGATGTAGTGCTCTAGATGGGCATGGATACTAAGCTCTGCATAGTTATATTAGAATGGACCGGTGTTGGAAGGGTTAAACCTTGGTTTTGACTCACTCGGATGGACTAAGTTGCGTTTGAGGCTGCAAAAAGCTGAGTGTTGGTAAGCGTCTCCTGGCTGAGCTGGACTGGACTGGACCTGAGATGAACCTGGTAGAGCTGATTGGAGCAGGACGATGCTGGGCTTATAGCGAGGCTCTCTGCTCCAGGCTGAAGTGGAGCTGGAGCTGAGAGAACCATGGACTTAAACATTGAACGGTGGGTCCATGGTAGCAGTATGGTTAAGTAGGAAGGTGAGTAGGAAGGCTGACCTCTGTAAGTCCCACCAGCCTGGTCTAAGAGCGGTAGTCCTTCTTACTGTACGGCCTGTTGCCCAGGATGTGGTCGATTTCAGACACCACGTGAGACGTCATCTTGGGAAGGACCTGGGCAACAGAGAGAGAGAAGTGAATTGAATATTCCCGGCAGGAAGGAAGTGAGAAATACAGGGAGGCAAAAGGGGGAAAAGTAAAGAAACCTGGGTGTGTAAAGACAGGGTTCCTACTAGGGCTGTCGAAGTTAATGTGATAATAATGCGTTACTAATAATGCGCAATACTAATGTCTTTAACACATTAATGCAACTTGCGATTTTTAGGTTGTAGCAGGCTCAGTTTAAAGCTAGAGTGAAGATACTGGCATCATATGAAACCTAAGAAACCTAGAAAAACCTAAGGAATCCATTGATAGCAACCACGTCATACTAGCTTATCGCGAAGGAGGCTAAATAACGCTCAAAACTTATGCTAAATTTTGGCGAGGAAAATCTGTCATGGCCATTTTCAAAGGGATCCCTTGACCTTTGACCTCAAGATATGTGAATGAAAATGGGTTCTATGGGTACCCACGAGTCTCTCCTTTACAGACATGCCCACTTTATGATAATCACATGCAGTTTTGGGGCAAGTCATAGTCAAGTCAGCACACTGACACACTGACAGCTGTTGTTGCCTGTTGGGCTGCAGTTTGCCATGTTATGATTTGAGCATATTTTTTATGTTAAATGCAGTACCTGTGAGGGTTTCTGGACAATATGTGTCATTGTTTTGTGTTGTTAATTGATTTCCAATAATAAATATATACATACATTTGCATAAAGCAAGCATATTTTCCCACTCCCATGATGATAAGCGTATTAAATACTTGACAAATCTCCCTTAAAGGTACATTGTGAACAGATACAAAATGTTAGATTAATTTGTAATTAATTGCAATTAACTATGGACAATCATGCGATTAATCTCGATTAAATATTCAAATCGATTGACAGCCCTTGTTCCTACACATTTTCCATTTCAAAATTCCATACTTTCCCAGACTCAAATTTCCAGACTTCTTGGTATATTTTTCAGGCCATATTGACTTTGTGACTCGGGGTGTAGAGGATGCTGTGACGAGACTACAGTGCTTTTGTCCTTGCATATGGCTCATAATCACCACCTCCCCCCCCACGGTGGAGATGTTGAATGATTATACACAAAGTTTGCATCCAGCTTTCTTTTCCCATTTGGAATTGTTAACCAACCAAGCTTTTGTATTTGGGATTGACAAGCCAGCCCTCAGAAAAACTTGCATTTACCCACTATGGCTGCTCAGTCCACAGCCCTACGCAGAAAGTTAGATGATGCTCCACTATCAAACATCTTGGGGCAGAGCTGTGACGTACATGCACAGAGGCAGCTCTGCGTAGGAGTGTGTGTTCAGTCGCACTGACTGCTCCAAATGCCATGAAAAACACTCTGCTTGTATGTTTTATTCTAGAAACAGTAATGTTTTTCTATATTCTCTTTTTTCTCCATACTTATCCAGACCTTGAAATTACGAAAATCAAATTCTATACTTTTCCCCGCTGTGTAGGAACTCTGTAAAGAGATTCTGATGATATGGGGAAGCTTTTTGATCTTGAAATCGATCGAGCTAGAGGATAGCCGTAGATACAGCTGAGGAAACTAAGCAGGCAGTGGACCTGAACGCAGGTAAAAACAGCTGTGTTTGTGTTCGTGCATGTTCCCACCTGTATGGCCCCGAGGTTCTCCGTGAGCTGTTCAGGGTTAGACGTTCCCAGAAGAACTGAGCTCACTCCTTCGTTTCTTAGACACCACGCTGGAGAGAGAAAGAGAGGTTGATATTCACACAGCGGCCACTTGATGGCGCACTGCTGATTATTATCATCTTATCCTCTACTTGCTCTTCCTGGATGCACATAATTTATCACATATTAGAAATCCAAGTGTTTGTTTCAGTCCATTTACTTCAAATTGTAAACCTTACATTTCCACCAGTAATTTTACCAAAGTGCACCACCGATTTTTAAATGTTTGAATACTTCTACCTTCCAGGCAGCTCAGACATTTCATGGGTGCACAATGACGCAGCTGAAAGCACAAGTCTGTGTGTCGGTGAAAATCAAACCCACGAGACAAATAACAAGCAGACACAGACATTGTGTGAAGGATGATGTGAATTTGGTCACGTCTTGCATTGAAAAAGGTTCCTGTCTGAAAGCCCTGAGCAGTTTTCAAAGCCCTGCTTCAGGCTGTCGCCACAGTATCTGCTGAAAGAAGGTGAAGACTTACCCACAGCCAGTTGAGGCAGAGTGCAGCCCAGCTTCTCAGCAATGTGGTTGAGCTCTTTCAGCTTGGCTTGTTGCTTCCTTCCATCCTCACTCACTATTTTCTCCTTCAACCACTGATACGACTGGCGGGAGAGAGGAGAGGATAGAGGTTGAATGAACGAGTGAGGAAAGGAAGGAGAGGTTAGACAAAGAAACAAGAAGTAGAGACAGATCAAATAGGGCGAGGTACTGTATGTAGGAGATATGTAATAAGAGAGAGAAAAAGGGAAGTCATAGATGAGAGAACAGTCAATAGGTCGAGGCTGTAAGTACTGATGAACTGTGAGCACTCGATATAAAATGCATGAACAGTCAATTAGCTATGGTGCTATAGACATGACATCATTTAATCATTTCAATAAAGACAGGTTGTATTGATCTGCTTCTTATACACAGGCTGGGATGGATAATTTGTTCATATGTCACAGACAACTTGTGTTAACTCTTGTCTGCTTCGCCAAACTGGGGGCGTGCCGACCATCATCTACTGCAGGTAATACACCGACTATGAATAAGTACCTCATACAACCCCAGTTCAAAAAACCCAAACTATCCCTTTAATTCAATGTCTTTTGGATGGTGAACCTTTGCAGACATACACTGCTGAGGTTGAATAACCTGCAGTGTTGCAGCTCCATAGGCAATAAAATGTGTGTGTTTACACATCCTTCCATACGTCCAGGCTGGTTTCACAAGCAAGTAAAAGATTGTTGCTTTGATATATTTATAGTTAGTTAATTGGTTACAACCTTTTGGCTTGTGGCCCCTAAAATGGAGCAGTGTCTACTGGCGACCGCTTGTCACAGGTTACGTTCTCAGTGTCGACTAGAGTTATGAGAAGGCCAGAAGAGGTGGAAATATGAAGTATTTGACAGGAAAAAAAGTAAAATTTTGTAACTAATTAATTATTGAGAATTGTTTCAAGAAATAAGTGTCTGTAACTTGAGAAATTATTATTATTTTCACTTGTTTTAAGAAGGTAAGACCTCAAAGACTCAAGAGTAAACTCTGGGTAAATAAAAAAAAACCAAAAAAAAAAACCTGGACAAACAAGCTACAGCTTTGGCAGCTTCTGCAGAAAACGTTTGCCTTGTTGAAGGACAGTTAACAAGCGTTCCTCATGAAACTAGTCCCAGGTCTAATTTTTTAATCCCTGACGTTGACACTTATTTAAAAAGTAAAATCTGTTAAGGACAAAAGCTTTCAAATCAGTTCACATCGTCATCCTACGTTGGGAGCAGAGCAGATAACCTTTATGTGCCATAAAAAAACAAAAACAATGAAGTTGAGCTTGCATACCTTCATGGAAGCCCTGGAAGTTTCAGGAATGCCATTCTCATATTTTCCTGTGATGATGCCGCACGCCAGCGGTGACCACGTCATCGCCCCAACTCCTGTCACCATGGAGACCATAGGGAGTTAAACAGGAGGAGTTTTAGTGAGATGCGTCGAAGGCAGAAGAGGTGTGAAAGAGATGTGTGAGAACAGTGCCAGGAAAGTGAAAATGTATGAGAAGATAATTAAAACTCAGAGGGAATGAGCAACAGAGATTATATATCTGTTTAATTCATTCACTTTACTCATCTATGACTAAACTGAGTGTAAGAATGTTCTGACGATAGGATGTTTGTCTTGTCTTTTCATTTCATCATGAGGCACAAAGTACACAACACACAAAGAATACTTGCCTATCTTGTGGTAAAGTTCAGGCAGTTGCACTTCTACTTTCTCCCGCTGGAAGAGATGATACTCTGCCTGCTCACACACCGGAGGAATCAGATTAAACTGTCTTGCCACCGAATACGCCTCCTAGAGATAAAAAAAGGAGGATAGAGAAAAGGGGCGATTTAAGAAAGAATAAAAGGGATGATAGTCGGCGACAGCAAACGTTAGATAGCGATGGGTTAAACTCAGGGAAGACATGGGAGGCTGTTAATCAGCTTGTTGGAGCGTGGCACACATTCAAATGCAGGGCTCACAGGAAGTCACATAATCAATATTCCATATCACAACTCTCCGAGGCATCATATTAAAATTTCTCTCTATACCGTCTTATCTGGATTTCCATGTGTCCCTCAAGAACACATGCCAGAGGACACGCACGTAAACATGTTCTTTAAACACTCCCCACTCTTTTATTTTGTAGGTCCCCCTGCTGTGAAACACATGTCAGGATGAGAGAGCAGTAAAAGAGAGGGGGGAATCTTTTCAGCGTGACGCAAGGATAATGTCGGTGCAATTACTCCTGCAAATTACATGTTGCCCTTCCGTGCTGCAACCCCATGACATGCGCCTCGAGCCTGCGTGTGCATGTGTGTGTACTGTGCTGCAGCCTTGTCACGTACACTGAGAAGACGTGTTTACCTCCCTTCCCCTTCATTATTGACGCTATCTAAATTACACGGCTTTCATCTAGGATCGTGTTCTACAAAGATATCTGCTCCTTTTCAGCGTGATCACAGGGAGAGGATGTCAACACATGGCGCTGTGCTCAGAGGGGGGAGGGAGACGGTGAGAAAGAGACCAGACAGAGGAGAGAATGGGTGTTAGGTCCTTGAACGTCACTTTAGGCATGTGCTCATTTCATAACTCTCTGCTGTGGCTTCACACTCGTTACTGTAACGAGAGTTGAAACGGGAGGTAGATTTTTTTGAGACAAGAGAGGAAACAAAGATGGAAGAAACCACTGTGCCTATCTGAAAACTGTTTTAAAACTTAAAAAAAAAACTCTAAACTACTTTAATCGTCACATACATGAAATTTGACCTCTGCATCCTAAGCATTAGGAGCTGTTTCTGAAACTGTACAGTGTGTATAGTCCCTACTGTTTCCACCCCGGACGACAACAGAGCTACACCAACTGTCGTTTCCCGGCGGAAGAGAGCAGTCTATGCTCGCGACACAGCGTAGTTTGAGCTCAAGTTTGGGCTGCGCTCGATGCAGTGAAAAGCCGTCGTGGCGCGGCGCAAGCCATTTGAAATAACGGGTTTCAGAGCTCAATGGTGCTGATGTGTTGCGTTGTGTCTGAAAGGACCTTCAGTGAATGAGAGATGGAGAGAGAAATTGAGAGAACTAAGAGAAAGAAATACTCAAGCAGGGGCAAAAAATAAATAAAAACGTATGAATATTAGATTATCCCAGAGATTCACACGCCAAGTTCACACCAGAGCGGTGAATTATTCAGTTTTCTTTCCTGGGAGTTAAAGGTAAAAACCAAAAGTTTAACATAAAAATGCTGTTGCAGTGGACTTTTTATTTTGTTATTTTCATTCTTCGGGGAGCAACTTGGGGTTCAGTGATTCGCTCAAGGACACTTTGACATGCAGACAGGAGGAGGCAGGAATCAAACCGTCAACCTTGTGATTAAAGGACATCCAGCTCTACCCCCTGAGACATAGTCGGGATCATTCTTCCTTTCATTACTCTTTCACTACCTTGACTATGCATAAGCAATGTGTCCAATGTGGTACAAGATAATGAGCTGCTGAAAGTCGGTCCTAACGATGAAAAGTAAAAGTAGAACATAAGTATAGAACATAAGCAGTGTGTCTGGACCAGGGGTCTCCAACCTTTTTTCCTCTGAGAGCTAATTTGATGAAATGAAAGTGGCCGAGAGCTACTCATAGCAACAAGTTGTACATCGCCAATAGCAGACATCATTTCTGTTTTACTTTAATGGTCCTTTAATAACATTTCAGCCACCGCAGTCATCGCCTCCGTTACAATCCCACCATAGGCGAAAGGCTTTTTGTGTTTTGTTAGGATGTGCACCACTAAACGAAGCCTCTGTTGCTGCGTTGGCCTTCTTCGTCAGTTTGGTAAACAGAGACTGTCGTCTTTTAAGTGCAGTTTTCAGCTCCTTTACCTTCTCTGTTCATAGACTGCTACCAGCCGGAACGAAATTTAAACAGGTTTACAAAGTGAATTTGTGTTTATGTAGGCTACATATTCTTTGAACCTTTAGCGAGTCACTCAGAAACGGGTAGCCAGCAACTGGTAGCTTGCAAGCTACTTGTTGGAGACCCCTGATCTATGGATTCTTGAGAGTTTATTCTGTGGATCATTTAATCAATAGTCCATTCAGGATAAATAAAAGGTTTTAATCAGAGTTTCTCCCAAGCAAAGTGGCTATCTTCTGTTAATCTAGTCAGTGGGATATGAAATCTAATCTGCTAAAAGCGGAATGAAACTTTCCCCAGAAACTAATTCATTTCATTCCTTACCTGTGACCAGATGAGGCGAGTTTAAAACTGCAGTACAGCAACTCAATAAGAGGTGCTCATTTAAATTTAAATTAAAGTTGACATTCATTCTGCTCCCTATGTGTTACTTAGAAACTTTGCTGAGCTAGAGTTCAAGAACTACCTTTATTATTTAGTGAAGAAGTTTACAGAGTAAACTAAATGACCCACTTGAATATTTTCATTCTTTTCTACTTTAAAAGACAGTTGTCAAGATAAATAATGTCTCCAACTCCGTGCTGCTTACCATGATCTCCATGGCCGTCCACCGAGACGTCCCCCAGTACATCGCCATACCCTGGTTGATCACATAGGTCATGGCTCGAACGATCTCTGCAGAGATATACACACATCAGTCAGCTGGATCAACAGTGAACAATCTATTGATCCATTCCACCCTGTACAGTAACACAGTAACATTTATCCTGAAATGCTCCTCTCACCAAAAAACAAAACACATCCGTCCCTGCTGGATCAACTTTAAACACATTCAAAATTCATTCAACAAAACGGGTGAATCTTTTCGGCTGTTCCTGAGAGTCCAAGGAGACACACGGTAGAAGAAACAAATCACCGGCACTCACAGATAAAGGGTATTTCTTAGTTTATTCTGATCTTACCACTACCTTGCACCCGACACTGTTCAAGATTTGGAGACGTGCTCGCTGCTAATTTCTATTTTCTCACATGGTCGAAACCTTGTTGTGTGTGCAAAGACAAAATATTCCCTCTACTCTCGAAGCAGCTGTTAACAGGAATCAGGGGAATTCAATGTATAAATTAAAGCCATATTTCACCGAGTAGAGTTCATTTCAAAGTTAATAGACTAAATTAAGGCTTAATGAGTGAGAATGGACGTAGGAGAGACTATTGTGTGGTCTAAAATTATAATCAATTTGTCAATCGTGCTATCTGAAAAATGTCATCAATTTAACTCAATAGATGAGATTAAAACCACTTTATTAAAAAGTAACCACAAGAAATCTTCATAATAACAAACCAAATCACAGCGTCCTTCAGACCATTTCTTTCTTATGTGTTTATCATGTCCATGAGGTGAATCCTAACACACTTGTAATCCTCATATTAAAGGCAGAAAACAGAGCTGGCACTGACAGAGAAAGTGATTGAGCAAATGTTTTGTTTTGTTTTTTTATACCAAAGATGAGGATAAAGAACATCAGACGTGACTTGCCCGGAGGCCGGCAATATATTCTGAATTGACAGCAGCTAAGACTCATGAGAGCAGACGCCAAAGGGAGAGAGAGAGAGAAATGGACGAAACCCAGAAAACAAACACATCACAAAGGAAAAATGAAACAGAGAAATCAAAGCGGGCGTTTAGGAATGACATAAAAATCAGAGTAAAATTAAAATGCAAAATCAGAGATAAATGGCAACCCTGAGAGCACACACACACTTCAACAAACTGATGAAGTAAAAACGAAAAACTCCTCAGAGGCCACCCGCCTGCTCGAGTCTCTCTTACCTGCTGACGGCTCATCACCCGTCCCTAACAACTCCGGGGACGAACTAACAAGCTCACATACTAAAGCCTCTCTGATCACACTCAAGCCGCTGCATTTTTAATGACGCAATTAGCTCCAACACTGCTGACTGAGCCAGCCAACAGCAGTCAGGGCCAACATAAACTCAGATTAGGACTGTCATTAAGGTTATTCATCATCGCGCCATGCTCACTCCAATTATACTGCAATCCATGACTGTGGCAGCAGGACTCCTGTATTTCACTTTACATAACTGGCTCTTGGCAAAACGACAGAATATGAGGAATAAGAGGGTCAAAGAAAATAATGACAGGAAAGAAAAAGGTTAGAAACAGAATCACAAAGAAGAAGAAGTAGATCTGTACAAGAATATACGGTATAATCAAGAAGACTTGACTTGTTGTTCTCCCTTCAGTTTGGTTAAATGATAATTAACAACCTGAAACACAGATGCCTTACTAAATACCATCCTGCCGAGGGAAATAACACAGTATTGAGAAAAGTAAACAATCCCATCTCTTGTTACTGCTGCCTTCCTCTCCATCTCTCTCCCCACCCGCCCGACATCCAGCTCCAGCAACATGCTGTGATTGTGCACATTTAAATGCTACTTGCCTCAATTTCCGGGCCAACATAACCAGAGAGAGGAGAGGATGGAGAGCAAAACAAGTTTGAGGAAGGAAGAGTGATAGATCTAACAGTTGAAGGAATTAAGTAGGAAATGAAGAGTGAGTGCAGATGTTGGGAAAAAGTAAGCTCAGTTTGCAGGACAGTAGAAATCTATAAAGAGGCAAGAGAAAAGTGTAAAATCAAGGTCTTTGTGTGAATGCATTATATCCTACACTGCTATACTAAATTATAAAAACAGAGCTTCAATATCACAGTTTTTTAGACCTATAGGCCTAAATAATATCGGGCAATATCCCTTAATGTTGTTGAATAAACTCTTATTTCCCACTATAGCAATCATATGCAAACTGTCATATCAAAGTAAAAGTTATTTTGATGAATTAAGGTTATCTAGAAAGTCTTGTTAAGCTTAATTACATATATTTTAAAAAGCCCCACTGAAGGAGAGCAGGAATTCTGAGAAAAACAAGAGCGAAGGCAAATAACTAATTTGCAATAGCACAAATTTCATGGTAATTAGGTGATAATTAGCAAGTAACATATTTGAAATTTCTTTGGAATTACTGCCAAATTACCCCAATATTTACCTCAAAATACATCGGAAAATTACTTTATTATAGACATTATTTAATAATTATATGCTAAAATAGCATATAATGGTTAAAATAGGGCCTTTAGGCTTGAGAAGCAGCTGTGCGCTGCTCTTCATCAGAGGTGGAAAACCAAAACTAATAGAAGACACTTCTGATCAGGTACAAATCTCACCATTGTGTGACTTATTGTCTAAACAAATGTAACTTGGTAGCTGATATAATGATTCAGGGAGTTTTTTAAAGAAATTTCAAAGACGTTATTTGCTAATTATTATCTATTTACCAGCAGACATGGAAATAAAGCATATCAATTAACTTTGTATTCTTTTCCTGAAATGTATTAAATTAATTACCAGCTATTTATTACTGCTTATTGGGAAATAGCACAATATAATTATTGAATCATATTTATAATAAAGTAATTTAAAAATACATTTTGAGGTAAATATTGGGGTAATTTGGCAGTAATTCCAAAGAAATTTCAAAAAGGTCACTTGCTAATTATCACCTAATTACCATGAAATTTGCGGACCTGTAAAATGAAGTGTTACCAGAATTAACATGCAACTTCCTTACTGATTAGCTGTGAGCACTAATTAATAAGGCATCGAGAGAAAACTTGCAATTAAAGGGCTTTACCTGTAGAATGCAATAATTAATTTATGATGACTAATGAGGAACCAGTGCACTACTAATGCCAATAAACAACTTCTTGATGACAAATTATACTGTCTAGGACTGCATGCCTCTCTTTAGCTAAACTGAAGAACACTTCGACATCTAGTTCAATACAACAGGAACACAAAACAGCTCCAACATCACCAGTTATTATAACATTATCCTGAAATATCTTCTCTGTTAAAGACACCGTACAGAAACTGAAAATTCAAACATTGTGTTTCAGGCCAAAGACATCGTGTGGATTTATTATTTAGTTATTTTCAGACTATTTAATTTCTCTTGCAAGTACACATCTGCCCTCTAGCCGGTGAACACCATATCAACAACCTCTCTCCCCAATCCCCCAACAAAAACCACAGCAATCCTGAAAAAGGCTGTTTTATGCATGTTCTCATTTTATTATTCGTTGTATTGGCAACACATGCACGCACTAGAAATCTACAGCATCCAAACTGTCTATCTGGATCTCAGAGATTTACTACAAGTGTTGCTCACTTAAACTGAGCAAACTCTGAAGAGACATCACAACTCAAGTCACTCAAAACTTGATAAAAAACTGTATAAGTATTCTGCTACAAAACAGCAAAGGCACACAAATCATAATCACTGAAACAAATACCATCACAAACACAAGCCCTTGCTTAACATCATTAATGACACTTGATTTAATTACTTAGGAATAAAGTTAAATGTTGATTGGCTGACTCACCCTCCATGGGAGTATTGCTGTCAGGGCGGTTGGCAAAAACGACATCTACATACTCCAACTGCATCCTTTGTAGAGAGCCTTTGAGACCTGAGAGACAGAGAGATGCAGAGGTTGAATTAATTAAAGCACTGTGTAGTGGAAAATATATATATTTTTTAAAGGTCTCCTATTGTAGAACGTGTCTTGTTTTATTATAAAGCAGGTCTAGGTGCTATATAAATACTGTGAAAGCATCAAAATGCACAATCCACACAGAAATGCACAGTCTATATTCAGAAACTGAGCTTTTAAACGAGCCGTCAGGACTTCTGTAAGGTTGTGATGTCACAACTATACAGTCACTGGTAGAAGTGCCGCTAAACTCTGCATAGTTGACGCACACAATGAGTCCTGAAAACGCTGACCAATCAGAGCAGACTGGGCTTCTTTGGGAGGTGGACTTACAGAGACAGGCGCGAAAACAGAGTGTTTCAGACAGAGGGTGTATACAGGTATATTCAGACAGTCAGTATGAGAAAAAATAATGTTTTTTGAACATTATAGCATGTAAACATGTTCTAGTAGAATCCTAAAATACAAGTATGAACCCTTGAAATGAGCGTATGTCTCCTTTAAGGTTTGTTGTAAGTGAAAAAGTCTAAAGTAGTTGTTTTGCTCATCTTGTGTCAGTGTGTCTGCATGTCTTACCTTCAATAATGTGTTTCCTGGACAGTCCTCTCTCCGTCTCTGCTCTGATGGGATAAACACAAACCAACGATAAGCTACACTGTAAATCTTTTTCAGTCATTAATTCACTTTTGGGTCTTGGACAAATGTTCTATGTGTACATTTTATCCCACAGAAAAAGGCTGTAAAAAGAGTGATTTCTGTGCTCTTGTGTCCTCCTCCTTGCAAAGTGTAACATCATGTAACTAACAATGTAAATGACTGAATAGACGGTATGAGTGGGTGAATGAATCACCAAGGCAGTATACATAGAGGAAAAAATATATATGAAAAAAACAACAAAAACAAAACAAACAAACAAACAAAAACATCCCTCTGCTGCCCGGGGATCCCATGATCATTATAGACATAAACCAACAGCATTCAGACTCAAAGTAATTAGATAATTATGCTAATTTCCTCATCATCCATGATGATATCCACAGAAATAGCCAAGAGCATACATAACATATATGTATATATATGAAATAAACAAAGAATGTACATATGCTATATGATGTACACGCATGACATGTATGTATTAGTATGTGAAATATGAATGAATGATTAAACAACTAAGTAGGCAAGGAAAATACATAAAAACATAGTTGGAAAAGACAGAAAATATTAATAATAAAACACTTATTTTCTCTCGAAGCTTTGACCAGCAGATCATATTTTGTGTTTTGGCATCATGTAATTGTGTTGTAGAAAGCGAACTTCAATATTATCTGAACTTTCTGGTACTTAAACATCAGTCATCTAGCTCTCCAAGCAGACTGAGAGTCATTTAAAATCACTTTTTGACCCCGGCCGGGTGGGGCACGACATGAGAATGTGAGCATCAGGGTGTTTTATGTAATTGGGTCAGTGCGCTTTCAACTGTTCAATATCGTACACTTCCAAACTCTGGAGGAGAGGAGAGGTGGAGGAATGAATCTTCCTCACAGAGATGAAGGAGTGCTCAGAAATAACTTCATCTTTATCACCAGGCCCAGATGGACAGTCTCCGCCAAGGAGTGTGTGTGAGTATGTGTGTGGTGTGTGTTATAAAACACATTTCTTTATCCCCTATCTCTCTCTTTCTCCAGACTCGGCAGAGGAATTGGTTGTTCCGTTGGTTATTGTACTGGTTACTGAATGTGACATGACGTTGTTCAGGTTGTTACAGAGAAAAACTTTAGTGTTGGGAGGCTAAACTATTATTGTCTTTGAAATAGAGCTACAGATGCTGAATGCAACAAGAGATATAAGGACATAACCGGTTTGTGTAGGATATTCATGACTGATTATCAATAGATTTGAGCACCCGATTTGTTGTAATTTTCTGTGCGACTCTTTTAGAAACACTCCTCTCCTCTGATGGACTTTGACGTTTTACTCACTGATATTTTTAACAATATTTGAGAATGTTTTAATTAGTGTGTGACAAATTGATATAGTTGATTTAATCAACAGATCTGTAAAACTGAGTTTCTCCACATAGAATTTTACAAAAGCACCACTTTAATTCTTGTGTTTACCGGAGATGTGCTCATAAGTTTCTTCGAAGTGAGTCATTCAGCATGAAAAAAAGCATAAAAAACGACTAATCGACTAAAGAACTCTTAGTTGACTAGGACCAGAACAACTGATTAGTCGACTAATTGATGTGATTTGTTCTCAGATCTCTCTTGTAACACAGATCTTGATACTTCCTAAATAAATAAAACTTTTCACACTCTGCCTTCAGGCATGAAAATTAGAGTTTAAAGAGCTTCTTACTTACTTTCCTCCCCAGTAGAGTTTAGTTGTAATGACCAAACTGGATCGCCTGAGAAAGATGCAGAAAGATGCAGCAGAATGAGTGACACATGATGCATTGTACTTGCTACCACATCTGGTCCCATCATGGATGTGTTTATCCCCGACAGTGCTGATGCTGCTCTCTCTGCTGAGTTGTTGAGTTAAAACCATAATCAGCTGTTCTCGCTGTCATTGAGGTACATTCATGACCAGTCTAAAGCAGTTTAATGCTCCTTTCCCCTCCTTTCCTCAAACTGATATAACTAATATGTGTGAATATGCCACCTTTATATTGCTTAAGAGGTTTTGGTGACACCCTGTCATTGCACGTCTGGTGCTCTGTTAAATCATTAAACATCTCCAGATATTCTTCAGCATCACAAAAGTAACCTGGCAAACATGATTTCAGTAGTCATCGCATTAAAGGATAAACTTGACACATTTCATCAAATGACGGTTACAGAGTTGCTAATTGAATGTGGACTTTTCCTACAGCGACATGAGTCACATGTGACGAATCAGTACATGCTGTATCTGTGACAACTGAAGAACATCACTTTGAATATAAAATATTAAAATACTCTATAAAGGGAGTATTTGAGATTTGTGGAAACGGAAAATGCCTGCAGGCAGACTTTTATACAGTAACTGTTTCATGCTGCTGTACTGTGATGCAATGTGTTAGCATGTGTGTGTGTGTGTGTGTGTGTGTGTACACAATAAGGAATGTAGTCTGATCTGAAGAAATAAAAACAAAACCCTGACAAGGCAGAGATCATAGTCCAGATCTCTGCATCACTTCATATTTATCATATTTATAAGTCCGACATCAAACATCTCTGTCTCTTACACACACTTACAACACTAACACATGCGTTTGCACACACCAAATGAAAAACATTTCTCATCCCCATCCTCTTTGTCTTTCTTTCATACTGTACATGCCTCACACACACACACGCACACGCACACGCACATGCACACACACACTTCTTTCGCTGCCTCTTGCAGCATACGCACACACACACATGTCGTCGTCCTCCACCACCTTTCTCTCACACACATTTATGTCTCCATTACCTCCAGCATTTCTTCTTGATAATGTTTCCTAGAATGATTTCGGCCCTGCAAGGCAATATAAATGAGGTGGCGTTATTAAATTGCAGTTTGAATTCATAAACACTCGCTCCACAATATCAATTCATTGTCAACAAACTAAACATCACCCCTGTTCATTAAAACAATGGAGAACCACTTTGTCCATGAATAGGCATTTAGATGGTGCATTCAAATTTGTGTTCCATTATTGCTGTTTTTTATGCATTTATGCATTGTGTGGTGTGTTACGATACAGCTAAAGGAATCACTCCTTAGTGGTCCTTATAGTGGGGAAGGGTTTAACAGTAGAAAGATCAATTTGGAATTAAATTTCCCAGATTTTTAAATGTATTGTCACTGTGACTTTTCCCACATTTAAACTTGTCGAATGCTGAGACATGAAAGAAAATCGTCTCACTTGCCCTGATAAAGCTATAGCGCAGACTGGAAAGGTGTTTTGCAGGATTTTCCTCATGTTTGCATCAGACTCAGACATCAGACTGTTTAGATAAATAATAAATATCTGATCCTGCTAATTAGTTCACAGCGTAAGCCCTTTCAGAGCTGTAACGCACTTTGTTCCAACACAAAAATCAAAAAACATTCCTATAATCCTAAAGATTAACCTTAGATTCTGCATGAATAATAACAATATCCAAAGGCACACGCTGAGATTACTTCAAGCAAAGAGCAAAAAAATAACAATAATTAATAACTATAATTCCAGCCTCACATTAACAGCAGGGATTTCCTTTTGGTCCAAGTGAATTTACCCATCCAGTCTCAAATATAGGGCATGTCTAGCGTGGAAACTTTATAATAATTGCAAATTTCATGACACTCCAGACCTGCTGGTTATTTATCGGTTCACTAAACGAGTGGAACAAATTAGACTCTGCGTGTATGAAACCTTCCGGCTAAACATGAATGATGAAAACACTTCCTGGAGCCACAGTGAAGGCCAGACGTCTGCACCTGATCACACCAAAACATGAATATGGTTGTTATGAGCTCAACAGAGAGGCTCGTTCGACACCCACCTGCCGCCTGCGTAGACCTCAGCTGTGTCGAACAGGTTGACTCCACTCTCATAGGCAATCGTCATTAGCTGCTCTGCAACCTGGCAAGAGGTCAGGACAGACACAAAGAGAGGATACAGAAAGGTCAGTCTGCTGAAAATCTCTCTTTTAGACACTTGCCAAAGACAAGACAATCAAGACTCAAACAGCCACAAGAGGCAAGTAAAGGGACAGAAGACAGAGACAACACACCTCTAATAATGCACAATCAGGAATACAACCACTGTCATTCATCAAGAAATTTATCAAACAAAATTATGAGAATGATTTTAAAACAGGGATTAAACAGCTGCTATATATTTTAGGCTGAGCACCCAGGAAAGCAGAAACCTTCTGTAGAACATGAATACTTAACACACCAATGCAATGCACTGTACTATTCAGTATATACTGTAGAATTATTTCAGTCAGCCAGCTCACGAGAAATGGATTATTATGTTAATGCAGAATATGTACAGAGTTGATATTTCACTTCTCTGACCTCGTCATTCCTTCCGAGGATACACCAAAGTCAGCAAAACAGGGATTGGGGAGTGACTATAATAACTTATTTTAATTTAAGTTTCTCGTGTGTTTCGGCAGAACGGTCAAATAGCTTCTGAAACTCCCTCCCCACACACCTTTCCGTCGTTGGATTAGGGGGCCTAAACCGACAATACAATATTTACACCCATTTCTCGCTGGTGAGCTGCAGAGTTGAGAAAGTAAACCAAGGTTTCAACTTCTCTCTCTTTACACAACTACTTCTGTCACTTTTCATGTGAACAACTGAATGCATTTAAACAATATTGCACCTGTCGTCTCTATATGATGGCCAACTTCTCACTCGACTTCGAGTGTAGCCGAACTGCCAACACTTAACACTATAACACGCCATAAACCAGTGGTTCTACTCGAGCATACAGCGCATTTATACCAGATCTGGTGACGAATGGCGTCTCAATGCTTTACATTTATTTCTTATGGAAAACAGGAGAAGCAGTCGCCCAGTGCATGATGGAAGTGTTGCAGCGAGTTGAAGAGGGCCTGTATTTGCATGAAGTTGAAAAATCTCAACTTTAGGCAAATGAGCCCGTCCAGTACGACCCAAGCTGTCACACTAGGCAATCTAGTTCTAAAATTAAACGAGATTCAGCAGTGGCATAGCCTATTTCTCGCCTCAAATGTTTTCTGAAGCAGACTTTGGTGGTTGTTTAGACGAAATAACAGAAAGTTTATGAGCAGGCTGCCATGCTGTTGCCTGTTTGAAACGGCGAGCAGAAAACCAGGGACCAATCAGATGGCCTGTTGAGTGGAGCAGCGCCAAATCTTGTGGGCATGTAGTGTTACATTACGTGTCCACGGGGGCATTTTTGGACGCGAGGGGCTGCATCACTTCCCAGCATTGGATGCTTGATGGGCTGCCACTGGGCACTAGGCACCTGATTAGACTAACGCTTTCACTCATGGGCTGCTGCTCCCAGTTTTCAAACCGGAACCAACATGGGGGCTCGTTTGGAAACTTTTTTCTCTATTATCTGACGAAGATAGTTCAGCGAAATGTGTTTCTGAAAACATTTCAGGCAACACTTAAGCCATGCAGTTGCTGAATTTGTCTTCATTTTAGATCAACAACGATTAGTTTAAACGTTTTTTAGAAAAACCTACATTAGGTTTTAAGTTTCAAAGGCTTAGCAGCAGTGCCTTATGGAAAGGATGTGTTAGATAGTGTATCTGCTGCAGGGAGCACAGTACTGTATGTCCTGTGTGAGAGTACGCTGCCTGAACTCAAACAGAGCTTGTACTGGAAGTCTGTTGAAGTACAGACTTTATTGAGCGAGAGTAATTATCTGTGAAAAATCATTCAACTCCATGATGTACAGTAGAGTCAACTCATTCCTCTTTAGTTAACAAGTGCTCATGCTTCATATATACTGTATATATATATGTGTGTGTGTGGCGTATGTGCAGATACTCCTGCATATTTTTGCAGACATAGTGACCATAAATCATCAGAGCGAGATCCAATTTCCCTGCGGTGAGTTTTATTACATGGGGACTTTAAATGAATTTGCCATCATCTCCCTGTGGAGCTATGTGCCCGCATGAGTTGACTTTGTGAACGTGCGAGGACAGAAGGGTGTGTTTGTGCACGTGGTGCATGCAGCGTGTGTGTGTTGCTGTTTCAGTGGTGGCAGACAGCGGAGGTGTTTGTTTCTAGAAGAATTAGATAATCTCTCCTCTGAGAATCTGTCTCAACCTCTCTGCAACCAGCAACAATCCAAGCCTATGTGTGATAAATCAACTTTATTTACATAGTTTTTCTGCCTTGTATATGGGGCAGCTAAGCTGAAATATTCATAACAATTGTCCACTTGCACTAAAAGCAACAAATCTGGCAAAGATGTAGGTTTATATGTTATGAAAAGATTTAGATATCGAGGTGCTGCAAATTTGGCCCCTTTTTTTTTTTAAATTGGCCACCAAATAGACGCTAAATATTCCTAATTGTTGCAGAAAACTGATTTTATCACTCTTGATGATTTCCAAGGTGTGTTCAAGCTGAATAGATCAGATGTCTGAAGAACACAAACATGATTTTTTTGAAGCACCGATGGAAAGCTGAAGATCTTGCAGTTCTAAAGGTGTATTGTTTGTCATTATACCATGAAGGCAAGGGGGTGACCATGCTACTTGTATTTGGTTTTCGTGTTTTTCTCAGTTTTAAAGGCTTTTAAAAGCAACCTTAAAAAAATAAAGAGGGGAAAAAAGCATGTCTGTGATCTTCTGACAAGAGTAATAAAATCAGTTTTCTGCAACAATTAGGAATATTTAGCGCCAAATATGTTACTTTTATTGCAAAAGGCAGAATTGTTATGAATATTTCAGCTTAGCTGCCCCATATACAAGGCAGAAAAACTATGTACTGTATACGAATTTAGGTGTAATGAAACAAAAGCAGAGGAAATTATGTGGTAAAAGAAATAAAACAAAGATAGAATAAATTATAATAAAATGATTAAAAAAGAATAAGTCAATAAAAATTGTCTACTCCCATGTGGGGTCTGTGAAAAAAAGAAGATATTTGAATGTTTTCCAGCTTAGTATAACCCGTACTACTATCTCCAGTATATGTCAGAATTCATTCATATTTAAGAACTGCATCATTATCAGATGCAAATCCACTGCTTTCAGAGAAGGTTGAATGGTGAGGTAGGAAAGTAAATGACGCGACTCATTCAACCTCTGAGCCCCGGCCTGCCATTAAAGCAAACAGAGCAGAATGATGGAGAGGTTAAAGAAAGTAGGGGGCAGTTAAGGAAAGAAAGACTCATAAAAGAGGGATGACAAGGAAAATGAACAGCATGTTCTTTCTCTAAAGTCTCTGCTGAGTGCACATATAGGAAAAAAAAATCTCTGTTGGGGCTACTGGAGGGTGATTTTCAATAAAGTGACGGAAGGGTGGGCTGAGAGATTTTCTGCAGAGGTAAGAAAATAGATGGACGATAAAGAACAACTTGGATGTGGATGGAAAAAGTGAGCAAGTGCAGGATGGATGAGTTAAATGAAAAGTAGCGAGAATTTAAGGAACACAGTGAGTGATTAACTTTGTGCAGGTGAGGTTAGGTAAGGTGAGGAACATGCTGAAGACAGCTATATGAAGACAGATGACGAGACACAGACGAGCAGATAGTCAGAGACAGAGAGCCGAGACGAGTCAGCTTTTAAAGGGTGACTGTTTGGCCTTTGCTGATTGCTCATTCACAGTGAGTCTCGTAAGATACTAAAAGGTCTATCACTGTCATGGAGCGTTTTGTAGTGACATTCACAAGGTCAGGAAGTTTGTGTAGATGATGAAGCATCGCTGCTTACACAGATTTAGGACTTATTTTGAACTGAATGTGACTAATGGGCTTCAAATGGTGTGGTAATATTTGTAAAAGGGAAGACAAACTGCTGCAGACACAATCTGTCTGTAAAACACAAACAGATGCACTGCACTTCTACCTACACCTTCAGAAAAACACTGAGTCACTGCAAAGTTGCAGAAATACATGGGTGGCTACGCTTCAGGCTCCTGTCTTTGTTTTATTCCGGGGCACAAAAGGTGGAGGACAATTTGATTTTCCATACATAGAGCAGACGTGATGGGAAAAAAACAAACTGTTTTCTCTCTCACAACCCCAGAATGAAGGCCGCAGTAGCCTCCCACATACTACCCACACAGCCTTGAGATGATTTCATGGCTGCGCTGCCTCCTCCCCTCCACACTCCACACATCAAAGTGAAAAATCGACAAGACACACTTTCTTCAAATTCACTTTATGGATCCATTTTTGGCCTTTTTGAGTGAGTAAGCAATGTTAACTTGCAGCCCACCATCACTCTTGAGTGAGCTGTCTGTCTGGGAATGTGTTGCTGCCCAGACAAGGATGCAGGGAAACAAACTTAGCAGCACTTTGATGAGACTTTATTATGGGGGTTTATAAAAAGTTACTAATGGCTTTGTCAAAGGCATATATATATATATATATATATATATATAAAAATATATATTAGGGATGCAAAAAGCGCAATCCAAAAAACGCAACGATAGATAGATAGATAGATTGATAGATAGATTGATTCCTGAAATCTGTGGTTGTCTGGCAACCTCACGATGATGTCACCACTCCAAAAAGTCACTGCACTTGCCGCCTCATGGTTGTATGCCTCCGCCAACAAGTCAAGCTGCAGTTTAAATCCATGTCTGTCCACAATGTCCTCACTTCATGTTTTTATCCTTTTAGACATACAGGTATGTGTGGAATTGTTATAATTAGTATGTGAATTCTTGAGTTATGGCCAAAAACGTGTTTTGTGAGGTCACAGTGACCTTGATCTTTGACCACCAAAATCGAATCAGTTCATCCTTGAGTCCAAGAGGACGTTTGTTCCGAATTTGGAGAAATTCGCTGCAAGCGTTCCTGAGATATCACGAGCATGGAATGGACCTAAGATCACAGTGACCTTCATCTTTGCCCACCAAAATCGAATCAGTTCATCCTCGAGTCCAAGAGGACGCTTGTGGCAAAGTTGAAGAAATTCAGATATTAAAAAAAAGAGAATAGACCAGACGGACGTATGGACAACCCAAAAACATTAACACCTCTGGCCATGGCTGTCGCCGGCGCAGATGCATAAAAATTCCCTATTAGAAATGATACAAGTTAACTAAGGTAAAAGATGAGACTTTTGTTCAGTTTTTGCATGTGTGTTTGTGTAAATGTGTGTGTATTTGTGCAGCACTGACACAAATTTAATGTAGAAACTGTGTTTGTGTGCCAGAGTTGTTGTGTCTTTCTTAATGAGGACATGTAGTATATTTAGGCAGGTGCTTTTGCCAACAATGACATTGAACAGAGAGGATTCAGGACAGCGAAGGACATTTTAACACAACAGAGCTGTTGAGCTTTTCACCGAATCCACCGACACCCTCTGTCTGCAGCACTGGCTTCTTGTTTTGGTTATTTTCAATGGCAATGATGCACTGTTGTGTCTCATTATAATCTTCAGAACAAACATAAAAATGTTATCTGAGCCAAAGAGCTTTTCCCGTAGGAATCTCAGCTGTTCACGCCAAAGCCTGGTGGACTGTGTCTGAGTGAAACCAGTGACATTGAACTGGGGACATTCACAATAATGGAGAGAAGAGGAGTGCTAAGCTTTGAGCGTACCATGTGAGTTGATGCATCTAAGCCCTAAGGTAAGACAAATAATACTGTTACGTAAGATTACTGTGTCCCCTGAGGTGAGCTTTGTTCTCTTCCCCCTAAGTGTCACTCTAAGTGTGTGCATATGTGCGTGTATCTGTGTGTGTGATGACCGAGGCCAAAACCCCAGCAGCAATATCAGAGCATGTTAGAGTTCATCAACTTGAGTGTAAAGTACGAACACGTACACATGATGTGTCGACCCTCGGTGTGCCCTTTTTCTGTCCTATGTATCATAACATGTGAGTCAGTCCAAGTCCTCCAGTCGGGAGGGTTAGCTGTAGGCTAATTGAACCTGTTAGCCAGCCAATGGTCTGATCAAGGTTAACTGTGACAACAGCTGTGTATACATTCATTTAAATAGGAGCGTGAGACGGACGACTGGGAAATGTGGCTGAAACACTAAACACATTTTTTGAATCATTGATTTTTTTACAGGTTGAGTCAAACAAAAAATTGTACAGCTTGCATACAAATTACAAAAGTGGCACGAAAATCTGACTGGCTATGGTTGGACAACTGCTCCTCAAATGTTCAGCCAACTTTTTTTTTGGCCAGCAGGCTCCATTTTCAAAAGGTTACTCAGTGCTGAATTTGAATTTAGCAAAAACAATTTGGCATAAATGGTCATTGGTGTGAGGTTTCTGGAGTGCCATTTCCAGGTTGTCACTTGCTCATCAGTGTTTGAACGTGAACGTGAACTTTTGTCCGTCTGAAGTGTTGGAGTTGTATCACTGTGTTCACATCAAGGAAAACAGTGTCTTACTTAAACGCCATCAACAAGCAAGACAATTTTATATGTAGTCCAAATCAAAGGACATGAACACAAATGGTACAGAGACCATGGGCCAGAAACTAGATGTTTACGAGAGAGTTTTTACAAAGTCAATTTAAAGGGATAGTTTGGGTATTTTGACGTGGGGTTGTATGAGGTACTTATCCATATTCAGGGTATTAACTACAGTAGATGACGGCCGGCACAACTTTAGTTTGGAGAAGCAGACAAGAGTACCGATACAAGCAATGTACTGCTGTGGACGGGGCCGGCAGCAAAACGTATTTTAGCTACCTAAAAGAAATACTCACTTAAAATAAATAATATCAATTTAAGTATATGCTATACTGTATATAGAATATTATCAGACAGCTATACAGTCTATGTTTCTGACGGGAAACTGAAGCCGTTATCTATGCTCTCGCCAAAGCAACCAGACTCCATTGAAAAAACCTGGTCTACTACTGCCTTGATCCGTTAGTTTGTTTGTGTTATTGTGTGACTTTCATTAGTTTGGATTCACCAAAGTCACACAATGACCCAAACAAACTAACCGATCAAGCCAGCGGATGACCAGCAACTCCCGTGTTCTGTGAGGTAAAATGAAAGTTTTTTTCAATGGAGTCTGGTGGCTTTGGCGAGAGCATAGATGGATACAACGGCTTCAGTTAACCGTTGGAAAGGGCTGTCTGACTGCAAGGTAACTTGGTGAAAATATTCTAAATATAGCGTACGCATAAAGTGATACTGATTTCTTTAGGTGAGCCTTTCTTTCAGGTGTCTAAAATACGTTTTGGTGCCAGCCTCGTCCACAGCAGTACATTGCTTTGGTTCCATGCGGTAACTCCTGTCTGCTTCTCCAAACTGGAGTTGTGCCGACCATCATCTACTGTAGTTAATACACTGACTATGGATAAGTAGCTCATACAACCCAACTTCAAAACACCCAAACCGGCTCTTTAACAGACCACAGAGGCAGTTTGTCTTATGTGTTGAATGAGATATCCTGTGTGTTATATGTTAAGAATTTTCTTGTGTGTCTAAATTTAGTGTTCAATATCAGTGGTTTATTACGATATCTAACACCTACCACAGTGTTTTCTGGGCAACATAACATCAGGTACACATGTTTATATACACAACGTATTCCATACTCATCACTACCGCATATACAGTACAACAAAAATCAATCAATCAATCAATAATTAAAAGTCCATTAAGATTAAATAAACATGCAAGATAAAGGAGAAATGTTTCATACCTCGTCTGTTATCTGTCCCCCAAATGTCACCCATGTACCTGCAGGGAGGAGAAAGACATTTCAACATTAGGAAACATTTGTTAGTGTGAGTGTGTCTGACATCCAGGTGTAAACACTGCTAATCCAAACCCTGACGAGGGAGGCTGTCAAGTTCCCTAGAGAAAAATCTGTCCTGCTCAGAGCTGCAGCTCAATACTGAAAGATCACCTTGAGTGAACGCCTGTTAGCACTCTCTGTCTTCTCTGGTGACTGTTGGCGTTTGTGACCGTCACGCATATTTGGAAGACCTTGTGTTCCCTGTCCGTATGTGTTTATGTCTGACTGTGTGTGTGTGTGTGTGTGTGTACATCTGACTACATGCTTCTGATTGCCCTGCAAACAATGCTGATAAGCCAGACAAAAGGCTAAGCTACCTCAACCTGAGGAGACACTAAATCCTCTGCAGACTCCCTCTCTGCATTATGTACGGAGCTTTGTTGTGGCAGAAAACGTTTCAGATTATGTCAAAACACAGTTTTTAGCGGTCTAAAACTGTCCCAGACAGAGAGACAGAGAGAGAGAGAGAGAGAGAGAGAGAGAGAGAGAGAGAGAGGGAGGAACACCTTTTTCTATCAGAAAAAATGTCTGGTGCAAATGTTTAAATGCTGCGTGGCTTATGTGTGTCCTGGGAGAGAATCTGGGCTGTCTGACGAGATATGAGGCAGTCAGTGTTGCAGAACGTTTGAAATTTGGCAAGGGAGGACCAAGGACATTGTTCACCACATGAAAATTGATTACATGGCTAACAATATATTACATTTTCTGAACTGTTCATGTTATTGTAACTACAGTATATCAAACTTTATTTATACGTCATATTATAGCCTGACACATACTGAAATTATGAGGCCATTATCAATATTTGAAAGTTAAATAATAAGCCTACATAAAAATATATATGATAACTAAGACAACCCAGTCAGGTTTTGTTGTGGGCTGTCTAGATCAAAAACATGTGACTCAACAAGCCATTAAGATTTGGCTCCCCTTCCTATGTCACATGCAGGCTCTAGTATATACCACCCCCCATCTGAGTATCTCCACCCACAGCTTGAGAACTACTTTTGCAAAGATGCACCATATTTTTCTGACCAGCCAATCAGAGCAGATTGGGTTTTTTCACAACAACATTACATTAGTACTCAACAAGTAGAAGAAGCCTTTTAACCTTCCTTCCAATAATATTCATGTATAGTGTTGAGGAGAATAATGCAACTCCTCCAGCTAATTAAGTATTTTCTATTGTGGGGATATTTATTAACTCCCTTAAGGCTGTGATTCTGCTGTCTCCCTGTTGAGTCCCTCTTACTCACCCTGTGCCCCAGCGCACACAATCTCAAACAAAATCAATAGACAATTCTTCCTCTGACTCCGATGACCTCCACAGCTCGACTGTCAGAAAACAATTGATGTACCTCAGAGACAGGCGACAATGAAACGGCACTTAACCATCTGCTCATTTCAACAGACAGGATGTAATATGATACAACAGAGCTCATTAAGCCATACATCGCAATGCCATCAACTCCACTGAGGTTTAACTTGCAGATGCCACCCTGAGGGTAAATTGGATCTGTTGGTGCATAATGATATTATCTTAACTTAATAAGGAGCAGAAAAAAAGCTGCCGTTCTCAACATGCATCACCAGCAGAAAAAAAAGTTGCTTTTAGACATTGTTAACACCAGTAACCATGGCAACATCATTAAGCCTCAACTGCACCTACGCTACAGTCATTACAGATTACCCTTTTTATACAGTATGTGCATGATGTTTGCATGTATGTGTCTTTGTATGAGGCCTTGTGTGTGTTCAATCAGCCCTTTCAGCTCTCTGTGTGGGGAAATTGTAATCACAGCCAGCGATGACCAGTCGCAGCCTTGAGCTTTGTCTCCGAGCGGGGGGGCTCAGCATGGGATGAACTCCCTGCAGAGCTCTAATGTCAAGGCCACTGCTTTTATAGGTTCAACTGACTTTTCTGTTTGATGGAAATTAAGGCCCTGCGAACGACAAAACAGCCTCTTTTTTTACTGCCAGCTGCAAATGGAAAGCGCCGGAAGTGGCACTTGATGTTGCTATGCAACAGTGCGGTAGATCTGATGACCTTGCAGTGCTTTTTCCTAAAGATGAAGGGTGTTCAAGTCAACAGGCGAGCTCAAACTAACTCCTGACAAAATAGCTGGTGAGTCTGTAGCATCTATATAAACATACAAAGATATATCAGAAGGTCCTTGTTTGACCTCATTCAAATTTAAAATCACTTCACTGTCCTCAATTTTTATAGCAATGTTCTTATAACCATGCACGGCAGCTTGATTCTCGCGATGTCACGAGATAACGCGAGAATCATGGAATCAAATGTCACAAGAAAATCCATCTCGTCAGGCTTCAAGTAATGCATTTGTGTCCGGCTCGCCAGACAGTAGGACAGGGGAAAAAAATCGATTCACCTATGTATCGCGATTTTCATTTTTTTTTTACGATTTTAAAATTGTTTTTTAATATATTTGCTTCATTTGAGTCTATGCTGAGGTAGAAGGAAGTTACCACTTTTATTGTTGTAGTCTGACTAACGTGATGTCATATCTGTTCCGTATCCGTCAACCAAAACAAACCGCAGCTGGCCACAATGAGGAAGTACAAAACAGCGAAGGGTCCGCGTGGATACGACCTGCACCCTCACGTGTTAAATTTAAAGTGGTAAACTATACACATACAGTAAAGTATGGAAACACAGATGTTGCAATAGCATCAGTTATATCAGCACTGGAGAGTATTTCTTCATTTAAAGAAGAGCAAAGTACGGCACTGAACGAAGAAAGTACGACAATGTTTTCGCCTTCAGTTAGTTTCTCTTCTGTCAGTTTGATTGACGGATGGTTCATCCAATCACTTGCCAAGTCATTTTTGAAAATGCCTGCCCTTTTCCAAACAGTTTCCAATGACGGCTTCTCAGATAGTTCTGTGAAACAAACCCTCTGACAGGGTTATGTTAATGTTTTTCTACTTTCATATTTTCCCATTATGGTGATATTTCTGCCCTGTATCCACACACGTCAAGCACTTCAATTGAGATGTCTAAAGAAACAAGACAAATCCGACATGAGCCCAACCATACAAGGCAAAAACGTAGGAGGGAAGAAGTGAAAGGGAAAGAAAAAGAGGAGAATGAGGAGTGATAAAATGATGAAATAGAGTTGTAGATTTGACAAGAGGTGTCATTTATTTGTTGTGAATCCTTTTAACCTGATTCTTCAGTCTCCGGTCTGTGTGCCTGGCAGCCTGATAGATGGCACACATTTAGATGAAACATATCTCTCTGGTGTCTCAGTTTAACTGACCTCCTACTAACTCTCTTTTTCAGCATTTTTCAGCTCGTCTGCCTACGGACAGAAAGGCTGAGTCATATCCTTTTGTTGGATTAATTTCCAGCTCCAATAAAAAGGCACAGTAGGTACATCTCTAAATTGGTATAGGTTTATCCAGACGAGAGACACAAAAAGGCAAATCATAGTTGAACTTGGCTTATATATGGAAAACTATACACATTTTGAACTATTCACGGAGCAATTATTAATGAATTATATGTTATAATAAATGAATCATATATGCAATAATGATTTTTTTTTCTTGCTTCCATTTGATAGCTGACATTATAAAATTAGACAGGAAACATGGGGTGAAAGGCCACCGGCTGAAGTCAAACCAAGGAGATTTTGGTTTCCACTAGACCACCAGGATGCCCCATTATTATAAATTAAAGTATTTCAGTATTTAAATCTCTTCTGGGGGAAGAAAAGTCCCACACAGTTTTGTAACAGAGCTCTTTCTTGTCTTGAAAGGATCAGAGCAAACTGGTTTTGCCAGTGTTTGAGTTAAAGCATGAAGATCCTGCATGCCACCTTATATTTTTGTAGAGGAAAACTCTTACACACGCCATCCTTTGCACCTATTTTCAGTTCTGTTGTGTGCCCTTGTCTCCTTACAGCCTCTTCAAGTTGCATTGATTATTCTACTTGAATCGCCTTCGTCTATACTGTTATATCTACATCTGTCTCGTCTACTCCTTCAGGCAGTGGCCTACCTTTACAATGCAAAACAGCACCAAAACAATATGTTTCTGTTATTTCTTGACATAATAGTAGAAAGAGTGCTTTTGAAAACAGAATCACAACATTCAGCCTCACAAATGATCAAAGTTTGATCTATTTCTTTCTGACAAAATGTCAACAGAAACTGAAAATAATAAGCTTTAGTATTTGTTGCAAGGCTTTTGCATTTAGTTGCATCATATGAACACTTGTTCATATTGTTGCGTCCACACGCCGTACAATTCTACTGATGATCAACCACAATCATCAGTCCAGTATTTGCCACCCATTCACCCCGACCTCTTCCCCACGTGGACTATCATTACAAACGCATTTGTGATACGTCAAAAACAAACGTAATCCGCGATAAAATATGTTTCCCTTGAAACGTAATTCACAATACAGTTTCATTGTATGGGAAAGTAATTTTTAGGAGGCAGGGCTGGAAAGTGACACCTAAAGTTGTCTGCTCCCCTTAGTGTAGTACTGCGAGGATATGTAATGGCATTAGGATGCTGAGCCACACAGCCGTAGATTTGACAAATACAGATGAGAAGAAAGCAAGTGCTGTAGAAGTAGAGGGAAAGACCCTATAAATTACATGTTGGTCCACTCCGTATCTCTCCTATAGAAGTACCACAGTGGCAACACGCTGAGGACCATCCTCTTGCGGTCTTCTCTACACCGCAGGATTTTCTGAAAGAACCATTTTTAGAATTCATCAATCAATACCACCGCAGCAGTGCAGCGATTTAGGAGCTGGATAAGGACCTGGACCGTGTGTGGTGTGAGAAAAAAAGTTCTGGGTTCACACAGAATTGCTTACGGTATGGTTCAGATAATGCTGATTGCGAACTTCTGCATTGACTCTTTTTGTTTGGTCAGCCAATTAAAATGGGTTTGCACACAAACGCTCCGTTTTTCCTATTTTTCCCAACCACTTAGCATCGTTGGAACCAGTGTGTGTGCTGACAGCCCCACTGCACACCTCCCTGCGGTCAGTCTTTCATCAGTGAATGAAGAAATAGTGAATTAACCGCAGCAGCAGGAGACTGCCTGAGAGGTCACGATGACTTCATTAATCACTTCACTTTATCAATTAATCCATCATCCGGGCCTCTCTCCCGGGATAATCAGTTTTTTTATAAATCAATTCAGTTACAATTATTTTTTTACTTTGTAGAAAGAGAATGTCGTTACACAGTATGTGACATTTTCAGATGCATGTAACTGATATCAAATTGTGTTCAGCTGGAATGTGAAATTAGCTTTTTTATTGTTAGTGGAAATAAGTGTTATTGAAATGACTCAGAGTTTGGCTATTACGCTAATAAACAAGATTGAATTTCAGAGTGAGTATGTGAGAAGTTTCTGCTGTCGTCAAAAAGAGGGAGTAGTACTTTACTATAAGTTTATAGACTGCATATAAGAAGTGGACGTAGTCACTGTGACATCACCCATTGGTTTGTGGACTGTTGTTTTGAAGCCTCGATGGCATTTTGCCTGTCGCCATCTTGGCTTTTTGCAACAAGATGGTGGAGCTAAGTACAACTGAATAAGACATTTTTAGGCATTCAAAATGTTATAATTAACCTTCATGAACTATAAACACACTGTGAAAAGGTTAAAGTAGTAATGTCACTTCTGCTCATGTAGAAAATATATAAAACAAATCAAGTCTGTCATGACTATAAATTGTTCTCATTAAAATGTAAAAACAACATACTAACTCTCTCTTCATTATTATTACAATAAATATTATTAATAAATGATTATACTGCAATACTGTTTCTGTAAACATTTGTTTTGTATAAGTGTTTTTCCTGTACTGTTATAAATAGTTATATGTGACGTACAATACTAGGACTTTTTTCGACATACTGTGACTTTTTGAAGAAGACTTGAAACTAGCAATTGAGACCATAAACTCATATTTACAATGTTTACTGAGGTAATAAATCAAGTTAGAAGTAGGCTCATTTTCTTATAGACTTCTATGCAATCAGACTTCTTTTTGCAACCAGAGGAGTCGCCCCCTGCTGGCTATTAGAAAGAATGCAAGTTTAAGGCACTTCAGCATTGGCTTCACTTTTCAGACTCGGAGGTTGTCCACTGTATATGGTGTTCTGTATTACTGTGTTATTATATAAGGCTAGTTTATAGGAAATGCATCTTATTTGCTTATACATGATAACAATATATCATCTGCAAATGTCAAATGTTTTTCTTTTACCTGCTGTACGGCAAACTGTGTGTGTGTGTGTGTGTGTGTGTGTGTGTGTGTGTGCCCTCTTGATCTTGCCCGAGCACAGAGCTAACCTCTATCCAACCTCTTTAAACCAAATAACAAGTTGCTCGTACCAGCAGCTGGGGAGAGCAATACCCACAGGGACAGAGGAAGCAAAAAAACAAGGGAGAGGAAGAGTCGGGAGACAGAGGGGAGGTAAAGGTGAGTGGAAGAGTGAAATAAACAAGACAGGAAGGAAACAACTTCTCTTGTTTCAATTTCTGTTATCTCTTAAATGTCTCAGTGTTTACTATTCCTGGCATTAAAGTGAGGAGTTAAGGCTGACTTTAGATAAAGATGGAGGAAGGAGAACATGATGGATCACAGAGGATGAGAGAGAAAGCTCAGTTCGTAGAGTGTAAGAGGTGGAGACTGTCAGGATAAGATGCAAAACTACCGAGGCAGGAGTCACATCTTTCCTCTTAATTCTCCCCGTTCACATCTCCTCACCCCTCCCTCCGTCCTGCTGGGATAATGATGGTGTGTGTGTGGAATACTAATTAATCTGCCTGTTCAGATTATCTCCTACATTAGCACACAGCAAATTAACCCAACACAAAGCCATCAGTAAGAAAACCGCTCTTTAAATTCCCCCTGAATCTTGAATTAATACTGCTCTTAATTCCTCAGCTACGCACATTTAATGTGTGTATTTGAGTTATAAATATGGGAGTTAAATATGTCGGGGATTATATTTCTCTCTTTTTAAAAGGGTGAAGAATAAATGTAGCCAACTAGAAAATGATCTGGTACACTGAGCATTATAGTAGACTGAAAAGAAAGTGCTCAAACTCAATTTAAATTTAAAATCAACAGCTAGAAGTTGACAACAGAGGAAAGCATTAACTATGCATATGATCATTTCTTCAACTAGAGCCTTATAAATGGTTATTCAGCTGATGGCTCAAAACTGTATCTACTGACAAAGTCATGTGTTTTTCATATTGCGCAGCTCATAAAACACATTTAAGTTGTAATGGTTCATTTCATACACTTTTTGAAAATGAATTGTAAAATGATCTAAGAAATAGGAAAGTAATGGTGCCAGAAAAAAAAACATATAAGATTCAATTTGCGTTCCTACCTTTACACACAATGCCTTACATACATGGCTTTGATTAAAGATCAGAGTTTCACCATCACTGCCTTATTGCTCAAGAGCACTTCAGCAGTGTTGGTCTGCATTATAAATGCTGTAGCAATCATTAATAGCTTTCCTCGTAGCAATAAAGTGCAGTAGATGTTAGCCAGCCACTCCATATCAAGGTCAATCTGCTGCTTTATTGTTACATAACGTTTTTCTAGAACACTTTTTGGTTTCCGGCCAAGTCTCAAAGTTTTAAAAGCAGCCCTGGGTCTTAAGTCAGAGTGCAGTTGTAATCCAGCGGAGCAAAGATAATACCACTCCAAATTACATTTTTAGCTATTTTCACAAACAACTGACCTAAAGTGGCAGTTAAAAAACAAACTTAGAAACAGCATCTTCCCTTGTATGACGTGTGGAAATAGGATGTGGGAATTCCGAACAGCAATTAATGTCGAATGTCTGTGAAAAAGAGGTCTTCGACCGATCACACCATTATGTAAATGAAGCCGGTGCTGGTGCGACGGTGTTTCTCTCAGGGCATCATCATGCAGTTGCAGATTGGCTCTTGTGTGACTCCTGTGACAGTTACATCTTCTCCAGGCTGTGGTTCACACACAAACCAGCGACAAATGGAGACAAATGACTGAATCACAATTTAACATGACTACCAGCCGCGACAGCGTGTGGCTGGTATTGTTTTCACCTTGTGAGTCTGTGTGTGTGTCACGTAGACACACAGCGTGCAAGATGCAGTCACAAACCTTTACAGGTGTGTAGTTGAGATCAAATTGAAGGCCGAGTGTGAAGATGGGTGTGGTCTAAGCAAGGGCACCAGAAGTAGTGGGATAGAAAGTGAAGAAGGGGCCATTGGCTCCTGGCCCGATTTGGCGCAAAATATCCTCATACAGTTCGTATTATATTTTACGAAATGTTATATACTCTCTTTTCTCTAGTTGAATGTGTGTTGTATTTCTTTCAGGCAGGTATATGAGTGTGTTTGTTTTGCTCAATTTTGCTGTAAAATGAAGGTACAATTGTGAGAATATATGCACACATGCCACACACACACACACATACACACACTACACCCTCATCTATCTTGGCACTGTTCCTTGAAGTTAAACAGTGGAACACCATTTAGCATCATGCTCTTTGCCCCCTCGCTTCCTCCTCTCCCCCGCCAGCATCGTGTCCGCCCTGGGCGCAGCATGTGGCAGGCAGCTGGCATTATGCTGACCTTTTCTGCGCCGTGAAGCTCAGCCAGTTTGAGTCAGACCTCTCAGTCTACCGTGAACCACCTGGGGCAGCAGCGCTCAGAGCTGTCCTCAGAGCCAGACATTACACCCTGAAAAACTACAGTTCTACATGGCACCAAAAGGCTACTTCGTGTGCGGTCTACCACTGAAACTAAAGTTTCAATCAACCACTGACTTTAAAATGCCCATCAGGTCAGGCCTGTCAAAGTCAAAATAAAAACAGAAATTAGCCACCGTGCTATTCAGTGCTATTTAATGTCAAGCATCACAAATGGTGCATGTATCACACAATGATAAAACAGCAGGTATCCTGAGTGAAATGCGGTGATTGAGATTAGCTGGTAAAAAGAGGAGCTGGAGCAGCTGAAAACTGAGAAAACTAGGCCATGTTGAAATCCATGCAAGAAGGCTGCCTCCATATGAGTAAATATGAGGAAGCTTAGTCAGCAGAAGTACAACTTGGGAGATTTGTAGCAGTTTTGGGGAGATGCACAGGTTTTACTGAAAAGACCAAGAGGCAGCTTAAAGTTGGGAGTGTTGACAATTATAATCAAACACAGGCTGAAGCAGCACTAGAAGTGTGAATCTTCACTGGCCTCAGGATTCGATTACAATTCACCTGTCAACAGTTCTTGATGCATCTGAATGTATTGCATCCTTAATTTTCTAAATTACTGCACTCGGCTACTTTCATCAAATATTACAAGCAGTCAGATAAATCTGAACTCTTTATTTAGAAAGTGTTTCAAAAATTAGACTACATCAGTCTATAATATATAAAGCTGCATCTTTTCAACATAGATTCTTCTGCAGTGCATTACAAGAGCAAATGAGGTTTTTCCATAGTAGCTCTAAGACAGGACACTTCCTGAAAGCATATTGCATTTTACACTGCAGAAATTAGCCTAGCGGACTTTTCCTCGCTCATAGCGCTTCTTCTCTTACTTGGTTGAAGTCACTGCATTTCCCGACAGAACAACACCACGGTTGAATTTCAGTCAGCACGTTTTTTCAGCCTATCTTTGTTGAAACAGAGCAGCTAATATTCATAGCGAGAGCAACAAGTTAGTGGACTGCAGAGTGATTGAATGCCGTCTCTCTGCTCAGCGCAGATCAAAGGAGAGGAGAGAAACTAGCACGACAGTAAATGACAGCAAAACGCAGTAAAGACACACACTGAACTGAAATGAAACGAGTGCACATAAATTAGGTAAATAACATATTTTGTTTCTTTCTTTCAGGGTAGACAGGCCCAAGGCAATGGTAGAGAAACACCGTTTCCAAACTCCCGATTATGTTCCGTCACTGCATCGATGCAGAATCGTCCGCATCGCGATGCATCTTAGAATCGAGAAATTTCCACCCTCTGTTCTTTACAGTACGACCCTCTCATCGGATGAGGAAAAAAATGGAAGAAACCTCATGAAGAGCAACAGAGGAGGGATCCCTCTCCCAGGATGGACAGACGTGCAATAGATGTCGTGTGTACAGAGTAACAACAGCATGTTAAAACTTAAGCCAAAGCAGGTACAGGAAAAATGATCATCTTCTTGTATAGGATATCACTTCCCCTTCTCTGACCAAAACACTGTGCCTTACAAGACTGGCGCATCGTCTGTTTGTGGACGCTGTACGAAACATCCTGGTGAAGGTCGGCCTCTCTAAGCCGGCTAAAGCTCATGTCCCTTGAGAAGTGGAAGTTTTGATCCGATTTACAGGACGGTGGCTGATCTGAGTCCTCGAGGGCCTCTGAGCAGGGAGAAGGGTAAAAGAAGGTGTTTTATTTAATCCAGAGAATCCTGCAGGTACGTAAGTATTACTAACAGTACCTCTTCACATGTTGGACTCCTGGTTGGGATTCAAGTCATGATTTTTCAAACTTTATAGGTATATGCAAATTATATTATCTTATCAAAGGGAAACAAATTCTGTAACAATGTGTGTAAAAGTGTAGAATTAACAAATAGTAAGTACTTTGTTGGTCAAAATAACTTAAGTTACCATTTGGGCCAAACTCTAATTCCCTTTGCTAACAACTAAATATGATTTCCGGGATGTGGACTCTCAAGAAGATTATGACTTATTTATGAATGATATCAGCTACTATAATTGAAAGAGTGTGTGCAGTTTCAATGTTTTTTTCCACAAGAAATTGGATAAGGAAAACTGATACATATTTAAATTTCTGTGAAACTGAGTTGGTGTTGACTTACATTTTCTCTCAAACTTCAAAAGCTGGACTCTGATGTATAAATTAACCACATATCTCATTCTGTGTTTACGTATTCTGATTGACAGTCAAGCCAGGAACCTAAAATCCCGGTGCTTGGATACAACTCAGAAGAAAATAAGTCTGAATAATTGAATCGTCGAATTTTTAGCTAATCAAACGGGAACTATTGTTCAATTAAATATATTACAATTTCAAAACTTTTACTTCTATAGTTCTATATTATTAACAGATATACACACATTATTACAATGCTAAATGATTCAGTGAATCATCACTGTTCAGTAAAGTTTGATCAGTCAGTGTTTTCACCAGATTTTGTTTCCTTTTCCTGTGATCATGGTGATTCTGAGGAATTGATCAGCCAATCGAAAGCCTTGTTTGGTTGACTGACATGAATAAACACATCTTTTTAAAGAAACAATGCAACACTGTTCGGTTTCAAGCCCTGCAGCATGTATGTTTTCTACTTTGAAAGATTGTAGAGACTGTGCAGTGACTTTACAGTAATGCTCATGTTTTAATTACAGTAATATTTTTCCTTTACAATGGTGAATTTGCAGAAACGTCATCAACCTTTATAATCTTGCTGGCCTAGATACAGTGAATGTATATACTGGTACAGGTGTATAGTCAACGTATCCTTATACAACAGTTCGTCTGATATCTTATAAAAAGTTATTCCTCAGTTTGCGTGCGTTTTCCTATGAATGTCCAGCAATACATGGCAATGTATTGCTGGACAATGTCTTTTCAAAATAAACTTCTGTCTTCAGAGGAAACCACTTGGTTAGGTTTAGGATAAGATCATGGTTTAGGTTAAAATAACTCCGGAAGTAGCGTTACTCAAGTACAGAAGTTACTAGGGGTGTCACAATTCTCCAGATCGATTCGATTTGACTTTCGATTTTAAGGCCACGATTTAATTCAATTTTAGATTTAAACATGGCATTGTTGGACTATGGAAACTTGATTCATAAAGATCAACAGATCTTTGGTTTTATGCCCTGACAACCGTCATTTACACTTTCAAATTATTCTTTAAAAAGAGAACTGAACTCCCTTTTTATTTAGAAAGTGTTTCAAAAATTAAACTACAACAGTCTACAATATAAAAAGCTGCATCTTTTCAATACCGGTATCTGTGTGACCCACCTCAGAATATAAACATTACAAAAACAATCATAAATCCTTCTGCAGTGCATTAGAATGTGCTGTAATCTACAAAAATACAGTATTATTGTTATTTACTTTTGCACTTGTTTCTCTCCTCTCTTTTTTCCCCCTATCTCTCCTCTGATTGCTGTTTGTCACAGAGGGCGGAGGCTGAGCTTTGGACACAGTTTGTGTGCACTGAGAGACGTTACTCTGCAGATCCTGCTTTTGATTTCCATGGTCAAGATCGGATGCTAAATTCGATCAATTTCCAATTTAGAATCAAAATCGTGACACCCCTAGCAGTTATGTGACAAATAAATCAATGTTAACTTCTGGTTTCACACATTATTTTCTAACCCATCCATTCACCCCGACCTCCTCCCTACACAGCGTTTATCGCTCTTCATACTTCCTGGTTCACAATTACGTTGGTTACATACAAATTGATTTCGTGGGATGTATACAAATTACAGTGTATCACTTTTCGTAGGTATAGCTATGAACGGTATGAGAACAGCCTTGAATAGTACACTAGCATTTATCCTCCTGGCTCCTATATCATTTTCCAGCTCTGTATGAGAGAGCAGGAACAAGTTAACACACACACACACACACACAATCCTCTGTTGTTGTTTGAGAGCTCTCCATGGTGACAGATATAGGTATGCAGGGGTGTGTGTGTATGTTGTCTTCTACCCACTCTAATGCTATATATTGAAGCTGAAATGCGGGTGGGTTTGACTCTCTTGTATGAGAAGAAGTGAAGGATTTTTGATATGGCAACACACGCAAAGACACACACTCTCTGGTCTATACCTCCTCTGGAAGAATACCACCTGATTAAACTATAGTCGGACATTTTAACATAAAGTAAGTATGTATGTATGTATGTATGTATGTTGTATGTTGTATGTGTATGTGTGTGTGTGTGTGTGTGTGAGACCATTTTAACCAGGATGTAGGAGAATTATATCACCACAGTTGATTTGTTGGTTTAATAAGAAAACAGGCTGAACTTAATAGTTCAATTCCCAACCCAATTCTGAATTTAATGTTGTTTGTTTGACTTTTGCCAAGTCTTAACAAAGGGAATTAATTAAGTAATACACTACACATATTCTACAGAATAAACAGATTAATCTTTTAAAGATTATCTTTTTTGTTGTTGTTATATTATTTGTTTAGTCCGTGTAATTGGTGTTGTTGTTTGCTAAGTGAGGCCTGAGGGAGGAATGCATTATGGGTAGTGAAGCCAAGAGTCTACTCACCGAGTCCTAAGCAAGATACTCTGAGTCCTGACTTTCCAAGGTTCCTGCAAAAACAGAAAAAAGGGAATCACATCTCTTGTACATGCAAAAATAAATGTACATATTTAACTAAATAAGTTAAAAGATCTTATAATCCAAACAGAAGATCAGTATTGATGATTTTGGATCAATTTTGGTGACATGGACACTATTAAAAGAATACGGATCAGCTATCAATCTAACTCAACTTTAGAGACAAATTTCAATCTGTATTAGATGAGTGTATCCATCACGGTGTCAAGGAGACTGACAGTCAAGCAAATAACAGGCAGGCCTTTCATTTTCACAAGAGGCTGGAAGTGGCTTCGCTTCAGATAATCACATGACAGTTTGACAGTTCTTCGGATTTCTCTATGACAGGAAATTGAATTTCACTCTCCTGGACCTCCAGGTAGACACTCTGACACTGTCAACCTCCCACCATGTGTAAATAAATAGGTGTGTGTACGTATTTGAGGAAGCATCAGAGTGAAACAAAATGGTTTTCAGCCCTTTAATGTTATTTTCCAGTCAGCCGGGAGGAGAACAAACAGCCAATAACAGGATGATGGAGAGAGAAACCGGACGAGAGGAAGACAGACTAATGACAAAACATCAACACTGAATGGAAAACACTAATCAAAACAGAGCATGCAGTAGTGAAAAATGTCAATAAAAAAGAAAGCTACTAATGGTTTGCTACAGGATGGAGATGAAGCGTGTTTGTGAGTGTGTGCTTGTGTGTGCTACAGATATTGAATGCATCTTATTAGCTTGCTAGCAGCCTCATTAGCTGTGTCATTAACACCACACACAATCCTCAGATATACACAGCATTTGGTCTGTCCTTCATTAAATCCACACCTGCCTTTGCAACCTCATTGACCCACAAAATCAAGGACATGCTGACTGTAGTGTCTATAGTGGTTCAGGTCATTGCCCCTTTACCCTGTTCAGCTAAGGGTCCCCTCTGGAGTGAATAAATAAATAACTAGAAAAATGCACTCAGTCAGTAGAGAGTGCAGATCAGATCAGGTGTGTCTCCCTCTCCCCTTCAAAACAAAGAAGAGATGAATCTCATTATATTGTCCCTCTCTGGTCCCTAACAGTCAAGATGGCAGCGAAGATAGCAAAAACAGGGATTTATTCATCTCGTATCGTGCCTAACTTTAGTGGATCATGACATAATGCGTATGAAATTAATCTGCAGATGCTCTGGTTCAAAATGAGACTAAACTTTTCTATGGAAGTCAGTTTTTGAGACACAGCAAAGGCCATATCGGGCCTGCAACAGACTGTAGGCAAGACTTGTACATCGGTTAAGAGGAAAGAGGATCCGTAGTCAATGACAGTATAAAAACAGTCAACAAAAAAGGATTTTCAAAAATTGTGAATCATCACAAACACAAGAGCATACAGTCATAAATTATTACCTGTACTGTTGTTGCCGCTGTTGCTATTATTGCTGTGACCATGTTTATTATATTTACCCATTTAAGTTGATATGGCTAACATGTAAGCACATAGTATTATACATCTAGTAGAAACCAGAAACATTAACGTCCATTTGGAGTCCAGTATTTTTCCAATATTCACTCTCCTACTAGCTCTGTTTTTGTCTCTACCAACTCCTGAAGGATATATCTGTCTCTGTAGCTGCTAAATGCTCTACTATGTTCACCAGCTAGCTGTAAACTTTAAACTGGAGTTTACAGAGCTTTTTCACTAAAAACAGACACCTACTGCAGCTGAAAATTATGCTGAAGACAGCAGTGAAAGTGAGTCAAAACAGCAAAGTTGCGGGCCGTAAGAAAACAAAACAATGAGCTAAAAGACACTCAGTCTCAGAAATACAGTTAAATAGCAGAGGTTGTCCTTCCTGTCTGTTCCACTGCTTTGGGTAGACTGGCAGATCCCTGCCATGTCCAATCAAGCATGAGGAACAGTTATTGTCCTGTCATGTCAGCTTCCAGAGAGCGTGTCCATGGACTGATGACTAAACCGATGCTACAGGACACGCACACACACACACACGCACTCACAAGCACACTTTTAAAACAGACCTCTGAGTTCTGAGCAGGTGCAAAGCTAAAAACCACTGCTCTAATTCATCAGCTGGTGGCACAGTTTAGATTATTGTATGTCTGCACTTTCCCACTTGCTCAGGAACCTTCTTTAGAGAGGAAACTTGAGAATTGATCTCAAATTAAAATCCACGTCATCATTTTTATTTCAAAACTTGTGTGCTATTTGTATCCAGATAAAAATGTATTTTTTTGTAGTAATGTAGTTTTTCGTGTCATGCTTTACTTGAAAAAATACATTTTTATCTGGATGAAATGCAGAAAACTAAACATCCCATTTGTGTCTCTAGTCTTGTTGTATATAGTTACATGTTGTTGTGTTTCCAAAAAGTCCCAAATTCATTTCTGGAAATACTGTTTTGCTTATCACATCTTAACATTATCAACACTTTGAATACCAGATCCAATAGTTCACTGTTTGAAGCCCCTGCAGAGAGGGTTGTATCCTTAACACAAACTGATGGAAATGCACAGATTAATTTGGCTTTAAAACTTTTGCTAACTCTATTATAAAGTTAATTTCTCACATTATAAGTCTCTCTAGGTTTGTAATAAAAACATATACTCATACAAACAGTTCGTATATGATATCTTAAAAAAGTTATACCTAATTTTTCATGCCTTCTGCTACGAATATCCATACATTTTTGCACGTTACATACATACAGTCTTTTCAAAATTAACTTCCGTCTTTGAAACAACTTCCTTAGGTTGCTTTACTTAAGTATGGAAGTTACGTGACAAATAAATCAACATTGACTTCTGGTTTCACACAGGACGCAAACACCGGCCTCCGGGGCGAAAGTCTGGTGTTTTTTGACCCGATCTTCTGCCTACGCTGCGTTCATCGCTCTTTATACTTCCTGCTTCACAATTACATGGATTACATACAAATTGATTTTGTCGGATAAATACGCATTACAGTGCATTACTTTTCATAGGTATAGCTACGAACGGTGAATGAGAATAGCCTGATTAAAAACCAGGCAAGGCCTCATCAAAAGCAGCAGATTTAAAGGCTCAGCTTGTGGATTGATTGAAGAGTACATTATTCACAGTTGTCAGCAATCTTTCATTTTTTTCTCACCTGTCAAAACAACTTTGGTTATGCATTGCTGACATGTCACCTTTATATCCTTCAATATCAGAATAGTTAATTGGGCATAAAAATCAAGCCACCCTCAGAAAATTGATTCTGGATGATGCATTAGATCCTCTGTTACCTACAGGACACTGGACATTTTGGACAAGGTGCTCTTGAACAACAAGTAACAGGAGTTGCTTTTGCTCAGCAGAACCAGCACCCAGAATATGGTTTAAGCATCGTTCTGCACACATGCTTTATCCCACTGCATCATGGTTTCTGTATGCGTGTGTGTTTCTCCCATGTTTGCAAGGGTTTCCTTCCACAGTCTAGGTCCAAAACTTGATGTCTGATGTCAGTGAATGTGAGTGTGACTGACACTTTGTGTTCAGCATAAATCTGGTTGTCTTTCACCAAATATTCCCAGGACCACACTCCATCCCTCCCAGTGACACTGAACAGGAATGAACAGGTAAAAAAAAAGCATAAATAAAAGTTATGTGCGGTTGCTTTTCTTGCCCACTGTTTTAAAAAGTTTAAAGTACAAGTCTGCCTATAGTCAGGGCAATCTTTTGAATTTAGATCATGGGGACGAGAGGCGCTGAGTCAGGCATTGGATGCCCTGCAGGCGATTAATGATGATGTCGCTGTTCCCCGGCCACGACCATGAATGATTACAATACCAGAGACCTCTATTTCAGGCCTAAAGAGAAAAGCTTGGCTGGACCCAGAGCAGAGCACAGACAGATCACCTATCAGAGCAAAAAACTGCACACTGTGATGAGTGATATGACAACCAGCAATTCATTCAGACAGAACACTTTTGTTGCAAATGGAGTGATGGTGGGTTGAGTTTCTGGCTACAGGACATTTATATCTGGGTATACTTTCTTTTGCTCATTGTTTCAGGGATTTCAACAAAAATTCAAGTTCAAACTAAAAGTTTGAAAAACTCGCGGCCGGCCCGACTATGTCAAGCACGGAGAAACTCTGACAGAAAATGCAGCGCTTTCAGTGGACTTTTAATGCTTAATAATCCTTAAGTTGCTGCCAACGGTGCTTTCCGAAGAAGCCCGTCTAATGAAGATGAGGATGTTGCCTGTCTGTGCAATAAATGTAATTTAATTTTGTCATCAATTATTTTGCTAATATTTGTCAAACACTGAAGACGACTCTCCGCTCTCTACTCGGCAGGACACAACCTCTCAGCTGACCACGCACACACACATTCATATAGAGCATGTTGGGGCAGGACTGATACAGACAGACAGGGACGTTTCTCTATCATCATGCTCGCAAAAATTAATATAATAAAGTAGCCGGCTGGACGCAAATGAAGAAAGATCTGCTGTTTGACTTATGTTGACTGAAGTAATAAAGGAACAAATTAACTTTTCTCAGATGAGCTTGGTTGGCTCGGATACTGCTGAACCTACACAATGCATCCCCTCATTCTGCTTTCACAGGGATGGATTGTGAGATGGATGGAAAAAACGGCAGTGAAGAGGATAATAGATGGAGAGAGATTGAGAGAATGATGCAGGGAAGAAGAAAATAAGATTTCCCCACTTGGGAGATGAAGTGAGAAAGTGATCTTCTCCCTCATTTAAAACCCCTTTCAAATGGCTCCTCATAGATATGCAAACGCTTATAGCCACACACATAAATAACCAAAACCCCATCACTAAACACACACACACACAGGCTAATACAGCCGTCCTCGCCCATCAAATATTTATTGAAATATGAACCCCCCGTGGCCGCTTTTCCAAACAGATCTACCATAACAAGCCTTCCTCATCAATGAGGCTATTCATCTCCACTTAAACATGTCTTCATTTGCCTGATGATGGACAGTAATGACTTTCTATAATACCCACGGTACTATGGCAATATTATCCTCTCTCTTCATCTGCCAAAACACTGTCTCTCTGTCTCTTTCTCTCTCCTGCATGTCAACAGCCATCGCCACAGATCTGTCACTGATTCACCCATTACCTCCTCCACTATATAGCGGGGGGGGGGGAGAAGCTGCTCAGTATTCAGGAAGAGAAAAAAATAGGTTATGCTTCAAATCTTGTTTTAAACTAGTTTTTACTAGACAGTTGGGGTGTAATTGACCAAGAAGTCACATTATAAGTTAGAGCGTCGCCTCTAAAGTTGGCAAAAGGCTTTGTTGTTAAGACTTGAATTGCCATTTTCCTCATTTATCAATCTCATCATAAGATTAATGGCTCAAATGTTCATTAAGGCACTTTAAAAGACTGTGACTGGTGAGTTTATGTTTATTACTTGCACTAAACTGATTCACTTTAATATTCAATTTAGAGTCAACACAGAAGGACTCAAGCTGGTCAGCGGGTTCGAATTTACTTTATAGTAATGGGTCACCTCTAAAAGAATAGAGCCCTGGACACTTCATTTGAATGAAAATTAACCATAGACTGTATATAAGAAGTGGACGTAGTCACCATGACATCCCCCATTGGTTAGTGGACTTAGAGCACTTTCTCTTAGACTTCTATACAATCAGACTTCTTTTTCCAACCAGAGGAGTCGCCGCCTGCTGGCTGTTAGAAAAAAGTTTTAGGCACTTCCACATTGGCTTCGCTTTGTCCCACTGAAACAAACACAGTACCGAAATATTTCCTACTTGGCTGCCCTTGTAAGTATAGAAAATATTGGCCAGTGTTTTATTTCTGGGTGTACTTCTCCTTTAATGATTGTGTGGATGCCCTCCAGAGGGATTGGTTTCACTTTTGTGGCTAATTTGAAAAAGAACACTGAATTGCTGTTTACGATGCGGGAAAAACAGTTATGAGCCACAAGAGACCGCCTGACACACTTCTCTGTCGAGTGTAAAACTGTCCCTGTGTGTGTGTGTGTGTGTGTGTGTGTGTGTGTGTGTGTGTGTGTGTATCAGAGAGAGTGAATGAGACGGGGGTAAAAGAGGACAAAGCAGGAGTGCATGAAGGCCACCTGAGCTCCAGATAATGTGGGTTACAATGTTACAGTAATTACCCAAATTCTGGCACACACTTCGCTCGTCTATGGTGACACTTCACACTTCATGGAGACAACAGCAGTTACCCCCTCACGTTTATTTCACCACCGTCCTCATAATTCAACTTACTACTGTTTGAATCTCCCTCTGTGTCACTGTCTTTCTGTCTGTCTCTGCCTCTGCAAGTAATTCTTAGCCATGTTTCCATTCAATTGTCAAGTGAATTTTAAGCAAACTTTTTAAATGTCGCAAAAAAAGAAGCGAATTAGGCGCGTTTTTCATTGGTTTTGGCTACAACAACTGAAGACAATGCAGTTTTGCAAATCATTCAAAAGCATATACTGACATTGCAGTACATGTAAGCATGTGTGCCTCCCTCTCCTCCTCTATCACAGACCAACAATCTCCCATCCGCTCACCCTCTTTTTACCTCCCACTAGCATGCAATCATGTTTTAAACATGAAAACTCTCTGCAACCAGTCCACTGTGTACATCAATATCACATATTCAACTCTGAAGGTCAATCAAGGTGCCTGATTTATGCAGCAGTTTGGCAAAGAGCTCCTTCACTTTTTGTCTCATAGCTGCTGCTGACTTGTGTTTTTTTTGTGTTCTCCTCTAAACATCTTCAACCTCATATTCATTCAACTCTTCTGCACATCTTTGCTGGGTTTACATCACAGAGGGAAAAATAGGTCAAGAAGAAGAGACATACAGTAGAAAGTCATTATATTCTATAGACTTGAGATTGCATAGCTGTAATTTGGGGGTGGAGAGAATCGGATATAGATATTCATAATCAGTAATAACAAGTTGTATTAATATATTTGCATAAAATCTTCTATTGCTGAAAAGGCCGTAATGCTAATGACTTCACATGAGAGGAAAAGAGAGCCATCTGTAGATAATCATCACGCTGTGTGAACTAATTATCTCTCCATATCTAATTGACTGAGTAATTAAGAGAGGGAGATAGTTGAAAAAAACAACCACTAAAAGCCAAGACAGATCTGCTGAGATATCAACTATGAGATGCTTTACTCACCCGATTCAATGAAATGTTGATGAGAAAAGAGAAAATTCTGTAACCTCTGATGAAATGTCACAACTGTCAAGTCAAGATGTGCGAGCTTTAGTGCAAATACGCCGGCCAGACGGAAAATTGTAAAAAAAAGAAGGGAAGAAAAAGAACCAGAGACGCAGAAAAGACAGAGCAAGCAAGACGCTGATAAACTGCAGCAGGGAGCCACAGATCAGAAAAAACACTTGTTCCAGAAGGAAACTGCTGCTGAGTTTGTATTTATGGTGATTAATGATGTACCAATTAAAATAAAGATTTAATTATAATTAGGGATGAAAAATGAAGGTGATTAAGTTGCCTTCAGAAAAAAAACCATACGGACAGATAGATAGCAACTGTGGATGCTATCCTCTTGGTTTAGGAAACTGATATACTGACATTGTGGCTGTAAAATAATGTTTGATAAACGTTTTCAGCAAAATCATTATAGTATGAGATTCAAAAAGCTGATGTGTTACTATGGCAACGGTGTCACATGGATGAACCTTCTGGAACCAGCTAAAGACCAATCAGCTGCTGCCTCCCTTCCCAGGTCTAATGTACCTGTCGCTACCCAAAAAAACAATAATTTACTGGGCAACAGTGAGACAGAAGCTACATCAGGTCAATTTAACATGTACCATGTATCTACAGTACCATAGCAGAACAATGATTTTGCTGGCAATGCATTTCTAGCGACGCATCTCTGTCTGATCGGGGCCTAAGGCGATAATCTGGAAAGTACTGAGAGACAGATTAATTCATTGTTGGTTTTGGTCTTTTCCTGAGATTTGTTGACAGTAAGAAAAATACAGAATAACTCCACTCGTACCTTTAGTTCTTCAAGCGAAAACAAACCAACACACGGGAAATTTTCCTTCCTCACATCCACCATGCTATCTCATGTGCTGTAATATCCTACAGGCTGTAGCTCCAGAGCACATGCATTCACCTTTTGTCCACTGATTCAAAGACATAAAGTTCCATAGAAAAACAAATGAATGCTAAAATCACAACCATCATTTTTGAAAAGTCTCTTCTGAAAACAATCTTTATATGTGCGTGTGGTTGTGTAAATGTGCCTACGCAGTTATGCAGGCATGTATGCATAAATGCATGAATGCATTTGTGTATATGGTGGGTGCACATGCTCAACATGCATCTGCACCTGCTTGCATGTTGTGCCTGTCAGTGTCTGTACCTGTGCGTCCGTCTGAGCTAAACTGTTTCTATGAACTAAAGAGCAATCTCAGCAGTGGGGCTATTTCATGCCTATCAAGCACTGAGCTCTGAGTAGGTGGGGGGGTGGTGAAGAAGTGAGGGGGGGCAGCTTTCAAAGCCTACATCCAGGCCAAGTAATGTAGCAGCCTGTGTATGGGAGTAATATAAAAACTGTCACCTAGCAAGCGAGGCGAGATAACACCGCCAATGGGACCAGTAGGGAAGCACACTTTCAGCCAATCACTCTTTTGACACCTTCACAGTTGCAGCTGCAACTTATACTGTGACAAGAGCAGTAATTTTGAGTGTGGAAAGATTTGTGGTGGTGCCTGTGTGCACACTTGTGCTTTTGATTCGGCACTGGATCATGCGAACATGCATTGCTGCACAGTATTTGTACCCTTGGTGTATGCAGCTAGTGAAAGGCTGAATGCAGCGTGTAGAAATTAAATGTATTATATTTAAAACCTGTGTTGAGAGATCAACACCTCCTGCTATAACCATGAAACAATAAACCTCCAGACAGAAATAGAAAGACACGGAGAACATGACGCTCATGTGCAAACTTCATGTACCTCTTGGCTTTCTGCAACCTACTAATGCAACACTTCAACAACCCACACATCTATAGAATATTTGTATTTAAACACACAGAACCTATATAAATAGAAATACAGAGTGTACATATTATCTATGTCATATGTTAATTAGTACTGTCAATCGATTAAAATGTTTAATCGCGATTAATTGCATGATTATACATGATTAATCGCAATTAATCCTAAATTAATGGCACATTTTTTTATCTGTTCAAAATGTACCTTAAAGGGAGATTTGTCAAGTATTTGTCCGTGTGCTGACTTGACTATGACTTTCCCCAAAACTGCATGTGATTATCATAAAGTGGGCATGTCTGTAAAGGGGAGACTCGTGGGTACCCATAGAACCCATTTGCATTCACATAGTACACATACTTTCCAGTATCTTCACTGTAGCTTTAAAACTGAGCCCGATACAACCGAACAATCGCAAGTTGTGTTAATGGGTTAAAGAAATCAGTGGCGAATTTGCTTTAACACGTTATCGCCCCGACAGCCCTTATAAAAAATACCTTAGTTTCTTAGCATTCATGAACTCCAGGTCTGATGAGGGGTTTACTCACAGGAGTTTAAATTTTACTGCACATTGCAGAAGTAGATAATCATTTATCTTAAAACCCAATGTTATGTCTCAGTTTTTTAGAGAGATTGATGAGAGAACTGCAAGTTTATTCAACAGAGGCTAACATGGACATGAGGAATGACTTCTCCTCTCTATATAGGGAAATAATAAAGAACCTGCACTGTACTGTATTGCAAACCCCACAGTAAAAACATACCGCCGGGAGCCATAACAGATTATTATGTACGGGAGCTACTTCCATCCTTTCAGGTTTGTTAGAACAGGATTGCTGTCCTGGCGGTCCCCTTGTTATGTAAAATACACACATACCTCTTGATTTTTTTCTCCTGAGGCAAATCTGCATTAAGTAACCTATTCAAAATGCAAATTACCCACAATTAGCTTCACGCTCACAGAGACAAGCTAGAGATGTATTTCTACATGTGTAATGGTGTTCTTCGTCAGTGTAAAGGCACTGATGAGAGGCTGAGTGGATGTTAAAATGTGTGTTTAAGACAATTCAAACACAATCATGTATGCATGTATGTAGATACACCAGGAATTGTGTGCACCGTTGAGCAGTTACGGAAGGACACAACCAAGCACAACCCCATATGTGCCTGCAGTGACTCAGAGTGGCTGCGTGGGCAAAAGATCCTCACATTTCAGGCCTGAATCATTCTGCCAAAGTCTCTGATCTATTTGTTGTCAAGTGGCCTCGCTGTTCAGCAACAGAGACTAACTGGTTTCAAAAGCTACGTAAAGCCGGTACATCTGAGAAAGGACAAGCAAATCCATAACACAGAATCCTTTTTGGCAGACTAATTCCTTTCCTTTCACTATTTATTGTGGCTAAAGAAGCAAGCTGATATCCATCATTAAAACAGTGCCCCAGCTGCCTCTCACACTAATCAATTTTCCTTCAATTTTCAGTGTGCTGACAGGAATCCGAAGCATTTCAAATAATTGCTAAACACTGTATACTTGAGGGGCAAAAGATTATGATATTGTTGTGGGGAGCTGCAGCAACTTCAAGTGCAAACTAAGGACAGACTGTCGAGGAAATGCTGACAAAGGAGAAGTGGTACAAGAAACATTTTCCCTCCCAGTTTTGTTTAAAAATAACTTATTTTTGTTGCTGCACAGAGTGCTTTTGTTTCTGACAACAGCTGTTGTGTAGAACTCTGTTGAAATCAAAGATATGGAAATCATAGCACTCACAGTGGAGTGTGGCTTGAGGGTAACTCTTTAAAAGTGACAGTGGCACAAGCCTAAGGAGGCCAGGATTCATGATTTCTCCTCTGAACTTTGTTAATATTGCAAGACACCAGCAGCAAGTGGATCAATCTACATAGGCCCACGCATGCTCAACAAAACACTGTTTCAGAACATTACGACATTGTTTGGTGTTCTTTATTTGAGGAAGAAGAAAAAAAAAATCAATGCATTCTTCATAGTGTGTAAGAACAGCTTCTAGCTCCGGTTTAATTTCCCAAAACCTCGACTGTGGACCGAGATGACTCAGAGCCCCGAGGCAAAACAAAACAAATACCAAATGAGATTCTTAGAGGATCCCAGATTCTCCTTCAGCAAAGACTGCACACACACACACACACACACACACACACACACACATACACAACTTGAAGCCCGGACAGATGCAATGCTATCCTGTATTAAGTGTTATGGGATTCTGCACCATTATCGTGATGATATTAAAAATGTCCCTTTGGCTTTCTGCTGTTGAATTGGGCTTGTTTCCCAAAAAGAGGGAGGGAGGAAGGAAGGATGGACGGATGGACAGACAAACAGACCAAATGAACAAAATGGTGCTAGATGTCATTGAGCCTCTGGTCTCCAACTGCAGTAAATGTGACAATATTGATATGATCGATCTAATAACAATACACCGTATTAATTAAAAAACTTTACAGATTTAAGCTACACTCAAACAAAAGGGACTCCAACACTACTCCAGCATATATCCAGTTAAATACAGTTTTCTATTTTATTTGGATTATACCAAAATCATCCAATTATCACCCGAAAGTCTTTGACCCATACAGTACGTCTACAACAGTCTGCTCTGATAAAAAACAATTAACAGACCTCCTCGAAATCTGAAAAACTAATTCACAGAGATGATGTGAAGTTTAATACCAATGGTAATGTGAGGCCTCAAGGACTAAATATGCCTTCAGTTTGTATCATGACTAGTAAGTAGCTTCATGCTGGGGTAACTATCTACTAACAAATCCTGCGTTTCAAAGTTCACACGTTCTCAGCATCATTACAAGGAAAACCAACCGTCACCATAGACAAAATTTACATTTTCAGAGAAGCATTTTTTTGTTGCTGCTTTTACCATTTTGGTTTTTCAGGAGGTCTTTAGGGTGTTCATATTGGGGATGTCACAATAGCAGAAATGTAGTAGTCGACACCAATACCAGAGAAATTCCATTCTCAGTACCCAGTTCGATACCAAAAACTAAATTTTACAAGATTACAATTGAACACATCATGATAACGTTATAATTTACCTTCGCCCAATACTTATTTTTACTGAATAGAGCTTTAACGCAATGCAACCTCCACAAGTTAGCTCCGTTATTTAGCCAAGCAGTACTGTGCTGCCCACCGGCTGCTAACAGCTAACATTACTAACTCTCCTCCTGCCGATTTCAACATGGATTTGTTTGAAATTTTGTTGACTTGGTATATAAGTATCGGTTCTTGTGACATCCCTCGTCCATAGTACATGTATCTGTACTCATACACATGCCAGTGTATCTATTACCAACAGGCACATATGTGGCAATATAACAGCACCTACAATGTGTTTATAGATACTGTGTACAAAGATATATGTGGACAAAGTTTCCCTTCAGGTCTCAGGTAAGAGGTCTGCCCATTTCTCTTGATACATAACTCACTGTGAGTGTTTCTCTCGGTGTGTATAGTAGAGGGATGTGCCTATAAAATGTACTACAAATGGATGTGTGCACGCTATACATATTGGTGAGTACTCCAGTTTTATTGACTTCACAACCTTGCATTTTGCAGTGACGATTTATATCACTATTCAACCTGGATTCATTTTACTAGGGGAGGACCTGTAATGTAATTTTCCCATGTTACGTGTAAAAGACAATCTTTTATACAGGATGAATCTCTCAGCAGCCTTGATGGAAGACATGCTGATCTGCACTTCCACTAACACAAGCAGCTGTTAGACAATCTGCTGGATGACAAAAAACATGATGTAGTATTACCTTACGTGTCAGGCCAAATTAGTCTGCGTTTAACTGTTGTTGTTGGCTGAGTACAAGTAGGTTGTTCTGGATTTTGTCCTTTAAAAGGCTCTTAAAAATTACAGCCAGATTCACATTGGATTAAAATTAAAGATGCCACTTGCAACATCCACTATGGACTCTAATCCAGTTTAAATAGGGATTAGTGTGTCTTTCTGCCTGGCAAAGGACGAGTAAATAAACTGCTGACTAAAACAACAAACTCTCAATGCTGTGATAATAAATGTAAGAGGACATACAGTGCAGTACACATGTATTCTCAGCAGTCCATCTTTACACAGAGAGCTATACGTTCCCATACTCTCAGTCAAACACAATAACACTCACCAGAAGACGCTAGCAGGGAGTAAAGACATCACATTAATACAGACTGAAGGTTCAGTCGCTTACAGTGATGACTTTGCATTGCGCATGATTAAAATGTACAAATTAGGAGGAGAGACGGGGAACAATGCCAGACCGATGGCCGTGAAATAAAACTCAGCAGAATTTTCTGTCAGATGTCCAGAGATGGGTCTGCCTACTGTTGCCACCTGAGCAGCATCTCTGTTGTTGTAAAGGGGAACACAAGGTTGATTTCACTGTGTTGAGACTCACTGATGCGCTGCAGAGAGCCGGCCAGGGACAGAAGGAGGTGGACAAACTGAGACAGCAGCCAACTCAGAGATACTACTGTATCTAAGTGGTCTTGTCACTAGAAGATCGTAGGTTGAAATCCAGAACTGTGCGAATGTCAAGTGGCGTACAAGATAAAATAAATGTTGCCTTTGTCTTTGCAATGACTCCATTTACATTTTTTTTAAGCAACAACTGTAAACACCTCTATTGAAAATGGATGGATTAAAGGCCTTTACACACAAGGGGTGTTTTATTTTTTTGTGCAATTAATTCGTATATCAATATAATTTTTCGAACTGTGGTTTTTGTCATAAGTACTTTCACACAGAAGGCAAAACTTATGCGGCAAAAAAGCAACAAGGTCGATTTTGTTTTAGCTTTTGCACCGTGAAAAAGGCATCAACCGATCACACTGTGCGGAACAGACATATTCAAAGCACACACTATAGTGTAAAACAACACGGGGGCTCCGTACTCCGAACCAAGATGGCAAACTTTATTTTTCACAAAGGCAGCGCAGACCAGATCCACTCGTTCTGTTCTTAACCTTTCACAATAAAAGCCCTAAAGGCATATTATGCTACACTGCGTAACTGTTTGCCAGAGGAAAACTCACTCAGCATTTTGCTAAAAGGAAACTCAATAAAATAGCTTACAGTTGGTCCTCTGCCTGCGAAAATCTATTCGAAACTTTTATTGAAAAAGTGTTGCAACTGTCGCAAATTTGCAGCGCTGCCAGTATAAATAGTTTTGATGTGCAATATTCGAAGGCGTGTATTTTGCGTTGTTTATTCATCACGCTCCTGGTGTGTAAAGGCCTTAATGAGCAATAACAAAAGAGACAGTCGTGATGTTGCTCATGTTTCTTTACACCTGCTGCATGTTCAACTAATCCTGATGGGTCATTAAACACGCTAATTAAGACTTCAATCAATAAAGGAGGTGTGGACACACACACACACATCACATTGAGGTATGTTCTCGCACACACACACACACACACACACAGTCACACAGAGAGGACTGCACACACATAATCATACGCAAACTTTTTGTCACTCCAATTTCATTTCTTGTTATTACTTGTCACAGTTTCAAAAAATCAGTTGAGTTGAGATCACAAACTAATTATGTTTGAGACAAATCAAATGATAATTCTGCATTTGGCTTGTGCGTCTTTAACTGCACCATTTACTTTCGTTAGATTTAAATTGCAAAAGCAATTATCCATATTTGACAACATCACCTCTATAAAATGACTGAAAACAACATTTGAACACATCATGCATGTATAACTTGCTTACAAACTGCATTGTTTTTTGCATACTGTAGGTATTGTTAGTAATAATTAATTAGCACTATTTGGTAACACAAACATTCAAAGTACATTTCTGAGTATTTTTCAGTAGCATGGAAAACTGAACCTTTAGAGTTTCTTTCCATTAAACTAAATATATTGAATGAGCGCAGTGGTGACATTGTCATGTACATACACAGAGCACTCATAACATCACAAGTCTATTAGGAATTGTTTGGTGCACAGGCTACTATCATGCCATTTCATAGGGATTAGTTTGCATTATGAGTCTGAGATTAAAAGCGAGAGATACAATCAAACCACCTGACATTACGTCCCATTCAAGTGGTCAAATAATTTATGCAGCCTATACCAGGGAGACAATGATGAGCCAATGACTATCTGACAATGAGACCAGGCTTCTAATTAATTATAAATATAGATGAGCATTTCTTTCATCTACTGGGTCACGGCCGTTACATTAAAGAAGCACAATTTCCAGCAAGTCATTACACGAATGGATGGGAGAGTCCACCAGGAACGGCTCAGTGCAGCACTGAGTAATTAACATTCAATAAGGGAAGAGATGTCATTGGTGAAAAGGAAACTCAGTGCAGAGAATATTAAAGACAACTGATAAGTGCTGATGGCACTATGCTACGTAAAAGAAGAAAACAAGTAGATCACAATATGTTGGGCAATGGTTGCAATATGAACAAAAAAACATGTGAAAATTGTAAAAGAATGTGTAAACATTCTCCCGTGTGTTTCTTTTTGGTGTGAAACATTTGGTTTTACTGGTATGAACTGTTTTTTTACAGTTTTGTGATTGGTTTGTTCAGATTCAAACTGCCTAAGAAGAAAACTTAAGCTTGTATTCCTACATTTTCTCTAAATTTCTGGAATCATTAAGGTCATTTGACTAAAAAACACTGTTATCTCTAAGAAATGAGAGGTAGTTATATAAGTTCTCCACAGAGAATAAACACTATCATCATTATAGAATAATAAACTGAGATAGTCTGATCTCTCTACTTCACTGCAGGAATGAAGAAATAAAATACAGAAACTAATATTACCTATGGGTGTATGACAAGCTACATATGCACACATAAAGACAAAAAATATAATTTTCCAAAACTGTCTATATCTCATGATTATCTATTCACAACAGACATTTAATGAGAAGACATCTTAGCCCCAACAAGGACTTAGTGCTGTGCTGTAACTGTGCTGTTGGCTCGATCATACTGACTGCCAGAGCATCATGTGTGCCATAGAATCAGTATGTAAGGGATAATGTACAGCTAGCCGGTCATTGTTGTGAAATAAACCCTGACGCATCGTCCTGAAGGGGTTTATTTCACAACAATGACCCGCTAGCTGTACATTATTCTGCTTATTACACGGCTACTTACTTAAGAAATCAATCATTTTACTCAAAAATGGTCCTCTAGAGTCCGACATCAGAACTGCACCCATAGCAATGGTCTGTGGTGGTCTTCGAGAGTTGGCCGCTCGTCATTTGCATAAAGTTGAGGTCTAGGCTACTTTATGCAAATCAGGGGCGACCGGCGCGACTCGCCGCCTCTGGAAACTCCCGAAAACTTTGAAACTAACCGTTGTCGGTCTAAAATGAAGACAGATTCAGCAACTGCATGGCTTATTTCTTGCTCGATCAGAATGAGTAGTAGTAGTAATCAAAAAAATGTATAGCTGTTCTAAACGGCCACACTGGAAGGGGTAGTGAGCGGCCAAACATCATAGAGAGGGGGGGTGTTGCACTCAGTTGTTCACATAAAAAATGACAGAAATAATTGTGTAACAAATAATAACAGAAAGCGCAACACTGAGCGGTTCAGACCACTTTCACCTAAAAGTCAGATGGACTCGCATTGAGTCAATCTTTCATTCTGGTTTAAGAACAGTGAATTTGGTCCATGTGGCTTTAGAAAAGCCTGATGTCTTCACTCATTGCCATAATTTACCCTCACTGGTGTTCATATAACTCATGAATGCAAGAATAAATAGAAGAATATGAGCATCAGTTCAGATTGTGTGCTGCCTTCAGTTCATCTCATAATGTTCTGCTGCCTATAAACGTCAGCATCTATCTCCTTCTAGCTGGAGAAACATATGGCAATAAATAACATTCTCTTAAAAACATGTTTTATGGTCGTTCCCTCTTCTTGGTACAATAATATTCTCGCTTGTAATAAATCAAACACAGTTTGTTGCGTGGAGAGAGGCTCACATTTTGAAGCAGCTGCAATTTGTTATTACTTTATCCTGTACAAACTAAAAGACTCCAAAATTGAACTGTATGGCTCCAAATATTTGATATGAGTGTGCTCTTAAAGTATAATTGGTTATATAAATACCTGACTTAGACAGAAAGAACTATGGGGAAGGAAACAAGTGTTGTATCTTGCAGCATGGATTGTAATTAATTAGATCTCCACTTCCCCTCAATACTTTCCCAGAAAAACAAATATAAATAATCATGTTTGTCTTTTTAAATAAATAATAACAACCTCATTTAAGACTTCCTCTTAACCAAAGACACACCGACACTGTTGCTGCTGAAGCTTCGCACACACAAGCAATTTACTTCAAGGTTTTATTCAGATTAAAGGAGAAGTGTGATAAACTGTGATATCGTTTAGGGACCTTTCATCACGTGTAAAGCTGTAACTAAACGAGAACGACTTTGACACACTCTGAAACACTTCCAATTACTCATATTTGTAGACGTGCATACACAAACCCTAGCACAAAAATACGGATTTAAGCACATTAGCAGACAGAATTTAGTGAGACAAACACTTCTTTTTAGAAGCATACACACATGCTTCCAACACAACATACAATAGTAGTACTGAAAAACACACATATTCACGCACCCTAAGTGCAGAGATTGAATTAAATTTACTCATGGGATGCAGAGAATAGTCGGAGCCAGCAGATTTTATGGCCATCAGAGTGCATGTTTGGGAGCTGGAGTGTGTGGGACACAATCGATAAATCTTACAAAACAGCAGACCGCAAACGCTCCGATGGTTTCTCACTAAATTACCGCTTCAGAGACCGCACACACACACAAACACACACCATGAACGTGGATACAGGTACAGATACACACATACACTCCGACAAAAAAGATACCACGCACAGTTAAAATGAACTGCTTAATAAATGTCATAAACCTGCTCTGGACCATAAAAAGTCTAATATACAAGCCAGGGCTCCTCCAAGGGAGAGTCAAGCCCTGCTGAATCTCCAGCATATTATTATTACTTATTGTCGTTTTATGGTTGTTATCACTGTAATGTTTTATAGTGCTAATAAATGACACTGAACAAAGCAAAAATACAATTTCTCTTTAAGGTGGATTTTTAATATATCATATAAAAATCATGTGATGTATAAAATGTCCTGTCAGGGGCGAATTAAGTCTCTATAAAGCAGTGTTAACTACTAAGAGACAGTGAGAGAAAGAGAGAGTTTCTGTTTTCATGAACGAAAAAGCAGCTGCAGCCTTTCAAAGAGCAGAGGGAGGCAGAGTTCACACTCTTGCAGTCTTTTTACACATAAAAGGAAAGTGTTTTTTCTATGCTGGACAATGTTTTTATGCTTCTTCTACCCTGGTATTATTTTTTCTGACAACAGGCATACAGTGAGCCGCATAATGCATTCTTTGTTTGTTTGTTTGCTTATTGTGTTTATCTAATGAAAAACTTTTTTTTTTTTTTAAAGTTCAAAGGACAGAACAAGATTTATGATAATTTTAATGTATTATGTGTGTTGGTATGATCTATTTTGAATTCATAATACTGTTGACTAATGTTTCAATAGTACAAGGTGACTGTTTGACATTTAGACTGCACCACCAATCACAGCAGCTAAATCCAGCCCCAGCCTCCTGCCTGCTGCTGTGTGACAACTAAATCCCTTCAGGGATCAACAAATGTCTTTGATTTGATTCTTTGATTCAATTGTAAGCTATATAAAGGTTAATGAAACAAAGTCACAAATCTTGAATTAATTGTAACAAGATGACCTTTGCTGAGCCACAATGGGATTTAGAATACATTTGTAGGTTTAGAAATCCAAACAAAACACTTTCCAATGCATGCATGTGGAACCACCAACTCTAGTCTTATGCAGCCATTGCTTCTCCTACAGATCCACGCTGATGGCTCTGAACAGCACTTGGAGAGAAACAGATGTAGCTTCTTCATGAACTGTACTATTCTGTCAGTCCAGCTGTGGATTAGTTCATGTACATTATAAGCACACTCAGTGAACATTGCTTGATCACTTCAAGCTGCATTATTCTCAACACAGCATCACTGCTGCTCGGCCATGCACCACACTGCAGCATCCCTGACTCTCTGTCCACCTATATGGTTTATATACTGTATATGCTGTCACCTTAAAAGAGTCTCTCCTTCTCTCGCTTGTTTGAACTCTTTCCAGGAAATGTCCATCACGGAAATATTCTTTCTTTTTTACTCTTTTATGTTTAAGCTCCCTTAAAAGGAGGTGAGAAGAAGACAGGACTAAAAGGAACAGAAGACTCTTTTACACACTATCAAAAGAAAAGCACGCCATCTGCCTGGACCTATCAGCTTCATCATCAGCACAGATCCTGATCTAGAAAAACATGCTCAGGTTTCATTATCACAGCAAGTCATGATCCTCGGTGTAGGGGTTTAGGATTGCGGGGTGCTTTCAGTTTATGTTTGAAATTTGAGTTGTACGCCTCGGAAGTGAGGACATTTTTGCAAAGTAAGAGCAGCTCAGCATTCGGTCTTTTAGATTTGGCCACTCATGGTTGTATCCATTATCCCATCAAACTGAATGCATGGACGTATTCCTGCTTGAGAATACCTCTCTTTATGCTGAAGCTGTTCATTCTCTGGGTTATTGTATTACTGCCACACTGCACTGTGGTTAGGTCCAGTTCTCCACAGAAGTTTCTGTGTTGGTGGAAAAACTGTAATTAGTTTGCTGATGATTCACCTGGTCTCCAGCCCAGTCGCACGAAAAGACGTGTGAATGACACAATAATGCGCAGGGCAAAGGCGTGTAATAAGAACTTGCTTTAGGCACGTCATTTTCACGCCATGTAGTCTGTACTGACTGGATTGCATTGACGTAGAATAAAAGGGAAGAAAGACCACTAATGGCGGGTGGGAGGGGAGGTGGACGGGTCCAAGAAACACAGGACGTTCAATCAGTGTTTTGTAGTGACGTTTGTCATGTGTGTTCCGTACTGACATTACATTGTTTCCGTATGTAGTTTACCTAATTTAAAGCTAACCGTGATGTTTGTCTGAAACTTAATTTTGTTGCCTAAACCTAAGTGAGTGGCAAAACATGACTCTGACACGGTCTATTACACGCTTTGGCGTGATACTGGGTTGTGGTGTCAGCCAAAGTGTACTGACTTTTTCTTGATAAACACACAATTAGCAACTATCATTTAGTTTGTTATTTTTCTTTCCTTTTCACTTGTTCACGTTCATAAAATAGGTTGACAGTCGTTAATGTGCCGTTTTAAAGGATACAAGAAAAGACTTGTTGCCTTTGTCCTAGTTTTATTTTCTATTAATAGGCTACTGTCATCAATTTAACTTGAACATGTCTAAAAAATTGAGTAATATTCTAGTTATGCTGCACATTATCATCATGTATCAAAAATATATCAGGTCAACAGCTTTGTCTTGTATGACAAGATTACACAGCGGATCTCACTTTTCATTGCTTCTTAGCTGGAATTCATTATTTCAACCTCTCCCATTGTGCGGGACTGTACCTGCTGCTTCCCAGACATGCTGTGTAAAGGGTTAATAACAGGCAGGTAGTGAACGTGGTTCGGTCAGAGATATGGGCATTAATGTACTCAAAGTAAAGATTAGGTGACATTCGTCCTGAGTGTGTTTGTGTTTGCCAGCTGTTTATGTAATAGGTTTATTAGATTCTCCAGGAGTGAATGTGATAAATTAGGCTTCAGTTAAAAAGTGCTTGCTAAGTGATATAAACAGATTCATGCTGTGCTGGCTGGCTAAGCTATAATGAGCCCAAAAACATTTTTCTCACAAGCAAAATCACGTAATTAAAAATGCAATCTTTATTGGGTCTCTGTCGACCTCTTTGCTTCTTTAGTTCCTTTCTCTCTCTCATCCAAAAATGTGAGCAATTTCTAAATTATACTGTGGCTCCAACAACAGCACTCCCATATACACACACCAACACACATTGCACCTCACAGCACACACTCATACATCGCCCCATGCTCGTAGCAGCGGGGAACAGGAAGAAAGGGAATGGGGATAATTACAGGAGCAGGAGAAAGGAAAGGGGTCATTCACTGAAGCTGCAATTAGCAAAGTGCCTGTGTGTTGCCACGCCGCTGCCCCGTTGGGATAATAAAGATCTATTCTATTCTTATCAATTTACAACAAAAATGTAATGCTGGAAAATGTAATTGCTGCCTGGATCTTTGGCAATGTCTTCTCAAGTGTAGGGAGCGCTACATTTTTAGTTCTACACATCCTCAGTCCTGCATGTGGTTAGGTTGAGGCGATGACAGCACTTTGATTAAGGTTGGGGAAATATTGTGGATTTGTTTCAAATGTAATCAAGTAAACTAGACCTGCCCCCTCTTAGTTCTGCCGTTTTGGTCGTTTTTTATTCTTTTTTCAGGCAGAATGACTTCTTTCTAAGAAACTTATGAGCACATCTCTGGTGAACACAAGATTTAAAGTGGTGCTTTTATGTGATTCTTTGTGGAGAAACTCAGTTTTACAGATCTGTCGATTAAATCAACTAATCGATTAGTTGACAAAATCGTATCGAGTGTTAGTCGATTAAAGATCTCTTTGGTCGAGGACAGCCCTTAACTTTTAATTTTTCCAAATCATAAAAGTGGTGTTCATTTGTGAAGATTATCTTGCTAAACAAAATGTGTCATATCATAAACATTTGTTTGACACAGAGCTTATTTTCTGCAATAATCCAAAAGCCAATGGGATTTTTCCATTGGCTTTTTGTTGAGGGAACCAGGGTGACGCTATACAAAAATACAGAGATATAAAGGACACAGGAGACAGGGCCACAAGTAAGTGATAGCTAATAATCCCCTACAGTATGGGGTTAAGAGTTTGCAAATGTAAGCTGAATCCACAAGCAGCCACTAAAGTGAAGCCAAGACAGGTGAAATATGAGCCTTATGCTTCTCATTACAGTAATGAGTTTATGAAGTTATTACATCTACCTTGCCAAAGTTCTTATCAGTCTGTCTGTTCACGTCTATAGCCAAGATTCAGTTTACACGATTAACACAGTTCAGTTTTCTTCATTAATGACAGATGTAAGTTTTCTGCATGGGAATCAGTGAGAATAATATCCCCATTGTCCTAAGATTAGGAGATATAATATACAGTTTAACCCACTACCTTTAATGGACAGGTACTAAGAAGTACTTTATGAGGATGTTGGCTGTGTTACAGCAGGTTTAAAATTACAACTGCTTCCTAAGCACTGCATGAGGATTAGGAGATCAGTGAACATAAAAAGGTCAAGGCTCTTACAGGAAGATTTGACGTTGACACAGATTAAAAACTAGATGTGAAAAAAGTGGAGAAGGATAACAAATCCATCTTAGCCTTATTAAAGAATTAGCTGAGGGACTTTATCTCACCATCTCCTCTCTTACCTCCCTCCATTCTTCACTTCATCTGATCCCGTTTCCCTCGTCATCACACCCTGTCTTTTTCACTCACATACAAACACACACTCAATCTCCCTTTAATTCATCTGCGCTCCCCTCAAGACTCATTCTTATCGATCTGGATACTGTGAAAGAGAGTGTGTTTACAGGGTGTGCTCACATGTTGTGTTTTTGCAAAGGCATGTGATTATATGATCATCTGATGTGTGTGTGTATGAGTGTGATGGACACAATAGAAAGAAAAGACTGAGCAAGTGAGAAAACTGTAAAAACATCACAGATCTCAGCTTTAAAAAGATCACACATAAACTGTTCTCACCAGCACAGTAATCACAACTTACTGGATGTACGTCTTCAGAACATGAAATAGTAAACTATCCAGCTTTATCTCAATGCCACATTGTAGAACCACAGTTTGCACAAACCAAAACCACAACAGAGCCACAAAACCTCCACCAAGTTGCATCTAACAAACACATTAGACAAACCCACACGACTGCAGCTTTTGCACTCATTCACATCTCCATGGAGACGGAAGTCAATTATATGGCCTTAATATGGATACAAACACGCGCACACACACACACACACACACACAAAGAGTGCCTCTTCCCCCACACCACCACTACACTTGCTAACAGAGTGAGAGAACATACGTTTATTGCACCTCATCAGCGTGCATACATTAAATGTTTTGTCACCTTCTAATGCAAGGTGTGGGCCGCCATGTTTGTCGTTGAATACAAATTACAACTTAAAGCTCCTTCCTCTTTCCTCGATAGACAACCAACCAGCCGGTAGGAGTTGCTAATGCAGTGACCAGTACATGCTTACTGTGTCAGCTTCCTCCCTCACAAACATTGACGACTGCGTTGATTGGCTTGCTGAGCAGTCGCCACTGAACCCAAGTCTCTCAGATGTTTATTCCAAGTGGGACATTTTTGTGACAATTAAAGACATGAATTCACTCTGTGTATTTGCAAGTCCAGTCGCACAACAGTTTGTGAAATAGTCACGATATTTGATGTACTGTTTCATGTACATAGACACGAAAGTCAAAGTTTTTGTGATGGTCAGCACGAATCATTTCGCATGTAATCCATGTAATTGTGAACTCGGGGTGGATGGGCATGATCTTTTCCTAAACCTAACTAAGTAGTTGTTGTCACATAAATTCAATACTTAAGTTACGGCACTTCCGGTGTTATTTAAACCCAAACCGCAATCTTTTCCTAAGCCTAACTAAGTAGTTTGTTGTCTAAGCCAAACCAAGTCGATCTAATCGTAAACACGTGGAGCAGAAATTGACACATGCCACATGTTGCTGGACATTCGTAGGAAAAAGCATGAAAAATATATGTTGAAAGTTGTGCTGAGCGTCACGAAAAAAAGGGAAATTCGTTTCTATGTACACGAATCAAGTAGATTAAATTTCGTGACTATTTTGTTGATAATGCGCAAGGCAAAAGCATGTAATAAGAACGCCCTTCTTGCTTTTGGTGTGTCATTTTCACGCCACGTAGTCTGTACTGATTACAATGTAAATGCATCCGTGTGAATATGCTACGCTCAGAGCTAGTGATGTAGAATAAAAAAGGGAGAAAGACCGCTTATGGTGGGCAGGAGGAAAGGTGGATGGGTCCAACAAACACAGGACTTCCAACCAGGAGACCAGTGTTTTGTTTTGCTAGTTACGTTAGTGACTTTTGTCACGTGTTTTGTAGTGATGTTTGGGACGTGTTTTATAATGCAATCACATGGATTAAGGCTAACCAAAATAGTTTGAATATTTTTCTGTTGACTAGAAATCATTTAATTGACAATTCGTTTCAGCTTTACCTCACAGAGAAACCTTGTATGACAGAGTGTGTTTGTATGTTTCAGTGAGCCAAATATAAAAGCCTTACCTGCTCACTCAATTCAATCAGCTGAATGCGTAAAATGTAAATGAAGTGTGTAGGTGTTATCATGTTTGCACTTGATGTGTTTGTGCATGCAGTATGTGTATGTAAAAGTCAGCCCACCATGCAGAAAACATGACATCAGCCTCGGGGGCACAGTTAGGTGATTTTGATTAAGACATGGATCAAAGGAAGCGAGCAGACACCGCGCACACAGTAACACCTATTCCTCACAGCGTTTGCGTATGCCACTGCTGTCATCGCAGGGAGGAACGGGGGAGGAAAAGTGAGAGAAAAAGGGAGGGAGAAGAATTTTAAAAAAGAAAGACAGAAATACAGAAAAAGAGAGATTGAAGGGGTGTAATCTGAGGAAGGAAGCAAATTGAAAAAGGACATCTGTGAGGGACGGAAGTGTGCGTGCGTGTGTGTCGTGCCTCATACGGACACTGTGGAATGAGCAATTCACATGCACACACTATATACAGTACTCACAAATTCTTGTACATATAGCCGCACAAATAGTGACCAGATTACTGAGTCTGGATTCGCTCCGAATCAGTAAAAAATGAATAGACTAATTAATAATACTTCTGACAACTTCTTTCATCTCTCCATCATCTTTTTACATCTCTCTAAACCCTTTCTGTACAACACTCCTGACAGTAATTCAATGTAATCCCACTTTCATCTCATCAGCAAAATCTCTACCCCGTTAAATAATGGTGTGGAAGAGAGAAATAGATCAGTAGCTGGCAGTAACATCTTCATTAAGCTGGATGTTGTTAATATTTTGGTTGCAATATGCCATTGATCAAAGCACAGTTATGTTAAATTACAACGCAGTGAAGTCCTCAGAGGTTGTTGTGATCTTTGATTTCTCGCATGTCACACCTACTGTATATTTCAACAGGGTGATCAGAACAAAGAGCTTTAGATGTTTCCAAGGATTTGTGAAGAGACAGCCTCAAGATATGTGAAAGAAAACTCCAAGATGAACAGAGTGAAAACGGTATCTTATTAGATAAAACAGATGTTGACAAACTGCATAAGTTGCAGTTGAAAAAAGGTAAGAAATCGCAATTTCTTATCGCAATACTCAGCATGTTGCAAAATGTTTAAAATCTCAATATATCATGACTTAAGTATCCTGATAATATCATATCATGGGGCCTCTGGTGATTCCCACCGCTACTGAACAGAGAAGAGTCAGCTACAAATACAAAGGGCCCACAAAGCACTTCTTCTGACTACAGGTTAAAATGAGAAATGACAATGTAATAGCTTCCATTAACTTACATACAAACGATTATAACAAGAGAAAACTCCTGGTTGAAACTGATTTACGAGCAGCAGCAGCTGCACAAATAGCTTCTGTATACCAGCTGCACTGCTATTCACACTTCGTGTTCCTTTTGTTGGCCAGCAGGAAGATTCACAGTGGATCCTTGTAAATCTGGTAAAAGAGCTGTCAGGAGAGCTATATAGTGTGAAAGAGACAGGAGCCCTGCGGATATCAGTTGTTGTAGAGACAGCAGCAGTCTGTCTGATGATGGGCCTGTAGTTTCAACACTGTTAGGATGTGGAGATTTTTAGCTGGAAGCAATGAGGATGTTGTGCTGCTTCAGTAGCTGCTCTGCTTTTTGGACACTGTTTCCATTAATGGAAGAGGAAGGGGGAGAAAAGTTTACTTTTTGCTGTAGATCCTGGGAGTGATCCCCAGAGAGAGACAGGCTGGTAATGACACAAACTATGGCTTTCCAGCTCAAAAATATCTGCTCCGAGAGTCATAAAGCAATCTGCTTCCTTCTGGCACCTGCTGTATACTGCAGTCCCATAATCTTCAACTGGCATCCACTCAAGAGCAGGGCAGATGATTATGCATACCTGCTAATCTATAGGGAAACACGTTTCATATTTCATCTTGATATTTGGGCAGAACGTATCCGTCAAATTCATATTCATCCCACATCCTGCTCCTGTTGGACTGATAGCGAGCAACAACACCACTATAGCGAAAAGCTTAAAAACAGGACTGTATATAAGAATTGGACGTAGTCACCGTGACGTCACCCATTGGTTTGTGGACTACAGTTTTGAAGCCTCGAGTTTGGCATTTTGACCATCGCGATCTTGGTTTTTGGTCGTCACCATCTTGTTTTTGTGCAACCAGAAGTGACACGAGATGGTGGAGCTAAGTACAACCAAATGCTGAAAAACAATGCATTTTTAGGCGACCAAAATGTTACAATTAACTTTCATGAACTGAAAACACACTGTGAAAGGGTTAAAGTTCTATGACGAAAACACAGACAACATAGTGGTAGCGACCTGTCAATCACAAGGTAGCCACGCCCTAAAGCATCCCCTGCTTTATGGTCTATTTGGCTCTAAATGGGACCATAATTTACCAAATGAACATCATGCTGTATTGAAGAAGATTTGAAACTAGCAACTGAGACCATAAACTCATGTTTACAATTTTTACTGAGGTAATAAATCAAGTGAGAAGTAGGGTCATATAGACTTCTATACAATGAGACTTCTTTTTGCAACCAGAGGAGTCGCCCCCTGCTGGCTATTAGAAAGAATGCAAGTTTAAGGCACTTTTCAGAACCGAAGGTTGCCGCCTAGTTAAGAAACAAAGAACAGTACACCCTTAAAATAGATTATTTTAACAATTACTGGAAAGAAAAAAAAACTTGTTTGTGATAATTGCTAGGACGCCTGTGTATTTACAGTGACACTGTTTCTGTGATGAAGGATTAATTACTAACTTAAGAGGGCCTCTGGGAGGACTGATTCTTTTTGAGGAGAAAGGACTGCACTTTCATGGATCACCATGGCAGTAAGCACTTAATAACACAGTTAGGGTTAAAAAGTAAAATCACTGATGAACTTTCTTAGTTCACATGATCAATCCGTTTGTCTTTATTTTGCTCTCTCTCTCTCTTCTATCCTGTTGGGCAGCTAAAGAGGTAGACAACGTCAGCAATAAAACCCTTGATATCAGTGTGTGCTGATGCTTGCTTTCGATTTTTGGCTCTTAAGCTCCATTTGAATCACTCTCCTGCCACACCATGGAAAGAACCTGACAAGCCATCCTGGCACTTCTTTTAATTAAAAAGCAAAAGTGAGTGAAGAAAGCACTTTAAGCTTTTGAATGAGGATGACCCTTATTGTTAACTCCAACGTCAGAGAAAACTGCACTGTACAGTGGATCAGATCGGAGCAGCAGTAACACCAACCAGAACAACTATAAAATGACAGACCGTGCTATTACTTTATCTTTATTCTTACATTCATAACTTCAGCTGCCACAGACCCAGTGAAATGTTTTATTCAGCTATGCACAGAGAGGTATTAGTCTTATCAACTGCTGCCACATCCAAGATAAAGGGTTTGAACTGGGAGCTAGCTTCAGTTACAGGCCTGTCACTATAATTAATATTACTATCAGCGTCTTTCAGGATGCCCAAGGGCACAGCAACAGTTCAGACAAACCGACAGACAATCACAGTTTGTTATTCTTCAATATAATAGGCCCCTGTAGGGATTTACTATGATTCATAGAATTCACTCACTCTTTGCTGTCTCTCCCGTTCCTCCACTTTTTAATTTTAACATCCCCTGCATCACTCTGAGGGAATTCCTGCGTGAGTTTCTCCAACAGCATGAACAGGGTTTCACCCTTGTCAAGCCTCTCAAAGCCTCAACAGCACTGATGTTTGTGACCTACAGGATTAAAAGGTATAGTATTCATAAGAAGTCTCAGGTATTTTAATAAGGGCTGTCAATCGATTAAAATATTTAATCGCAATTAATCGCATGATTGTCCATGATTAATCGCAAATTTTGTATCTGTTCAAAATGTACCGTAAAGGGAAATTTGTCAAGTATTTAAAGCGCTTATCAACATGGGAGTGGACAAATATGCTTGCTTTATGCAAATGTATGTATATATTTGTTATTGAAAATCAATCAGCAACACAAAACAATGACAAATATTGTCCAGAAACCCTCACAGGTACTGCATGTAGCATAAAAAATATGCTTAAATCATAACATGGCAAACTGAAGCACGACAGGCAACAACAGCTGTCAGTGTGTCAGTGTGCTGACTTGACTATGATTTGCCCCAAACTGCATGTGATTATCATAAAGTGGGCATGTCTGTAAAGGGGAGACTCGTGGGTACCCATAGAACCCATTTTCATTCACATATCTTGAGGTCAAAGGAAAATGGCCATGTTTTTCCTCAGAGCGTTATTTATCTTCACTCTAGCTTTAAAACTGAGCCCCCTACAACCTCCAAAAGATCGATTGCGTTAATGCATTAAACAAATTAGTGCCGTTAAAATGTATTTGCGTTAATGTGTTAACTTTGACCGCACTAATTTTAACGGTTTGTTTTCTTAAAATTATCCTATAGCTCAAAACATCTGTGTTTACATTTCTAGATCCCAATTATTTCCACCTTAAGTAGCACCAACTTGTACAAAATCTTGACAATGAAAACAATGATGTTTACTTTATGCTCCAAATCACTACTAAAATCAATAAATGTAGGTCTTGTTCATATATTCATGACATAAACAGCACTCAGTGTTCAAACCGGTCTGTTTTCATCATAACACATCATAGCACCCTCCCTTTTTCCAGTCCCATTATTCCTGTCACTCTTTAGTTCAGTTGCCTTTTTAGTTAACCCCCACTGGCTTAAAGTCTTTCTTAAATGTGTTTGTTTTGTGTGTGTGTGTGTGTGTGTGTGTGTGTGTGTGTGTGTGTGTATGCGTGTGTGTGTGTTTTAAAGTGTTCCAAATTGAATGATGGCACTACAGAGCCAAGGACATGATTACCATAGCAACAAGCAGAGATAATGCGTTGGTTAGGGCCGCTGAGTATTTGTTGTGGGGTGGTTTTGAGTGCGACCAGGAGGCACAAAGAATTCCTTCCTTTATTCATTATCATCTCTCTCATTTTATTTGTGTTCCTCGTATATTATTTGTTGAAAAAAAGCTGAGGTGAAACTGAACAGCTGCCATCTATCTATAACGTAATCACACATGCACACACAGGGACTCACGGTATCAGTATTTTCACACGTTACAGACAAATACTTGATAATAAGATTACAGCTACAATGTTTAGGTCACATATACACAAACACTGAGCACCTTCACACCTCCTCCATAGGATGGCACATCATCACAGACACGTTTACAGCAGTTGCTAAAATTGGCCTTTCACACCACGATGCTGTGCAAGCGCTCAACAAGCTACGGTATGTACAGCAGCTGAGCGGACACCAACGCTCTTCCGCTAAATTAGCAGTTTATGAGTTGGCCTGCCCAGTATTCACAAAGCCTTCATGTTTTCTATTGCAACACATCTTGAAATGTCATCAGGAATGAGTTGTTCTCTTGCCGGATCTTTCAGTATTTTATTCCCCACATATGGGCACATCAGAGGTGACCCGTGACATTTGTGCACATCACAAATACAGTCTTTTTTAAAAGTGAAAATAAGAAGCTCGTTGTGAGTTTGTTATTATCCTTCGATGAATATGTGTCTATATTTGGCTTTTGCTGTGTGTTTCAGAGTCACTAGTCTCTGGCCTTGACTGCTGTAACCCATTAAAAGCCTCCCATCTCCCACATCTGCTGCCTCTCCTTTCTCTCTTTACTGAAAAACTAAAGTACAGTATGCTTCCATAATGTGCAGCTAAGCCTGCATGTTCTGTCAACATGGGTTCAGCCTGAGATGAGACATAGTGGTTGCATGTTAACCCCTTCGAGGCTCCGTCTGGAGACTGCCATCCTGTTCCCGGTATACTGACACACCAGAACAAGGGGCCAGCTGCTGCTCATTTCAGGTAAATACAATCACTATTTTGTACAATTTTACTCCCTATAACATTTTTTGTTATTGGCAAAACCATAGACAAAGGCTGTTTTGAATGTGATATTCTATCCCGAGCCTCCGACTCCGTGACTTCTTCAGTCAGAGCAGCTGTCAATCACAGCTGTCTCACCCCCATTTTATAGCATCAAATATCTAATTAAAACCAAATTTATCAGAAAAATTAACACGAACATACATCAGTGTGATAAGAACTACCTAAAATGACAGAAAGCATCTTTGGGAAAAATGTGTTTGACGTGTACTTAGATTTTTTAGTTTGGCCCATGTCCCATCCACTAACATGGAGGGGGCGGACTTTATGACCTATGCTGCAGCCAGCCACCAGGGGGCGACCGAGATGTTTTGGCTTCATTTTTGGAGCAATGTCATGTCGTCCATCGTTATATATAGTCTATGATATGGACAAAATCAAGTTACAATGACATCATTTTAATGGGAACTGTAGTTTTTTGCATGCTCCCAACGTAATTGTAGTCTAAAAGTAACCTGTGGAGTTTGTGACCTCTAGTAGTGTATTTATGAGCCCATCTCCGTTTTGTTTGTCTCGTGGTACGTACAAGGACACACATGCACGCATGGATGATGCGATAAACATTTCCTGCAAATGGTTCCACACTATTCCACTGACCTACAGTGCAGGTGGTGGTAATCACCATGAAATATGATAATGCACCAGCAAAGGCAGTGAAGAAGAATGCACATGGATTTAAATAGTGCAGGGTTTAAAATATCCTTTATCGCTATAAAATAAACTTTACAAAGTTTGTACAAACTGTACAAAGACATAGCTACATGCCATCGTGACCCGCCACAGGTAAAACAGCAGTCTCGCATGGGTTTTATTGAGCATGCTGGCACCTAATTGGACCTCATGTGTATCAGAGCTTCAATAAGGTTGACTGATAATGAAGCCAGTTAGAGGCCAGGGCAACTAAATAAAGCTTTTTAATGCTTCACACATTTCTGTGGGGGGTTGTACTGACACACATATTCACTACTGATTTATTAATAGATTTGTTATTAAGTCAAACACAGCCTCATGCCTCCTAATGCTTCCCTCTATCAATTAAAAAAACACGTCTGCTCCAGCTCATTTCAAATGCTACTAGGAACTCGGACTGATTCAGAGCTTGTTATCACAACCCACAGTGTTGCAGTGAAGGGGACGCAGGGGAGCAAGTTGCACCCTGGTGGCTCAATCTATACAAGTGTATACAGCAGTAACAGCGAGGGGTTTTAATCCCTTCATGAGAGCCAGTTAAATCCACTCCCTCTCTCTCTCCCTTGTATCTCCTTTCACCTGTCTGACTGACTGACTGACTGATGCAAATGTTGTTTACCGAGTCTGAAAGTACAGGAAATCGTTATCAATTGAATGAGCTCTCCGCTCAGTGCATCAGACTGACGGGAGGAGACTTGATGCGTTTTTTTGTAATCGTCTCAGAAAATAGCCCAGTGAACCTTTTGTTTCTGCTGTACTGTCAGATATGCAAAGAGTGTGGGTACATAAATCCGCCATAATCCAGTACAGTATCTGATCACTGTATTCAGATACAATACAGCGATGCATCCACCACCCCCACCCTTCAACACATGCACGAACCAAGCCTGCTCCCACTCTGCTGCTCTGCCGGTCAGAACTTATTAAAATTTAAATGATTTCTGCTCCACCAAGCTTGCATAGGGCACCAGTAAACAACACATTACATCAGGCGATAAGTCAATAAGAAAAGTATTCAAAATATGTTTAAATATTCTGTGTACGCCTTAACAGAACATCAGAATTGAAGTTGAGCGCACCTAAAGGACCGTATGTTTTAATTTTATTAGGTATAATTGACAATCTCAAGGTCAAAGTATTTTCAGAGTTCCTCATTATAATTTCTGTCAGCCAGTTTGACACATCTCTTCTCTGTAACATGTGAAACACCCATTTGCGTTTATAAGAACACATAGTTAAACAGCCTGACCCTTCATGTGACCTGTGTGTGTGTTATGTGACCTTCATGTGCTGTAAGAAGCACCTGAAATGAAGTGCTCACACACAGGTACACACTGAGAAGCAAACCCGTCCTCGCTTCTTGTCATGCTTTCACCTACAATGTAGTGCCAGAGCAGATGGCGTGCACAACCCTGAGTTCACTTCCTGAAACAAAAAGAAAGAGAGAGAGATGGAGGAGGGGGTAGAGACTGTCTATCTCATCCAATACTGTCCGTCCAAAAGAATCACTGTCAGCAGGAGACAATGCAGCACCGAGTGATTAGCACCACACACACACAGGTATTGTCTCTTGTCCATCTCCGTTTCTTTTCGTTTCCATCTCTCTCTCCTTCTCTCTCCATCTTTCGTCCCATTGTTCCTATAGAGATGTGAGCAGAAACTCTAGCCCATCCTCATCTATTGTCAGAAGTAATTTTCACCATCCTCTGTTCATGCCTACTGAACTTTTAATGACAAACTGACAGGAAGACTGCACTGGCATGTGACGTGCAATCCTATAGAGGAAGCTGCATATAGAGGAGTGTGTGTGTGTGAGGTTTCATTTTATAATACTGCTACAAGAAGGGGATTCAAATCAGTCAAATTCAATCTATTTCAACACAATCTACAGAATGAAAAGCTGGATAAGAAAAATTGTAAAACTTAAAACTACCATCATGAACAGTGTAATACATGAAACTAACAGCATCACTATCAATAACCCATTCTCAAAACTGACACCGGTCACCACAACTTTAAGAGTGCATCTTCTGGTAGGATTAACACATCCTGTCCTCTATGTCTGCACATGCATTTACTGTACATATCATCTGTACTGAATACGTATTGAAAACATTCCTTATCGCTGCCTGACATGTGGGTACATTTGTGCTCACGAACATATGACGAACACTACAAAATCCTGGCACGCACACACTGTACTGTACAAACACTCTGTAAGTGACTGTCAGTCTCTGCATACCGCTCGGTCTACTCCTACATGACAGATGAGCTGTAAACAATGGCATTAATAGTAGGGCTGCAACTAACGATTACTTTCATTGTCTGTTGATTAATCTCCCGATTAGTTGTTTGGTCTATAAAATGTCATAAAAAAGGTGAAAAATGTCGACCAGTGTTTCCCAAAGCCCAAGATGACATCCTCAAATGGCTTGCTTTGTCCACAACTCAAAAATATTCAGTTTACTGTCACAGAGGAGTAAAGAAACCATATTATATTCAATGCATAACAATAACAGTATAGAACAGCTGATAAACTTTACAACTAACCCAAATAGTGAAAGCAATAACTGCAGGACGTTTGTGTAAAAAGAGCGATTTGGATGAATTTCGAGCAGTATATGTGAATATTGGATCAAAGATGAGTTTTCCTGTTATTTTTAGGAACTTTTATTACAATTCTTTGTCTTTCTTTATTTTAACAATCATACGTACTTAATATGCTTCTTTTTTGACATATTCAGTGTTTTCTTCTCCCTGACGCTTGGCCATTGTTTGTAGCTCTTTGGTTGTTTTAACTGCGTACGTTTCTAATGTAGGACGAGGCTGTTTAGCAGAGAGAGAAGGCTCTATATACTGTAGCTTGTGTTCAGGTCTTCACTGTGCCCTTATCCTGTTTATGTCTTAAATAATAATCCAAACTTTAAAAATAACAATTTCATTTAGTTTTCTCCACAGAAAATAATGAAATCCTGAGATATACTGTAGGCCAACTGTATATTTTTTTAAAAATGTTTTCTTACACTTCTTAAAATCAAGAAGGCCACGCGTCCCCCCCCGAAGCTTTGGCGACCCCTAATGGGGATCGAGACCCCCATGTTGGGAACCAGTGAGTTAAACAATTAAACACATGAGACTTACATACAACTACAACAGCATTTTCAACATATAGCCTATCTCTATATCCATCAAATCATCTGTAAAATGACGAAGATATCTGACCTGATTGCTCAACTTTAGAGCACTTCAGTGTATTTCTGACACAGCTCGTAGTAGCAGACGTTCCCGCAGGCCAAAGTTCCCAAACATACATCTCAGCAACATCATTACACTCAGCTGTGACATTACAGGAGCCAAGTACTTGCATGTTACTTTTTGACCCAAGAGCTTCTCAAGATACAAACGCAATCTGTCGGCACACCAAGATCAGGGGAAAACCTAGCGGCAAAAAACGCTCTTAGCCTTCACCACATATTGCTTGCTTTTCCAGGATTGTACATTTTTCTTCCTCTCCTTAGCTATTACATGCAACTTTCACATACTAGTCTGTGACTGAGTGTTTGAAGTGGTTGTAGTATCATGGTAGAGTGTCAGAACTGTTGCCACTGTGTCTGTTTTCAAAGCAGACCGGTCAATACACCGAACAATCACACCCCGTCAGGAGGTGTCATGAGGTTTCTCAGTTACAGACACACGCCTGTCAGTCATCTCAGTCATGAAACATTCATCTTCAAACACCTCAGTTTGAGCTTCTAGGTTCACTTCATAAAGCCTGATCAATTCTTCCCAGCAGCGCTGACACATCGATAAGGTTAAACAACACAGGCAGAAGGTCATCCACGTATAGAGCTACAAATCCAGTGTCTGCTACCCATTCATTTAAACGTTTCAGGGATGTTTTTTATGTCATTAGCATTTTCCTGTGGTCCATTATAAAATAACAACGCTGTAAATTTTAAGGACAAAGGGACACCTTTTAGGATTCCTCTATCTCTACAGAACTGAATCCATTTGTTATAACAGTAGCAGGACAATTGGCTTTCAGTTCAATGTCACCTGCCAGGTGTAGCTCCGTAGATTTCACTTTTGGTTCAGGCATGTTTACCCGCTCACTGTCCCCGCTACTATTCTGGACTGTTGTTTCCAACGCAGAGTGACGTTGCACCGAGCCATGGCCTGACCCGTCTCCCAGCTCTCATTACTGGTCAAACTGCATCACAGCCCACTTACATTACATATTGTCTAGACTACTTCAGAGTCTGGACAATATGTAATGTAAGTCCATTCTCAAAACGGAGTCCAAGATTTCTATTAACCTTGAACAGTGTCATGATAGTCCTAGCCAGCTGTGTAATACTTAATAAAACGTTAAAAAAATGATGCATTATTCAGTTTCTTTCACTGTCCTCAGCTGTCCTGTTCAACAATTAAGTAGTCAAGACTTGTACATATATTTCCATTTATAGCACAACACATAACACACATGCAGTGGTACAATAAGTTAAGAAACAGTATGCACTGTGAAAAACCAATACGGTAACAAACACAATTACTGAAGCAGAAGAAATCCAGATCAATAACACTAAATGATGCCCCTGAGGTCTTAACATCTACCACAGGTTTTATTTAACAGAGAGTCACTGACACTAAACATTATCTCAGAATTGTTTCTGGCCCAGACCTTTTATTCAGGTTAAAAATCAACATCATCCTTTCAAATAAGAGAAAAAAAATGTTATCTTTTCACTGTGGATGAAAAATGTAGTTTTGCAAAGCAATTTTGCATCATTAACCTATTTAACCGGGATATGTAGAGCGTGACAAGCACCCTCATTTTATCAGAGCAGTCAGCAGAACTTTCATTTGGCATCAGCTACACACATGCAAGTCCTAAAACAACCCTACTACAATGTACCTACAGATGCAAAACTAACGTCAGGTCTGATGTGTCTGATTCCCCTGTGGACACTGAAAAGTTTTACAAATATTCAATAGAATATTAACACCATCAAATACAGTAAGTGCTGAATACTTAGCGCAACCTTCAGCCTGCAATCTGTTGCTATCTCTTCTCTATGCAAGCACAAAACATGTCCTCATACACACTCTGACGCACACACATACCAGTCTTGATTTCAAGGCGATCTGCAAAGCTTGAAAAGAAAATAATGGCACCATATTTTACGTAAGACTCACAGCCCGAGGCTATGAGAGTCAAACAGACAAGTCAGCTGAGCAACAGCACTGCTGGAGGTCAAATCCAACTCAGACACTCTGCCCACACTGCAGAGCTGTCTCACCAAACCACAGAGAGAGGCAGAGGAAGAGAGTTGAAAAATAAAAAAGTGTTAAGGTGTGTGGGAGCGAAGCAGAAGAATCCTCTTCCATTCATGGCATTTGAAAGCGCTGAGTATTTGTGAGCAAGAAAGAAGACGAGGGAGAGAGGTTTAAGATTTGTGCAAGACAGACAGACAGACGGCATATGTGAGATGCTGTAAATGAACTGTGGGGAGAAAGAGGGAAGGAGAGAGGAGACACAATGATAGACAGAGCAGACAATGAACCTGTAGGAACTGTCAGTAAACTCTCACCGGGTAGCAGACAGCGTTTATTCGTAAATCCTGTCAGGTTTGCTTGTGACATCCAAAGTGAATGCGCAGTTTCTGTATGACTTACTGATAAGTCTGGAGACTGAGGATCAAAACTGAATTTGTGGAGCACGAGCTCACTGAAAACACACTGCAGGCCTGGCAGAAGGTGCTTCAGATGGTGCTGGCAAGAGTGGCTTTTATGAAATGCCACAATATGACGGCAACAAAAGGCACGTGAGAGTGGGGATTTCAAAGCAGAAAAGGGGAATTACGTGGCTTTCAGTGAGGCAGTTTGTTATCAAAAAGATTTAAAGCTACAGTCGAAACTTTGAGCAAATATGATGAAAAGTTATTTTTATAAAACTGTTACTATAGACACTTGTGCATGAGACAGATAATCTGTGATATGAAATGCAAATGCCATTAGGAGCACAGGAGGACACAGAGGGACATGATTTTTTTCAGATTACCTGTCTCATGCACTACTGTCAGAATATACTGACTGTTATAAAATAACTTCTTTTTTTTTTTCACCATATTTGCTCAAAGTTACCGACTTCAGCTTTAAAGCCTTTTTCTCATTTACATAAAAAGATACTTTAAAGCACTACATAACAAATTTCTCTGGGATCAACACAAGTAGGGGTCGGAAATATGGTTGGAATCCGTTTTAAGATACTAATACAGCTATATATGTTTGATTTGCATATTTTTAGGTCTGTCAAGGTTAACGCGATAATAATGAGTTAATGCTAATTTGTTTTAACGTCACTAATTTCTTTAACGCAATCGATATTTCGGAGGTTGTAACGAGTTCAGTTTTAAAGCTAGAGTGAAGATCCCGGTATCATATGAAACAAGAAAACCTAAAGAATATATTGGTACCAACCATGTCACACTAGCTTGTCACAAAGGAGGTTAAATAACGCTCCAAACGTACACTAAATTTTAGCGAGGACAAACTGGCATGGCCATTTTCAAAGGGGTCACTTGACCTCTGACCTCAAGATATGTGAATGAAAATGGGTTCTATGGGTACCCACGAGTCTCCCCTTTACAGACATGCCCACTTTATGATAATCACATGCAGTTTAGAGCGAGTCATAGTCAAGTCAACACACTGACACACTGACAGCTGTTGTTGCCTGTTGGGTTTGAGTTTGTCATGTTATATATATGTGTGAACATATTTTTATGCTAAATGCAGAACCTGTGAGGTTTTCTGGACAATATTTGTCATTGTTTTGTGTTGTTAATTGATTTCAGATAATAGATATATACATATATTTGCATAAAGCAAGCATATTTGTCCACTCCCATGTTGATAAGAGTATTAAATACTTGACAAAATCTCCCTTTAAGGTACCTTTTGAACAAATAAAAAAATGTGCAATTAATCTGCGATTAATCCTAATTAATCATGGTCAATCATGCAATTAATTGTGATTAAATATTTTAATTAATTGATAGCCCTAATTTTTTTTCATTATTGTGATACAATTCCACTAAAAGTTGATTAACATTAATTAATTATTGCCAAGCCAATAACAGGGTCTTTTTGGATAGCATGCACTTCTTTGGAAGATTATAAATACCATCTTTTCAACTTTGAACTCTGAAAGGTGTAACAGAATGGCACAACAAAGGAATTAAGTTGCGTTCAAAATTACAGCGTGTGGACAACTCAGCTCTAATGAAATATTGAACAGCATAATAAAAGAATAATGAAGACGTAGCAGCGGAGATGGAGTGGACAAGAAAAGAAATATAGACAGAAACATGAGTAGCATGGCAGCACACACAAACGTGTGGAGGGAAAAAACTACACCTGACAAACAGCTTTTTTTAATAAACATAACATTCAGTCACTAAGCCCTGCACATACTCTGACACACACACACCTGTACTTCATGCCCGTGTGCTTCCCCGTGGACTCCTTGAGTGAGATGTGCCGTGGAGTGAAGGAGCCGAAGCTGCGAGCGATGATGGCCACGGTGCGGAACTTGGCCCTGGCTTGGTTCACCACGTTGGGGCTGGTGGCGCTCTTGCTGTGGTCCCCATTCCCCCTCTTCAGGTTGTGGTCCGTGCAGGCGATGGACACCTGCATGGCTGAGCTTCAGTCGAGGGAGCAGAGCCCGATAATACAGAGGAAAAAAGTACAGATGGGACAGAAGGAGTGGAGACGGAGACTGGCAGGGAAGTCTCAAAGAGCGTTTTGTTTTAAATCTCTTGATTCAGCGTCCTCTTCTATTCAATGTCTGTGTCCAGGTTTCTTTAGCAGTTCTTTTCTTGGAGATGGAGATCTTCAGTTGCTTACTTCCAAACACTGTGTCTCCTTCTGCATCACTTTGGTCTGTGAGGCAAAATAAAGCTGCAAAAGCTTTTTATTCTGTTTCTTTTTCTCTCACGTCAAGTCTCCCATTTAAAGTCTTTCCTTGTAGAAGAGAAGCAGGTCAATCATCAAAAGCGTGAAAAGAACAAAAGACTCCTCAGTTCTTTGAGAGATCCCAAATTCCCCCGCAGTCTTCCCTGCTCCTGTGTCCTGCCTCTGATGCCGAGCTCGGGGAATTTCCTAACGGGGTTTCAGCTGCAGAATGGCAAACAGAGGAGCCGGGGAGAGCACAGAGGGATGGCAGAGAGCGAAAGAGAGAGACGGAGATGCGACCCAGACGCTCTGCTCTCCCTGGTCTGCCTGTGGGAGGAGAGGGAGAGAGCGATAGCATGAGAGAGAGAGGGAGAGAGAGAGAGGGGAGAGTGAAGGAGGAGGGGACAGGGTCAGAGAGGGGATAAGGAGACAGGGCAGAGAGGAAGGAGGAAACAAGGAGGGGGGAGTCACTCTCAGGTCCGGGCAGGATGCACCAGCACACCTCTGCCATCAGCACTTTTTCCCGTCTTGTCACTTCTTGTCCTTCTCTCCTCGCTCTTCATCTCCTTCCTCTTCTTCACTCTCTTCAGCTTCTCCTGCCTGCCGATGTTAATGCGTGTCACTAATGTGCCCCAGTTTCCTCCTCTTTCACTTCTCGCTTTCTGATATTTGTTCTCTAGCCAATATTTGGATTTTTTTCCTTCTTCCTGTTTTTTTTTTTCTCAGCAGGGCAGCTACTTCACCGACAGCGCACCTTCAGGGAACTGAAAGGCATGCAGCGCAATGCTCTCTCTCTCTCTCTCTCTCTCTCTCTCTCTCTCTCTCTCTCTCACTCCCACTCTCTCTCTCTCTCTAGCTCCCACTCTACCCATCTCACTCACCCTCTGACTCTCTTTTCTCACCTGTCATCCATCTTTGAAGGTTTCTCTCTTCCTTTCCAATAATTTCCAAGCAGCAAAGCTGTTACCCTTTATTCCCTCTGCGCTCTACAAACTCTCTCTATGGTATTTCTTTTTCTTCTTCTTTCCCTTTTTTTCTCTCTATTTTCTGAACCAATACACAAGTAACAAACATATGTTGGCTCTGGGTCCTTCAATGCCGCTATAACTGAGACACTTTTTGGATATTTGCTTTAAAATCCACTATATATTGAAAGTAGGGCTGCCAAAGTTAATGTAATAATAATGCGTTAATGCAAATTCGTTCTAACGCCACCAATTCCTTTAACGCATTACTGGCATCATATGAAACTAGAAAAACCTAAGGAATCCGTTGGTACCAACCATGTGATAGTAACTTGTCAGGAAGGAGGCAAAATAATGCTCCAAATTTTGGCGAGTAAAACTGGTATGGCTTTTTTAAATTGGTCTCTCTGTTCTCAAAATATGTGAATGAAAATGGGTTCTATGGGTACCCACAAGTCTCCCCTTTACAGAAATGCCCACTTTATGATAATCACATGGTGAGGGTTTCTGGACAAGTGATAAGAGTATTCAATACTTGACAAATCTCTCTTTAAGGTACATTTTACAGATAAAAAAAAAAAGTGTGATTAATTTGCAATTAATCGTGATTAACTATTTCAATCGATTGACAGCCCTACTTGAAAGAAAGCATATATACTGTAATTGGTGAATATTTTGTGCATTTTCTACAAACATTATGCAAAAGCTACAGTATGCGCAAATCAGAAACATATATTTGCTGACATCAAATAATGTTTTTTTCCCCAAATCCCCTCACACACTGTACATATATACAGTACATACAATCCCCACAGGCAGCTGCAAATCAAAGGGAAAGAGAGGAGGATGGATGGACGAGATGGGGGAGGTGTGCAGAGATTAGAATCAAGAGAAAGAAAATGACTTAAAAACAGCACGCTGAGGCGTAACAAAGCTGAGAAGAGAGAATTAATGCATCTGTTTATGTTTGATTACTGCACATCCAAGTGTCTGACGGCATGGGAATGACTGTGTGTGTGTGTGTGTTTCTGTTGTGTGCTTTCCAGTAATTCTATAAGGGGTGTCAAGCGGAGGTAAATGGAGCATTTTGCTGCAGGGCCTTTCAACAGTCTCTCTTTCTGTATGTATGTGTGTGTGTGTGCACAGTGGATTAGCACGTGTGGTGTAAATGTCAGCACTGCTTATATATGCAAATGTTTTGACAGAGGAAACGGACCATATCATTATCTGGACAAATACGCAGAAACAAATCTAGATACAGTATTTATTATGTACGTATATTGGTTTGTTTGTGTCGTTCTCTCCATCGTCAACAGATGCTTTTACTGTAATAACTGATAAACGTTAACACGCATGAAAAAAGGCTGTACCAGCAACAATCTACAAGCAGGAGAAGGTGGTTGTAAATGCCATGGAAACACCCGTGTTAGTCTGGTTCTCCTTTCAAAATCAGCATCTAAACTGGGGGTGGGAGGCGCAGAGCCAAGGACATGGAATTAACTGTAGAGCATATTGCTATATTGAAAAAATATTATCTTTCAGCACTTCTCACAGCACACAATTTGAGCCATATGCACTGTTCGTTAGATCAGTTTTCTGGACACACAGGACAACGTCAGAGCCCAACAACAGTTCTGGGTATTGTTTTAAAGTGCCGATAACAATACTTTTTATGATACTTTACTTCAAGGACTATATACGTGCTTTTATACAAAAATGTAAAAAGGTTGAAAGGAGTATTAATGTTTTCCATCCTGGTTCAGACTACGGAGCCTCCGTGTTCTTGTTTCACAAATATAGGTGCAACTCAACCCGTTTCGCACAACGTGATTGGTTGATGACTTTATTTGCAGTGCGAAAGCTCAGAAAATCAACCTTGTTCAAAAACAAATTACGTTGCTTTTTTGGCATGTAATATTCACGTTCTGTGTGAAATGACAAAATCAACAGCTCGAAAAAATATATCGACATGCAAATTAAAAACACAGCCGGTGTGCAACTGCTTTAAGTCTTGTTATTTAACAAAAGAAGCCTCGATTTAGAAGACTCAAATGTCGTTGAAACACAAACCACCATACAAGAACTAAATCTAATACAATCTTAAACTGACAAAAACTGGATTTAAATCAGGTAATGTCTAATCAATCAATAAGCAGACAGTGGAAATTTGACCTGGCATTCGATACTGTAGCAGTGCCACTGACATCATCATCTTCGATACCCAGCCTGACACAACAACTGTGTCAAAATGTATTTGGAGAAGCAAAGTGCTTTAGATTGAAAATGTTTGAGCTTGATTCATCCAATCTCGACAAGACTGTAGCTGCAACGGGTGTCATCAATGCAGGGAAAATAACTGTTGTAGGTAAAAGAAACGGGTATATTTAGTCTATAAACATGACATGATAAATACATCCATGCTACAAACCCCATTACTGGAGCGCCTCCTGCTAGATTGACCTCATCTAAAAAGGGCTTTGGAATCACTCAATGAGAGTCGTTTGGGGTAAAGTGCCTTTTGGAAACCAGGGCACGAACTGCCTGTTGAGGTACTTAATTATATTTTATCATAAGAGCAGTCCATTGTTTTAAACTGCTGTATTTCATTGATTCGATTTCAACAGCAGCTCATTGTGCAATCCTGCAAATAGCTCATCTGCACCTCCCCCCACCTTCAAACCACTCCACCTTATCTCAGAATACAGTGAAATAAAACTCATCTCTGAATAACTAATGTATATCTGATTGTAAGTAGTGTAATATGTATCACATTGTGTTTATTGTATACTTTCTCCTCTGTTTTCATAGAGGAGAAAGTTTTTTTAATCTAATTTCAGTCCATTAGATATGAACTCTTCATATCATCTCAACCCCTCCTGTTCAATCTTTTCCATCTTACTGAGAAGATGTACACAGCCTCAGATCAATTTCACACCTAATAGAAAAGCCGTTCTTCAGCAGCTCATTCCAGATCGATTGTATCCCACTCCTCAGGGGAACAGCAGATTCCCAATCACATGGAATTGGAGCCGGTTTAAGACCCTCTTACCTCTAATGAGGAGCAGAAAAGTGCTGAGTGAAAAAAGGGCTGTGGTTGCAAAGTGTGTTATTGTCCTGGAGTGTGAGCAACACTTCAGTCTCCATCCATCACTGTCAAAACACAGACGCTGCTGGATGAAATTTGTGTGCGTTACTGTGAACATTGCTTACAATAGTGTGTATGTATGTGTGTTTTTATCTATCTTGAAATTAAAGATATAAAATATGATGAGTATTATGAGTTGAAGTACAAATGACTTATTTGATATTTAAACTGTGAATCACTCCTTGGTCCTAAAACTCAACCTAAGTCTTGTCTGTAAAGGTTGTGCAGAGGTTAACGAAGCAAAGTGAGGGTGAGAGAAACACCAGAAAATAAACGAGACGGTCCACTGCTTTGGTCCAGACTGAAATATAACTACTGGATCGATTGCCACAAAGAGGATGAATCCTACACACTTTGGTAATCCCCTGACTATTCCTACAGCGCCACCGTGAAGGTGACATTTGTGGTTTTAAGTGAAATGTCTCAACAGCTACTGGATGGATTACCGTGAAATTGGTCCACACATTCACCCTCAAGATGAACTGTAATAACCTTGGTGATCCCTTGACTTTTCATCTTGCGCCATCATTAGGCTTGCCGTTGTTGTCGGTGTTACCGGTGTTACACGGTGTTCGGGCATACGGCAATCAAATTATTTTCCCACCGCTCTACCATCGTTTTGCTTTTTTTACTGAAATAAAACCCATTTAGTAGTCGGACGACGGATGCTACACACTGAAAGTGAAAGCGTCTGCTCCGTACAGAGACTCAGCTCAGAGAAGCAGGAGTCAGATTTAAAACACACGGGACAAGAGAGAGTTGACGGACAAGACGGTGGCGGAGGATTTGGTGTCAAAGCAAAAAGCAAAAGCGCCTAATTGGCAATATTTCGGTTTCAAACCCAATGCTATAAGGGAACCATAACGTTAATGAGGAAATCGCAGTGTGGAGGAGGGAGCGTTCACAGGCGTTGTGCACGGCACAGCGGCACAGGGTGGAAATCTGTGGCCTTGCAGCGAAAGCTCGACCGGAGAGGCCAGACACACAGCCACCCGACGGTAAAGATCAAAGTAAGCGCTATACTGAGCTCTACAAATATTGATCGTCATCTTTTCTTGTAAAATGTCCGGTGCAATCAGTTACATCAGTGTTGTCACAAGTTTATTAACCGTTGGGAAAATTTCCTCACCGTGACATCCCTGGCCATCATGAGGTCCAAATACCTGCAAAACTAATGACATTCCCATCAGCCTCAGCTGTACTTTGTGTTTGGTACCTAGTAGCAAATGATAGCATGCTAACAACATTGTGGCTGACATGGTAAATATTATAAATATCAGTATGTTAGCATTATCATCGTAAAAATATTAGCAAGTTCACATTAGCACTTTGCTCAAAGCACCACTGTGCCTGAGTAAAGTCTACCAGCGGCGGTAGCAGGGTCTTGTTTCCTTAACAGTTCGAATCAAAACATTTGTTCAGATGTCTGGAGTTTGGTAACATTTGACAGCTTTTTCTCCTATAATATATTTCAATACCAGAGTTCTCCTGTCCTTCTTTTATCCTTTTCCTTTGTTTGAACAGTATGTCACATATGCACTCAATCAATTATGACTAAAACACATCTGACAGATGCAGTATGCAAGAGCCTAAAATCAATATTCCTAACGTAACACAAGAAGAATGCACTCACAAGCTTGAACGCACTGTGTATGGACACATACTGTAGAAAGTAATATTAAATTATCTGAAGCACCACACATTTATTGCTCTGTTGCCCAATATAGGAGGCTACAATTCAGCAGCAATCCATACAAGCATTCATGTTTTATTAGAAGTTTTACAGCTAATCTGCAGCTCCCAGAAGCTCAGAGAGCTACTAATAAACTGAATTTGTTGAGAAGAATCTTAGTGTCTGTGACAGCAGCTCTGCTGGTCTTTTAATCACTGATGAAAGTTGTGTACTGTATGTCTTCTAGCTTGATTGTTCGGCAGTAGCTACTGCATCTTCTCAAATGTTGTGAAGTGTCACTCAGTGTACACTATGTGCTGTTTTCCTCAGGCTCCACTGCAACTAAACTAAACTTTTCTGACTGCAGCAGATTTACTGCCTGAAGTCAAATGTCAAGCACTTTATCATTTGTTGTAAATATTAAACATAAACCCCCAAACATGGTGTTTGTTTAATTTCTCTTGACGTGCCTGTATGACCTTTTAATTCTGGCTACTGAGAGGTAGAGAGACAACACATAATTCATGATAGACCACAACTATGCTGGGATTTCTGGCTCTGCTCTTCCAGCTGAGTTAAACTCTGATGCAGCAGTCAGTCGGCCTGATGCTGAGTCTTTGCAGCTGTGGCCCATAACAGCACGTGCACAGTAGATCTGAGTGAAATGAATCCACCAACAGACCGACCATCACGGTGACTTACTCTAGCTGCCGGTTGTGTCTAAAAATAAAATCTTGTGGGTTTAAAATACGCCACCATCTATGATCTGTTAGTCATGTTGCACATATTTTAAGCCTCTTTCACCATTTTCCTGATTATCATCTAGGTTTTGTTTGTGTTTTCCCAGCAGCTGCCCCGCAAGCAGCAAGTGATGACATCCTCATAACTCTGAGCGTAAGGCAGCGACTGTGTCCTACTTTTGCACCTGTGTGTGTATGTGTGTGCTCTACTCTATGCTGGATCATGAGCTTCGTCAGCAAAAGCCCACACACTACATACTGAAATCCCCATGAGATGCTCCACGCTATGTGTGAGTGTGTATAGATGTGTGTTTGTATGTATATACGTGTGTGTGTGTTTCTCATTAAAATTTTGTACAGTGATCAACAGTACTTATATAGTGATTGACCTCAGATCAACGCTACCTGATCTAACACTGATATGATCATTTCTATGATACACATGATGTTCGCAATGCAGACAGTCACATTTATTCTTGCTGAGCAAGAAACACAGAGTAGAGTAGGGTTGATTTCCAGTTTTGCTGGACTGGTCCGGTGTACGATCTTAAACCAGTTTGATTTTATGCAAACCAGCTGAACCAGCATTTGAATTATGACACGTTCTGGTATATTAAAAAGTAGCCAACATCAGCAACCTGTGCCGACAGCGTCACAGCACTAAACCCAACTTGTATTGCATTAGTAATAAGTAGGGCTGGGTATCGTTTAAAGAATTACAATGCCAGGACCAACACCAGGACCATTAAGTGATACCGATACCAATAGAGTACATAATTTGATACCCATCAGGTGAATGGAAGCTGTGTGTGTGTCCCACTGGCTAGCTAATTGCCGCCGAACTGCACAGCGCTCATGTAGAGGTTACCGTTGATAATGCCGTCCCCCGACCCACTGCGTTGTTGCGGAAGCGTAACGGCCACCCTCTGGTTTCCCCCCAGGTTAAGTGTTACCTCTGATAGCACTTGTTGCCGTTGTTAGCGCTGTAAGCACCGTTAGCTGCTAGCCGCCGGCTCAGACACCTCCGTGTTCAGAGCTGTGTGCAGGCAGGCAATCCCGGCTGTATTGGTTGTAGACGCTGCGGTAATGGGCCAATCAAAGGTCGCATTAAATCGAAGAACGATCGTGGTGATTGGCTGCGAGTGAAACGGTAATCTGCACATCAGGATCTAATCAGGATCTAATCTAAATACTCATTCACACATCAATGGCTATGCCTTCGGGAGCAATTTGGGGTTAAGTGTCTTGCTCAAGGACACATTGACATGTGACCTGGAGCAGCCAGGGATCGAACCACCGACCTTCCGATTGGTGGACAACCTGCTCTACCTTCTGAGCCACAGCCGCCCGTAGAAAAGGATCTTTCCACCATATCCCAAAACATTTAATATGACTTTACTAATTCATCATTGCACAGTTTCGGGGTGCTGTTTCTTTAAATTTGTCAGGAATTTGATTATTACAGGGAAAATTTGGTCTAGCAACATCATTGCAAAGGAAATGTATAGGTCCCATGTTGACAATCACCAAACTAGTGCTCTCTGTGTACTGCAGTTCACAACATACACACACTCAGTACAATACATACTGTATGCTTGTGCCCTTCTCTATGGCACTGCTGGGAGTGCCATGACGCAAGTTGACAGGGCAGCATCAGGGTCGTCAGCCCTCCTTGTGACTGTAAGCTCCTCATCTCTTGCCCACAGGACTGAGATGCTCTCACTGCCATGGACTGAACCATTTGAGAAAACCAGACTTGTTTGTGTCCTTATATTCCTACTCCAAACTGTATGGTAAGAAAAACAAGAAAAAACTTGTGCGCAACTCAGGGAATAAAAAGTTGAACAACATGACCCTTCTTGGTGTTGCAGCCTGATTTTCCAACAGTTCAGGAACTTATTTTAATCTGCAAACTTTCAGAGTGCCACCCCTTGGAGAGTCGGGTACTTTAATAAGCTTCTCCAGGTGTTAGAACTGGGTTGGATACACTGCTTTTCCAGAACATTTGCAGAAAATAATAAGTTGGAAAAAGCCTATAGTGAGGAGGTAAGGTGACATCACATTTCCTAGTGTGGTTTGATATATGTATGAAACCCAACAGCAAAATATTGTTGGAAAATGTTCTCCTTTCCTCTATTTGGTTTATATCGTTTCTTTTATACCGTATGCCTTGCTGCAAATATGGAGCCACAACAAAGTGGCTGTGGTTTTCAACCTTTTTTCTCTCCTCAGTTGGTAATATGATATCCCTGCAAGATTCCTAAAGTAAACAATGACATGTTGTGAACTATTCCTGGCCTAGTTTAAACTCATTTGGTCCGGCTTAGTGCATTAGCTCGTTAACTATTTCTACATTAACTTAGGCGTAAAGGGGTCGATGAGTATCTAAAAGATGTCGGAACATATTCGAAGTGTTGGACCCCTTTGCAGTCACGTTTCGACGGTACGCTTTGCAAATTGGATATCCATCTTCTACAACAACTCCCTGGCCATGTTGTAAATATCCAAAATGCTCCCACACTGCCTATTTAAGGCGCTTATTTCGGTGGAATTTCAGTTCCCTCTGACATTTTTACAGCTCATCTTCTCAACGCCTCAAGTCAGTGGCACGACTCTCTCACACACAAAACCAACTGGCGCACACACATGTTACGTGACTCGTGAGATTATATCGTAGCTTCTACAACTTTTACGGTTATGAAGAAAAACTGGTCAATCCCGACTAGAGCTGCAACTAACTATTATTTTCAGTATCTGTCGATTATTTTCTCCATTAATTGATTAGTTGTTTGATCTATAAAATGTCAGAAAATTGTGAAAAATGTTGATCAGTGTTTCCCAAAGCCCAAGATAACGTCCTCAAATGTCTTGCTTTGTCCACAACTCAAAGATATTCAGTTTAATGTCATAGAGGAGTAAAGAAACCAGAAAATATTCACATTTAAGAGGCTGGATACAGAGAATTTTGCCTTTCTTTTCTTAAAAAAAATGACTCAAACTGATTATTCCATTATCAAAATAGTTGACAATTAACTTCTCCTCAACAGATGAATGCCTATTGTGACTATTGAATATTATTTTCTAAAGGAATGAAACAACTTTTATTTAAAATAAAAAACCTTACAGAGTGTGATTTACGTACCTTAAGATGGAGAAAACCTAATTTTATAAAAGTCTTTGAGCAAAATAATGATTCAGTTTGTCATTTCAAAGGGACAGCTCTGTGAAATTACAATGAAATGAAACACACACATACACACACACACAGCATCACACAATCATTAAATCATTCCCAGTCTTTCCAGCGATTACTGAGGCCACAGGTCAAAGGGCAGAATGACAAAGAAAGAGGCAGAGCATGAATGCTTCATTAGTCAATCATATCCATTATAATCCATAAAATCAGCATTTCAATTTCACCCGTCACTGCGGTCAGTGATCTCGCTCTCTGCACTAATGGTGACGCCATAAAGCTGTCACACCCCCACAACCTCCAGCAAAACTCAGGGCTCAATCAAGTAAACAACTGGCAGCGTACATGTTAGATTTTGTGTTTGTTATGTTTATAATATATACATTATACAATATATTTTATAATCGTATTATATATTTCAAGAGCAGGCAAGTTGCGTTGTATTCCTCCTCATATCTTGTGCAAATATCATTATATAAATTATTCTGCAGAATTAATTCAAAAAACCCTTATGGAAACTATGTTAAAATGTGAATATGGCAAATGTACACTACAAGCATCAGCATATTGCTATATTACAGTTAATGAGGATTCAAATAATCCTTGGGAGAGCTCCAGGAATGGAGCGTGATTTTACTTCCTGTGCAGTTATTTAATATTAACAGGGCATCCTGTTTAATAATGAAATGCGTGTACACACTGAATGTCGTACATTACTCCTGGGGAATTATTCCTGTGCCATTTGTATCATTTAAGTGGTTTAAACATTGAAGCGGGGTAGATCATGGGTCAAGGACACAACAGCCATAAGCGTATTTACAGTGATGAGTATTGGGCCTGAGGTCATTCCTGTCAATCACGGGCCGTACCATGAAGATGCGTATGTGATTGGTTTCAAATGAGATTCCCCTCCTCCATCTTCTCACTGTGGCAGCGCTGTGAGCGTGTTTTCTGGGGAAGCACGTGTGAGCTTAAGATGGATTGTGATGTGATTTTAATTACCAATCTCTTAGCTATATAATTGCGCTTTTATGATTGTTTTGTTTTTGTTCATAAATCTTTTATTATTGCAACCAATTTCATTTTATGGGCCACCAAAAGGCAATTACAATACTTCCCTGTGGAAATACATCAAACACTCTAGTTTGTCACATGCAGAAGGTGACATATCAGGAGATAAAGTTGAGTTTTTGGTCACCATAAGAAAATTAAAAGCCAATAGAGAGGTAAAGTCCCTCCCTTTCCAGTGGACCACCATCGGACATTATTTCGGAAAAAAATCTGATGGTAGTCAACGGCGAGAGACAAATATTTTTTGGATCTCACTTGAATTGCGCCATGAATCACACATGATGTTTGTCAATCTAAGAGAGAATTTTGCAAGTCACGAAAGTCGCAGTTTGTTGTAAAAATGTTGAAGTATAAGACTGTGAAAATACGTAATTAGAAACACTACATACCCAAAAGTGACATAAGTAACATCTCTCTCTCTCTGAAGCTACGATGCCTGTGTGTTTCGTACTGGGATGTACTCACACGAGCAACAGATCTTGTTCATTCTTTCGCTTCCCGGCTGATAAAAAGAGCAGGCGTCGCTGGATAAAACCCATCAGGTAAGATAACTTTTCATTTGTGCGTAGAACATAGCTAAGTTAGCTAGCTAGCTAGTGTTGGTGACGTATATTGTGCTAGACGAGAGATGTAGTTCACTGAGCGGTTTCACACAAAACTAAATGATACTACGACAAACCTTCGATAAACTGCAACTTTCTTAACTTGCAAAAGTATCTTTTAAATTATGACAAACATCATATGTGTGATTCATGGCGTGAAACTTACAATTCCTGTATGTTGTGAATCTGCATCATAAAAAGCAGGGTGAACTCTGTTTTACAAATATGAAGGTGGGTACACTAGGTCGGTTTACTCTTCAGCAGTGGCAAATGAGCAGAAGGGCAATTTTCCACCAAACATCCCCACTCAGCTTTGCATGAAAGCCAGAGTTTCCATTATCCAGTGGCTGGGCACTGAGGTGTGTCACAGAGGAAAGATGCCAGACCTCCTGCAGCTGCCACCTCCACTCAAAGTATCGACAAAATTACCCCTGAAAATTAAACCGCATCTCCTCCAGACCGAGAGGGGCTTATGTAACAGAGTGCTCATTAATTACTACAGTACATGACTCGACTTAATTATTGTCAAAATGAAGAGTTCACCTTTAGCTGAGCTTATAATTAAAATTGTTTTGTAGTTCTCTGGGAATAATGAGTCTTCTAAAAAGTGTTCCAAACATGTCCCAAACAACACAGAGAATTTCTAATAATCTGTAGACATATTCATCCCTCTCTCCGGTAATACACTGACATGTACTTATACTGTAGTACTTTAATCAGAGAGAGACACAGATACACCTCCCCCATCCTGTCAGAAACTCTGTAAAGTATCTAATGATAAGGAGCTGTGTGTGATATTTGGAGGAATTTAACATTAAATTACACTTTGACAAATGCCACAAACACAGGTGATATCAACAGACAGCTTAACAACATAAGCGTCTCACTTTACTTTCTGCATCACCCACTCACTTAAACCCAACAGCACACACACACACACACACACACACACACACACACACACACACACACACACACACACACACACACACACACACACACACACACACACACACACACACACACACACACACACACACACACACACACACACACAGACACACACACACACACACACAGGCAGGTCTCCACAGGGTCATAATCCCGAGTGTTTCCATTTAGAGGCTGTCATTGTTCTCAGAGGAGCATTAGATTACAGCTAGTTATTAAGACTCGAGACTGCTGGTGAAGATGAGAAGGGTCAAAGTATCGTGACCTTCTGTCCATCACTACCACAAACCAGTTACTGAGGATAGTCTTACAGTAGATTTACAATCAAAAGATAACATACCACATTGCAATACAGTACAAGGCAGGTATAATTAAAACAGCACTACTGTACATGTTGTAAGTTTGATGCCTAGATGTCCTAATGTGTCTTTAAACATCATTACATATCATTATTAGGGCTGCCAAAGATAACACGGTAACGCCACTAATTTCTTTAATGCATTAACACAACTTGCTGGGCTCAGTTCTAAACTAAGAGTGAAGATACTCATATCATAAAAAACTAGAAAAACTTAAGGAATTCATTGATACCAACCATGTCATACCAGCTTGTCGGGAAGAACACTAAATAACACTCCAAAGTTGGGCAAAATTTTGGCGAGGAAAAACTGGCATGGCCATTTTCAAAGGAGTCCCTTGACCTCTGACCTCAAGATATGTGAATGAAAATGGGTTCTGTGGGTACCCACGAGTCTCCCCTTTACATACATGCCCACTTTATGATAATCACATACAGTTTGGGGCAAGTCATAGTCAAGTCAGCACACTGACAGATGTTTTTGCCTGTTGGGCATGAGTTTGCCATGTAATGATTTGAGCATATTTTTTATGCTAAATGCAGTACCTGTGAGGGTTTCTGGATAGTGTTTGTCATTGTTTTGTGTTATTGATTTCCAATAATAAATATATACGTCCACTCCCATGTTGATAAGAGTAATAAATACTCGACAAATCTCCCTTTAAGGTACATTTTGAACAGATAAAAAATGTGCGATTAATTTGTGATTAATCACGGACAATCATGCGATTAATCTCGATTAAATAATTTAATCGATTGACAGCCTTATTAGTTACATTTTCAAATAAGCAATCCATTACAAGAACATCACAGTGAAATGCAAATGGAGGATGAGCCTCTGTCAGCTGCAAAGAACTCTACTTCAAATCTGAAGAAGCCCCATGCATACTGTATGCACAGCTCCACAACACTGGTGGGTGGCGATGCGCATCGAGGAGGAGAATGATGCCGGTGCTACAGCTCCAAAACAGCAACGTCTTTCGGCTGTCAATCCGAGGGAAATTAATGAGCTTGTAGCTGGTTACGTGGCGGAGTCTCCATGTTTCCATGAGATCATTAATAAGATCCCTATGACGCGTAACATGGAGGGAACTGTACCTGACAGAAAAAACATTTGCTAAAGAGCTGTAATGGGGATATTGCGTCTGTCATTCCTGCCTGCAGAGTTACAGATGCTGTAGACGATGCTCTAGAGAATGCTATGCAATGATGGTAGAGTCAATACATTCAAAAGGTAGACGTACAGTAGACTCGGGTAACAGACATGCACAAGGAATCGCAACGGGGTTTTCATTTTTAGCAACATAAAAGTACTCCAAAGAGTTACTTTTCTCAGTAGGTAACGCTGTAACATAAGTTACTTTTTAATGGCAGTAACATCGTAATTAGGGCTGTCAGTCGATTAAAATATTTAATTGCAATCAATAGCATGATTATTCATGATTAATTACGATTAATCACATTTTTAATCTGTTCAAAACGTACCTTAAAAGGCGATTTGTCAAGTATGTAATACTCTTAGCAATGTGGGAGTGGGCAAAAACTGTATGCTTGCTTTATACAAATATATGTATATATATTATTGGAAATCAATTAACAACACAAAACAATGACAAATATTGTCCAGAAACCCTCACAGGTACAGCATTTAGCATAGAAAATATGCTCAAATCATAACATGGTAAACTGAAGCCCAACAGGCAACAACAGCTGTCAGTGTGTCAGTGTGCTGACTTGACTATGACTTGCCCCAAAACTGCATGTGATTATCATAAAGTGGGCATGTCTGTAAAGGGGAGACTCGTGGGTACCCATTTTCATTCACATATCTTGAGGTCAGAGGTCAGGGGATCCCTTTTGCACAACTTGTTTCACATTATGAACAAAAAACTCAAACGTATAGGGACAGTGATAATATCTGTGAAAGCTGCGGCACATATACTTCATTCCACAGTTCTTTAAAACTTATACAGTATATGCTGCATCCTGTGAACTTTAAGTCTTATACTACACTACTTTTTTTGGTTTAAATCCCCCAGGTTGGTCACCATGGTAATATGTGTTCATGGAGCCATATGAGCTGTTAGCACCATATGTCTGGACTGAAATGTTTTGCAAGCAAAAACAACCAAGGACCTCATTAGAAAGTGCCTGCGAGCAAGGCACTGTGCTCTCACACTTCTCCAGGAGACATTCAGCAGTGCGGTGTTTGTGCTGAGAGTTGAATATCTCCTCCAGTGCGTGTCCGTGTGTGTGTGTCCATGTGTGTATGTGTGTGTGTGTGTGTGTGTCTGTGTCTGTGTGTTTGTGTCAACACTTCCTCCCACTGCAGTTCAAGTCATTGCTGCATCCATTCAAGGTCACTGCTGTTAACATGAATGTGTTGTAAGGGACCAATTTAAAAGAGGAAATAAAATCTCTGTTCCGCTGTCCGTCTTTGTGTTTGCTCTTTGAAGTAAATCTCAGAATATAAATGGTTTACAGTGTAGATAAGAGAAAAGCCACCAATAGTTCCAGTATATCTTTTGCCTTCGACATAATGTCAATCAAAATGTTACATCCTAAACTGAATGTGCCTGAAATCTAATGCATTTACAGGAGAATTTCTGAGAGCAAAGTTGTAAGGCATAACTTTTCTGAAACTTTTTTTTCATTGTACATAAATGCATGACATAATAGGGTTGTTCTCAAACTTGCACCATGTAATAAGCACATACTCCTACACTACCTGCACCACAATTAGCTATTTGTTGCAGAGAGAGCAGCGTTCCTGGCTGCTAGAGAGTCTCCAGATATGGACACTTGATAGTGAAGAGTGGTAACAACGAGAGAAAACCGTCATCTCAGTAATAGCATTGCTATGGAAACAGTATGGAGGCGTTATGTGTGTGGGAAAAAGCAGCAATAAAATAACACCAGGCAAGAATAAAGATGCCAGATGGCAACCAGGCAGCATCTGGAGGAACGAAGGACACATGTATACTGGTTACCTTGGAGAACAGTATACAGTAAGCAGTGGAAAGATATTTTGAACTGCCATAGCATGACTACATTACACCTCCGAAGGGGATGTTATATGCAGAAGTGCACTGCTAAAACTCAGGGAACACATGTCAGTATTGACAGAAAAGGAAGTAGAAACTATTAAGCATCTTTAACAGTAGGTACAACAATTGTCCCTTTGTTTTACGTTGAATCACATTGTAACATCACATTAATTGATTCCAAGAAAAAGTTAAAAAAAATCAGTCTCTCAACACCTAGAAAACCAAGTCAAACTGAAAAAGACAGCAGCACTTTTGTAGAGCCAACATCGAGAAAACCCAAAACTTGACCTTTATTTTATTTTCTAAATTGTGTTTATGACCTTCATGCCACTTCTCTAACAGACCACATTACTTTTGGTCACACACTCTCTCTCTAACACACACACACACACACACACACATTTCTGCTGCAGTTCTACTGCAGTTTTGTTTCTGTTGCAGGGAAAAAGAGTTTATGTGAATGTGCTGTACTGAATAAGGTGTAGAGTTGTTCCGATACCAATACAAGTATCAAAAATGCGTCCGATACTGCCTAAAATTCGGGATCAGGTATCGGGAAGTACGCCAGTCTATGCACCGATCTGATACCATAATTCATTAAATCAGAAAAAAAAGAACTTTTTAACCGGAAGTCAATTCTTCATTGCCGCTCCAAAACAGTAGCCTTCACTGAGCTTGTCGCCCTGGATGTATCATGGCTGCCACTGGCAACTACACTGTTTTAGAGCAGCGAAGAAGAACTGATTGCAGGTAGTTTGTCATGTGCCAATAGCAAACAACAACAATGCGGTGCTAGTGGAGGACCGAGGAAATTAGTCTGACATTTGAATTATTTGGTGCAACAAATGCCAAATCATTGCAATGAATGACCAGAACACTTTCTGCACTTAACACAAGTCACTTCTTGAAATCATTTGAGTTGGGTTATGAGTGTAGCATTTTAGCACAGACACACACACACACACACACATTCACACAAAGCAAAGGTCAGAGCAATGATTATGTGCTGTGCTGTAGCCTTGGCTCAAAGAGTACAAACAGAACCTTCAAATGGGCTCTGGAGGCTTCATGACCTTCATCCACAGCAAACTGAAAGTGGAATATAACTGGAGTTACAGTATTCTTCTATTTCTATAGTACATTCATAGTATTATAAGCTTCAGAAAATCATGTAATATGACAATGACAATGCTAATCAATTATTTCTACAACATCCTTATGTGGCCAGCTACATTGTCGCCGAGTCACAGTTGAAATGTTGCTCAAGCGCTCACTGGCGTAGTTGTCGTTAAACAGCACTGGGAAGTGGCTAACGGCAATAATATGTTTTTCTTACATTTTTTAGATGGAACGGAACAGGGTGAAACAAAAACATATGATTGGTTGACGAGTCACCGCGTCATTTTAGCGCTGAAAAAAGTTGAGGCAAGCTAAACTTTGATTTGTAGCGTGTCAAGCCCGTCACACACAAACAAGAGTTGGCCGTCAGTTTAAAGCTTCATGTCACCGGCTTCCATTAAAAATGACATGTAGCCTGTTGCTTCGTCACTTATAGTGTGAACATAGCATAAGGGCAAAAAAGCCAACATTAATGGGCCAGGGCTAAGTCCATGGTAAATGGACTTGTATTTATATAGCACTTTTCTAGTCTTCTGACTACTCAAAGCCCTTTACACTGCATGTCAGAATTCACCCATTCACACACACATTCATACACTGGGGGCAGAGGTTGCCATGCAAGATGTCAATATATTTGAAAAATAATGTTCAAAAAGACTTGAGGCCATTCAGACCCAACTAAAAATGTGTCCCAAACAAAGACAAAATAGCACCAGCAGCTCATCTTGCTCCACCAATTAACAAGCAACTATGGTCCAAAACAGTAGCAAGACGTGATATTTCCCTGTACTTCACAGTTCTCACCTTTAAAAATGTTCTCCTATAATCCAATTATAATCCAGATATCATGATTGGATCCACACAGGGCTGAGACCTGCAGTAAAAGAACAAGGCCCTACCCACTCCCTGTTAGACTGAATATAATTTGTCCCAGCCTGACTGGGATCAAGGCTCGCAAACTAGGGACCAAAGGACGCATGTAATTGGCATTCATATTTGGATTTGGACATAAATCATGTACTGCAGTATTTTCCAATATGAATTCCTAGGGAGAGTGGGCTACACAGTCATGTTGATCTTTCAGTTGCTTGATTAAAGTTGGTGCACAATGGGGTCACGGTACATAAACCACAGGAAAAAGACCCGTCCTGTTTGGTTGAGTAGGTGCATGTATAGTACAGTAAATTGCAGCACAGAGCTCCGCAGAAAGGAGTGCTCAAATCTATAGAGCCTGTTAAAGGGCAAAGCTTGTTTGAAATATAAAAGGTTCCGTTCATTTGTATGAAAATTATTCCTTAATGCTCAGTATAGGCCTTTCTCACAGCAGATATTTTGACTTGTCATAGCAAGAAAAGCACAGGGGTTACTGATAACGATAGCTCTCTTCTATTCAAGTGCTCCAGTGAGAGTGACATCAAAGTGTATAGAAGCAAAGAGACGAAACTCCGGTGCTTTTTTGACAACAGCTGCTAGATGGCACTGTCATTTTCTGTAACCAGTGTAGCATGAAAGTAGTAGAGTAGTAGTAACATTTCACATACGAGAGATATGTTGCTTATAATAATTAAAATCTGAAATCACAATCAAAACAGTAAAAACTGGGAACCAAGTTTTATCATATATTTGAAACCTTTATTATAGAGACAATTGATTAGTGATTGATACAGACCAAGGTATAATAACAATTATATAACACTGACAACACTGCAAGATATAACAATTATAAATGCATAAAAGGCAACTCAAATTCCTTCACATATGATTGGAAAAAAATCACATAATCATTTGATTTGAAATAAAACATCAGTACAATAACAAGATACAAAATAAGTGTAATAAAAACAGCTCAGGTGAAAGCAATGATAACAGATTAATTACTGAAATGTAAGTGTTAAAAATGATATCACAAAACAGACCCATCCCCTCCTATGGGTCAGGGTGCAGCTCAAAGCAGTGATCCCTATAATCACATGTATCCACAACAAAACAAAGAAAAACAAACAAACATAATTATATATACAATATATACAATATTTTATATATTTTATAAAAAACTAAGGGGACATCAGCACCCTGTCATGATCATGATCAATGGTTGACTTCTAATCTTCAAAACTTTATTATTATTATTATTATTATTATTATCTTGGGGTATTTATATCTGTCTATTTATATTATTTCCCTTTTTATGTGATATGTTGTACTTTGTTACATTGTTATTTCACTTAGCAATAATAATTATTATTATTAATAATAATAATAATAATAATAATAATAATAATAATATCACATACACAGTTTATCTAGTTTTTTGTTTGTCGTTTCTGTAATCTCTCTTTGTCTCTGTCTTTTGTGTTCCAGTTCAAATGTTTTATTTTGCTGAATGTCCATTATTTTAAAATCAAGTATATAACACACTGTATTAAAGACAATGAGAAATGAGTGAGCTGAAATGAACATCTGCATATTAACTCTCTGTCTCAGCTGAAAGCTGCTCTCCTCTCCTGGTCCTCTGGTTCACAGCGACTACAACAACACAGAGCATCACCAGCAGACCACTGAGCACTGAGCATCTCACTATGTAGAAGGTAGAGGGAAACCCAGATGGCTCTCTGTACTTAAGAAGAGTTTTGGTTGTTGACACACACTGACCATATGGGTCAAAAACTGCACACCAATATTCTCCTGTGTCTTCCAGTGAGACATTAGAGATAACCAGAGATGTCTCTCTATGATTCCAGCTCACTCTGCTCATCATGCTCAGATCAGTTTCTGTATTAAAGATTCTTCCGTCTGTTTGGTTTGACTTGATGAACCAACGGGTTGCCTCTCTCTCTCCCAAATCTCTGCATCTGATAGTGATTTCTTCTCCCTCTGAGAAGAGCTCTACAGCAGGCGGGCCAAATTTGGGGCACACAACCAGTAAATACATTTGCAGTCCTCTAGAGGTTTCACAGTAGTACCGACCTGTGTCATTTAACATTAACGATGACAACACTAGCGAGTAGTTTTGGTCCACAGTGTCTAGTTGGTCTGGGTTAGCATGATAGACATCCTTTACCCAATGTGGGGGCTGGTCATCGATGAAATCAATGACATTGCATGGCAGCACAGCCGTCTCCTCCACTGAGCGGTAGATTAGCTCTGGATCCAGTTCAAACTTTAAAGGGTGACTGCTAACACACTGCTGCTGGTTCATCACCAGACAGGTGTACATTGTGTTGATTGCTGTTCTGTAGTCAGATACACGAAGAGCTGATGTGTTTGTTACCACTTGGTATTTTCCTTTAACATTGTCCATCACTGATGTCGTATTGTCCCCAAAAACTCTTGTCCATATTTCTTGCTCATGTCTAAACTCACGCTTGAGCCACTGGACATCCAGATTGTCAGCCGCTCCCTTACATGGCAGTTCCACTGATCCTACAGGACGCACATCAGCAGGTGTTTTCTCATATATAGAACTACAAATAACAATACTGATGTTTTTCTCAGATGTCACTTTGCCCTCGGTCCAACACTCCTCTTGGTACGTGCCGGAGTCTGAGTGTTTCAGGTTGTGGATCGTGTAATTAGAAATGCTGCCAACTGAGAGTCGTCCTTTCAAGTCTTTAGGTACTGTGGAGTTCTGGGACCAGAGGTCAGAGGTGTTCCACAGGACAATCCTCTCCTCACCAACAAATCTGGAGATCAGGCAGGAGGGGTTGGCCTCCTTGGGGAGCTCGAAGGTGTAAGAGTCCCTTTCCTCTTGGATGATGATGAGTTCCTCTGCATGAATGTTGATGATGAGCGCAAACAGCAGGTAGGAGAGCTTTGCGACTGCAGCCATTCTGCTCAGAGGTCTGCTTGTGAGTGTTGCGCAAACACCAACACAACTCCCCTCATAAGCTCCATGTCAACCCTCATCAGCAGCATCTAATTTGTGGTTGGATGAACATGACTTCTTTATAACTTTATCTCATCATTATTGGAAACTCTGAAGCAACAGGCTCTCTATCAACTAATCTATGTCCTTTGGACGTAACTAAGACCACTGAGGCTGTCGTGCCTTCAAACACTGATTATTGAGAGATATGGGGAAACCACCAGCAAGAGGTGTGTGTGTGTGTGATGGGAGAGAGAAGAGCATAAATAAATATAATAAATATTTAAAAAATCTAAAAGTGGGGTAGTAAAGACTATGACTTTAGAGTGAAGCTTACTGGATTTTCACATTAAATGCCATGTCTCCAGTTAATTTAAATGAAACATTTTGACCCGTCTCGTTTCCTGTAACAATCAGCATAATAATATTAATAAAAATAATACATTTTATTTGGTGGCACCTTTCAGGACACCCAAGGACACCTTACAAAGATAAAAATTATACATAAACAGATAAAAACAGCCAGACATGACAGAGACACATTTAGGCAGACATATATGATGAACTGATGGACACTACAGAGAATAGGCCAGTTTGAACAGGTGGGTTTTGAGGAGGTCTGCGACTGCAGCCATTCTGCTGGGAGGTCTGCTTGTGAGTGTTGCGCAAACACCGACACAACTCCCCTCATAAGCTCCGTGTCAACCCTCATCAGCAGCATCTAATTTGTGGTTGGATGAACATGATTTCTTTATAACTTTATCTCATCATTATTGGAAACTCTGAAGCAACAGGCTCTCTATCAACTAATCTATGTCCTTTGGACGTAACTAAAACCACTGAGGCCGTCGTGCCTTCAAACACTGATTATTGAGAGATATGGGGAAACCACCAGCAAGAGGTGTGTGTGTGTGTGAGATGGGAGAGAACAGCATAAATAAATATAATAAATATTTAAAAATCTAAAAGTGGGGTAGTAAAGACTATGACTTTAGAGTGAAGCTTACTGGATTTTCACATTAAATGCCATGTCTCCAGTTAATTTAAATGAAACATTTTGACCCGTCTCGTTTCCTGTAACAATCAGCATAATAATATTAATAAAAATAATACATTTTATTTGGTGGCACCTTTCAGGACACCCAAGGACACCTTACAAAGATAAAAATTATACATAAACAGATAAAAACAGCCAGACATGACAGAGACACATTTAGGCAGACATATATGATGAACTGATGGACACTACAGAGAATAGGCCAGTTTGAACAGGTGGGTTTTGAGGAGGTCTGCGACTGCAGCCATTCTGCTGGGAGGTCTGCTTGTGAGTGTTGCGCAAACACCGACACAACTCCCCTCATAAGCTCCGTGTCAACCCTCATCAGCAGCATCTAATTTGTGGTTGGATGAACATGATTTCTTTATAACTTTATCTCATCATTATTGGAAACTCTGAAGCAACAGGCTCTCTATCAACTAATCTATGTCCTTTGGACGTAACTAAAATCACTGAGGCCGTCGTGCCTTCAAACACTGATTATTGAGAGATATGGGGAAACCACCAGCAAGAGGTGTGTGTGTGTGATGGGAGAGAACAGCATAAATAAATATAATAAATATTTAAAAATCTAAAAGTGGGGTAGTAAAGACTATGACTTTAGAGTGAAGCTTACTGGATTTTCACATTAAATGCCATGTCTCCAGTTAATTTAAATGAAAAATTTTGACCCGTCTCGTTTCCTGCAACAATCAGCATAATAATAATAATAAAAATAATACATTTTATTTGGTGGCACCTTTCAGGACACCCAAGGACACCTTACAAAGATAAAATTATACATAAACAGATAAAAACAGCCAGACATGACAGAGACACATTTAGGCAGACACATATGATGAACTGATGGACACTACAGAGAATAGGCCAGTTTGAGCAGGTGGGTTTTGAGGAGGGATTTAAATGATGTGATAGTGTCAGACTGCCGGATGTGTGGAGGGAGGGAGTTCCAGAGCCTGGGAGCAGTGCAGCTGAACGCCCTAGCTCCCATGGTGCTGAGGCGTGAGGTGGGGGTGGTCAGAAGACCAGCTGAAGATGAGCGGAGGGAACAGGAGGGGATATACTCCTGAAGGAGGTCAGTGAGGTAGGTGGGGGCAAGGTTGTGGAGGGCTTTGTAGGTGAGCAGAAGGTTTTTGAAGTCAATCCGGTATTGAACAGGGAGCCAGTGTAGTTGGATGAGAATGGGGGTGACGTGGTCGGGTCTGGTGCGGGTGATGATCCGGGCGGCAGAGTTCTGAATGATTTGAAGTCTGTTTAAAAGTTTGGAGGGAAGGCCAGAGAGGACAGCGTTGCAGTCGTCAATCCGGGATGTAACAAATGCGTGGACCAAGATTTCTGTGCTGGAGTGAGACAGGGGTTTACGGAGTCTGGAGATGTTGATGCACGATACTGGGAACCCGAAATCAAAGCAGCTAAATGGAATTCAGCCATCATTAATTTCATTATTTACAGCTGTGCTTTTCCTACTGTCAAAATGTCTTCTGTGAAAGAGGCTTATAGTTCTCTACGTTCTGAGTAAAAACATTTTGAGAGAATTAAACAGATGGTGTGTCTATTTGTGTCTGCGTTTGTGCTTGCAAGTATTGATTTGCATGTGCAATCATGTACATGTGCTCTTACGTCAGCATTTTAGTGTCTGCGAGAGGAAGAGAAAGACTAAGAGCTCAAGAGACAAACGAAGAATGAGAAAGTAGATTGCATGTGTTTCATCTCATTTTGTTAATTGGATTAAACACCTGTGTCTAGTCTAATGTGCATCTCCCTCTGCTTTAGTTTCATGCTCTTATTACTTAATGACTACTGGTTGCTGGGTTAGTAAAAATTAACTTTGTTTCATACGTTTACTTTGCATTTACATCACTTTCTCCTACATGAACACATTTCACTTTACAGAAAGTTGTGAGCTCGGCTGTGGGTGATCTTGGCTTTCATTTATGGATTTATTCTGTTCATCGTGAAAGGTAATTTGATTGTGGTAATTTATGGATAAAAATAAAACATTATAAATAGAAAAAAAGCCCATAAGTATGGGCTTTAAAGCCTCTAAGGTAAACCCACACAGGTGATTTCAATTATCTTGGCTAATTAGACCACTTGTGAGGACTGTGTGGGTGTGTATAGACGGAGCTTGATTGACATCTCCCTCATTTTCCTGTTACATTTTTTAGGGTGGGAAAAATTACATATATTAGTACCTAGCTACCTAGTGCACATTCACTTACATTCATTTAAATGACATTTATGCATTATATAAGAGGGCTGGGATGATACACCTATCTCCTGATTCGGTACTATCACGATACTTTGATATGTATTGCGATTCTACAAGTATTGCGATTCAATAATACGATTTATTGCAATTTTTACTAACTGTTTTAACACTAGAGCATGGGAAAAAGTTGAATCATACACTTCTAGGGACTTTCACTTTGGAAAATATCTAAATGAATAAAGTAAAAATGTTTGATTTTCAGCATGTATGTAGTCAGAGATGTCCTGAAGTCAAATATATCAATCATTGTCAGGAATCATTTTTGATTTTAAAAAGAATAAAAAGACAAAAGAATAAAGACATTTCCCTCACAAATTAGTGGTATTTTCTTTATAACTTAAAAGATATGTTGTTGTGTTGTTTTGTACTTCTGGTGAATATAATCCATCAATCTTATTTCCATATATGTATTTTGTATATACAGTTTCCTTTGTTAACACCTTATTTTGAAAACCGGACGTAGTCACGTCTGTATACTTCCAATAACTTCGACAAGTCCGTCGCTAGCTCTCCCCGTCAGCTCCGTTCTCTTTATATATCCATGGTTGGCTCCATCGGGGCCGTTTGAATGCATTTAACATAAATGTCAGTATATTGGTGCTCTACAGTTGTAGCGTCGGCCGATTGGACCACGGAGACGAGAGTGACGGCTGGCTTGACCGCACGTTACCGCAATACGATAACGTTTCCTGTCCATGACAGAGTTAGCATGCAGCTTAAGCCGTGATGTCTAGCTCTGCTTTTCCTACACTCTGTAAAACCCAGAGTGTTTCCATACTTTACTGTATGTGTAGTGTTTACCACTTTGGATTTAACATGTGAAGGTGCAGGTCGTATCCATGCCGACCCTCTGCCGTTTTCCGCTCTGTCGTATCTGCTGGTTTCTGCTCAGTACGACCGGCCGGCTACTGTTTGTTTTGAGTGACAGATACAGAACGGATATGACGTCACATTACTCAGACTACAACAATAAAAGCGGTAACTTCCCTCTACCTCCGCATAGACTCAAATGAAGCAAATATATCGATTCTGGCATTAAAAAATCTATTTCAAAATCATTAAAAAAAAAATGACATCGGTGAATCAATTTTTTTTCCCACCCCTACTATATATATTAGGGATGCATGATCTCATTCATACAAGGCAACACTCTTAAAGTACAGTTTGTAAAGTAATCTACTGGAAGCAGAACTTTTTCCTCATAGAGAAATCCATCTCTTGTCCCACTTTGTAGAGGATGATCATTACCAAAATTACTCAAACCATAAAAGCATTGAAATGAAACTACTTGAAGATAATGGGAAGGTGAAACGGTCGTATGAAGGAGTGCTCTTACATCGTGCCAAACCACTTGGCTTTCCTGACAAGTGCTCGACTGTGGCTGTGTTCATCATCAAGCTGAGATAATGTTATAGGTCTGTGCCTAAAAGCAAGGATTTGGAAGTCGTGCTAAGATTGAAGTCCAAACTTGAAAAGGAAGACCTAAGCATTCTGATGTTCAACACAAAAATGAGGACCTTGAGGGGTTCCTCTCCGTGTTTTGACATCCATCACATTATTCCAAGAATTCAATAACTTTGCAAAAGCTTTTTTTTAAATATAAAAAGGTTGATCTAGCAAGAAATGGAAAGAGAAATGTGCGAGCACTAGTGTGTAATGATCTACACACAAGGGATTTCCCATCATTCGTGTGTGCTGACAGGGAATTTCTGCACCACATCTCACGCTATTATCATCTGTGCAACACACAACTCCATCAGCAGGATTTATTGTCTGTCTGTATGACATGTAACAGGTAGATGGTTTCCATCAGTAGGCTATCTATTCCTGCAGGGGAGATTAAATACTTTTATAGGATGTTACAATGAAATGCCACAGAAACTACGCAGCAAGTAAACTAACAATAAAAACCTTACAAATTGTCAATTATATTACTGTACTATGATGTTACAGATTACGTTTAGACATTGCTGTGTGTTACGGATAGAGGTTAGGCAAGGCAAGGGTAACCTTATTTATATAGCACGTTTTATACACAAGAGAAAACTCAGGAGACTGTAAACACCAACTATATAATGACTAAGATCCTCGTCATTGAAAGGCAACATAAAGGAATCCTGCTTTTAAAAGAAGTGAGAGAACACATCTCAAGTTCGCAGGAAGGCTACTCCAGCAACTGGATTTTGAACTGACTCAAAGAATAGCAAAAATACCAGTGCTAGATGACCTGAGAGGTCAGGGTTATGGCTTTTAAGCATGTCAAACACATATCGTGAAGCAAGGCAATTCACAACCAATACATTTTAGCACATTAAGGGGGTTTTTGAGCAGTTTCCAGAACCTAAGCGCTCGCCATCCAATCACTTAAAAATGCAATTCTTGCATCTCAAAATGTCAAAAGTTTTTTTTAAACCAAATCACAGCATGGCTTTTTTCTATAGTGTTCCTCAATGTCTTGGTGTCTTAATGTGGTGTTTTGGAGAGATTATTGATCATTTTTATCAATTCTCGATCGGTAAAGAAAAAGGTTAAATTTAGTACCAAATCTGTGTAACAAATGGTATCAACCCAAAAATTGCTGCAACAACTTATGAGACATAAGTGAGCATGGGAATGGCCATCATATACTTCTATCATAATGTTCCAAGCTCTTATATACTCTCACAATTTATTTTAATTAATTAATTCATGAATTCATTCATTCATGTTTATTTCTGATTTACGACTACAACAATTTGACACACAGCGCTGTGCTGCATCTCAAATTAATCTTCAGGTTCCCAGTTTTCAGATGATGTACACCACTTCTATGTGACATCTACTGCTGACCTGCTATCTCTCCCTAAAGACCCCCTGTACCCCCCAAAAAAAGACAAAAATTAGTCTTCTGTAGTTCTCAGCAGGTTAATCTGAATCTGTAAAATGTAACCAGTAACTATAGCTGTCAAATAAACGTACTGGAGTAGTAGTATAAAGTAGCATAAAATACATAAATACTGAAGTAAAGCAAAAGTATCTCAAAATTGTACTTAAACAACATTATAGTAGTCTATTTAACAGGTTACAAAAGCATTCTGTTCAGGTCTGGCTAATGTTGTAATACGGTTACTTGTGAAATTACATACTGAAACAGGAGACTGCCGTCACTGGTTACAGGTGGCTGCATCTTTGCTGCATTGCTGCACTGAAGCCACTAAAACACTTCACTGTTCATTTATGGATTTGGATTTATGCAGCTATTTGTCCAGTATTTGCATACAATGCTCAAGGAGTATTGTTGTGCATCTATTGACATGGCGTTTCCCTGCACTTATTGCAGTGTTTAAACAGTGACAAATACTGCAGTAAAGTCCACAGTGTGTCTGTGTGTGTGTGTGTGTGTGTGTGTGTGCGTGTGTGCTGGTTCAACACCACCCTCTTTAGTTGTTATTATGATGACAATCTCTCATATCCCACTCTGCGTCCCTGGTCCTCTCACCTTGTCTCTCTAAAGAGGCCTTGGAGGAGACCAAAGTATATTACCTTTTCTTACAAAAGATAGCACTGCACCCAAAAACACACATCCACAGTCTCTCTCAAACACACACTCACAAACTGGCGGAGACTCAAGCTCCACTCTTTTCTATTACAATCTGTGAAGACACACAGAAACGACGGGAAAAGTGCTGATCCGAGGAAGCATAAACTTTGCCTGCGTCAGTGTATCAGCTTAGTGCTGTAAAGCAGAGATATATGGTGACACTAAAACTGAGTGTCCATTCGAAGCATGACTGTGCAAAAACGTAGGTGGAGGGATACCACTAATGACGGGACCAGGGGAGTGAAGAAGACACAAAGAGATTTGAATGATAGAAAGGAAGGGAGGGAGAAAGAAAATGAGAGATATACATGAGCAATGATGAAACAGCAGGAAGATAAAAAAAGCTCTGAGAAAATTGGTTTTAGTGAAAGAGAGGGAAAATGAGAAATAGAGATGGACAGGAAGGATACAAAGAGGTAATTGTTTATCTGCTGAAGCAGCTGGGTTGGATATTATATTGCCCCCTCTTGAGCTGTGGTTTCAAAGGTCTCGCTGCAATCCACAGTAGGTGACACTCCTACTGATTCCACCGCTGCATGAGCACTGCAGCACCTCTTAAAGCAGTACAGTATTTCACTTTAGCGGTCACACATTTTTCTCTTCTCTTGGCAAACACACGGAATCTCTGGGAAGTCACGAGCAATTGACTTTTAGCTGCTCTGATTCACTGCCTGAGCAGTGCACACAGGGCTTTTGTTTTTGAGCTGTAATCAATACATGAAATGAGGAAATAGTGCCGTACAAATATCAAACTGTGCACAAATAAATTCCACATATATGAAGCTACAGTTGTTTAGTTTAGCATTGTCAAAATGACACAAAGGAAGTGACTGCAGACACTCGCTTCTGTTCAATCTACTGTTGACAAGTGTTATTCAAGAAACACACCAGAATCTCACTTTCATGTCCACTGTCACAGTGACAGCAGGCCCACGGCTCCCCCTAGTGATGAAACCACCAACCAGCACTAAATATAAAACTAATTACAGGACAGCTCTCTCTTCTGATCTCTCTCTGCATCTCCCAAGAGTCTCATCCTCTCTGTTACTAACCCACTGGACCTCAATCACCCACCCACATGTACCACATAACTGTTAAACATGTTTTAAAAGTGTCTCCACTTCCCCACGAGGGGTCCTTCACACACCCACGCTATTACCCCTCATGTGCTACTGCATCATCATTACAAATTAGGTATTTATAAGCTCTTATCTTGACATATCTAGTGGGTGAGCAGAAAATAGTTCCCTGCTTGTTACAAACACACCTATTAGCGAGTCTCTGTGGGGATTTCTAACTGAGTTACATGAATATAAGTGCTCATACTGCACAGACTATGAGTAGTGGTACTTTGGCTGTGGTCTGATTTGAGAGTCACCTTGAACATCAGCTAATAGATTTAAAGTATAAGGATGAGTGTGTTAAAGTTAAAGCTGGCACGGCTCCTTTCAATTTACATGAAGCAGTGCGGGAGAGTAAGGAGAAGCTCCGCTGGGGGATTATCCTCAGGCAACCTCTTTGAGACCCGAGGAGAGCGCTGCCTCTTAAATAACCGCTTATCAGCCCTCATCAATAATGGACAAATACCAAGAGAGGGGATGAGCGAGGCAGCGATACTTAAAGACCAGAGTGCAGAGAGATGGGGAGAAACAAAGACAGAGAGATGGATCATTTATGTCTTAATAGAAGATGTTTTGTCCTTATTTTCACAGCTCGTATCCAGTAAATGAAAAGTTAAAGGAACAGTGTGTAACATTTCAGGGGATCTATTAGCAGAAATGGAATATAATACTCATAACCATGTTTTCATTAGTGTATAATCACCGCAAACTAAGAATTGTTGTGTTTTCGTTAGCTTAGAATGAGTCCTTCATATCTACATAGGGAGCGGGTCCTCTTCACGGAGTCCACCATGTTTCTACAGTAGCCCAGAACGGACAAACCAAACACTGGCTCTAGCGAGAGCCGTCCACGCTTTTACATTACCTGAAGGCCACCGTATTTCTCCGACACGCTTGTGAAACTGCGGTAATGAGTTGCAGAGTGTAAAACCGTGGTACCGCCTGCCGCCGTCTGACTTCCATTGCTTCTAAAGTAGTGTTATTATGGTATGGATGGCCTCTGAGCGAGGCAAATGGCGTTACCACAGTTTTGCATTCGGCGGCTCACGTTAGATGTTGCAATCTGCAACCAAACCACTAGATGCCACCAAATCAATCACACTGTACCTTTAAAACGATTAAAAAAGTCTTAAGATTTTTCTTTACTTGCCGATATTCAAATTTCTGTCTAATTGTATGTCTTTCTCAGATATAATAAAGCAGAAATGTTTTTATTTTTCTGAAGCTGGGACCATTTCTAATTAAAGCTGAGAGAATTTCAGAGTGTCAGCCGAGCATGGTGATCCACAGTGACTGTCTGGCACTCTCCTAAATGAGCATGTCAAAAGGACAAACCGATGCCCTATTGATTCACCCTGGCTGGTGCTGACACAAGTGCAACACCAGAAGTTTTTGTGTGTGTGTGTGTGTGTGTGTGTGTGTGCGTGTGTGTTTGCAGAGACTCAGCTGACAGACATGCGTGCGAGACTCCCGTTGACTTCCCAAGCCGCAGAGTTGATTAATGAGAGTCATGTTAAGAACATGCATTAGCTCACTCAGTAGCCGACTAATGAACTGGTGATATGTCTTTGTCTGTGAGTACTGAGGGAGTGCCCTATGTCACATTTAGCAAGCAGTCTCAGACTTGTTAAGACCAGTATGGAAACAGGATTGACTAATGGAGGACGAAACTGGTGTCCCAAATTTAGGGTTAGACATATATAGAAAAGGGGTTAGAGAAGGGTAAGCCTCTAGGGAATTAATAAGTCAATAAAATATGACATTTCAACAAATGTGTAAGTGAGGGAGAGCAGGCAGTGCACAAAATGATCGACCAGACTGATAAAACAGTAATTAACTTAACGCATTTCTGTATGAGCAGTCCGTCCTTCTCCTCCCACTCTCAGATGACCATATAGATCTCAAATACTACTGTAATTTAACTCAGAGTTTCAGGAATTTACAGGACTAAATTGTATTCTAGATTGAAATATGTATTTAAAATTAAATATAATTTAAACCTTTAACAATGTTGCCGCATTTGTAATGATTTATATAACTTATTCAGTAATTAATATTGGATTGATTTTGAATTTCCAAAAATTGCTAATGTGACATAAGAGCATGTGATATACAGTATAGGCATACACTCAGTTAAAGGGACTGTTTGTAACTTCTTACACATATAAATCAATCCGGGTCGGTGTCCCATGCGCGTTCGCGTGTGGCTACGCTGTTCAGACAAGACTCCAACACAAACTACACGGAAGCACCAAAACCGCAAAGTTATATCTAGTGAAGCCCGTCTTGCAAATCAGTGTTGACCGCGGTCGGAGGACGCAGGGGAGACCGCTTTGGTCTCCAGGGCCGGAGTCTCTGCTGTACTCTGCTCCTCTGCCTGCCTAACTTCACTCAGCTCGCTCCACCTCACGTGCATGCGCGCACACTACACACTGCAGAAGAGTTAGTTTAGCTCTGATAATATCTAGTGAATGTTCAGTGGACGTTTGTGCAGAAATAAATGCTGCCGCTCCTCCAGACCAACAGAGGTTTCCCGTGTCTTGTGAAGGGACGGGGCTCCGCAACGAGTTACGTTATCGTCTCCGACCAAAACTCTGGTGTCTCCCTGCGGCTGCGGTTGGGAAGCTGAAGCAGGAAAAGCCAACACTAGGATCATCACTGATTCGTGGAGAGACCTTCGTCTGGTCAGCTAACATTACTGCCAAGCAGGTGAAATATAGAGTGATATTGTGGTTTTAGCTGACGTGTGTCGCCTCACTGTGTTGACGGATGCTCGCTCACATTCAGGTAGCGCGTGCACACGGGCGAGCGCGAGCAACAGGACGCTGACTTTCGTTGACTTAACGGCCACAGGTGTCGCTGTTACAACCAATTTCTGATTCTTACAAACAGTCCCTTTAATTGAAGCCTTTTTGAACACCTCACAATAATACAACAGCTTCAATAACCTACTGTGTTCAAGGCACAGTGGAGTAGCCTACATGTTAAATTAACCTCCATAACACCAGCAACTAGCAGGCTACCAGAGTACACAGCAACAAAACATCACATTTAACCAGCAGTAAAGCCACAGAGCTAGCAGAGACAGAGAAACAGGAGTGTAATTGACTCACTTGTTTGAAGAAGACGACATTCAAGTAGTCTGTCCACTGCTAGTTGTTTAACTCGAATAACGTTACTAACCTCTTATCATTTGAGTCATCTCCATTCAGTTAGATAACATTTAATGTTTTCTTTTATGCTAATCAGAGGATGTAAACTTCACCTGACGCAGCCGTTGACGTAGACTCGTGTCGTAAGGCTGCAGTACCATTGTTTCACCACACTCGTTCACTAACATGGGCCGGCCGTTACACACCAGAGGGGCGCTGTTTTACCGATTTGAAGCTGACACTGTGGAGGAGATACCCCGGATGTGACCACGACATACAGGAAATTAATGGATCTATTAGTACAGAGGTCAGGGGTCAGGGGTCAGCAACCTCCCTGTGGATTTTTTAAAAAAATAGTGGAAATGAATAACTGTTTTTGTTTACATTTTCATTTGTATTTATCATTCTTGTAGGTCTATGGTACGACGGTACGACAGAGTATTAGGGCCACATTGAGAGAAAAAAATAAATCTGCGATTTAGAGAATCAAGTCAGAATATTATAAGAATAAAGTCATAATATTATGAGAATGAAGTCATGATATTATGAGAAAAAAAGTCGTAATATTATGAGAATGAAGTCATAATATTATAAAGTAGTAATTTTACGTGTTATTTTCTTTTTTCTCGTAAAGTTATGACTTTATTCTCGTTATATTATGACTTTATTCTCGTTATATTACGACTTTTTTCTCGTAATATTATGACTTTATTCTCGTTATATTACGACTTTTTTCTTGTTATATTACGACTTTTTTCTCGTAAAGTCACGACTTTTTTTCTCATTAAGTTATGACTTTATTCTCGTAATATTATGACTTTTTTCTCGTAATATTATGACTTTACTCTCGTAATATTACGACTTTTTTCTCGTAAAGTTATAACTTTATTCTCGTAATATTACGAACTTTTTTCTCGTAAAGTTATGACTTTATTCTTGTTATATTACGACTTTTTTCTTGTTAAGTTATGAATTTATTCTTTTTCTGCATTAGACATATATACTATATACTTAGACTATAAGCTGTGTTATCTTCATCACAATGCTCAAATGTTTTGCGGCTTTTTTTTTTGCCTAAAATGGCTCTTTTGATAGTAAAGGTTGCTGACCCCTGTTTTAGTAGAAAAAAATGAAACAAACGCATTTTAAACGTTAAAGGGAGTCCTTAAAATCCCCTGGAGTCGGTTGCTTTAACAGTGTGTAACTTAATTGAACACACTGTAAAATAAAACCTCTGGTTGTAGGGATTTCCCCATCTTTTAATTACAAAATGATGTGCTTACTTTCTCTCTGTCCAAAGTAATTTATTACATGACTGGTTCTAAGCCAAAGGTGTCACAGGATCCATGGATCCCACAGGAGTGTAAAGTCCACCATAGTCTTATCACACCCACACAGAGCTTTTAATAGCTTTAAAGCATTCATAATAATAAAAAAAAGGCTCTAAAGCAGTCACTGCTATATTTATACACAGATGGAAATTGGCCAGTACTTTCAGAAGAAAGTCGATCTTGGTGGTAGAAGCTAATGGGTATGCAATAAAACAAACACTTAATCACTTAATTTTCCAATTGAAACGGCAGAGTAATGAATTTCCCATACCAATAAAATAGACGTCATGAAAAATAGCTAGTTTAGTGCTATATATAGCTTACAATTAAATGCATTTCTCTACACACACACACACTCACACACACTTCTGTGACTGCCTGACCAATTAAGAATTTAGTGAGGATCCCAGCTCCTATGTTAAATATTCACTTGTTTTCCAAGATGAATAAAGGATGAGCAATTGACGCATTTATCTGCATGCGTATCTGTCTGTGTCTGATTGCGTGTGTGTGTGTGTGTGTATGTGTGTGTGTGTGTGTGTGCGTGTGTTTGCGTGTGTGTGTGTGTGTGTGTGTGGTCTATGGATCACTGGTTGAGTGCACAATTTCATTCACTGCTTCTCAAGTGTCGAATGGTTACAGCTTCATTAGGCTCTGATTAAGAACACAGACTGAGACACATAAACTACCACTACAATATAAAGTGAGACAAATCAGTCCCCATCTCCCTGCACTTGAGCACCAACACCACTTGCTTCCTTATAGTGATAAAAATTATCTGATTTCTTCTCTTCATTTTAAAATAGTCCTCTGTTATTTGTATTTTAGCATTGTTCCCCTCTCTTCACCCCTCCATCTCTTGTTCCTGTCAGTTCATCACCATAATAAATAAAGTTGCATGCCTGGACATGCTTCTCCTTACATAGGCAGAGCCAGAGTCTAAACACTTTTAGTGGACACAAGCCTCCAGTACAGAGAGGACAGGCTTGTGACTGGCTGTAGTCAATAAGCATTCCCTGTTGCCTCCTCTTATTTGGAGTTCAAACACAGCACTGTTATATTTGTTCTCTGATTTTCTTTTCCTGCCTTAAAGTAACGTGGAGCTCAGAAACAGTCTCACAGAGTCTCAAATAACTCCTGAACAATGTGGTGTAGTATCTTTACATCCATGTCACATGAAGTGCTAGAGTTACAGTGTATAGTAAAACTGCATCATGCAAAATAAGATTAGAGCAAATAATAATCATATGCATGCTTGCAAAAGGCTACAATTTGGTGGTACTCTAACCTGTAGTTTTTTTAAAGGAGTAGATATGTTTAAACAGATTTCCATTTCTGCTCCCAACTATGACAAATGAGTTATGTTTTCTGCTGCAAAAGGGATATTTTTCACTACAGTTCATAATAAATGTAGTCCTCTTTTGGCACAAACAGCTCTGAATATGTATCTGGTATAGAAAGTGAAGATGCAAAAGTAGTTGCTGATTATGCTGCAGATCAGCCTCCCCCATATGTACCTCGATAATAATAATAATAAAACTGTGAAACTATATATATATATTGAGATTTTACATTTGACACATTTACACATTTTTCTATTTTTTTACTTAAAAAAATGGTGATTGAAGGAAAAATACAATGATTGATGTAAAAACAGGAAAATAAACAAGCTAGTAGAGAACAGAGAGAGAAAAGTGAGTGACAGAGGAGTCGAGAAACAACTGTGGAGACTCTGTCACCTTCACGCTGCGGTCTATCAGCAGCCAGAGCTCATTTAATCAAATGGACTGACAAACATCCAGACTGTCTGGGCGCACACACACACACACACACACACACACACACACACACACGCGCACACACGCGCACACACACGCACACACACACACACGCACACACACACACTGGTGCACCCACGAACACATGACATATGCTTCATAATGTGACCTTCTGCCCCCTGGAGGTCTAAATGCCCCCTCACTGTCACTCCTTTACCCAGCATTCCCTGCTCTGTATCCAATAATATCATGGGCCTTTCATTAATCTATTTCCTCCACTAGGCTGATTGAATTGATGACTGCTTTAATTCGGTCTGTGTGATCAAAAATCAGCAGAGTGCATTTGCCATTTAGGTTAAAAGGGGATGTACTAGATTGATGCTTTTTTTACAGGAAAGGTTGATTGAATACAATAGTTATTTTTCAGCTTAATATTCATTTAGTCACCCAAATAAAAACATGAAAACTGCCTTCCTGTCCTAAAGCAGCGAGTACCTACTCGTATGAAACCCCCAAAAACATAATTATTTCACCAAAGCATGTTTTGAGCACTATACTATCATGAAAAGTGTGGAAATTGTGAACCAGAAAGTCATCATAATGGTATAATGCAGCATTTTAGAAATGTAAAAAGAGTAGCAAAAACCTGATAATAAAAAAGAAAACTGTTGCACGAAAACAATGTAGCTTATCCTAATTCTTCAAAATAAGCCAAAGATCTCTTTATATTACATATTATACACATTATTATACATTTTATATTGTATTTATGTCTTGCTTTTTTAATTAATTTTTTTTTATTTATTTTTTTTTTTAATATTTTTATTTATTTATTTTTATTTTCTGTGTAAATGTTTTATGTCTAGTTTGATATCTGCTCAGTTTTGAGGAATATAAAAGATGAAAAAAAGCTTATAATTCCTTTACTGCAAAGTACAGAGTTGATTTCTGGCACAAATAAAGTGTTTCATCCAAAGCAGGAAGAAGACTTCCTTTAGAGGAGAGGGAAACACCAGAGTGAACCTGTGCCGGATGTTCATTCAGCGGTGACGCGTTCAGGGACGACATGTGCACTGGCTGGCTGTCAAAGTCAGTTTCTAAAGCTTTTTAAATCAACTCTTTCTGGAACAAAGTGGCTGATCTCTGCTTTTCTAACACGGCTCACTAACATTGTCACATAGCGACAGTATCTGGCCCCGATTTGATAACTAGCGTTAACATTCGCCACATTAGCCCCCCGAGGAAGTGTTGAATGCATAAGTTCTGAATTGAAAGTTGTCACCCCGGCCTACATGGTCAAGATGCACATTAACGATGAAGTGAGCATGCACACAGAAGAAACAAACACACACATATGCTCCTTCACAACCGAAAACACACACCCACGCCCCAAACACAGACACGCACACTCATGAATAATAAACTGTGGGGCATGGGAGGGCATGGCGTGAAGCTGAGGCTCGTAGTTTGTCTCTTCTTCCTCTTCCCATCTGTGCTCTTTGCATAATTTTGAATGACTCAAGCGTTTTCAAAAAATAGAAACCATGCGTGTGAGTGTGATGTGTATGCGCTGTTACATGCAAAATTAGGGCATTTTTGTTAGTCTTCGAAAATTGAGTTTAAATTTGAATTAATTTTAGGGATTGTAGTTTGAGGTTAGAGTTGTAGTTAGGACAGTTGTTCCCAACCTGAGGGTCAGGACCCCACCGAGGGATCACAGGATGATTAGTCTCGTTAGCCTGACCTACACAGCGCTGGGTCAGCACTAAAGAAAGGTCTGGCTGCACCCATTATCATTCTGCTATAAGGGGAAAAATGCTCTGGCTTGTTTATATTTCGTTAAACCACTCACAATCGTCCTGGGGCGGCGTGTTAGTCAGCATGTTAGACCTAAGAAAGCGAGCTCATGAATAAAGGTGAAGTAGTTCAGCCACATGAGTAGGAGAGGATAGGGAAGAAGATGACACATTTCTGCTACGTGATCAAGTTTCTTTCTTAACTTTTCTTTTATCTTAATTCTTTTTGTTGTGAAATACAGACCTTTTCAGACCCCTATAAAGTATTCAAAAGGGAAAAAAGTACTTGGTGGAACTGTCATAACAACCTTTGATGGGGCACCATAAGTACACGTTTCTTTGTTTTAAGGGGTCATAAGCCAAATAGGTCGGGTCAGGAAATGCTTCCACAGACTTCATCAAGTCACAACTCACCTCTCTTTACAGAGCCAGAAGGATTTTAAAGGAAAACTTGTTGGCACTGAGGGCACTTCACTGATTTACATCTCCCCCTTTGGGGTGTTCATATGTTAATAAAATCATTTCATATTAATATTTTGTAGCTGACTGTTTTAGTTTGGGTAAAGTCATGGCTGGATTTATTTTTTTTATGGTTAAAGGATTTACATTTCAGGAGATATAGGCTGGAGAAATAATATTTCCTTTGACTAAAATAGATTTTCTCTCCTGTTTGTGTGTGTCTGTGTGGCCGGAGTGTCCAGCGCAGGATTTGACCACTAATACACACTGACCTGGAAAAGGAAGTCGGCAGCCAGCTGTTTTATTAGGTTACCATGGCAACGAGCACACATACACACAGAAAAGCCTATGTACACGCATATGCCAAGGTCCCAAGGTGAAAGGCTAACAGCACATGGCCATATGAGCTCCCATAGCCAGGCTGACCCAACAGGGGTACAGACTGCCATCACACTCCCCCCTCTCTCTCTCTCTATTGGTGGACACAGAGGGGTGCAGGAAAAGTCACACTCCATGCCGTCATTTCTTTTGCACCAACTCAACAAGTTCAGGTCATGTTATTATTACACTGATTGTAATATAGTCAAATATGTTTGCAGAATATAGCCACAGAATCAGAGATGAGAGTGCCTGGGGAATGAACAGGCTGTTCAAACGACCAAAATACAGTTCATGGAAATGCTAAGCCAGCAGTCTGTCCAAATATAAAACACACATGGACACCCCATTTTGAATCAACACTGTGGAGCCTGACTTGGATATTGTGTGATTGGCAAATCGCTTTTTATTAACAGTTGTATTTCGCTCATTTTATCAATATGGAGTTTGGATTTCTGCTATTATACTTGTGGTGCTGTTATGTGTCTAATAATGATAATTGAGGACAGCTTTGTTCAGGCAACTTTCTCTGATAAATAAAGGTGAAAGAATAACCACACACAACCAACAACAGAAACTCTATCGGAGAATTAAATGCTTTATTCAAGATCACTCTTCTCCATTGGGAACAACAACAACACAATGAAGGCAGAGCAGCTACATGCTGCTTTCTAGCCAGAGGGCTGAGCAGCGACCCACAATGTCCCAGTCACACTCACTCAAACCACTCACCAACATGATGCTTTGTCACAGATGACAAACTAGAAGGAAAACAACAAACACTCTGTCTTCAAAACAAAAACAATGAGTCATTTGGAGGATGATTTAATCCATGTTTATATTCTGGTGCAATAACTTCTATTAATGCACGTATCCAGTTGAAAATGCTGTTGGTTGTGCAGCTTTAACATGCAAACATGAACATAGAAAGGAGCTACTCCACACATTATAGCATAAGCATTAGTATATCCACAATATAAGTGTAAATATCAAGGAAAAAACTGTCCAAGATAATGCAATGATTGTGTTTGTCAATTTAAAGGTGCTAAATGCGTGATTGCCTCCATACGGCTCTCAACATGGCAACGGCTGAGTCGGCGTGTCGTAGCTAACAGTGCTAACAGCGCTAACGGAGAAAACAATGGCAACAGTGCTGACAGAGCTAACAATGTTAACCTGGGGCGGTGTTACACTTCAGAGATGGCGCCGTTCGTCGAGACGGCGTTATCAGCTGTAACCGCCGTACGAGAGCAGTGCAGAGCACATGCACTAAAAGCACACACGGCCTGCCCAGCAATGTCAACAAAGCACTGAGAAGCTCTGATTACAAGACACACAGAAGGAGAGTAACTTTATTCTCTGCTCAGGTAGATATTACTCCGCTATATCTTTATTTATATAGATTAACGCGCTGAATATCGTATAGAGAACCATTAAAAACTAAAATCAAACTAAGAAAATGTGTACACAAGTTAATGTTTTGGGCTTCATGCAGTTTGAGGATTTCATCAATTTGTTATGCCACAGTATTGTATATGCACACTGCATCAAATATGGTTCAATCCAGCTTTTGACAGAACATGAACAACGTGACGCATTACAAAATGAGTGCAGACACTCTTCCTCTCTTTTTGTTTATTTTAAGAATGAATTTGTCAAGAACCATGTGTTGAACCATCGTGTTGAATCAGACACAACACACTGACATAAATAATGAATGTGCCCTCAGAGAGTCAACTGTTGGGTTTCACGTTGAGATCAATAGTCCCCGTGATGCAGCGGATATTGCATAGTAGAACATGAGTGACACAGCGCCGGCGCTTCCATATAGGCAAACTTGATATACAGGGCAGCGAAATGTGGGTCAACTATTCCTGAGCAACTAATCAATAGCAGTAACTGCAGTCTCGCTGAGTTACGCGTTCTGTAAGCACAATGAGTTGCTGAGTACTGTGCCTATCACACACCTGCAGCCACCTCCCTATCCCGCCTCCCGCCCCCAGCTATCACGACAACAAGTTTGATTGTATTCGAGGAAAAACAAAACAAATGCAATGTGAGTATAAGGAAATACTACAGCATGTCTAAACGAGCAAAATTATCGGAATTATCTGAATCAAAAAAGAGGAGACTATTGAAGGAACATGTACTCCAAAAACAGAGGGATTGAAAGATATGAAGATATGAAAAGGTAAACTTTATTTGCTCCCTTGTGGTAGAGATTTGTACTGGTATAATCTCATTTGAGGAGCTGAAATTGCATTATTGGGAAAATAGCTATACATGATGCTATCATGACTGCTGTAAAGAAATCTGGAACCAGGTTATTGGAGTTATTATGTAGACCTGTTTGGTGCGTTATTTCTACATGGATCAGGGAAATGCCTGCATACTTTAATATTGTTGATACTGTGATCACACTAGTGTTGCTATTTGTGTTATGTGTATAGAGTATTGGCGTTAGTGTGTTGTTGCTGGTATGGTACATTGCAAATAGAGTGGCAGAATAATTGTTTTTCCGCCAAGAGCGGCAGAAGTGCATGTGCCGGTCCTATTACTGTTGGAAGCAAAGATGCGGGTGTGTGTGGGCTCAGTGGGTGAACGTGATTATGTTCTAGATAAGCATTTTTTAAGGCTTTTTTCACACCTCCATTGTGTGTTATTATTCCAGTTACTAATGTGCAAACTTTTTTTTAATCTCGAATGAAACAATGTGAACATAACATCCGGTAAACAAACATGACAGCATAGAAACAAAGCATTTTCAAACAAACAGTGGCCAAATAACTACAAGCCCCACAACCAACCACCATCCAACTATCCAGAGCGACATCACCCCTTACATAAATAAAGTCGATTCTGGGACCACAGATGATAAAATAACATCAACGAGGCAGAGGAATCTAAAGTTACACACTAAAAAATGTAAACAACTTAGTGAATCTCAAGTCAGCAGTGGTCAGAGGCAACGTCCATCCCTCTTAGTTATAATGCTGTGAGGGTCGCCATGGCAACAAAGGCAGGTGTGAGCCTTGTGGTACTGAGGAGTACTGCTATAAAAGTATCCAGGAAAGTCCTACAAACATTCACACACACACACACCAGTGAGGTTACCTGTAGATCATGCCCGTCTGGCTCTTGATCGTGTCGTGCAGCGACAACGAGTGGAAGTTGAGAAACTCCTCCAGCTGTTTGAGGTGCACCACGCCGTTGGATTTGCTCGGCGTCCACAACATCAGAGGAGCGTAGGGTCGCGGCCCCGTCCCCGCGATCGCCTGCCTGGCGAGCCTCCCCTGACCCGTGCATTGGGCCTGGACGCCACCCTGACCTCCGCCCTGACCTCTGGACCCCTTCTGCTTCGGGTTGGGGATGTCTGGGCACGTCGCTTTGTACAGGTACATCTTCCTGCTTCACTTTATCCTCTCTTTCAGTCTCTCCCGTCTTCTGTGAGTCTGTCCCGCGAACATGTACGCTCAGAGTAATCCAGGTAGGCCGCCTCGCCCACGCAGCGCTACACGGACTCTACTGTATGTGTGATTAAAGCTCAAAGGAAAGTGAAGTATTCCTCTGGATGGATGAAGCTCCGCATAAAGTATATTCTTCTTATTTAAAAAAAAAGCAAAACAAAAGAAGAAATGCAGGAAAATCCAATTTTGTCCAAACAGTATTCAAGAGTCCGTAATTAAAACTTGAGTCGAATCTGTGTGCAGGCTGCACGTCCACACAGGAAAAACAGGCTTTTTACATGTGCTCCTCCATGGGCTGTGCCACATATGTTCTCCGTGCACACACACACATGCAGATATAGAGACACACTCTCTCTCCGCTGCTCTCTCTATCACACAACACACACACACTCATGCTGTCACTTTGCCCCCTGCTCAGCCAGTCGACATTATAAGCTCAGTTTGGTTTTGCTCCCTATTAAATGGCATGGGAATCTGGGGCATTTTTTTCCCGCCCTCCCTCTCTCTCTCTCTCTCTGTCTGTCTCTCTCTCTTCTTTTACCCCTTTTCTCTCCAACTCCCTCTTATCCTCTCTCACTTTCCCCATCATCCCTCCTTTGTCTCTCAGTATTCCCTCTGTCACAAGCCCTTTCACTTACTCCTGATTTCCTCTCTTTTCTCTCTTCCAGCATTTATGTCTCTTGCTATTTCCTTTTCCTCCACCCATCTCCTTTTTTTTGCATGTTTTACATCCTCAACCCCCTTTAATATTTCCTTTTGTCTGTCATTTCTTTGCCTTGCCCTCCTTTTCTCCCCTCTCTCTCTCTCCAAACAAAGTGAACTCTGGAGTTTTGCCCGTAACAAACACCTAAAATAAACACACACACACAAGCCGACAGCGAGTTATGCACAATTGCACACAGTCTGTGGGCAGTGTTTTCATTATGAAGTGAACCACAAAATAAAATGGGGAACCTCTTTCTTCTGGTGTGTTTTCTCTCTCTCTTTCTGTGTCCCTCACCACAGACTTAATCACCTCTGGCCTCCTCTTGGGAGCGTTCAATGACATCACGTCTGGTCCTTCAGTGGGTTGTGGGAATCATGAGGAATGCCATTCTCCCATATCAGGAAGTTTGAGTTTAGACACAGCCACTTTTTCTACACACACACACATTCATCATTGGTATTCAACAAATAATTTGGTCAATTGCTACTTGGCCCCAAATACCCAAACATAGACGGGTCCAACATGCACACATAAACAAAGCCCAAAATGACGTAATGGTTTGTGAATGTGCTGTTGAGGCTCTTCATCATAATATAAATCCATCCTCTGAGTTTAACTTTTGCTTGTCAGGATCAAGTTGCTTTCTTCTCTCCTGCAGGTATCAGGTACCGACTGCTTGGCTGTCCTTTGTTTCTTAAACTTTGTGTATAGACCTGAGTGCCACTGCATGGATTTCGTTTTATTTAGTTTTTTTTTACATTTTTGTTAATCCTGGAATAACCTTTAATTCTTTAAGTTTTGTTTCTTTTCAAAATTTGTAAAAAACAAAACAAAACAAATTGTACAAATAAACAAATAAGGCTTTGTCATGGCCATCAGCGTGTGATACCGCTGCACAAAGCACCCTTTAGCGTCTGTATGAGACAAACCGGCTTTCCATTAACAATGTAAACCCATCTGTGGCAACAGTAAACACTTAGAGAAAGTGCACCAGGAGTGACGTAGTTTAAAGAGCGAGAAGAGACGCACCAGGGGGGTGGGAGGGGAGGTGGATTGGTCCAACAAACACAAGGCTTTCATCCAGGAGACCGCTGTTTGTGTCCCATGCACTAAGTTTAATTTTCACTTTACAAACGTAGTAAGCAACTGTTAAGCCCAACCATGTAGTTTTTCCTAAACCTAACTAAGTTGTTTTGTTGTCTAAACGTAAAGTGACGCCAGGGGTGTGACAAAGCGGCGGCATGTGATGAGTTGGCATGAGAACGTGTTGAATAAACGGCTTGCAACCACAGAATGTATAAAAAAAAAACACTATTTTTATTATCATTTGTTTGTTCAAGAAGGACTTGTAAAGTATTCTTTTTTTCCAGAGCTGACCAGACCCCCATACTGAACCTGCAAAAATATGAACCTGTCGCAGAAGCTAATTTTACCAATGCAAAGACAACCTGCTACATACACACACACACCCAAACACACAGAATCAGGGAGGGAGGCTGAGGCAGAGGGGCAGCTGTGTCCATTGTCCGGCAGGATGGGTGGAAAAACTGATCCTGCCTGGCAGCAGGAATGTCAGCTGAGCTTCTGCAACGCCAGAGTGTGTTTACAGCGTATTTATAGTCACTAGAAGCATCCGTACACATGGAACCCATACATGCACACACATTACAGTAAACTTGAATATCACAACAACAAAGAATTAAGTTTTTTTTTGCAATAACAAATATTCACTATTTATTTTACAGTTGTGTCACGTTTCTCTCTTTCGCTTTGATTTGTTTGTCTGTTATTTTTTCTGTTTTATTTTGGCCTCTGGTGTTGAGAACAGTCACAATCTCCTTTAAGCCGCGCAGCATGTGGGCAGGTGAGTCACTGACAAGAATAACAAAAAAAGATGGAGAGGATAGAGAGAGAGGGGGGAGAGCAGGGAGAGGTCAGTTTGGGGGAGCCAGTTGGGGGTTATGGCAGTGAGTACGGGAAGTCTGCATTATGAGAAACAAAAGTGCCTTTGATACTTTTCTTTTTGCACTTGTCCCACTTCCTCTCCCGTTAACTGTTTACCTATTTTTCACTCTGAACTTTTTCCATCAGCATCATCCTCCCTGAGACTAATTAGCCATTTTACTTTCATTTTACCCCTCCACCCCCACACGCACTCCCTCCAGTGAGTGAATCTCTTTACAATAATTGCATATGTCTGATAATTATCCAGAGGTCCATAGAAACGGAACAAGTAGAGCAGCGTACCACAGCACAACGCTGCACACCTTTTTTTGTGGTTTAAACTAAAATAAAAGATGAAATGACTGAAGTTTGTGTCCACGTTGTAACCTCTCACTAGCAATATGTAGCGGATAAAACAATATTTCTGTGTTGTTTTCTTGAATGGAAAGCTCTTTCTATGCCATCTGACTCTATGGCAGCAATAATTATGCCAGTGATGATTCTCCAGCCCTGAGGGACCGTCCTGCTCCTGTTTAACACCAGTGTGTTGGCCTACATTCTCCACTAAATCCCATTGTTACTATCATTGAAAATCTAAACCAGCTTAAAGCTGAAGGGTGAAAGCAAAGCGAGGATGATAACATTATATTACATTTATTGACTGTATAAAATATATGGACAATACACCAAATGCATCATTGCATAATCAACATTTCAGCTGTGACAAGGCTCGTCTTTATCTTATTGTTCTTCTAATCATCTTTTAAAAGATGAAGCAAGGAGATAAAATACTATTCAACAGGTTTGTCTACATCAGAATATGATCATGCTCCATGCAAGGCTCTCGCTGTTGTGTGAATCAAACCACTAATCTTGGCAGCAGCCCATCAAGCTCTGTAACATGTGTTTTTGTTCTCCACATCGTATCATGTTGCCACACCTTTGTCTCTGGTGCCAAGAGTGGGATGAAATATATATCCAACAATACCTGGTCAGAGAAGGGCAGTGATACTGTTGGCTGTCATTATCGCTTCAACCAAACGAGTTTCCTTACGTGCTTTCTGATGTAGGGGGAAAAACGCTTTGAATATTGCCATAAAGTGATGATTTAAAAAAACAACTGTGTGTAACAACTCTTCCCGTGTCTTAATAGAATAACAGAATAACCACCCAATTCGACTGTTATCAGGCCATTAAATAGGCGTTATCGGTCGCCATAACCACCATAGATGTGGGTCATTAGGGGCCTACTACGCCTACAACATTGTAAAAGTGAAAGTAAAACTTCAAAGCAACATAATCTAACATGTTGAAAAATAAATAAAACAATACGTTTTGAACACAAACAAAATGGCTTCTTTACGTTTAGGCAACGCAACTACAAGTTTTTTAGGTTTAGGCAACGCAACTACAACTTCTTTAAGGTTAGGCTACAAAAAACGTAGTCAAGCTTAGGGACCTCGACCTCATATGGAGTTTCACACGATCTATTCTACAGCGCCTGACTTCTGCTTCTGCTCCTGTCTTACTACGGTTGCTAGAGGTCACTGTCGTGTTCTTTTATACCTTCTTTCGGTGATCTACCATGTGAGATGATAAAACCTACTATTGGGTGTAGTAGGGCCCTATTGACCCACATCTATGGGGCTAATAGCTATTGATAACTCCTGAGTCCGATATAGAAGATAAGATTTGTTGTCGAAAAACACAACTACAAATACAAGAAAGAATTTCAAGAATTGATTGCAGCATGAAGGTGTTTTTTTAGGAAAGTGTGTCTGTCCATCACAGTCTGCAACGGTGCTGCCGCCGTCTGCTCATGATGCATCTTGTTACCGACTGACAGTTCACTTGTTTGGTTTCATATTTTGCTCTATTAAAGCATTATTACACTTAATTTAATTCTATAAAATTTCTGATTATTTCTTTATCAAACATATTAGAGGATTGCTGATTAGAGTAACTTTAAAATAAGCAATGTACGATAAAGTAGGTACTGTAAACAGTGTGATCCCAAGACAAACATAGTAGGCTATGTGTGCACATAACACCACACAAACAATAACAAACACCCTCTAAAGGGAATTTTACAAGGTGATTGGTGTTATTTTTTGCCAGTTACAGAAAATTCAATATAGTCAGGCAGAAAACATTCATTAAACTGTCCTAACGTGCATGAAGACAATTAGAAGAGAAGGAAGAGTTTTAATACTCTTGTCTCTATCAAAAACACATTAGCATTTAGTTAATTTGTAGGAGGGGGACATTTGAGAGGGAGAAAAGGCTATTTTTAGTTCAGGATTTCTGTGGTTATATTCTGCCCCAGTTTTTATGCAGAATCACTGGAGAGCTAAAAATCGTAGCAATTGTTCTGATTCAAATGAGAGAGAGGATATCCAGCCATCGCATGTTTGGCATCTACGTCAGGGGCTCAGAGAGGAGAGCTGGCAGACAGCGAGGGTGCGTGTGTGTGTGTGTGTGTGTGTGTGTGTGTGAGCACGAGTTGGCTGATTGCAAGAAGGGGACTTTTGGAGGGTTTCATCTCTTTTCTAGGTCACAGTCGATCATTCTTTCAAGCAGCATACTGACTCCCTGTTATAATAATGGACTCCCAGTGATCAGACACTAATGATCTGTATTGATTCTCCAGAGGGAATTAATTATAAATGTGTATAAATGTGTTTTTATCAGTGTGTGAGTATGTGTGAGCGTGTGAAGGTCGTGCTGATCTTATAGTGATTCACACGGTGTAGTCCTTTTTATTGGTCCTTCCACTGAGCTCATCACTTCGGAAACATACCTATTAAACACTCTCACACACACACAGATAAACACACACACCCCTCACACTCCACATGCATCTGTCAATCTGTCAGTCGACCCATGAGAGGCTGTCATCGTATCTTTATGAGCCTGTAAATAAGGAGCATGTGAAGTGTGCAACAACCGCTAACATGTCGCCAAGCCAACTCTTAAAAAACACCAGAAACCACATCTGAAATAACAACCTGACGTAGTATTTGTGTTCTGATTTGACAAGGGGGACCATTTGATAAGTCGTATTTTTCCTCAATTAACAGGCTAAGTGCATTAACTCTTGAATGGAGTAAATGAAACAATACTGACTTTAAAAACTCCATCTGTCAACACTACGGTGTTGTGCTGCAATTGCTGTATTTCAAAGTATGCATTACATTACTGCTCAAATTATGTTTAATGAAAATGTTTGTATTTATCAAGCTGGGTCTTTGTGGCCATTTTGAAGTCATGCTAACTTGCACACAAGCATGAGCTTCTTAAAGCTTATAAACCATATAAACTTAACATACTGTTAATCATTTCAAAAACTTTTTTTTGAGTCCAAACAAATGTAAACACAGGAATTAGCCCCCCTGGGTTAGCTGTTGTAGCTAAATGCGTAGGGCTTTACTTACCAGCTAACCAAAGTAGCCGATTAGCTGGCTAGTTGGTTGGCTTGCACCCGTTTTGAATATTATCAGCTGATTGAATGGGTGCTATCAGCAGTTATCGACCTCATAGATATGAGTTAGAAGGGGCCTGCTACATCTACTAGTAGGCTGTTATCATCTATTCACATTGTTGATCACCAATATGAATACAAGAATACAATGCCGACCTCTAGTGCTCGTAGTGATGACGGGAGCAAAGGTGGAAGTCAGGTTGTAGTATGGATTTATATAGCGCTTTTCTAGTCTTCCGACCACTCAAAGCGCTTTATCTAAATACTCATTCACACACCGATGGCTATGCCTTCGGGAGCAATTTGGGGTTAAGTGTCTTGCTCAAGGACACATTGACATGTGACCTGTGACCCGGAGCAGCCGGGGATCGAACCACCGACCTTCCGATTAGTGGACAACCTGCTCTATCCTCTGAGCCACAGACGCCCCAGTATAGAGAGCAACAAAGTCCACTTAAGGTGGTGGTCAGGGGCGATGGGTCAAACATACTTTCACCCGGGAGACCGCTGTCCGTGTCCCGTGTCAGCCCGTTCACAGGAAAAGGCGTATGAATGCCACGATAATGCGCAAGGCATTTAGCGTGCAATAAGAACGATATAAACAAGGCCAAAAAGAGATCAGACGGCACATAGTAGCTGCTAGAAATCTTACATGAAGTAAAGTCAAATGAAACACATTGTCGTTCCTGACAAAAATAGTTGCTGTTGTCAGTTCCCGGCTGAGCTTTGCATAGAGTTTGATTCTGTTACAGTCAGCCAATTACTGGTCTCTGAATAGTGAACAAACAAGTCTGGATTATAGAAATCCATTTGAATTAAATATTTTGCTTTGTTGCTCTGCGAAATAAATGGATCCATATATATTTGGGAGACCTCGACATTTTGTCGCCACACTGTGCCCTTGGCTCTTAATCCTCCTAGTCCCTGCTTTGTTTTTCTAAATTAGAGAGCGAACAGAGCCCAAACCAGCAGGGAGGCTGGAGAATAAAGACAGAGAAGGAGAGGAGATAAGAGGAAAGGAGAAAGGCTGGACTACAGACCCGTGAATGTGGAGCTTTAGGCTTGAATGATTGGAATGGGGCACAGACGGATTAGGCATTTAGCAACAAGAAAGGAGAGAAGAGCGACGAGAGGGAAGACATGGCAAGGAAAGAGGAGCAGGGGGGGTAACCTAATACTGAAAATATCCCTGTGTGAGAAAACGGAGAGGAGAAAGGGAGGAGATGGGAACACAAGATCACCACCACTTCCGCATTAATATTCTAACTTCCGAAAAGTGGACACTGGCGTCACCACCTGGAAACCAGCACTATTGGTGCTTCCTGTCTGCCAGTCACACAAGACAAGAATCAAAACACTCCCTCTCCAGCCTCCATATGTTTTGTCACCATGGTGTTAGGAGGATGTCAACATGGTTTAATGCGGCAAGACAGATGCTGGCTATTAGCATTACGGCCAGATCAGGTGACACAACTCTAAGCCAGAGGTCTTTATGACCAGCGTGTCTCCTGTGACACACAATGCTCGCAAATGAAATGACAGGAGGGGGACCACTTGTCAACAGATATGGGCCTGGCCCAAAAATACAGTGCACATTCACACACCATGTGTATTTACTGCATGCACATCACTTGAGCTGAGCAAAAAGCCTTTAATACTTCTGTGTGTGTGTGTGTGTGTGTGTGTGTATATCCGTTCTTAGCTATACCTAGTAATACTGTTATTCGCGTATATGCCACAAAATCAATTTGTATGTAATCCTCAAAATTGTGAAACAGGCAGCATAAAGAGCGACAAACGCCGGGTGGGAGGGTAGGTGGGAGGTCGGGGTGGATGGACAGGTAAAAAAAAAAAAACAGCGTTCAAAACCATGAGTAAGCGTTGATTTGTTTGTCACATAACTTCCTTACTTAAGTTACGCCACTGCTGGAACATACAGTAAATCTGTTTAAACAGTCACATTGTGGGGACTCGCCTTCCTTTTAAGGACAAAATGCACGTCCCCATAACGTAAATCATTACGCCCATGAGACTGGTGTTCGTTCCCCATATGAAACCAATCAAGTCGACGTTGATTTATTTGTCACGTTACTTCTGTAGTTATTTTAACCCAAACCATGATCTTTTCCTGAACCTAACTAAGTAGTTTTTGTCAATCTCGCAAGAGTTTCCCCAGTTCATGGGCTCCCCTCTAGCTACTACCACCTAACTTCTGTACTTAAGTTACGTCACTTCTAGAGTTATTTTAACCCAACACGATGTTTTTTCAGAAACCTAACTAACTAGCTTTTGTTGCCTAAACCTAACCAAGACGTTTCCTGTGAAGACGTACGTTTATTTTGAAAAGACTGCATGCATGTAATGAGCGAAATTTGACACATGTCACTGGACATTCATAGGAAAATTCACAAAAAAGAAGGAAGAACTATTCGTCAGATATCATACAAACTGTTGTATGAGGATATGTTGGTGTGTGTGTGTGTGTGTGTGTGTGTGTGTGTGTGTGTGCGTGTGTGTGCGTGTGTGTGTGTGTGTAAGTAGGAGTGGCTGAGCACTCCTGAGATGAATTTGTCCCATGGAGCCAAATAACTTTGTGCATCAACAAGCAGCTTTGTACAACACATTAGGCCTTCTATCTGTTTGCACTGTGTCAAGTGTGATTGCATTTGTGCTATTTAAGGTGTATCTCTCGCACACACACACACACACTCACAGGGCTTAACTGACCTGTAGGGCATGCCGGTCTTATGGGCGACTGTGTCCTCTTTGCCCATTCCAAACATTTTCAGGTACCAGTTGGTCTCGATCTCTCTGATCAGCGCCGCCTTGTGTCTGTGCTGCAATCCCTGCTTCCCGGACGTGGACCCGCGCTTGGCATCCTGGCCTCGGTGAGCCTTCGTCCCGCTGAGAGAGGCCACCGAGTGTTTGCGGTGGAGCGGATGTACGCCACCGAGGCCCCCGCTGCTCCGGGCGGCAAGCATGGCCCCAGAGGGTGCCCCCTCCCCTCAAGGGGCAGAGTTCAGGGAGCAAGGTGACGAGGAGGAGGTGCAGGTTTCCAAGCCCTTCTTTTTGACAGATCACTCCAGCTTCAGAGAGTGATGCAAGTCTGAGGGAAGCTTCTTCTGTCTGACTGTCAGACCCTCGTCTCTCTACTCTTTGGCCATCTTCTGCACGAACTCTCTATACTTTCTTTTGTTTTCAAGTCTGTTTCCTCTCTGATCTGTCTCTCTCTGTGTGTGTGTCTTTCTGTCCGTCTGTGCAGTGTGCCCGCTAGTCTCTTATAGCCTCATCCAGCCTGAAACAAGATCCTGGTTTCCTTGTCTCGTCACCGCCGGGACCGGCCTAAAAGGAGGGAGCCAAACATGCCAGGCTGTCGACAATGAGTACGCAACATCTCACACACACACACCCTGCATACATGATAGGTGTACACAGAAAGTGCTAAAACAACATATAAGAATGATATGATGTGATGATATGAATACACACAAACTGCATACATTTGAATCCACATTGACACAAACTCTAAAGTAAAGTGTTGGTAGTAAAGAGAAGATAAAATGAAAAATACTCTACATTTGAATGTGGATTTAGGCAATAAAAACAGTGGAGATTTTTTGAAGCAGAGCTAATGACAATTATTAAAACACACCACATGTACACTGGCACACACACACTTTGTTTTTTATCTTCAGGGTTGGTATCAATAACAACTCTATATTTACTCTCCTCCTGGACCTTTTCAGAGTCTTGGAGTCTTAACACCATTCCTCGTGTCATAAGACTCCAGACAGAGAAACACAAATGTACACCTCTGTCAGACATTATAACAATGTGGAAACACAGACATTTGGCTTCAAATTATGGTGAGCACAGACACACACTATGTTAAACATATGTAGTATTTCAGACTTTGCCAAAAGAACAAATATGACATCTGACTATTAGAGAACCCAAAAAGTATAAATATAAAACAGTCAAAGCACAGCACTGCAGCCTGGCTTGAATATATTACATGTAAATTCATATTATAGATGCTTTGTGTCTCACTCTGTTTCCATTTGTGTGTGTTTGTTCTGCTGGAAGTTCAAAGTTCAAATACCAGCCTGTTTTGATTCACAGGGCGTCAAATACCGAGGCTTAGTCACGGCCGTCGGCGTTCGGTACCGCCGCGCAAGACAACCTTTAGCCCCAAACGCACCGGGCGTTCCATTAACTATAATGTAAACCCATCCGCAGCAACAGTAATCGCTCAGAGAAAGTGCTGTGGTGACGTGGTTTAAAGAGTGAAAAGACACACACTGGGTGGCCGGGCAGGAGGGGAAATGGATGGGCCAAACAAATACAAGACTTTCATCCAGGACACCGCTGTTTGTGTCCTGTGTTCACAACGTTCAGTTTCATTTTCACTTTACAAATGTAGTAGTTTTACGTTTTTTTCCTTAACCTAACTTAGTGGTTTTGTTCCCTAAACCTATAGTGACACCATGGGGCGTGACAGAGCGGGGTAATGTGATGATTTGGGATGAGAACGTGTTGCAAATATACCCAAAGATACCTTATATACCTTCATGGATTCCCTTCTGACAACTTTGAATCCATCCTCTGGCAACTTTTTCTGACCACAGATGCATACAGCCACGTATAAACTTTATTTTTGGCCTGAATGTACCAGAGAGAGTGAGACAAAACAACAAAGCGGCACTGCGCAAAGAGGGGGGCGGTATATAAACTGAAGGTGAGTGGAAGGACCCAGGTGATGCACGCATTCAATCATCGTTTGTGTGGCGGAGAGGGATTGCATGCCGATGAGATGTTAATTCATGTCAGGTGTAATGCAGGAAGAGCAGGGGGTCGATGTGGCACTTTACCACCAGACTCAACACAAGTTTAGTTGAATACGCAGAGAAGTTCAAAGTCAGTCTGTTATAAGGAAAAGAGGAGGGTTGGTAAAGAAGGAAGGAGAGAGGCAGTGAGAGGATTTGGACTCAGTGTGGAGTTCATTCATTATGAAAGCTGGCTGAGTAAAGTGCTGGCTCACTTGTCCAAACCAAAAAGGATGAGGGCAAGCTTTGTTGGAGGTGCAACAGGGAGCTCTGCATTTTAATTTTCAGAAAAATCTTCGAACAACTGTTTGAATTTAAAGCAGATCCCATTTGTACTGTTTCACAGTAAAGATGACAGAAATGTCAGAGATACAATTTCTTGAAGCTCATTAATTCCCTCTGTTGAATGAGAGCATCCATGCAACGTCTTAAATTCAGTCAAGATTCAGAAATATTGACAGAAAACCTAATTAGTTACGACACCTGTCAGCTACCGTGAAAACGCTGTCTGCTGCTGTCCAGCTGACTCTTGCAAGTCTCTTGTAAAAGGTGTCACATATCCTGATCTTACAATTTGGCTTCGGGTATACCTACTGAGTTTGATTGTTATTGTTATTACTGTGGTTATTGTCTAATCAGTAGTAATATGATTATTGTTAGTAATGGTAAAGAATTACCTTTGAGGGGATTTGCTGTCTGCAGTCTTCCTCCATCTTAGTCAGGGCTCTGCCATGAGACTCTATCAATATCTCCCTGTAAACACACACAAACACTACATGAATACTCAGGGCAACATAGACACATACTGCAGCATTCAGTCATTCCAATATCTCGTTTTGAAATGAAGGTAATGTCCTGTATTTATAACTTAAAGGACCACTGTGTAGGATTTGGTGGCATCTAGCGGCGTGTTTGCAGATTGCAACCAACTGAGTATCCCTCCGCTCACCGCTCTCTTTCCAAGCGTGTCGAGAACTACGATGATCTTCAGGTAACGTAAACATGCAAAAGGCTCTCTCTAGAGCCAGTGTTTGGTTTGTCCGTTCTGTGAAACATGGCTGACTCTGTGAAGAGGACTCGCTCCCCATGTAGATATGAAGTACTCATTCTAAGCTAACGAAAACACAATGATTCTTAGTTTGAGGTGATTATACACTAATGAAAACATAATTGAATACTTGATTCTATTTCTGCTAATCTATTACCTAATATGTTATATCATATCATAATATTGTTGTATTTTTATGTGGTGCATTTTCTGGATACTCAATTGAGAAAACCTTGACACTGTAGATAAAATAATGTATTTTTTTTATATCCACTGAATTAACGGACCTTACAATTGAAGGTACTTCATCACATTGATATTAAAATCCCATAGGCAGTCCTGCTTTATGGCAAACCTGATGTGCAACATCACCTGCAATGGTGGCAAAATCTCTGTCAGGAGTTATATTTCTAGGTTCTAGGTAGGTTTTCGTCTTTCAAGGTATTTATTATAGTATCAGCTAAGTGGTAGCTTTCAGTGACTTTAAAAGTCACTGCACAGCCCTGCAGCAGATTGCAGAGCTCCAGCAAATTCCCAATACAAATCAGCTGTCGACCACAGGTCCCTTCAAACTGTACAGTCGGGACTGACCCCAACCTACCTTTCCCCCCAGGCCCCTGAGAGACGTCCAGTGAGCTATCAGGGTCTCATTACCCGGCTGAATAATTCAGGACCGACACCCCATCACTGATCTATTCACTTGATCTCTGAGGACACCAATCTGCTTAGATATCAAGAGGATCCTCAGACCACACCGCTTGACCACAAGGAGACATTTTATGGATGAGTGCAAGCACGTTGGCTCACACTAACTACATTAGTTGGGGGTTATATTTTGCTAAAAAAAGCCTTGGTAATGACTAGTACATTCACTTTATAGTACTGTATATCCCCACTGTGAAGCCTGTCATGGATGCTATCAGAGTTTTAGCTACTGTTAACAGCCCTGTCCTGTTTTTTATTGGATCTGGGTAAGTTAACACCTTGGTTATATGCAGCGTACTGACTGTAGATCCCTTTGAATTAAACAACATATGGCATAGTTAACATGGCGCACACACACAGGCCTGCACGCAGCATTTCGTCTGGATGACCTTTTATTCATCAAGGTCGCTGCCGGAGGATATTTTGTCACACAAAGTGAACCCAATCTCACTTCTCTGTAATGTTGGCGTCACTAAGAAAGAAATCCTAGCACGGACAAAACCAGTCATTCAAGTCCTTTATCCTGAACCCCTACCGAGACGCAAACTGATACACGGGCGCACACACAAACATACATGCACGCACACACACACAGGCGTGCTTGGTACACCCAACTCTTCCTCTTAATATATTAGATGCTGTTCGATTAGTCTAATTATCGATGGCAGTACCGTTCATTTCATTTGCCCAATAACGTTATTCACAGTAGAGATGTGAATACCTTCTGTGGTATTAGATTGCATTATGCATCATTTTAAGTAGATGCTGCATGAGTTTATATGGACGAGGCTCTATCTGCCTTCAGGATTGTTCAGAGATAATCAGCTTTAAAGTTTACCGCATTAATTTAGTTAATTAGTAATGAGGCAAAGAACTGAATGCTTCATTGTCTGGTAACTTTAAACAATTTAATTTCTGTGTACTTTGGTGATAATAAAATATACAATATACAGAGACAAACACAATCAAATACCCCATCACACAGTAAAATAGTGAACTCCCCACGTATGCCTGTCACATAAATCTTCCTTACAAATGCATTTTTTTTATCTTTGCCCTTGTCCTGCACATTATAATGGATTTACAGCAAGCACATTTTACTTCTGCATTAATACAAATATTTCATCCTTAAATCTTCTATGAATAATTCATAGGTAATTTCTCACTTTGCATTAAAGGTTCTATATAAAATGGATTTGGAGCTTTAGTATAGCATCAAACAACTATCTGCTATGTAAAGATATAGAGGCGTAATGTCTACCATGTGGAGGCGATAGATATGCTCTGAATTCCGTATAGAAAACCTTTACATACGTTTTTCATATTCTTATATTTGGATAATCACATGGTTAATCATTAATGAACCAAGTTTACTTATTTAAGAGCACACATAAGTATTATGAAAATCTTTGAACGATGAATGAACATCATTCAAAAAAGCTTTTTCTTTGCCGTAAAACCATCAATAGTGGCAGGAATATTCTTCTCCCATCACAAAGGTACACAAGGTAAAAAAAAAAAAAACAGAAAAAGGGAAAACCGTGGGAGATTTAAGTGGTTACAGATACCGAGTTGGTTTATAGTCAGAGAGAGGCAGTGAATGAACAGCCTGGTCACACTAAATGGTGTATGAATGACACGGTAATTCGCAAGTAATTTAAGAACGCCATTCTTGCTTTTGGCGTGTCATTTTTACCCCATGTAGTCTGCATTGACTGCAGCGTAAACGCATCTGCGTAAATATGCTACACTCAGAGCTGGTGACGTAGAATAAAAAGTGAGGTGTTCGTGTCCCAAAGTTTTGTTACATTATTGATGTTTGTGCCGTGTTTTCCGTACTTCTGTTATGTTTTTTGCGTACATTTCACTTAGTTTACATACTTATGTTAAGCCCAACCATGATATTTTTCCTAAACCTAAGTGAGTGGTTTTGTTGCCTAAACCTAACTGCCGCCGTTACTGTAGTTTTGTTGCATGGCGTAAAAATGACACGCGAAAGGAATAAAATGCGTTGTCATGACACGCAGAATGTCCTTGTAATGCCGTGCTATTTATTCATCTTCCCATGAGATCGGGCTAGAGTGAATGCTGATAAAGGATAGAGGTAAAACCATTAGACACAGAGATGCATACATAACCAGAAAGGAGCCAATAGCAGCTCCCGTGAAACCAAAACTTTACAGTTTATAGAGGAAAAACTTTTCCATTGTCTTGGAAAGGCATCGCTGCAACATGTCAGTTTTTAACAAGCTCAAAAAACGGAATAATTTTGAATAAATGACGTTTTGAGTGCACGTCTTTCTTTCAATTCACAGCAAAAACAAAAAACAGTTTATGTTTAATGACAGTTTATTCCTCCCCTTAAAATCTACGTCTGTACACTGACAACAACAATGAGGTGATCCATTTTAGCACTTTGAAGTCAGATTGAAATTAGTCTATATAATAACAGACATCTTCTTATTCATTTAGGATTTATGTACAACAACAAAGTATGTATCTGGGAAAATGGAAAATTAATTTGTCTTCAGAGCAGAGAACTAATCGCCATGAATCAGACAAAATCACCAAGAATCCACACACAGTGATTCATCAGGAGCTCAAAGTGTCCTTTAAACTTGCTGATGTATAATTTTCACATGAAGAAAAACACATGAAGCATCCACTGTGATTGGTTTGAGGATGATGAGGTCTTTGAAAATGTTTAGCATTTACAGCAATCTGCCTGTAAAACCAAAGTGTATGACCTTATAGCTGGAGTGTTCAATCATTTGACCTCTCAATTATACAGATAGTTGACAAATTAAAGGAAAAAACCTGAATAAATTAGTGGGAAAATATAACAAATGCAGATGCAGGGCACAAAGGTCACTGAATGGTTTGATAATGTGACTGACACCCTACTGTAGCTCTCAAAGCTGAGCCCAGCCACCCTACGAAGGAAGCTCATTTCAACCAGGAGTATTCTACCTGTGTAGAAATATAACAAATCAAAACACACTCACAAAATAAAAAACACCATTGACTAGAGGCCACCACCAGTTGCAGCACTAAACAAAGAGTGACAGGATTGAAACCCTTTATGAAACTATATAAAATCACCCCTAAAATCAACACAAACAGTAAGAATAAAACTTAAATATACTTCTACAATAATACTAAAACAATACTCTCTGCCTGTAAACAAACAGAGCACCGTAAACATTGATAATTTGCAATGCTAAAAATTCCTCTCAGTCTTTTCTTTTCTGCCTGCAGTAAAATGACAGACCCACCATCAATGATTAAACAGCACTACAACACCTCAAGGTGCTTGCACCCACACAGTACCCAAACAACAAAAATACTAAAAGGAATATGAAACATTATTAATGATAAATACCACAGCAGGTTTGGCATCTTACCAGAGCCACAAGTGAACAGAGCAACAGTCTCCCACACAAAGCACCATATATTAGACCCTTTTCACACTTGGACACTCATTGCAGAGTAAACACAGGTGTAATTAATAACATTAATTAAGGTCCTGTGCGGTTTGTGACTGGAAATATGGGTCGATATCCAGACTGGCAGAATAGTGAAAGTTAAACTTCCCTGAATAAATAAAGGTTAAAAGAAAATCTATGCAAATTGAGCATGAAGCTGTTTCTGCAGGTTTGCAAACATCTCACAAAGACACTATGTTGATCTTTCCTTTAGTTTGTCGCTGATCTTATGACTGATCTGTGGTCAGCCTGAGGACTAAACAAGACTCACTGTAGCAGCATCATCATCAGTTAGCATCTCCCTCTGCTGGTATATGTTGTACTTACTACTTTTATTTCAGTCTGGAGATGAAGCTTATGCATGCAACACATGCATATAACAAACACACACACTTAGCAACACTTGAAAGGAGTGTGACCATCTCTATAAATCATTTCGAGGGACTTCCACTGCACCCACACCCACACACACACCCACTACAATGATTAATCACAAGAGCAGGACCACCCAATCCTGATGATTAGCGAGGCTCCTCTCTGCATCTCTTGAGAGTTCCTGTCTCCGGCGATTAGAAGTTGATCAATTCCTCTTCTTCAGTGGACTGTGAAGTGAGCTCAGTTGGAAAAGAAACAAATGACATTAGATCTTTAGCTCATTTGCATTGTGTCACACTCATTTAGCTCTTTATCAATCACATGGAGGCCGAGGAAGAGAAATGAAAGACGTAAAGTCCTTCAGGCGTGTGATGTCGATGATAACTTCTAAAAAATGAATCACAGTAGTGGACTAAAAGCAACGCAGAACAGTACAGCACAGTGTTCCCTGAACAGTGGAGGAGGAAAATCCCTGTAGGTGCTGATGAGTGAGTTGTGTGTGTGATGCTTTCCATGGATTGAAAATAGATGCAGTTACATTTTCCACCTGTCACTATGTTGCACTCAGACATGCAATATGAAACATAAATATATCAGAACACAGGAAGGTAAACTGTTAACCTTATAAAGTGATAAAACAAAGTGTAGATAACTCCTGCAAGTTAACATTAGTGCATGCATGAACACACACACATGCAGTGATGCACATGCACACGTCTTGATTTAGCACTACCCTTCCCGTCGACACTCGTCAGCTGACAATAAATTATAAACACATTTCCTTCAGCGCTCTGTCACCAGGAGGATTTATTACCGTCCACGTTGACAGCTTTGGTTGGACGTCACATCTTCACAGATTCCTGGAAAGCCACATGCTCCTGACCGAGAGCACAACACACACACACATACACCCTGCAGTTACACAAAACATCATCTCAAGCACACATGATAGGATAATGGGGTCAGCTGAGCACTAATGCAGCATTTTTTTAAATTAACAAAATGATGAAAAGATTGCTTCATTGTCTTTTGCAGTTTGAGGTTAACAAAGCTGAGTGTGATTTATGAGACAGTCAGCACACCCACACACATTAATATCACCATTCCCTCTGCCTTGTTAGAGCTCAGTAAAGTACTATCTTTCTTTTTTTGTTTACCGTTTTATCTGCTTCCTCTCATCTTGTCATCTTTTCAACAATGAGTCATCCATCACGCGTATTTTGGCGTAATTAATTTCTCTTTCAAAAATTCAAAGTTTCATGGAGCGTCATATTTCCTTTCAACTTCTCAACACTTTCTGTGAGAAACAGCAGAAGCGTTAGAAGTCTTAATATCAAAAGTCTCCCCCACAATAAAATGATTGTGAATATATTCAAGTCAATGTAATATATATATTTCCATCCCATTAAAATATTATCCTTTATTTCTGTGATGTTTATCACCATCAATCTATCTATAAACTGTATGAGGGTCAGGGTTGTCGTGGCAACAGAGTCAGCAGAGCAACCAACATGTTTCCTCCCACAGCAACATCCTCCAGCTCCCTCTGCTGGATCACTCTGGCCACCATGTATCTCGACTGTATATAAAGATGGACGACATGACAGCTCCCCAAAAGTGAAGCCAAAACATCTGGATCGCCCCCTGGTGGCTGGCTGCAGTATAGGTCATAAATCCCGCCTCCTCCATGTTAGCGGATGGGACATGGGCCAAACTAAAAAGTCAAAGTACATGGTTTCTGTCATTTTAGGTAGTTTTCATCACGCTGATGTATGTTCAAGTGTTCACTTTTCTGATAAGTTTGGTTTTAATTAGTTATTTGATGCTATAAAAAGGGGGTGAGATGTCATGATTGACAGCTGCTCTGAGTGAAGTAGTTGCGGAGTCAGTGGCTCCTGAATTGTACGAGAGAAGAGATGTAACTTTAACTTTCCATAACAGTCACAAGTCTGATTAATAGAACATGTGTCAATATGATTAGTTGATATTATGGTTAGTTGTTGTGTCTGAGCTACCGTGGTGCTAACGTAGCAGCTAGGTGGTTCACGCTAACAAGCTGCGGCCGTGCTCGGCTACATTAATATTAACATCAATATAAATATATTATTATATATATTTGTGCAGCTTTAAAGAAGTCCCCTTTTAGCACTGCTCATTGATTTAAAGAGTAACACTTGTTGTTCATTCATTCATTTATTGCTTTAACAAGAAAAACACGTATTATAGTGACTGAAAATGACATTTATTATATTATTTGGAAATGTATAATGCTATCAGAGTTACACTAGCTTGTATCACATTGACAGGTTATTATTGTAATTGAAAGTAAAGTTTACAGAGTAAACATTGTATGCAAATATTTTGATTTAGGAACAACATAAGCTTAAATGCCTGTATGTTTATAAAATGTCAAAATGTGTTTATTTGTATCTAGAAGTACAGTATGTCTGAGGTAAAACGTTGCCTTTATTTCAATTACGCTACCACAACAGAAACAACAGCAATTTGACAGTAAGAGTCTGAACTTGTTAAGATATGTTTTAGCAGGACTCACAGTGGCATTATAGTAAATTATATTGTGTTAAAAATGTCCTGTGTTTGACATGTATTAGGACTTATTTTCTGAAATAGCAATGTTTTTGAAAATGCATGTTTGAGATATTAGGTAATCGTTGAAGTTCTTTCCTCATCGATATTGCTTATTAAAATCAACTCTATCTCAAGCAGTGTAACAATGTAAAAATAAATATTTTGAAAATAATATATTTTGTCTATTAATTATAGACCAAAACATGATGATTGTAAAATATATGTGAATAACAACCCTAATCAGCTGGACCAGTTGCCCAATGAAGCAGTGGCACATCCGCCATCTGCATTATTTTACGATTTCAGTTTAGTTCTCAGTGCTGCTCCACTAATCATCAATCGCAGTGGATGCGATCGTAGCAGTGACCTCAGTACCAGCTGTGGCGAGCGAGGCCGAGGTCCCGGTCCCGGTCCCGTCGCGTGGTTTGGCGCGGGGCCTCATCATATCCTCTGTGTTGCGTTCAGGTTTGACCAGGAGTACGTAACACTTGGGCAGGAAGATGCAGGTCAGCAGACCGAAGCTGGAAGCTAAAATGGCGAAAATCTGGACGGCGACCATGAACTTGCCACGTGTGCTGAGGTACGCTGGGACAAAGGAGATCCACACAATGAAGAAGACGAACATGCCGAAGGTCACACACTTCGCCTCGCTGGAAGACAGAGGAAGAAACATGCTGCTTAAAGAAATGTTCTTTACACCAAACTGGTTGAATGAGAGAAAGGAACAAGTGGACATTACATTAGAGAAGTAGCATACACCTGTTGACATTTTACAGATTAATACCAGTGTTTTGTGTCTAATTTTACATAATTCCTGCTGATGTCTGCACGCAGCCAGAAGATAAGGACGTGTGAACAGAAATAAATAATCCCTCTAACATGTTGCCCTTCAATACAATGTTTTTCTAAAGTGAATGCATCTCTTTTCTTCTTTACAAAAATCAATTTCAGGATCAGCTTTAAAGCTAATTTAGATAACTGTTTATATAATTACCTTATTTATTTATGTATATATTTATTTATCTATAATAACCAGCTTTAATAAATGTTAAATTGATAGTTAATTAAACTTTAGTTAATAGTTATTTTACTGTTAACAAACAATGCAATGGTAATTAATAATGTTTATTAATAATCAGTAATGCTATAATTTATATTATTTTAACAGTTTATTGTTGCACACATTATAACATTGTATATGCTATATTAAGAATGTGTTACTGATTACTAATGATTTGTAAACCTTTAAGAAATCATTTGTAAAACATCTATAAATATTACATAGATTGATATTTGTAACACTTTAATGGTTAATAACTGTTTTTTAAACCATCTATAAACATTATTTGAATGGCGATTATGAAGATGCAATGGATGATTATAATACCTTGTTAAATGGTTAATAAACAAAATAATCTATAGACATTATTTAGATAGATACTTAATACTTTGTCAATGGTTAATAATTGGTTACTGGTCCATCCATCTATGTAACGTTTATAGATGTTTTACAAATGATTTCTTAAAGGTTTACAAATATTTTGGTAATTATTAACAAATACTTATTATAGTATATAAAATGTTATAATGTGTGCAACAATAAACTGTTAATAAAACAGTTTACTAAAGTAATCAGAATGTAATGGTATTTTATCAGCTATGATACAATATATCATTTATAAACCAATTATTTTATATTACACAAACTAATGATGAAATAATTAATTAATTAATTAATTAGTAAACATTATTAATCACCATTTCATTGTTTGTTAACAGTAAAATAACTATTAATCTTAAGTGTAATTAATTAACTATCCATTTCTTTAATCTGAAATATTTCATCTGTTTCCTACCTGAAGTGGTCCTCCAGTTTTCGGGCTATGAAGGCGAAGACGAAGGCTATCAGAGCCAGCAGGATGTCATAGGCAAAGATGCAACAGATGAAGATCACTGAGCCTTCATCACACTCGAGAATGATCTTTATATTCTGGGCGGAGGTGTTCTCGATGGGGTGTGGAGGGAGGATGATGAGCCACACTGTGCACGCTATAGCCTGGGTGGAAGAAAGTCAGATATACTACTGGATCAGGATCAGGATCAGGTCAGAGTAAGATGTCCCTCCTTCCTTCAATGTACTTACCTGTATTAATGTTCCCACAGCAGTTATTGCCCTCTGGTGGGCACAGGAGATTCTGTCAACTTCAGGGTCCACACTGGTACTGGCCTCATTGTTGTTAAATGTGTTGGTCACAATAACATCAGGACTGCCGCTGTTGGCCGCTGCTTCTGCTGCAGCTTTTGCTGCTGCTTTTGCTGCTTTGGCAGCTGCTTTGGCTTTGACGCGGGCCGCTTTCAGAGTCCGAGCTCTCAGCATCAACAGAGCTGCCTTACCTGAGTTACACAGTAGTTAGTAGATAGATAGTGCAGTGGCAGGCCTACTGAGAACCACTGCCAGGTAAACAGTGTATATACATACATGCAAAGTACAGTAAAAAAAGGAAGCAGTATAGGTGTACCCACCCATGAGAGAGGAAAGGCAGAGAGCAAAGCCCAGAGCCAGACCTACTTGGCTGGTCATGCAGCTCCAGTGCTGAGGCTTTCCGAGGAAGACGATGGAGCAGAGGAAGGTCACCACAAGTGAGAAGAGCAGCGAGAAGCTCAACAGAGGATCATTGGCTTTCACCAGAGGGGTGCCGATGTTCACAACAAACACCACCTGGGAAAAAAGAAGATCAGTGAAACACATCATATGAGGTTTTTAATCACCTTGAGGTGTGTTTCCCCTGTGTGAGTCTCACCCCGACACCGATGGTGACCAGAGCTCCGAAGGCCGAGATGACGATGAGAGTGATCCCCAGCGGCTCTCCGAAGGCCAGGTACTCGATGATTTTTGGTACGCAGATATCATGAGCATCATTGGACCACTCTTCGTAAGTGCACAGGATGCACGCCCGAGCGTCTGTCAGAGAGGAAGGGAGATTAGCAGTGTCATGTTTACCTCTCGCTATGTTGGCACCGAACAGTAAAAGCTATATACGTTATCGTTTGGTGTAACTGCAAATCTATGGTTGTTGTGGTTTGTTTGAACGCTGGCTTGAAACAGAGGCCCAACTGTTCATGCTAAAACATGACATAAGACATTCTTGATCTAACACCAATTTCAGTGTGAAGTGACAATGAATATGAGTGTTAAATAATAGCCATCATGAGGGGATTCTGATGGGTTTTGAAGACGCCATGCTTAGTTTTGCAGCATCTTCTATCTTTGTGAAACAAAACTTCCTCTCTGTGGTAATTGGCTTTTTTTCAGTTAATGCATGTTAAAGGATCCTAACGCTCTTGAATGTGTTCTTGTTTGTTTGACTAAAATAAAATGTACTCACTGTATTCACTAAGGTTCTGAAAAGTTCAGACTTTTTGAGAAGATACCATCATGCCTATAAGGTACAGGGGGGGTTTTGGGGAGTTTTTCATAGTGTTTCCATTGGGTCACACACTAAATCCCCACACTGCAGTTGTGGGAGGCACCAAGTTTCATCAACATCAGACTACATCTGGGATACATGCAGTTATGGAAGAAGTACTCAGATAAATTAAAGTATTAATTCCACAGTGCAGAAATACTCTGTTACAAGTAAAAGTCCTGCATTCAAAATCTTACTTAAGTAAAAGTACAAATCTCTTAGTATCAAAATGTCCTAAAAGGGTAACTCTTGTACTCCTCAACTTGAAACCAACACTCCCATGTCTTTGTGTCCAAGTGACCAACAGGGACCACAACTTCCGAATTTGGTCCAGCTCCGAGGGAGAATGCTGCAAGCGGCGGCTGCCAAACAGACCACAATGCAATCGCTCAGGGCAATTCCCCACAGCCAACGCAAGTCCACCAATTGGCCAGTCCCTGCCACTGACAGGCCCAGACCATCACTAAAAGTGTCTGACAGCACCATGGAAAGGACCCCACAGAGAGACAACATGCCCTCCCCACCTTTTGCTTGATCCTGTCTTGTTTGTTATTGTGTCGAGGTACAGTATAAAGTACAGCTTGAAATCTGTATACTGACTAGTTGAGTTGCTGATCTCTCCATCAGCACACGGGATACAGTCGAAGCAGCAGACTGGCTCTCCCTGTCGGATCCCCTTCCTGGTGCCTGGCTGACAGTTCTCACTGCACACTGACCGAGGAGGCTGCAACACAAACACACATAAATACACAGATTTATAGAGACACACACATGCATGTGACTCTAATCACAATCTAGACGAGTTAATGATCAATATGCTGCTGACCTCCGACATGTCATTGTTCCACACAATGGAGTCATTCGTTATGGTCATCCTGTCCTCTGGAGCTGCTGAGCCGTTGTAGTGTCCCACGGTGACGTAGGATATCTCCCCATTACCGTCGAACTGCCAGTTAATGAGGTCATAGATGCCTTCTACGTCCCCGTCATCAAAGTAGACCTCTTCGTCAGTGTGCGGCACTTTGAAGCGCACGTTCTTCAGGTAGTACATCAGCTAAGGGAGAGGCAGACGTAGTGAAACATATGCATATATAAACATTTGTACTAACATACACATACACAAAAAGGCTTACCTGCCATGGCTTAAAGTCTGTGATGTCAGCACAGTCGATGTTGATGAACGGCCCCTGTCCCTTTACACAGTGCTCCAGTTCGTGCAAGGCGTTCGCCACAGCGTACACGGCTTTGTACACACTGTGGGGGGACATCTTCATCATCATTATTAATCATATCATCATCCACATTTCCATCAGTATGATTTTATCATGATAGGGTTAGTTCACTCAAACACATTTTCACTTCATAGTTCTATCTATCTATCAAATGTAATTTTTCATTGCTTTGTGCAGCACAAATGCGATTCCATTCACCTCCATTGGCAGCAGAAGTTTGAGACGCAGTGTTGGAGCCAGTTTTTTGTTTTGTTTCGAGTAAATAGTGAAAACAATATTGGCACCTAGTGGTGACCTCTGTAGGCCATAGAAAATGATAGGACTACAATTCCCATGGCGCCCCAGCCAATTAATTGAAGTTTGATTATCATTTTATTTGAGTTTTGCTTCTTGACTTGATTTTGATTGTTGTAAAGGCATATTTTCTTTGTTAAATGTGTGTTGGAATAACCTTGATTTATTTTTGATTAACCGCATGAGGGATTCAACATCGAGCCAGCCCGACAAGCCAAACAAATCGCCCCAACCGTGAGTTAAGCAAGCCAAATAACTTGAAAGATAATGCGTTGCAAACGTCTATATCTACAAGGCGTCTAAAGTTGCTTTTAGAAAGCAAATTGAAGAACGCCACGACCGGGCAGGTATCTCAAAATCTCCCTGGCCAGACATGGGTCGGATGAACTGACCCTTTAATGGTGCCATGTTCTTAGTGGTGGAGGTGATAGGTGTTGTAGAGGCATGAAGGTAAAAAGAATTTAGTTGCAGTAGTGACATTACTAGGACCATGTAGTAACAATATGAGCAGTGAGAACTGACCTGTAAGTGATTCGTAACTGGGAAACATCAGAGAAGGTGTTACCAAGCTGTGCCAGAGACTCACTGCCGGTACACAACCCAGCAGGACCCGCCCTCACCGCCCTGGACAGCGTGCTGTTAACCTCCTTGGCCCTCTGTTTGGCCTGCCGCATCGCTGTGTCGTAGTTCAACGTGCAGTTAAACACCTATAAGACAAAAAAAAATAAGGTCACAAACTTTCTCTAGATTTGTGCATAACTCTCAAAGTTGTCAACAATCAGATTTTGCATGTGGCTAATAGCTGGGTGATATGGAGACAGTGTAATGCTCCTCTGGCCAATTAATCAGTCTAATAAACACACCGTCTCCCAGAATTCCTCAGCGAGCGGGTCATAGGGGTCGATGTCCAGTAGATGACGCTGAAGACCCGGGATGTCAGCTCTTTTAACCCCAAAGCCTAGGGTACCACCCAGCACTGAGTTCACCTAGGTAAAAACATCCACACTGTCAACATCAGCTCAGTCTGGTGAGAGCCTCTGCAGCACCTTCTTCACCTTCAGTCATCACCAGGACCGAGCACTCACCCCAGGCTCGTTGATGAGAGCGGAGGTGACCCAGGCCTCGCTGGCGATCCAGGTGCGGTTGGTCACATTGTGCCGGAGCAGCTCGCCGATCAGAGGACTGAGGTCCACGTCTGATGAGAAGACCACGATGATCTTGGCCGTGGCCTCGACTACAGTCTGAACAATACGCTGGATGTCCTCTGGGGAACTCACCTGAAGTTTTAGACACAAACATTGTTTTTCATGTACTGGTCAATTTTGAGATTTTGGGCTGATTTTGCTTCCATAACATGTCTTCTTTCAGACTAGTGGAAAGAAAAGATCTAAAATACACATTTAAGTGTTTATTTTACTACTTTGTCTATTTGCGTCTGTAGATTTCTCCTAAATTCACCAAAAGTTACCATTAGATAATATTTATTTATTTAAACATAACATTTCAGAAAACTTGTAATACAAAAAAAATATTGTCTTCATGTAAGTAATTAACTGGGGACGTTTTGTGGTGATATCTATTAGTTAAATTGTTTACCCTATTCACCTGTAGTGTCTTCAAAATTTATGAAATTTTACAACACATTAAAGATTCTCAGACTCTGAGCCAGAAATCTCCACTTCAGCAGCACTTACAGACACCAAACTTTCTATTTTCATTCCTATCTATATTCTGAAGGTTTTTTCAGAGGGGTTTGTTCATATATCATTCATAGCCTGATTTATACAATATTTTATTCCTAAAAACATGATGACAATTTTTATTATTTTTATTATTTTTTATATTTAAATTATATTTTTTTTATTTATATTTTTCCTGCCAATCTACTGCTCCACACTCCAATCCAGTAGGTGGCGGTAATACCTCAAAGCTAAAGAAGAAGAAGGAGAAGAAGAAGAAGAAGAAGAAGAAGAAGAAGAAGTGGTGGTCAATATTATATGATCTAAATTTTATTTTATTTTATTTTATTTTACTTTTTTAGTTTCATTTTTATTTTTTTTTTTTATTTTTTTTTTATTATTATTTTTCATTTTTCATTTTTTTATTTTTCATTTTTCATTTTCAAAAAAAAAAAACATTTTTTTTTTATTATTATTTTTCTTTTTTTTATTTTTCATTTTTCATTTTCAACATTTTTTTAAAAATTTCTTTTTTTTTTAATTTTAAATTTTTTTATTTTATTTTATTTTATTTTATTTTATTTTTTAGTTTCATTTTTATTTTTATTTTTTTTTATTATTTTTTTTATTATTATTTTTAATTTTTAATTTTTTTATTTTTCATTTTTCATTTTCAAAAAAAAAAAAATCATTTTTTTTTCAGCTCTGAGAATATCTAGCTCACATTCATGTAGCGCGTGCACATGGGCGAGCGCGAGCAACAGGACGCTGACTTTCTGGCTTTATCCAATGTTAAGAATTCTTGGCACATATTTAGTAAGATAATGCCTTATTTGTATATTTAAACATAAAATTTCAGAAAACTTGTAATACAAAAAATAACTGACTTAATGTAAGAAATCAACTGGGAAGTTTCATGGTGGTAGGCCTATTAGTAACAATTTTTAAACTATTCACCTTCATTTTTCAACAGGATTGAATTGTGATACATCTCTAGAAAACACAGTGTGTGGTCACAATAAGAGGTGGGATAGTGAAATATTGACTGAAGAGATGTTACCTTTGGCAGCGTCTCAGAGAAGGAGATGCACACACCAGCTTCCTCCACCTGCTCCTTGAAGTCTTTGATGCCATACTTGCCGTAATCATCGTCGGCAGCTATGGTGCCCACCCACGTCCAGCCGAAGTGGAGCACCAGCTTGGCTATAGCTGTGGACTGGTGCTTGTCATTGGGAATGGTCCTGAGGAAGGTGGGGAACTGGAACTTACTCTCCAAGGCGGAGCAGGTGGACGAATAGCTGACCTGAAGATGACAGAGGAGAGGAGACACATGAACGTGTTCTCTCTATTTGTTAATTTATCCTTCCTCTAACTCACCACTGGCCTACCTGTGGGAAGTGATAAAGCCCAAGTATCCTCGCCGTGGCAATGGACAGGTCGGAGCCCCCGGCGCCCACCAGAGCAGCCAGAGGGGCCCCGCTGCCACAGCGGTAGTTGGGTACGGCCTCATCCTGGCCCGTCAGGTAGGTGAGGGTGCCCTCCACGGCCTTGGAGATGGTGAAGCAGGAGTCGTAGATGACATAGCCCAGGTCGGTGTTGGGCAGCAGGTCTTGCCTCTCATTGATTTCATTGATTGCAAACAGCATGGTCTGGGTCCAGCGGAAGGTGCGGAAGTTAAACCTGGAGGATGATGGGAGAGTGATGAGTGAGTTTGTTTATTCGTCATATGCACAACAATTACATCAAGCAGTCGTTGGCAATGAAAACCTCAGGTACCTTCAACAATGCTCATTAAAAATGTGAATATATAAAAAAAGGAAAATCACACAAGTAAAAGCGAAATGAGAATCAAAGACATGAAATAGTGCAAGTTAAAATAGCAAATGGATAAGCTGAATGTAGACAGGATGTAGTATGTATATGCATGATGAGAAATAATAAATAATAGGGCTGTCAATCGATTAAAAATATTTAATCGTGATTAATCACATAATTGTTCATGATTAATTGCAAATTAATCGCACATTTTGTATCTGTTCAAAATGTACCTTAAAGAGAGATTTGTCCCGTATTTAATACTCTTATCAACATGGGAGTAGACAAATATGTTTGCTTTATTTAAATGTATGTATAATAGTATTATTGGAAATCAATTAACAACACAAAACAATAACAAATATTGTCCAGAAACCCTCACAGGTGCATTTAGCATAAAAAATATGCTCAAATCATAACATGGCAAACAACACCAAATGTGAACGTGGAATGAGAATTTCAGATTAGAAAGAAAAACTATTGCACTGTTAAAATACTTGATGACTGGAAGATACACACCGACTATTTTAGTCTTTTGATGTTATTACCTTAATTAGCCACAAGAGGAGGGTTTGCAGACTTGCTGATTATTGTTGCATGCTACACTGTAAAGGCCTGTCGCCATAATAATATGGGCTAATTGGCCCCAGAGGAGCTCTCAGAAGTACACTGTTTGGTTGAAACATATACTGAAGTAAAACTATTTCTCATTTAAGAACTAAAATATTAAATAATATCACTCGAATTGGCCGATGAGATTATCTAAAATCAGTGTTATACATTCTAACAACAACTACGTGATAAAAAAGAGACATTATGAGGAGCTCAACTCACCCCTCACACCCCGCGGAGACCGGCACCCTCGAAGTGTTGCCATCACTGGAAGCAATACGCTTGTGTACAGGAAACATGCCCCCGATAACGACCTTCTTCTTCTCCACATTCTTGTAGCCGCTCAGGTTGAACTTGGCCTTCAGCTTGCACGTGGACTCTGCCGAGACAGATCTGTAAAAGTAGAAAAAGGCACATAATCCAAGCAGAAAGCGTCCGGCTTCCATGCTATGTAGAGGCAGAGAGGAGCCGGTGAGAGCTCTTGCTGTGGCAAACGGCGAAGGGAACAGCAAAGTGTGACAGGTGTCTTGTCTGGTCTCGAGGGAGATGAGCTGCACGGGGTAACCTGAGAACAAAAGTGAAGAGGAGGACACTGGATGAGGGTGCATTAATCTTCATTGAAACCTTGAAAAGAAGGACTTTGTTCATTTTTAGTAGCATTATGATCTCATTAATGGTGTATAAAATGAAGTTTGGTTCAAAAAGTGTCTCACTCCCAAGAGCACAAACTGGACCCTGGACCACCAAACATGCACAAACACATACTTCTACGTCAAATAAACATTTAATTTCTCTTTATTCTCTCTTTCTTTCTTTCCTCCTGTAAATATAAATCAGTTTATCAGTCTGCACGCAGGTCAGCTGCAGAGGATAAACCGCCACAGGCCATGAGCTAATTGGCAGCTGCATGTGGTAACTTGTACAGTCTTCACGCACCTTAACGGCTCAGCTACTGTTCAAAAAAATGGTGCCGTGTGTCCCCTGAGTGTGTATCTGTGTGTGTGTTGATGGATGACTGAACTTGTCTGCTCTTGTCTCTCAGTCAGCGGGGACAAACTCACACCTGAACCCCTGGCACACGGAGGGACCTCTGCTGGGTAACAAATAGGCTACAGTCTTAACTATGGCTGTTTACAGTAGCTGTATGGGACATACAGTACAGCTACTGTAAACAGCCATACTGTTACTGTTATTACATTAAATTATAGGGAAGTTGTCACACGAAGAAGGAATTTTAAAAAAGAAGGATATTTGTTAAATGATGACCTCCAGAGTGTGTGTCAGAGTGTGATTGAGCCCTTGTGATCTCTCAGGCACATGAGTCAGATAAGTTCTGCAAGAAATCAATTATGTACAGTAATTTATAAAAAAGGTTAATGCATTTCAATTGCCAACTCCATGCAGACATTTGTAAAGAGGCACATGATTAAATGGACAAAAGGTCTTTGTATTCTACTCTACTGTTTGCAGGTTTTGAATAACAACTTGCTTCCAGTGCTAAAGAAGACTGTAGTGACATTACAGTAATCAGATTTATTTTTACAGCTGGTGCAAGAAATGCACAACAAGGCTGCATTAGAAGCAAGTGAGATCATTTCAACCCCATATTTTTTGTTTGTTCAATGGGGGGGGGGGAGTTTTTATGACTCAGACGAGACAAAAAAATACGAAGTGTGGATATTTAAAGCTGAAGTAGGCGAGATTGGAGCAAATATGATAAAAAAAGTTATTTCTATAAAACGGTTGCTATATCGTGACAGTAGTACATGAAACAGGTAACCTGAAAAAAATCATGTGCCTCTGTGTCCTCTGGTGCTCCTAACGGCATCTGCGAGATTTCACAGACTGGAGGAAAACAAACAAGCAGTAAGAGCTGATCTGAGGTCTGCTGTCCAGCTGCTGTCTATGAGAGCGGCTGTCAATCACTCGCGAACTCCGACCAAACGGTCAAACTAGGCAGCGCTGATTAAATATCAATCAATATTATGTTACGTTAATGCCTATTTCTCACCTCAAATGTTTTCAGAATCATCTTGTAGTGTACGGTTTTGTTGTAAAATGAGAAAGTGTGTCTCTCTGAATAAAATAACTTGTGATCGGTCAAAGTCTCCCGTCACGGGCTAGATTTTTTTAAAGCCTGAAAAGGGAGCCATGATGAGGTGCAGAAGTCTAGTTATCTCTCAGAACACTTGGACTACAATAATTCAAAAAGATAAATAAATTTAAATCAAATAGCTATTATTACTGATTCAGCATTCCCAGTATTGTTCTTCTAAGGTTTATTCAACTTCTTCAACTTCAACTTCAACTATTTCTTCCGTACGTTTTTTGGCCTTTAACTAGTCCTGCATACTTTCAGCTACAGAAACCGTTCGACTATCAAAATATTCAGCTCTTTAAGGACATTAGTGCTATATCTTGGCTTGTTTCAACTATTTATACTTTTTAAAATATTAAGCTTTTTCCACTTTTTTTTTTACAATGTAACTCAATGGAGAAAATCTTCAAATCCTCTTAAACCTACTCCACTTTGAAATGCTACTGCTTCCGCATACTTTCAGCTACAGACTTCATTTAAACTTTAAACGGGTTACAAGTCTTTGAACTGTCAAGCTATGATTCAGCTTTTTGATAACTTTTATAGTTTTTCATTTATCACACACACACACACACACACAGAAGGTAACTGTATCTTAACAGGGAACTTTTCAAAATAAAATCTCTATAGAGTAACTATCTACTATATTTTGTCTAACGATTTACAGTTTTAAAAGGTTCTAGCTGATGCTACTACTACAACTATTACTAATACTACTACTGTTGCTGCTTCTGTTCCTACTGATTCTACTACTACTACTACAGCTGCTGATCCTTCTGCTAGTACTGCTACTACTACTACTACTATAGCTGCTGCTCCTTCTGCTAATACTACTACTACTACTACTACTACTACTACGATTACTACTACTATTGCTACTACTGCTTTTGCTACTAATACTACTACTGTTACTGCTACTACTATTACTACTACTGTTACTGCTACTACTACTACTACTACCTGTGATGTTACTGCTACCACTACTGCTACTATTACTACTGCTCCTGCAGCTGTTCCTACTGCCTCTACTACTACTACCACTACTGCTACTACTATTACTACAACTACTACTGCTACTTTCCACCCAAATACCACTTTGTGTAACAACTTAAAGATTTTAAAGGTTAATTCAGTGAAAATACTATTTCTGTCCAAGCACTTAGTTTTAAAGGTTTATTTCACCCAAATACTACTCTCTCCCTCTCTCTCTCTTTGTGTTTAGCAATGCAGTTCATCTGTCTGACATACATACAAAGCATTTCTTCTTTCCGCCTATTCAGGAAAATTCAAATTTACCACTTTTGACAGTATTGCAGTTTAGCTTCCAGCTTTTCTAGCAATGTATTTCAGCTCTTAGCTTCTTTAGGTAATGCAGTTCAGCTTCCAACTCTGCCAGTTGTACATTTCATCTTCTACGGTGTTAGCAGTGCAGTGCAATGCATTTCAGCTTTAACATTTTTAGGCAAGTCATTTCACATTTCTGCATTTTCAGCAATGCTTTGCAAAAGGTAAACAATCAGAGATAAGCTGCTCATTATAGAAGTGAGAAGTTTCAACATGGAGATCTTTATTAAAGCTCAGTTTTCCATTGTACAAATGTCATCATAGTTGAAACTGCATGCAGTGGCTTGGTTTGAGGCACGTTACTAAGGAGAATGAGTGCTGTTGAACAAAAAATTAAAAAACAAAAACATCAGACATTAAATTGCATAACTTAATCTTATCGATATTGCAATTAAATCCAACTACAAAAATGATGTGTCCAATATGATCAAGCTGTTGTTTTCTATGGAGACACATATAATATACACACACACGTATATAAAAAGGCCGAACGGAGGGAGAGACACTAATAGCAGTTAAGACGAGTTAGGAAAACCATTCATTTTGCATTAGGAGTATTTTTTGCCACTAAAGGTTATAACAGAGGATGAGAGGCACAAAGACAAATTTTGGAGGCATGAAAACCACCGCGTCAGAGTGAAATGTCTCTATCGGGGTACAATACAATTTTTAAATCTCAGTTAAACCTGAGCACTGTATTCACTGAGTCTAAATGACGAGACGAGAGATCATATGCGCTGAGAACAGAGAAATGAGACAGCTGACCTTTGACACAACAGAGCGACACACTTAATAAGGTGAAGTCCCCACTGGATGCATGAATCTGTGAAAATGATACTAAAGGCTTTATGGGTGGAAAAAAATAGACAAAATGTGCAAAAATGTGCCCCTGCACAACAAAAGAGCAGCCAAATAATGATGAAATGACAACAGCAATTTACACAATGTGGTTATAAACTCTACTGTACTTATAATTTTGTTATTAGTTAGTCCTCTTTGCCGTGTTTATTCTTCATAAAAAGCATACATATTGCAGCATGAGGAGAAACAGTGTTATGTTATATCCTCCTTTCTGGAACGGATCCAGGTCGGGTCACACCAAAGAAATTAACAAAAACAACAGAACAGGCACGTACAAAGTCACCCATCACTCATATTGGCCTCCTGCACACGAGTCATCAAACTGTCCCCTTGGGTTGTCTGCTGTCCAACGACGTGGAGCAGCAAACAAGTCAAGAGCTCTTGTCAACAAATGTAGCTTGGAGAAGATCGTCAAGAGGAGCCCACATGTTATATATCACCACAGTATATTCTACTTTTGGCAAAACAAAAAGCTTAAAAATTATTGATTGGTCACATCGGTTGCCTGTTTGGTTTTACTTTTAAAAAACAGGCAACCTTCTTCATAGCACAGTATACAGGCAGAAAGTGAGAATGAACAAGTAGAGAGAGGATAGTCTTAGGTTGAGAACAATCTGACCTACAACAGTGAAACAAAAACATACGACAAAAAAAAAGGCAGAAAACAATTGCTGAAACTCTCCGTCTGTTCTTTCTTTTCATGACACTTAGTTATTTGTTTGTTTTTATCTTTAGCTCATCCTATAATGCAACCTGAGGCACAACATCAAAGTCCACTTTAACCGCTTCTCGCCGCTTGCCTTTTAAAATGGTTGACCTTACAAAAAAGGAAGCAGCAATTAACCTTTTCATCATAGGGAGGAAATACATTGATGTACAATGGATCAAAAATGACAATATATTATCAATAACAAACATTAATCAATCCCTATCGCCAAAAATATTAAGACCAGGGAGGAGTGGTGGGGAGAGCAGAGTAGTAGCGCCTTTGCATGTGCGCCCGTCACAGTACGGTCTGCCTTCCGTGGGAATGTTGAAGAGAGGGGAGGAGGTACAGCAGGGAGGGAAGGAGGTGAGGGAAGGTAGGTAGGGAGCGAGGGAGGGAAGGAAGGGCAGAAAAGGAGAGGAGTTCACCAGCCCTCTCTGATATCTGTTGAGTGTGTTTGTGCATTGTGTGAGTGTGTGTGTCCTATCGGTATGACGTCATGTTGGGTTTTATTCCCACTCTGTGGTGCCGGGTGGTTTGGAGGTCAGATCATACATGACTCTGGAGATGCCTGGGATCTTCTTGATCTCGTTTACCATCTTCAACACCACCTGGCAAAACAGAGAACACAAATAACTCTAAAACATTGAACAACTAGTCAGAAAAGAATTGAGACAGTCCTTATTCAAATCAATCTTGAGTTGATATCCTCAATCCCTGAACAGCTAGGTTAGTATTCATGATAATAGTTCATTACAATACATCTGAGAACATGACTGCCACAAATGGGCTACTAAGAAAAGCAAATAATTTAAATTAGGAAGCAAAATAAATTATATAAAAAAGGATAGACTGTCTTATAAAAGTGTGTGAGAGGGAATTACTTATAACACTTTTTTTTAAATACATTTTTAAATGCTCAAAATATAGGAGGAGATCTACCTTTGTGTAAATAATATTTTGCCAGTAGAAACTGTTTTATAAGATATTTAGTATATCAAAATTGTGGTCACATTTTCAGTCTCAAACGCAGCTTAACCGTGTCTTATGATGTGCTACTTCAGTACGCTTTAAGAACAAATATTACTGGGACCACTACAAAAACTTGCCGATGAACATTTAATATCCAGGGATTCACATTATTTACACTACCACCAACTATCCCTGGAATAATTTGGCCAAAATGTATTACATTGACCAAACACGATCCAGGACAGCTAAAGTCTAGCAAAACACTGCGACCGAGTTGAGAGGTTGAATCATGGTATACCTCCTCTGGGATATGGTTGCCCGGCATGGCAGGGATGCCCGTCATGAAATCGCTGGTGATGAAGGTGCGGACCACCACAGAGCGCCGACAGGACGGCTGCTTTTGCAGAGGGTCACGGTCAAAGTGCAGGGGGGTCAAGATGACCGGCATCTGGCTGATCTTACCGGAGTAGCCTGAAAGAGAGAGAAAAATGTTCTTATTGCTGCTATAACAAACATTAGTAAACAAAACAATAGCTTCACTGTCGTTGAATATTGAATATCTTTGAGTTGTTGACAAAACAAAACATTTGAGGACGTCATCTTGGACTTTGGGAAACACTGATCCACATTTTTCACCATTTTTTGAACATTTATAGACCAAACAACTAATCAATTAATCAAGAAAATAATCAACAGATTAATCGACAAGGAAAATAACTGTTAGTTGCAGCCATACTGGGCTACTGTAGAAACGTGGTGGTAAAACATGACAGACTCTGTAAAGAGGACCTGCTCTCTATGTAGATATGAAGGGCTTATTCAAAGGTAATGAAAACACAACGATTCTTATTTTCTGGTGATTATACACTAAAGAAAACATGCTGATTAATATTATATTCCATTTCTGCTAATAGATCCCCCGAAATGCTACACACTAGACCTTTAATGAAGCAAAAAGGCTTACGTCATACTACATGGACCATTTATAGGATATCAAATGAGGACAAAATGATCCAAATAATCTTCAAATCCACCCTGTTAATCACATCTTAAATTAGCACAATGCAATACTGAGTGAAAGCATAGCCACAGTCAGTAAAGTACAGACATATCACAAAAGAAAATTATTCTTAATGGAGAACAAATATCTGGTTTGCCTCTGGGGAAACGTTAAATTCCCAAAGTGGATGCAAGTATGCAGACGACAAGTACACCGTTCTGGATACGAGTGTTGGCATATTAACACCAGGCTTTGTAAAAGGAAGATTAGACAACTTTATTTTATTAGATAGTCCTGTGGTTGCATCCTTTTTTGCATCTACTCACATCCTCCCCAATAATCTGTAATGTTTCAATACATAGGGCTAAATTAAAATGTTTAAAATCACTTTGTGTTTACACACACACACACTTACCAGACTCTCTAAGGATAGAGTGAGCTACAAAGTCAGCCTGTCTGAGCGTGCTCAGGACGCCTGTGGTCAGGAAGGTCGGGGTAATGTCTGTCGGCGGCTCTTTCACGTGGGACCCAAACACATACACAACTCTGGAAAAAGGAGAGACATGAATTAATGGGTGAGTATTAATGGGTGAGTGTCGGTGCAGAGTATCTAATGTGGCATATCACTGAGGAGCGATAAAGAGATGTTTGTATTACCTATTGATGCTATGGCACATGCGAGGGATGAGTCTGGCCAGGAACATGAGAGATTCCCAGTGTGGAGACTCTTTACTTGTGAGGCCGCACACGTAACTGTAGGACCGGCAATCACCCTGAGACAAAGAAAGAAGATTCATTTTTTTGTGTTTTTACAGTCATTAACAAATTAGGCTTATTATAAAGTCAGGGCAACAAGAGAACACAAATCTTCAACAATTGTTAGAATAGCTTATGCACCAGAGTTATTATAGTAGGAACTATGACAAAAATAACCAGTGAAAAATATTTTTAGTAAACTGAAACTAAATAAAATCTATATTCTTAAAGAAAAACTCATCTCAAACAATATTGCCTGGGTAAAAAACAAAAAAAAATAAGAATGAAAGTGAATGTAAAGTCATTTCAGTTTTCGTTTTTTTTGTAGCTATAATAAATCACGACTGAAAAAAAGGAGACAGCATGAATTTCCGTCAACTCTTGTGACATTGAAACACAGAAATTGAACTGCCTTGACTATCCAGGAGATGGCGTTATGCTGCAACTGCTTCACTAAAGTAGCGGCAAAGATGAAGCATTATGGCCATTCCTACACAGTTCTCCATCCATGTATTTTGTATGTATATGTCGCTATATACACTCTTAACTATTAAAACTAAATATATAAAAACTAAACCTTTTTGAAAAACTGAAACTAAACTAAAACTTCAAAAGTCAAAATTAAAATAAAACAATAACTAATTTAAAATTCAAAACTTATAACCTTTGGTATAATTTTTATCTGTTAATTAAACAGTGAAGTTTGTATAAATAGAGTATGAATAATCTGTCTGTTTTCACTTCAAACAAATCGCTGTCTGTGTTTGTGCACGGTCTCCTGTCTGTCCCACAGTTTGAGGTTTAGGGTAAATATAAAACTGGTTTCAAACAGGAAGTACTACGACACACCCACACACAGACACACACACACACACAGTCACTGGCTGCATGTAGGAGCCGGCCAAAAGTAGTCATGACCCTCCTTTTCTCCAGGCAACACTGAAAGGCCAGTATAAACTACTTAGCTACGGAGCACACCCTTTGTATGTGTCAGACTAACATCAGAGAAGTTGAGGAAAAAACTAAAATGTGCCTCAATAGTAACAACAGATCCCTCCCTTGGCTAGTAGGCAGAGAGTCAAAAAGTAAGAAACTGTGAGGCTTTGTGTGGGTGGGTGCATCTCGTGGTTAACCACTAAATTGTAGTTATAACAGCGAGACAAACAACAAAAGTGAGACATGCTGTTCCAAGCTTCCCCTGCCTCTGGGCATTCATCAGCAGACCTAAAGACATTTGAAATTTCCACATACATGTAAATCCAACAGCTCCTAAACAAATAAACCATGTTTGGATTTACCTACAACCTACCTCTGAAACTTTTACTTGGGCTTTAAGAAGCTACTACTTTAAAACTATTTTGACTAGACGTTACTACATTCGGGTCAGTGTTCATTTCGTTAACTACTACTATTACTACTTTTTTCGATGACTAAGACAAGACGATGAATACATGGCACAGACGTCATTAAACACTAACGTTGACAATATCAAATATGCAATATCGTTGATGAAAAAAAACAAGACTAAAATGTAGTTTAAAAACATAAAAACTTTACCAAAATATCTTTATTTTTGTCCCTTTCCACCTTCTCTTCCCGTCTCTCTGTCTCAATCACACACACAAAGAGCTGCAGCGGCGATCAGTCCGTCTCAGTCACACACCTCAGTCCTGACAATTGTGCTACTATAATGCATAAAGTTGGCGGTTTGCGGGTTATTACTGTATGACCTTCATAAGTATAGGCACAACTCATAACCCTCGGCAAAAGTACCTTAACGCCATATTTCCCTGTGAGTCTGCTCGTCGACGAGCCATGAATGGTCAGCAAGAGCAGTGTGCAATATGAGAGAAAAACACGCTCACTATGCCTGCAGCGAGTGGAAGCAGAGCGCCGCTGCACACACACACACACACACACACACACACACACCGCAGTGCTGTCGCACATCAACCCAAATGATAAATGCGGCTGTTATTATAAAACTGTAATTCTTAAAGTATCTGTACTAATGGGGTATTGTACCATTTTATAACAGCAGGGTATTGCGATAGTGTTCTAGTATCGGTATACCGTGCAACACTGATTGATTGACCGACTGGATTACCTGGACGCCAACAGTTTTGATGGGCAGCAGGAAGGCATTGAGTGAATGAAGGCTGGTGATCTGCAAGAGCTTCTCTTCCTCCTCGTCCGATATGCACGACTTGACTCTCTGCAGCAAGGCATGGGGCTGGAGGGGAGAGAGAGGGTTTTAAAGCAGCACGTAAAACTGGAACTGAAAGGACAGAGAGACCTCAGAAATAGCTCCGTCTATGTTTACCCATCACCTTTGTCAGTAGAGCCACAAAAACCCTGACTCACAATGTCAAAGTAGAAATCAAGAAAATCAACTCTGAACTTGTATCATTTATCTAATGAACAGCTGTTCTGCATGTCAGACAACCAGCAGCAGCAAACAGCCCATATGTAGTGCAACGTCTGTGTATGGGCTCATTTTTCAGGGGGACTGGCAAAGGCCCTTCCTTCAGTCGTACCTTAAGTGAAAAACAAGGTACTAAAAACAAACTAGAAACAAAATGAAATCATCAGAATTATTTGGCTGTTGGTGCAATGTGGCCAACCAACCAGCAGAGGTTGCACATTATTAACTCCATAATTAACCAGTCAGGACAAACGGCTACAAATGTCTTCTCATTTGGTATGTAGCCAAGCAAACAGTACAGTGGAGGCTCTGCCTACAAATGGCCACTGCTCATATATTAGCATCTTTATTGCTAGATTTTGTGACAAATTAACCTAGTTGCCAAAAACTGCAGGGAAAATGCTGATCAATTCAATTCAGAGTAATAAATCAGACACTGTTAATGCTCCTACAGCATTTTAATGACTAAATATTTCACCAGATGCTTCGAGCTGGTACACTTTTTTGGCTTCTGAATGATACAGAAGTTCAACATTTCGCACACTATTGGTGAGATGTGGTGATGTTGGAAGTGCTAAGTCCCTCAGTCCTCCATCTGTCTTTGATTTGTTTGGATGTGTGTGTACACTTAATATTTGTCATCAGGAAATTTACAGTCACCGCACTTGCTAAGATGGGTGTTTTCAGTAAGCAGTGATTAAATTAGTGCTCAGAAATGTGCATGCTTCACTGAAAACACTGACATACAAAGTGTTGGAAGTGTGTTTGTGGGGTTGTCATCCAAACTTTGCAGAAAGAGACACTTATTCACAGTAATTAACATCTTGCCATTAGTTGCAAATACGTGAATCCAGTGACAAGTTGTTTTTATGATATTTCCCCAAACACAGGACGTCAGACAACTAGTCATTAGATTTTCTTTATGCGTCTGTATTGTTCTGACCTTTTTGACACTTGCAGAGAAGTCTGTGATGATTTTGAGGATGTTGTTTGTTTCAGCAAAGTCCTTACAGATGTAGGGCTCCTCTGCACAAATCACTCTGATGGACAAACCAGGACCTAGAAGGCAAAGCAGCATTTTTTAGCAAATATAGAAGTTTTGAGTCTGTCTGATTGAATAAGTAAATGGGTACACGAGAGAGAGAGAGAGAGAGAGAGAGAGAGAGATCTAGAAAGGAGACAATGGTAGAAAGAGATCATCATTTTATTAATAAGAGCAGTCACATCACAGACGTGTGTTTATGTACTTGCCAGGGAAAGGATGTCGGGAGACGATCTCCTCTGGAAGGCCCAGCTCTCTCCCCAACGCTCTGACCTCATCTTTATGGAAATCTTTCAGTGGTTCGATTACTTTTCCCTGGAGGATCACAAAGGAGTGGAATCAGCATTGAAACCGTGTGGGAGTGAAGGATATGCTTCGATGTTGCATTTTTGCAGTTGTGCGTTTATATAAAGGGCTGAGCAAAACAACAAAAAACACCAAATAATACATGAGCAGCTGATAAGGAGGAGAGTTAATGTTCTTCACAGATGCTTCACTGCTCCTTCGAGATACTGAACCACTGCTGAAGAAGGAAAGCCTCTTTAGAGGATGATGGATGATGTCATTGAGTCAGGGTTACTGCATGATAGCTCTGCTTTTGTCTCTGTCATAATCTCTGCTCTGAACGGCAACAGTAGATTGTTTTTTACACAGACGTATGGTTTTCAGTATTGAGCAGAAGTTAATGTCACTCTTGTATCTTACAGTTCTTCAAAACATTATGAGACAAACAAGAGCACAGTTTGATAAGCTGTCTGTACCACTGCAGTGTCAAATTGTTCGTCTATGCAGACTGCTACAAAAACTATTCTAGTTTGATGCAACTGAAGCTGTTATCTATGTTCTCACCAAAGCAACAAGGCTCCATTGGAGAAAAAAAAAGTAATTTTACCTCGCAGAACACGAGGGTTGCTGGTCTACTGCTGCCTCGATCGGTTCGTTTATTTGTGTTATTGTGTGACTTTGGTTTGTTTGGATTCACCAAAGTCTCCGAATAGCACAAACAAACCAACCGATCGAGGCAGCGGTAGACCAGCAACCCCCGTCTTCTGCAAGGTAAAATCACTGTTTTTTCAATGGAGTCTGGTGGCTTTGGCGAGAGCATAGATGGGTACAACGGCTTCAGTTCCCCGTCGGAAAGGGCTGTATGGCAGCAAGGTAAAAAGGTGAAAATATTCGAAATATAGCTTACACTTAAGCTGATACTGATCTTTTTTAGGTGGGTCTTTCTTTTAAATGTTTAAAATATGTTTTGCTGCTGCCCCGTCCACAGCAATACATTGCTTTGCGGCAACTCCTGTCTGCTTCTTCAAGCTGGTGGTGTGCCGACAGTCATCTACTGTAGGTAACACACCGACTATGGATAAGTACCTCACACAACCCCACTTCGAAACACCTGAACTATCCCTTTAAGTTTATTAAATTAAGTAAAATTAGTGGATGTGGAAACTATGTGCAACAGTAATGTGCTATCCCCACAACAAAAACACTGTATCGTATTGTAGTGTATCATTTAAATGACTTTAGATGTGGTGACTAGCAATGACATTTAGCAGAATATATGTGCACCTATCTGCCATTTTTTGACGATGCTCTTGACTGTCAGATCTCTTACTGCTATTTAGCATTCAACTCAAATATTTTTTATTCTGTTTTCCTTCTTGTCTTATGATATACATGTTTGCATTCCCAACTCTTGAGGACACAGTTGATCTGAATATGATGGCCACACTCTGAAGCAGCAGTATGTATCATGGAAACATAGTTAGTATTTGTGTAGGTATGTGCATGCGTGCAGTACCTCATCTCTGAGTTTTCGGATGAGCTCGGTGTCGTTGTGGTGAGTTTTGATGACCTCCGCCTTGCCGCTGGCAAGATGAGAGGCACTCTCAATGAGATCGGGCCGTAAGGTACCCTGGGCCAGGAAAACCTCTTCTGGCTTCAGATTCATCTCCCCTATCACTTCATTTGCCACCTGTGAAGCAATTAAAAAAAGTCAGAAACAACATGAACTTGTGAATAAAAGGCAAACAATAAAGCAGCCATATTGGCAGATGGTAACGAGGCTGTAGGGCAGACAAGCTGGCAGTTTCAAATAAAATGTGATATAGATAGCACTTTTCACATAAGAATTGATTAAGACCCAGCACTCACTTTGACAAATGTGTCTCCAATGATTTTCCTTTTCTCTTCTGGGTTGGTCGTCATATTCAGAGTCTTGCTGATGCGTTTTCGTGGCGTCCTGTCCTCCTCAGAGATGGGGAGGGTCGTCGTTCCATTGTAGAAGGTGTGAGCCGCATTTACCACTAAATTATAGAGAAAGAGAAAGGCGGAAGACACATTTAGGTCATGAGCAACACAAAAATGTTCTCCTCCAAGTTGATGGTCTTATTGTACCTGCCGTACTTCATTTAGACCACCAGGATGTCTCTCCGTACCTTTGAGTTTGATGCCCAGCTTGGTGAGAGCTTCCTCCACACTCTGACTCTCTCTCTTCCTCATGAAGCCGTTGTCGATGTGAACCGCTATCACCTGGTCCGGGTTCAGAGCTTTGTTGAGGAGAGCCGTGCAAACTGTTGAGTCTACCCCGCCACTCAGCAGCACCTGAATAAATCATTAGAAACAGTCACTATCGAAGTTTTCCATACACATGTGCTGGTTTGGCTTAACTCGGTTTGACTTGCCACGTCAGCCCAGCATGGCAGAGATTTGCATCTCCATTACAACAGGGCTACCTGCTTGAGGGTGTGTGTAACTGATGATGCGCTTGTCTAGAGTCGATGACGTTTGAAAGCAGCACCCTCTTTTAAATGGCGTTTAATAGCAGCGCCATCTTTAGCATTGTTTACTATTGCGCTGTGCAACGGTTGTTGGTAGACAGCTACTTATCACAATGGATTTTCAGACTGTTTTTGCGATTGTACTTGCAATCTACCGCTTATTGCTTGAAAAACAGAGACGGGATGACAACATAGATCTAAAAAGATGAAGAGGAAACTATTATCTGACGTTTGAAGAGAATGGCAACAGAAAGAAAGAACCAATATCTTGCTTGATTACAAGTATAGCCTCCGCAGCCAAGTCATTGTTCAGATGATACGTAAACAAGCTTCTTTGTCATCATATTCAGAATTCCCTTTTATCTACTATTTTGCTTTATCTATACAAAACATGTACAGGATAGATTTACAACTTAGGCATTATGAACTCAATCAAAAAGGAATAAAGTACTATAACTTTGAAACTTCTTTACTTATAGTAATAATGCCACACTTCCCAAATACAAAGTACTGTAACACACAGTGAAACATGTAACCCTCAGACTGTAGTTGAAGAACACGAAACAGAGGCTGCATGTATTTATTTAAATATAAATCCTCTGCTTTGAGCCCATTTCCTACATTCATTTATCGCCTTCACCCTCCCCCGAGATGAAGCCCAGTTTGAAGCCGCTCAGGGAGTCGACTACCTCTTTTCAGATAAAACAGGGTTTAATTTGAGAGTTTAATTGGTTCTACTTTACTTCCCACCACTGCTGCTGTCACCACACTTCACAGTCAGCACACCAGCTTTAGACTTTTAGTCAAATTATCTCCCATTGCAAGTTAAATTGTGCTGAGAATATGTATTTTCTTCTGTTTTCTGCTACTCTTCCTTTTTTTTTTTTAAAAGTCATCCTTCTGCCCTAAAAACGGTTTGGATAACAACACGCACACACATTCATGAAACGTTTTACTCACCAGCACTTTAGACTTGTCTACTTTTTCTTTGATGTCGCTGATGCAGACCTCTTGGCGGTTCTGTACGGTAAAATTATTCGTGCATCCTGCAATCTCGAACAGGAAGTTACGCAGCATCTCGATGCCTCTCTCCGTCAAGTCGACCTCGGGGTGAAACTGTGTCCCGTACAGCTTCTTCTGTTCGTTAGCAATCCCTGGTGGGGAAACCAGATGTGGAGAAGGACAGTTAACATTTGAAAGCCACTTTAAAAAAAAATACATTCAAGCAAAACTAGTATAACGTAAAACAAAATTTGGATTTTCTGACACAAACAAACAAATATAGATGTTTATTTGGGACTTGCATGCAAGTCTATGACCACAATCTTATTTTAGATTATGTTAATGAGTGTCACGGCTCATCTCGCGTGCTGCTCACCGGCAATGATGTTCCCCGATTGCGCCACCACTTTAAAGCCATCAGCCACTTTATCCACGCTGTCTCCGTGGGTCAGCAGGACCAGTTCCTCCTTCTGAAGGCCTCTGATAAGATAAACACACACACACACACACACACATACACACACTGATGTCAGAGGAAGACGTGCTTTGTTCAATAACATTGCAAATAATAGTTATATGTGAAGAGGAGGCTCTGCTTTCACTGGGTGCATGTGAGGGGCAGACAGTAATAAAAGACTGCAGCCGTCTATTTTAGACTCTGCAGTATTTGTGTAACAACCAGGGGGAAATATGTGACTGCTGGAATGCTCCTGCAGTTTATCTAGTAAATATGGCTCTGGGACAAACCTGTTGAGCAGCGGTTGTGCTTTACACAGTCCACAACATTTTGTCCTCAGTTGTTTAAAAGAAGAGATGATACTGTAGGTTTCCTGACGGATCTAGAAGTGATTTCTTCAATGCTAATTTTTAGGGTTGAGTGACAGGAGGATTACATTCAATAGGTTAAATTCACATCAGATGGACTCCATTCACCCTTCCTCTGCAGCTGCATGCACTGGCAAACAAAATCTGCTCCATCACCCAACCTTAGTTCCTTTGTAGAATGATACTGTCTCCCATGTACTAATTAACTCTCTACACTGTATCAGACCATGTTGTTCCTGCAACAAGTATATTTGCATGTTCTGTCCTCATCCACAAACTCTCAGTCTGTCGTCTCCTCTTGCCAAATATATCAGATTATAAAGTTGAAAAGAAGTGTAAGGACGTGTAGCTCAAAGAGGCCAATTTGAACTGAGGCTGGGTGATATGGACAAAATCTTCTATCCGAATGTAGATCATTTCATATCTCGATAACGACATATATCATGATAAAGCATGTTTTTATGGTAATTCAATGGATAAACATGGTATGGACACCTGGGGGCTAAGAACAACATTAGACATGGTCAGTAAAATTACTGGGAAAGAGTAAAACTGGGCTGTATATAGAAAACACATTTATTGTGATTTACTGCATGTTGTGTTTTAACCAGCCCATGTAGCCAAAGACAAATTTCCACATTTGTGGACAAGATTATTATTATTATTATTATTATTAATAAACAGTCTATATGAAATAACCACATGGTAAAGCCTACTGTTGTATACTTCTGTTTGAATTAAATACATGACAAATGAAAAATACTGAGTATTTTCTCATTTAATAAAGAGCTTTAGTGCAAAGTCAACACAATAGTTTCAAGTGAAATTATAGAGAAAAAAATCAGATTAAAACAATAATTTGATTTAATTGAGTTTGATCAGATTTTCTAAGAAATTTGAGTAAGTGCTTGTTATTATCAATTTAGTCTACGTAATCGTCTATCTCGCTATAAGATTTCACCACGATACGATTCCATTGAAAGACGATAAATTATCATATTGAATCATCTCGCGGCCCTAATTGAAAACATTTATAATATAAATAAAACACTTGAGTAACCATATTACCTGAAGAGAGAACAAGTGTTGTCCAGTCCGATACTGAACACTCCATCTTCCCTCATATTCTTTTTGTGTACTGTGCCGCCAAAAACTTTATTCATCATCTGTAACACACACACACACACACACACACACACACACACACACACACACACACACACACACACACACACACACACACACACACACACACACACACACACACACACACACACACACACACACACACACACACACACACACACACACACAGCAGAGTTAACACTTGGACACAATAACTGCACCTTAGTGTGATTTCAAAGAAGTTACAACTGCCAGCTGTCTGGAGAAATGTGCTAGAGAGAATGGCTGTCTGCTGGTTTTTAATTTCCAGGCTAGCTGGGAAAATTGAGCGAGTAATGCTCTCATCTCCCTCAGCTAGTGTCAAAGTGCCCTTGAAGAAGGTGGTGAAGTCCCAGCTGGCCGAGGAAAGCTGAACAGCAGCCTGGAGCAGTGCGATCTTAAAGTGTAGCTACTCATTGTGAATGTGTGCAACACAAATGCTTCCTTGTGGAAGAAGGAAGGTCTATCTATTCACTATAAAGGCCTCCCATCATAGAATTTTACTGTGTGTATGCCATAGACTGTATATAAAGATGGACGACATGACAGCTCCCCAAAAGTGAAGCCAAAACATTGTGATCGCCCCCTGGGGGCTGGCTGCAGTATGGGTCATAAAGCCTGACCCCTCCATGTTAGTGGATGGGACATGGGCCAAACTGTCAAAGTTCACGTCAAAAAATGTTTTTCCCAAGGCTGATGCTATAATTAGTTATTTGATGCTATTAAAAGGGGTTGAGCTGCAGCCGTGCCCGTCTATGATGTATGCAAGCATGTGCATAGATACCTGCATCCCATAGCAAATCCCAAGGACAGGCTTTCCTATAGTGAATATGGCGGGGTCGAACCAGGGGGCATCTTCTGCATACACAGAGGCTGGACCTCCTGAAATGATGATCGCCCTAAGAAGAAGAGAGAGAAAACAATCAAGGCGAAATGTATTATAAAACACTTCCATATTGACAGAATAATGTCATAACTAGGGCTGACCTGAATGCTTCGAAGCTTCGACCGTTGACATGGCAATCGACCTCCAAATCAGTATTCGAATGCTTTGTTTTTTAAATTTTTTTTATATAAAAGTATGTTGTAATAATAATAATAATAATAATAATAATAATAATAATAATAATAATAATAATAATAATAATGATAATGTATAAATCCCCAAATAGCCCATGAAATAAGGAATAATCCCACAACATTATTTATATTCAACATTAATTATTATTAGCTATTCTCAGATGGATATCACTGTTTGTTATGTAGAGGTGTGTGGGTTTACAGCAGTGCGTCAGCGGCACTGAAACGGGGCAGATGGAGACAGACAGACAGAAGAACATGTCAGCCTGCCGCACCGCAAAGCTTCGAATAATTCTCACCGAAGCTTCCAAGCCCAAAAAATGGTATTCGGGACAGCCCTAGTGATAACAATACTATAAAAGGCAAAAAACAATCCTCTCTGGTGGTTCATATGCGTCTCATGCTCACCTGTAGCCCTGTTCTCTGATAGCAAAGGCCGGGGTCTCTAAAGGGAGGATCTCAGAGCGTACGCACATCTCTCGCACCCGTCTGTCGATCACCTTGCCGTACTGGGCCCCGGCATCCAGGATCGCCACCGCCCCCTCACATGACCCATTCTGCTCTACGCTGCTGATCTCCAGCTGTGGACACACAGTCAGAAAAACACACATTGATTTAAGTGCTTGTGGGCAGAAAAGTATACGTCCATAGTCGCTTTTGCACACTAGTGTTTTACTAAATGATTTTGACTAGCACACAGACACAACACAACAGGAGAGACTTCAGAGACCAGGTCCAAAGCACACTGGAGAACACGGATTTAAGGCAATTAACTGTGTTACAGACTACCATTTCAACGCCTTCATCAGAGTCAAACCGATCTGAGACTCACATCCTCTTAAGGGACTGTTTGTAACTTCTTACACGTATAAATCATTCCGGGTCGGTGTCCCATGCGCGCTCGCATGTGTCAATGCTGTTCAGACATGACTCCAACACAAACTACACAAAAGCACCAAAACCGCAAAGTTATATCTAGTGAAGCCCGTCTTGCAAAACAGTGTTGGCTGTGGTCGGGGGACGCGGGGGAGACCGTAGCTTTGGTCTCCAGAGCCGGAGTCTCTGCTGTACTCTGCTCCTCTGCCTGCCTTCACTCACCACGCTCGTTCTCGCTCAGCTCGCTCCACCTCTAGACGTGCATGCGCCCACACTACACACTGCAGGAGAGTTAGTAGCTCTGAGAATATCTAGTGAATGTACAGTGGACGTTTGTGCAGAAATAAATGCTGCAGCTCCTCCAGACCAACAGGTTTCCCATGTCTTGTGAAGTGACGGGGCTCTGCAGCGAGTTACGTTATCGTCTCCGACCGGGTGCCGGTGTTCCCTCTGGCCGCGGTCGGGAGGCTGAAGCAGGAAAAGTCAACAATAGGATCAGTGTTGATTCATGGAGAGACCTTCGTCTGGTCAGCTAACATTACTGCTAAGCAGGTGAAATATAGAGTGATATTGTGGTTTTAGCTGATGTGTGTCGCCTCACTGTTTTGACGGAAGCTCGCTCACATTCAGGTAGCGCGTGCACACGGGCGAGCTCGAGCAACAGGACGCTGACTTTCGTTGACTTAACGCCCACAGGTGTCGCTGTTACAACCAATTTCTGATTCTTACAAGCAGTCCCTTTAAATAAACTCCCCTAGTTGGGATCTGATTCATCATAGGCTGGAAAAAAATGGGTTAGCTATGCTGAATCAGTTCCCAACTAGGGGAGGTTATTTAAGAGGATGTGAGTCTCAGATCGGTTTGACTCTGATGAAGACGCAGTTGTTGTCGAAACGTTTAGTCTGTAATAAAGTTGATTGCCTTAAATCCATGTGCTCCAGTGTGCTGGTGGTGGTGTAAGGTAACCCACTCCTCCTTCACTTAAAACTGTGACATCCTCGTGGAAAATCGTGACTCAAATAAGGCCTACATAATTATGGACATGTGAGCTTCAATACAGACAGACAGTTTGCTCTTGTGAAACGTGGTGTAACCATTCAGCCCATCAGTAGAATCACATGAAACCCACAAGATAGTCAAAGGCTATTAGTAAGCAGCAGGACATACTGTCACAACCTGGTTATGTCTGGATGTTATTATTATAAACATATACGCATATCAAAGTTTAGAAAACACACATTAGTACAAGAACTAGAGAGACAGCTAATTAATCTCCATAAAGGAGGACAGCAAGGAAAAGCAGCAGAATTTGAAAATGTTTGGAAACCTTCGTTGGGAGTTTCTTGGACGTCAAGGGGCACAGTCAAACTGAAACTGATGTGTGTTGCTGAGTGCTGTTGTTGGAATTGTTGTGTTTTGTTTTTGTTTTTTGTTCTTCTTTGAGGTATTTATTTATTTTGTCTTATCTTTTATTTTATATGTTGTTTTTTTTGTTAGATAAGTGAAATACATGAAATGTCATGTCTCTTTCTTTCTTTGAAATTCTGACTAAACATTTCATTGTATAATTTAATTATTAATATTGTTAGTTTGTCTGTATGTGTATATATGTATATATGTAAAATTCAATAAAAATATTGTTTAAAAAAAGGTTGGACAGCAAGAAGAGAAACATGATCCCACGTGGTTTTGTTAGTCAAATTGAAACTGATGTGTGTTGCTGTCGGAATTGTTGTGATTTTTTTTTTTTGTTCTTCTTTGAGGTATTTATTTATTTTGTCTTATCTTTTATTATATATATATATATATTTTTTTTTTTTGTTATATAAGTGAAATGCATGAAATGTCATGTCTCTCTTTCTTTGTATTAATTTCTTTGTATATATGTATATATGTAAAATTCAATAAAAATATTGTTTAAAAAATAAAATAAAAAGGAGGACAGCAAGAAGAGAAACATGATCCCACGTGGTTTTGTTAGTCAAATTGAAACTGCTGTGTGTTGCTGTTGGAATTGTTGTGATTTTTTTTGTTTTGTTTTGTTTTTTGTTCTTCTTTGAGGTATTTATTTATTCTGTCTTATCTTTTATTATATATATATATATTTTTTTTTTTTTTTGTTATATAAGTGAAATGCATGAAATGTCATGTCTCTCTTTCTTTGTATTAATTTCTTTGTATGTATGTTTATATGCAAAATTCAATACAAATATTGTTTAAAAAATAAAATAGAAAGGAGGACAGCAAGAAGAGAAACATGATCCCACGTGGTTTTGCTGAAACACTTCCGCCGTCTAAAAACAACTCGCATTAAGCATGCTAACATCACTTCACATCTGTTATGTAAAGTTACAGCTACAGCATTACCAACATAACATACAATCACAGTAGCTCTAGTTGTACAATCACGACTAACTCACAGCAAACTTCACATAACAGCCCCTAACAGCCCCTAACAGCCCCTAACAGCGGCTCCAGTTGCTCCTCTACTAGCTTAGTGACGACGTTAGCAACAAGCTGTCAGTTAGCCGCTAGCTTAAAGTTAGCTTAAAGACAGCAGCCCGCATTTAATAAACTAGTTTACCACAAAGCCTCAATGTTTCCTAAATAAATGAACTCCAAAAGCAGTCCACAATAGAATAGTTTTGGTTATTAGTAGTAGTTATCATTATACACATTTCCTTCCAACTGCTCTCCGGCTAACAGCTAAGCTAACACAAATGTTAGCATGCTATGCTAGCTCAACGGCTAGTATAAACCAAGGACTATGGAAAGGAGGTTAAGTCGACGCGTCATAGCTCAAGGTGTTATTGCGCATGCGTAGTAGAATATGGCGAGCACTTTACGCGTTTCAGTTACACTACGCATGCGTTGTAGGCAACACTCCAAGACCAGTGTCCTAACCTCCTTTCTATAGTCCTTGAGTATAAACTCACCATTAGCCTGTTAGCACCGTCCAGTTAGCGGCGCTATGCTAACAAACCCACGCGGTTGCTTGGAGGCAGAGAGGTCCTCTTACTGGCACCATAAAGAATGAAGTCTAGTGGTTGAAATGTGTGTGATTATAATAGAGATGTATCCTGTTGTGGCTTAGCAAGCTGTGAGCAACATGTTAATGTTAATACTGCAACAGGCAACACAACAGCATGCTCTGTATAACTTTACTCCTCCAGAGGTACACACACACAGGCCGGATTAACACGAACACCGGGGAACCACAACCAGGTACTCCGGCTCCACTGACCTTGCTGGTGTCTCCGTTGCACAGAGCCATGGAGGTCTGCCGTGTTGTGGAATGAGAGCTCTCCTCTTCTGCCTCCTCCAAGTCCCGCGTCTCACACACAGAGAGAGAGAGACAGAGAGAGGTACTGGTTGGTTGGTTGGTTGGTCTGTTAGCTCCTGACTGGCTCAGCACGCCGACTACTGTTTCAAAAGCAGATTGGGGTTGTTGGTTTTGAAGACTTGGCTCTGGCTGGCTGTCACACAGGCTCTCCTCCTCCTCCTCCTTCTTCTTCTCCGGGCTGGGAATAACTTTCACAGCGGGAACAGACTAAATAAACCTGTCTGTGTTTCTATGGGTGGAGCGGAAAGTTAAATCCACAAAATGAGAGTGGCCCCAAGAGGGCTGGGCTTATATAGACAGCATATATATAGAGTCTGACTGATCATGTTAAAAGATGTATATATATATATATTTATATTTATATATATATATGTATATGTATATGTATATGTATGTATATGTATATATATATGTATATGTATATATATATGTATATATATATACATATATATATATATATGTATATATATATGTATATATATATATGTATATATATATATATATACATATATTTATATATTTATATACGTATATATGTATACGTATATATATATATACATATATATATATTTTTTTATATATATTTATATATAAAATATGAGATGAAGTTTAACTCTCTAAGACCCACAATAGACCCATTTTTGTCTTTTTACGGGGGTACAGGGTTTTTTTAGGGGGAGATAGCAGGTCAACAGTAAATTAAAGGGACTGTTTGTAAGAATCAGAAATTGGTTGTAACAGCGACAGCTGTGGCCGTTAAGTCAACGAAAGTCAGCGTCGGGCTCGCGCTTGTGCTCGCTCTACATAGACATGAACGAGCATCGCTCAAAACAGTGAGGCGACACACGTCAGCTAAAACCACAATATCACTCTTTATTTCAGCTGCTTAGCAGTAATGTTAGCTGACCAGACGAAGGTCTCTTCATGAATCAATGCTGATACTAGTGTTGGCTTTTCCTGCTTCAGCCTCCCGACCGCGGTCGGAGGAAACAGGGGACACACCGGCACCCGGTCAGAGACAATAAAGTTTCTCGCTGAAGTGCCCCGTCAACTCACAAGACACAGGAAACCTCTGTTGGTCTGGAGGAGCTGCAGCATTTATTTCTGCACAAATGTCCACTGTACATTCACTAGATATTCTCAGAGATAAACTAACTCTTCTGCAGTGTGGAGTGTGCGTGCATCCACATGAGAGTGAAGCGAGCTGTGAGTGAAGGCAAGCAGGCAGGCAGAGGAGCAGAGACTCCGATCCTGGAGACCAAAGCTACGGTCTCCCCCGTGTCCTCCGACCGCGGCCAACATTGTTTTGAAAGATGGGCTTCACTAGATATAATTTTGTTGTTGGAGTCTGAACAGCATAGCCACACACGAGCGTGCATGGGACACAGTTTTTCCTTGCCAAAATGTACCTAACTTTGGAACGTTATTTAGCCTCCTTCAAGCTAGTATGACATGGTTGGTACCAATGGATTCCTTCGATTTTATAGTTTCATATGATGCCAGTATCGTCACTCCAGCTTTAAAACAGCCCGCTACAACCTAAAAATGCAAGTTACATTAATGCGTTAAAGAAGTGGCGTTAAAACCAATTTGCGATACCGCCTTGCCACCGCCTTGCCACCGCCTTGCTACCGCGTTACTACCATGTGTTGACATACAATCTCCAAGCACAACGAGTCTACAGAGCCTCATACCTCAGACTCTTTATAGACAGAGGCAGCAAGTATGTGAGAGGAACCCGCTGTACTTTAACACGTCTACTCTACCATAAGTTCCAGGACTTTTCCTCTTTGCATGTCTCTTTCAGACAGCATACATTACAACATATCTTCACGCTCATTGTTCATATGTCGCTTTTGTGTTTGCCATTGACATACATTTCTGTATTTGGCTAATAATAATGTAGTTTCAGTATCCGTATTGTCTCTACAAAGATTATTACATGCTCTCAGAAACCTTCCCCTGCAATTCCTTAACAGCTAAAGAGGAATGTCTCAGCAAAAACACAAGTTTAAGTGTCAAATAAACAGATGCAAAAGTCCACTTTGTGCTGAGCAAGTTTGTAGTTGTTAGTTATCTTATCTTATTCTCTAACAGTAGGCCTAAACATTTTTCCAGGTATAAAAAATAGATAAAAAAAACAAAAAACACTTAAAGAAATTAGTTTCAAAAGAGGTAAGGCAATGGTTTTCAAACCTGGGGTGGTGAACATAACCAGAGGAAAATGTGTAAATACAACTATAGGGGGGAGCCGGATGACCAGTTTTTACTTCAGGCGTCTTTAAAGTGAGGGCATGCCATTAATGTCTGCGACTAAAACATGTAGGGGAGAGTGGGGTAAGATGAGCCAGTGGGTAAGTTGACCCACCCCCTCTATCTTGGCAACTGTGATTATGTTTTGTCATGTGACCATTATTTTAGGAAGTACCCATCATTTCTATCTTGCTGTGATGGAGTTAAGCACATGGGAGAAGTAGTAAGTACTTTTTTACACCAAAAACATTTTTTTCCAGGTCAAAGTAAATTTTCTGCATGTCAGGAATAATGGATGTTAGATCAAAGCAAATTTATCCAGGTCTAAAAAAATATATTATACACATTGGTGATTTACTAAGGTATAACACCATGTTAATCCCTTCGCTAAAGATTAGCCTGAATTGCTAAACTAGGCCATTTTTTCCAAAATGGTAGCTATGGGGCAAAGTGAGCCAAAGGCTATGGGGTAAGTTGAGCCAATGGCTCACTAATATTCTACTGTTATTCCGAGCCACTGGCTCAATTTACCCCACCATAAATTAACCAAATTAATTATCTGAAGTATAAAATGGTATTACTGTTGAGTGTTACACAACTTGGTTTGATTTTTTTATGTGTTAACCTTTATAGAAGAGAGAGATAAAGGAAGTAAAAACAGTTGGTTACAGTGGAACAGCAGAGGCAAAGAGGGTCTTCACAGAGGAGGTAGAGAAGGAGCTTGCAGACCATATCAAGAAGCTGGCTGAACAGTTCCATGGCCTTACTCCAAAGAAATGCTGTGAACTGGCATTGGAATTGGCAGAAAGAAACAACATTCCTGTCCCCAACAACTGGAAAGAGCAGGGTTTAGCAGGTAGGCCTAGGTCAAACCAAAGACCAAGACGAAAATCACAGCGTACAGCAGTTCTGAGGAGAGTGATGTTCTCATCCCATTTGATGACACTTCTGAGCATGAGTGTTCTAATGATTAGAGAAGTGAATCAGACATCACAGATCTGTTAGTTGGTGACTTTGTCATAGTAAACTTTGTATCCAAAGGCAGGAGCTACCATTACATTGGCTTGGTTGAGAGCCTGGAGGGCAACGAAGTGAGTGCAAGATTTCTCAGAAGAATCCGGGGGAACATTTGACGTGAGAAGCCCACCTTTGTATTCAAGGAAAAGGATGAGGCATCTTTTCCACTGAGTGATGTGCTGAAGGAGCTACCTCAACCTCAAAAGGCTGGAGGAACTGCAAGGAGGGAGCAACAGTTCATATTTCCCTGCAACCTTGACGACTGGAATATAGTCGAATATTGAATGATATTTTGATTGTTCAATGGTCTTGAAACTCACTGGTGGTTTGTTCTCACAAGTTCATAACTGTGAAACTGTTTGTGAACACATGCTGAGGTTTAAACTTAAAAACTCAGATGTTCAGTTTACCCCACGATGGCTCAACTTACCCACTGACTCGGATCAACTTACCCCTTACCTGGGGCAAGTTGAGCCACAGGAGCACTTTTTTTGGGAAGGTCATTTTTTTCAGACAGCTTTGTTATAGATGCATGCTGATCATTTCATTTGATAGGAGAGATCCTGAATTTAAGGTTCATGTTTTCATTTTACTTCTGTCTCATTTTTCCTAACCTTGAGGACAGCATAAGTAAAAATTGACTCATCTTACCCCACTCTCCCCTACATATACTTCAGGATGTGGTGCATCCTCGGGAATATTAATTTTTGATCTAAAATAAACCGTTTTCAAAATATGACTTTCCAAAAAGAAAAGTGCTCTCTTGGCTCAAGTTGACCCCGAGGAGGGGTAAGCCATTTTAACAAACTTGTATCATCCAGCAGTATAGAGCTAACGTCATAGCTAACAGTATAGCCTCATATTGTAACTTCACATTGTAACACGTGAGAGTTTTTCAAAGTTGTCTGTAATTGTTCAGACTCAAGAATCATGACTCCTTGATCATGAGAAAAAAAAATACTTTGAGCGGCAAAACATTTTTTTTTAACCTAAATGTACTTATCACTTGTCATATGGGCCTCTCTCCATCACAGGGTCAGTAAAACGGATGACTCTTCCAAAATGTGTGGTCACATGACCAATTTTGTCTATGGTTGCCTAGAAACAAGGGGTGGCTCAACTTCCCCACCGGCTCAAATCACCCCGCTCTCCCCTATAGTTGAATTTTCAAAGCAGGTATTTGGACTCACACAGGGGTGCATCTAATTACATTATTAATTGTGGCATAGCATTTTGATAATTGCTGGAAGTTATCATTAATGTTATTAGTTCCACCTGTGCATTTCCTGCTATATGACAAAACATCTGTGAATAAAGTCTACGGTTCTATTTCATTTGGGAACAATAAAGAAACAGGACAGCTCTAGTAAGGCTGTCACAATTTGAAGAAACTTTTCCAACATTTCAAAAAGGGGTTTGACAGAAAAAGTTTGGGGACCTCAGCTCTTGCAGATTACAAGGTAACTCTGAGGATATATTTCATATGATTCATAAAACAAACACTCAATAAACACGCTTGTGATGGGATGTTAAAACATTTTAAGGCACGTGACCAGAGGTTGAGATCCAAAAGGGGTAAGATACTCAGATGAGATGATATCAGCGCCATCCTGTGGAAAATGTCATGAAAAATACTCTACAGCACAGACAATTATTACCATGGAAATTACTCATTTCTGATTGGGTGGTAGTGTCTGTTAAAACCAGTCAAACAATAACCATTACTCTTAACCAAAGCACAAAGACCACCATAACCACTGCAACAGCACTTCCTCTTCAGTGAACTCTCACTGGTGAAACAAGATTAATCCACCAGGGACTAATAGGGGAAAACTGGTCTGTTGACCCTCTGTTTGAGGTCATTTATTTTAGGAATATCATGCGCCATGTGTATTTTGACACAGATCATCTCTATAAGACAGGTATTGCACATGATAAAGCAGGCCCATGTAGTAAGAGTTGATATTGTGCTTTTTTTGGTGCATATTCACAAACAAATTTGCCATCAATCAGATTACCATAAACCAAATGAGACATAATAAATATGGGGCCTTTGTGTGCAGATGCCCAGTTGGTGAAAATAAATTAAACAAACTTTTAAAAAAAGACGTAAACATGGTTGCTGGAATGAATCTGTGGTTAGTGACTGTGGTATATGTGCAATAATATACTCTGTCCTGATATATAGAGTGAAAATAAGTTGTATTATTTACTATATCAGGACACTTTGTGGTAGATTGACACCCTCTGACATGGGTCAAACATGGAGCTTCACAGTGCTCCTGTTATCACATGATGATGATCCACCCAAATATGTCTGTGTGTTGTCACATGCCATCAGCGTGGATAAGCAGTTTCACATGCACTCATAGCAGCCACAAGGCAGAGCGTGCCGTTATTCATTACCTCTAACTCAAATGTGGTGGATGCATCATGACCATCACCAAAAGATCTTTTGACGGAGGAGAATGTTTCAGTGAGGCTTTGGATCGAGAACTGCGGGGTGGCTGAAAAGATTTTAGATCCAGCACTTCCCTCTTAACCCCCTGAGACCGACTTTACTCTCTTTTGGAGGCCGTAACAGGTTCAGTTCGAGAGCTAGAGTGAAAGTACAGGCTGGAGGCTAAATTTTGGCGAGGAAAAACTGGCATGGACATTTTCAAAGGGGTCCCTTGACCTCTGACCTCAAGATATGTGAATGAAAATGGGTTCTATGGGTACCCACGAGTCTCCCCTTTACAGACATGCCCACTTTATGATAATCCCATGCAGTTTGGGGCCAAAATCGTTATCAAATGACCTGTGGTGACCTCTAGGATAATCACAGCCTCATGAAACTTTACAGCCACAAACTAGAGACCTAGGGCATGCAGAGGATGGATGGCTTTCCTAGGTAGATTGACAATAAGGGGGTTTTCTGAGCAGTTTCCAGAGCAGAAGTGGTCGCCATCTAATCGCTGAAAAATGCAATTCTTGCAGAAATCTCAAAAGTTTTTGATACCAAATCACAGCATGGCTTTTTCTATGGTGTTCCTCGAGGTTTTTTTAATTGTTAGTGAATGTAACATACCAATGAAAGGGATAGCCGTCAGTGTATCTAAAGTTTCACACCTCCAAAAGGATGCCCCCAAAGGACCATTATACCTATTTTCAGTGTCACTGATATGTGTGTGCGTATCAGTGACACTGACAATGTTACATTCACATACAATAAAAAATAAGAAATAGCATTTAAATCACCAGTGAACAAGAGACCTTTCAAGTTTCATCATCATAATCATCAAATATAAGATAATTTGATCTGTTAGCAAGTCTTTTTGGCTGAACTAATCAATATTGTTGCATATTAATTAAGCATGTGTAGGCTACTATATTAGTGCATGGCACTTTATAATAGGAAAGGACAATATTAATTAATTTATTGTGAAGTGTGAAGCCCATAGCATTTGAGTAGGAAATGTGCTATATAAATAAAGTTTTTTATATATTCAAGCATTATCATTTAAAGTGTATGACTGTAATAATAATACAAATAATAACAATAATAATAATAATAATAAACTTTATTTATGTAGCACTTTTCAAAAACAAGTTTAGAAAGTGCTTCACAGAATAAAAAAACCCCTGAAAATACACAGTACAATTACTAATTATTAGATAAAAGACAATAAATAAAACTCTTAAGAATAAATCAATGAATAAAAGCATAAAACAAAAAGAGACTGATGCGCATGTGAGGACCAAATCTAAGCAGCCCACTGTTGTTGTGGGGACACTTGAGTTGTGAGGACATAATGAAAGTGATTTCAGGCTCGAAATTGTATGATTTGGGCTTAAAAGTGCACTTTCTTTCATTTCTTTTCTTTCTGTGTATACTGTGTATTGTTAGCACCTGAAGCGGAACTCCTTTTTAATTTGACTTTGACACGTCATGCTGTAGCTGCCGGACACATTTAGACGTCGCACACGCGCTGCACTTCCTGGTTCTTCTCCTGTGTTTGGTGTGTGGTGTTGATGTTCACCGATGTAATCTGTTTTTGAGTGAAACGGTAGTAGTTTTCTTGTGTTTCTTACCTTAATTAAGATGCCATTATATTTTACGATTGAATAAATATAGTATATAATCGACTTCCGGTTGATTTTCTGTTTTAATTCAGTCAGTGTTTGTGTTCAGTGTTTCTGGTTTGGCATGCTGTCATCATCACCAGGTAGGCATCAGCTCATTACTGCTTGTTTAATGTCCTTTTGTAAGTTATATTTGACCTAATTAATGTACTGGAAGATATTCATTTTATGGTTTTGCTAATTTAACTGTGTTGTCTTTTACTTTTAGGATAACATAACACCTGGTGAGTTTAAGGTTCCAGACATGAATGATGTATCTGCTCTCATAATGAGCCTGAATTGCTCTCTGTCACAAACTGATGGTGTCAGAGCCAAGCAGTGACACATTGTATTAGTTTATGACTTGTGGACAATCAGTTTGTGTTTTTTTTCTTGTACTAAAACTTAGTTAAATGACTTAAATGTATAGTAGTCTATACATTATGAACTACAAATCTCTATAAATCCTCATTTTTAATTCAACACAATCCTTGATCTTTTTGTGTGAAGTGTCACCTTTTTCATCCTTATAATGATTTAAATTTCTTTAAAATCTAATTGCACAAGTGTCTGCCTGTATTGTCTCTTCGGCTCAAACCTGTCTGTCTACTATTGTGTTGTTTCCATTTGTGATTTGTATGTTTATTCTCGCTGTAAACAGCTTGTCTGTGACGTTCTGTACGGTTGCCATTATGGCTCGCCTGCCTGACGCATGCCACTGCGGTCCCACTCGCCTGCCACTGTCAGTAATCTCACTCGCTGTCCAACAAATCTCAATGGGGGTTCAAATCATTGAAATATCCATCCATGGCAGCTTCAAAGACATGCAGTCAGTTTAGTGGCTTCAATAGTTCATCTTTTTCTCTGCAGATTTGCTGCTGAGGGCACAGCTGGTTTGATGCCCACTGCTCCAACATGGAGCACTCAGATTTGAACCACAAGAACGGGCGGCAAAGGAAGGTTGCGAGTACCATGCTCCCACCTGAAAACATGAGGGGCGTGGACAGGATAGAGATGAGCTACTCTGAACCGGAGGTAGAAGAGGAAACAGAGGATCTTATCAGAGGGTCGGACTCTGAGAACAGGAGGTACAGAGTCCGGCCTGGGATCCGTGGTGAGCTGGGGAACGTGTTGCTTCTTCTGTTCCTGTATGTGCTGCAAGGGATTCCTCTGGGACTGGCTGGAAGCATCCCTCTGATCTTACAGAGTAAGAGCGTCAGCTACAAAGACCAAGCCTTCTTCAGTTTTGTGTTCTGGCCGTTTAGTCTTAAGCTTCTCTGGGCGCCGCTGGTGGACGCTCTCTACTGCAGCAGGTTTGGTAGAAGGTAAGAAGGACACATTTATGTTGCTGTTTTCATCTGTGTGAATTTTTTTGCTGCCCCTTTTTTTTCCCACACTCTGTATCTTTTTCCTGTTTCTGCAGAAAGTCATGGCTGGTGCCCACACAGTACCTGCTGGGCCTCTTCATGCTCTACCTTTCTGGGACGGTCAATTCGGTGCTGCAGAGCGAGGGAGGACCGAAGGTGGTAACACTCACTGCAATCTTTTTTATGCTTGCCTTCCTGGCAGCCACACAGGTAGGCGATCATAAACACCGTGACACAAACACACATTCAGGAAGACTTTCAAGTAGATTAGAAGTTTCTTTCCCCATCCTCCAATGGCTGTATCTTCTCCGACCTTTAAGGACATAGCTGTGGATGGCTGGGCCCTGACTATGTTATCCAGAGAGAATGTGGGATATGCTTCGACATGCAACTCTGTGGGCCAGACAGCTGGATACTTCCTGGGGAATGTGCTCTTTCTGGCTCTGGAGTCTGCAGACTTCTGCAACAAATACCTCAGAGTAGAGCCCAAGGACACAGGCATCGTCACCTTGTCAGGTAGTATTTATCCTTGACCTTGTAGAGTTTTTGTGATACTTTACAACAGAGCAGTATTGAATAAAGTGTATTTTCTAATGCTTTCTGTTCTCCGGTTGCAGACTTCTTGTTTTTTTGGGGAATAGTGTTCCTAGTTTCCACAACATTGGTAGCCATCATGAAAAAAGAAAATGGGGACGGCAAAGGAAAGAGGAGAGTCCAGGAGGAGACGCAGGGCGTCATGGAAACCTACAAGCTGCTGTTCTCCATCATCAAGATGCCCACAGTCTTCACCTTTTGTGCCCTGCTTCTCACTGCTAAAGTACTTGAGCATTACTTGATAAATAGTTTTTTTTATTATTTGAAATACAACTTTGAAAGTGTTTCTTTTGCACGTTTGCTGCTTAACATGAATGAAAGATCTCTCATGCGTCTTCTCTCTGTGCTTCAGATCGGCTTCTCTGCAGCAGACGCAGTGACGGGTCTGAAGCTGGTGGAGGCCGGAGTTCCCAAGGAGCAGCTGGCATTGCTGGCAGTGCCCATGGTGCCTCTGCAGATCCTCCTACCAGTGATCATCAGTAAATACACAGCAGGGCCCCGACCTCTGGATGTCTTCTACAAGGCCTTTCCTTTCAGGTTATAACACGCACACACACACACAGGCATACATACACACATTCAGTAAACTAAAAGCTAACTACTGTTTTGTGTCTGCAGGTTGCTCATAGGACTGGAGTACGCTCTGCTGGTGTGGTGGACCCCCAGTTTAAAACAAGAAGGAGGGTTCCCTCTTTACTACTACGCCATAGTGCTAGTCAGCTACGCATTGCATCAGGTTTGTACTTCAGTTACTCTCTTTAAAATCTGGTTTTTCTCGTCTTCTCTGCTTCTACCCCAGCCCGTATCATAGTTTTTCCAGGTGATAGGATCTCAGCAACGTGCAGACAGTGACATACTTCTAAAAATGATTAAGCACAACATGCAAATCTAAAATTCTAATTTGTCTAATACTTTGGTTTATGACCAAATATCTGCAAAACCAATGACATTGCCATCAGCCTCAGCTGTACTTTTTGCTAATTACCAAATGTCATCTGTTTTGTCTTTATTACTGTAGGAATTCAAATATATTGTAAGCTATGTAAATCTATTAACCGGTTGATCAAAACAAACAACTGATGGATGTTTGTTACTGTCGCATTTTTGAAGTATAATGAACAGGTGGTATATAAAGGTCGACTAGTGTTAAGATGAGTTCCTTGTCTCGTTTCCTGTCCCGGCCCCCAGATGTCACTGTGCAACAGAAGAAAATCTAAAGTAGCAGGGAAAGGAAAATATTCATCCCCGTTCTCGCTTTTCTTTTTTTTTTTTTTACATTTCTGGAATATTTGAGTGAAGGAGGTTACGTTTTCATCTCTGTTCATTTGTCTTTCAATAGGATAACAGAGATGTAGTTCTTTGGTTTAGAAACAATTGATTATATATTTTATTTTTATTGATTTTGAGTTGTTGCTTTTTTGTTTTTAAGTTGGTTATTTGTGCTTTTATGTGTGAAACCTTTATGCTGCCGTCTTGGCCAGGACTCCCTTGAAAAAGAGATTTTAAATCTAAATGGGACTATCCTGGATAGATAAACCTTAAATAAAAAAAGGTCAAAAAGGATCAATACATACATTTAAAAACAAAATTGATGTGATAAGAATGAAGTCTTTAAATATAATGGTAAGTTTGACCATGTTTCCTGTGTTGCTATCCCAGGTGGCGTTGTACAGTATGTACGTGGCCTGCATGGCCTTCCATGCCAAAGTGAGCGACCCCTTCATCGGCGGGACCTACATGACGCTGCTGAACACCGTCACTAACCTCGGTGGGAACTGGCCCTCCACTCTGGCTCTGTGGATGGTAGATCCACTGACCTCTAAGGAGTGTCAGGGGGCCGTCGCGCAGAGCTGTGGCTCTCCAGCGGAGGCCGGGGTAAGTAAGAGGGCGAGAGGAGGGGGGAAATCTGCACAGTGGTGTGTGTAATTACCTAGACTTGATATATTGATTTCTTTTGTCCCTGTTCTCATCTCCAGCTGTGCGTTAAAGAGGGCGGCGTTTGTGTGACTACGTTGGACGGCTACTACGTGGAGTCAGTGGTATGTGTTGTGATTGGTGTAGCCTGGTGGGTGTGGCTGGGGAAGAAGATGAAGCGGCTGCAGGACCAGAGCCCGGCTGCCTGGAGGTGCAGAGCTAACTAGTGAGGACGCTCTATCATCATCAGTACCACAGACTATGAATGGTGGACATACTGTTATTCCATTCTCATCCGTCTGGTTTAGTCTCTCTGGTCCGGCTCTAGCTGCTACGTTCAGAAAACACACTCCTCCACACCGCTGTCACCATGAAGTACATAAATCCGTCTGACTGTAACTGTAACAGTGCCCTGAAAACTGAAACAACCGGTCAGACTGGCTAAGAATTTCTTGTTTTTCCATATTCAAAACCATATCCTGCTGCTTGGAACAGCCTAACCAAACGAGAGCTGGGTCAAAGAGTTTGTTCAAATATGTTTCTGGGTTTGTTTTAACCTGCTTGGATTGCCAGTGTGTTGAGTTTACTATGTGTGAAGCACAAGTTCAGTTGTTCTGTGCAGTTTGTGCCCCAAATGTGAGCAAAAAAATATCTTGATATTTGTGCTCCTAAAAACATTAGTAAACTCAGCACTTCAGACTCTTGTATAGCTTCCTGGCCAGTCACCATTTAATCTATATTAAAAGGATACTAAAGGGAAAAGGAAAGAAGGAAACTTTACAAATGCACCCCTCAAAACTGACTGAATGCATTTGTGGTGGAGTTATGACTTCCTATGGAGTGTCCTGACGCTGGTTAATCCAAGTAGGTTAAATCCAATGTGAAGACTATCTCTCATTGTTGTTTGATTCAGATCTGA